>NW_026991709.1:66517900-67142900 GCF_029215605.1 Mirounga angustirostris | reverse complement strand
CAGGTGGATTAAAAGCCAAATTCTACCATGGCCATAAGCCACACACCATCTGACTCTCCTACCTGTCCTCCACTCCGCAGCCCGTGGCCTTCTTTCTGTTCTATCAGACCAAGCTCATTTCTACCTCAGGGCTCTTCACGTGCAGTTACCTGGAACACAATCTTTCCCCCAGGTCTGTGCATGGCTGACCACTTTGCATCATTCAGGCTTTAGCTCAAATTTCACTTCCACAGAGAAATCCTCTGACCATCTGACCCAAAGGAGCCTCACACATCATGCTCTCTTCCAGTATCTGGTTTATTTTCTCAACCGTACTCAAAACAGTTAGGGTAATCTGCTTATTTGAACCTGTCCCTCCCAACTGGAGTGTAAGCTCCTTACAGGCTTGGCTGTCTGTCTAGCTCACCATCACATCCCTGGTACTGAGGATGAGTCCACATACTTTTTGGATGAATTAACCTCATGGTATATTGTTCAGGTTTACACCTGAGCACAAAAGGTTTAACTGGACTAAATTCTTTGGGGGCAAGAGTCATGCGTGTACCTGAATAGTTGCTAGTTTGACTAAACACCTCTATCTAGCATCACTAGCAGCCAAGCCAGTCGCTATGCATGTATCCTCACCTCCCCACCACCATTTATACACTTCTCCTGCTCCTTACAAGGTCTGGAATACATCTCTGGAAATCCCCAACATCTATGGATGTTGTTCTACAGCCTCTCATTCATACCCTAAAGTGGTCTTGGCTTTTGCTTCTAGCATCAATTCCCTCTGCTCCCTGAACAAGATAGGAAGGCTAAGCAATAAACTTCTGTAAAGAGAGTTTATGACAAGGAGACTGGCCAGGCCCCAAAGAGGAGAAAGGTCTGGCCAAGCAAACATCTCCTTTGCTGGTACCCACCTCTTCTGGAGACCCGTGGGTCATGGGTAGTGCCTGCCTTGACCCCAGTCCCAGAACCCTGGGCCTGGCCTTCAGGATGTCCTGGCGGCGTGGGCTGCGGGACAGCTAGAAGAGGTTATAACGCAGGAGCAGGACTCCAGCCCACTGCATTTTAATGTCCTGATTGTGATTTGATAGGCCATTAAGTTTTAGTGCCAAACTTCCTTGTTGGGTTTTTATCATCTGTGTAAGTGCGCATATGCTGATTTTCATGACCTGGCACAGAGGCTGCATGTCAACCCTTCGAGCACACTCCTTCCCGGCTATGGGAATGTTAGCCTCCCGTCAACCCCAAGCTTTCCGATTCCTCTGGATTACATTAACTTTAATTACACCTATGATTTTATTACAGACCAGCTATGGAGACTTTCCTGGATCCTGGAACCAGAGTTTTCCAGGGGACCAAGATTAATCTGGAAAGTTCCCTTGAGGCTGAGGCTCTATAGGAGCCTGGATTTTCCTATCCATATTCCTGCTACCTTGCCTGGAACACGGCTGAGGGCATGTGAGGCAAGTGGGGCTCCTACAGATGCTAGCAGAAACACTTATGTTTTAACATCGTGATGAGCCCCCCAGAGAAAGAGCCTCAGGGCTCTTTCGAGGCTTCCAGCTGTCTACACAACAAAGCGTCTCATAGACACTCACAGATACCCTGGGGCAGACTCACACACTGATGGATGCCTCCATCCATCACATGGCCCTCTTCTTGTGCAAAAAGAGAGTGGTTTTTTTTTTTCCCTTCCTTTATATTAGTGGAAAATGTAGATAACAAGCTTTTAAATTTTTTCGTCCAGGCTTCTATCCTAAGGAAATAATCTGACGTGTGGACAAATATTTATGCATAAAACTGTTCTCTGCAGTGTGATTTATAATGCAGAAATACAGTAAACAACTCGAACCTTCAACATTATGGTGCTGGTTAAGTAATTTATGGTGCCATTATACAATGGAATATTATGTGACCACAAAAAGCATGTACAGAAAAGCATTTTTAATAACATAAGAAAATACAAGATAATCTTAAGAAAAATGTAAAGGAAAAACATGGATGGAAAAAAAGGACTTAGAGAAATAAAATGAAATCTTTCCTCCCATCTGGCACAATGGAATGAAGAATCCAGATGAATTAAAGAATGAGATGAAAAAAACAAACATATTATAACAAAATACAGAGCACTCGTTTTACATCCGAGGGATGGATTTCCCAAGCAAGCATGAATTGCAGAAGTCGGGGTGGGGAAAGGCAGGCTTACAGAAGGCTCAGGCGTGCAGGTTTTAAACCTGGCACCACCTTTTTGGCTTAGTGACCTTTGGCCAGTTTCTCGACCTTTTGGTGCCTTTCTTTCCTAACCTGTAAACTGGGGATAATCATGATATCTACCTCATAAGATTTGTTGTGAATATTAAATGAGTTAGTATATGGAAAGTGCTTAGAAGGAATGCCTAATTCATAGTAGGTGCCCCATAAATATTCTACTTAGTATTTGGCCACACAAAATGCAAAGCTTTTGTGCATGAAAGGCACCATAAAGAAAGTTAAAGCTGGCCACAGGCTACAAAGAGAACATCTGGAACACAGAAACAGATGAAGATTACTACCCATAAGTACAGAGTACCAGCTCAAGGAGAAAAAGACAACCCAGTAGAAAAATGGGCAAAGGATACGAATAGGTGGTTCACAGAAAAAATACAGAAGGCTGACTAGCACATGAAAGGACACTCGATTTCTCTGGAAGCCAGGGAACTGTGGACAAGCTGCCTTTTTGCCCAGTTTGGCAGGAACATAAGAGGCGGACGGCGTCCACAGCTGGCTAGGATTCAGGCCCTGTCACACAGCGCTGGGGTGCGGGCTCTGTCACAAACCGCCAGGGGTGGTGGAACCTTTCTGGAGGGAAGCTGGCAGTATCTATCAAAGCTCAAACACACTTATCCAGTAGCCCAGGACTGCAGTTTCAGGAGTTAGTCATAAATACTTAGACACGTTCCCAAATACATAGGTTTACAAATGTTCACTGCGTTGTGTTTGAATAACCAAAGTCTGGCGGCAAATGTCTATCAACGGGGAACGATTTAAAATCTCCATCTCAATTATTAAATACTAGTCAATGGTTAGAAAGGTCCCGTAGATTTATACACCAACATCTACATGTACACAATAACATCTTCAAGACCCACTGGTAAGTGAAAAGAAGCAAGCCGCAGAAAAGAAGACAGGAAATGATCCTATTTACATAAAAAACAAAAAGAAAAACACTGTTATTTGGGTAGAAGCACAGAAGAAGGATGTACTGACTGGTAGCAATGGTCAACTCTGGTCAGGGGACAGGGTGGGGAGCCGGGCTTTCACTGGGTGCACTACAGTCTTATGTCTCCCTTGAACCTCGCATGGCCAGCAACAAAAATGCTGCAAATATTATCCTTACTTTATTTGTGCAATTAAAAAATAAAAGTGATAGCACGAAGGAGTTATTTATGGCATGACAGTTACACAAATCTACACATGTCAGAAAAATTAGTCAATTACCTATATGTTAATTTAAAAAAATTAAAAACAAGGGGGAAGAAAAGAAACTAGAAACTAAGTGAAAAATGGTTGCTTGTGGATAATAGGATTATAGCTAGTTTTTTTTCCCAATGTCATTTATACTTCTCTGTACTTTCCAGATTTTCACCAAGGTCATATTACTTGAGAATAAGACAGAAACTAAGAAGCAGAAAATCTGGAGTCTGACAGGGATCTGCCACCAAATCCAAAGAGACAGCCCAGTTCCTGGAAGGCAGGCCAGGCCCAGCAGCCTCCAGCACACACTTCTAAGAAAACATTTGGGGGGCACTTGGGTGGCTCAGTCAGTTGAGCATCTGCCTTCGGCTCAGGTCATGATCTTGGGGTCCTGGGATCGAGCTCCACATCGGGCTCCCTGTTCAATGAGGAGTCGGTTTCTCCCTCTCCCTCTGCCCTTCCCCTGCTTGTGCTCTCTCTCTCTCAAATAAATAAAACCGAAAGAAAAGAAAGAAAGAACGAAAGAACGAAAGAAAGAAAGAAAGAAAGAAAGGAAGAAAGGAAGAAAGAAAGAAAACATCTGGGCCTATTGGCAAGGAAAGGGGGTGGATGGGGCAGGGGCGCATGGGAGAGACAAGCTGCTCCTCAGGGACACCCTCCCTGGGAGCCCCCATGTTTTTTCTGCCATCCCCACGGGAGTGATGCTCTCTCAGACAGTGTTATTACAGCACTGTGTCCTCCCCTGGCCTCATGGAGGTACATGGAGAAGGAGCAGCGGGTGGGTGTTCTTGCAGCAAAGCACACAGTGACAAGAAGATGAATGACAACGTATCGTCTGACTTTTCTCCTTCAGGACGCTGCAGAAAGAAACAAAAGGCCCCTTGGAGTGGCAGGAGTCCGTGTCCTGCTGCCACACCCTTTGTGGACACTATGTTTGTCCTCTGGGGGACCACAGAGCTGGGCCTGGTGCTGCAGCCTCCACACCCATGCCAGGCCCCGCACTGGCGGCCAGATGGATGACAAAGGTGGAAGTGCTGAGCGATGGAGGGCTGCCCCCAGGGCTCTACTGAGGCCCAGGCTCTGTCCTTGCCCCGTGCAGTGCACACTCTCCTCTCAGAGCCCATTGCTCATGGGCCAGGACTGGAGCTCATGTACGTGGAGGGGCCCACCGTGTGCTGGGCTCGTGCTTATTTGCTCAGTGATGACTCAGGTATCAGATGCAGAGGATGCAGAAGGATCTGTGTGAGGTTTCTAATCCACTCCAGCTAGAAGTGAAGGGGAAGCGAGAGAAGGTGATGAGGCTGAGGTGGGAAGGAAGTGGCAGGAAAGCTGGAAAAGAGGGTAAAGAAGCAGACCACCGGACAGTGGAGGATATGCAACAATGAGGGGCACGGGTGCCTTTCCTGCCAAGAACCCAGGAGTGTAGCTCCAGAGGCACCCGATGAAAGTTCTAGGCACAGAACCAAGTAATTTGCCTCTGGAACCTACACATGCCAGGAAGCACCCACCCCGGGGCAGGCACCAGTCAGGTGGAAAGATGAAGACCCTTTTTCTTCCTGGCCTTTCACAGCAGAACCCGGGAAGGAACAGACATTGAGCATATACTCTGTGCATAGAAATAACAGTGTAAAGAGGGACTGTGGCTCTCTCTGGGAGTCAGTATCACAAATGTGAATTTTCTTCTCCATATTTTCCCGTATTATCCCTTTATAAAATGTACATGCATTCCTCTTTAATTACCAGAAAGTCATAAAAATAAATTCAGCTTTTCAGTTTGAGCCTTACTATTTCAGTCTGTTGGCATCTTCAAAAACCTTAAATGCAATTGTTCAATATTTTAGCTAGCTATCCTTTTTCCAGCTCTAACCTTTGCAGATTCAGAAGTATGCCTTGTTTTTTATAGTTTTAACAAAACTGCTGACTAAAAAACAAGTACCACCCTCCAGACTGACCCAAGCTGGACTCATAGTCATTCAGCACTAAGAAGGTGCTCTAGTTAGGCGGGCCCCATCCCGCCCCTTTTCCCCCATCACAGTCAGGAAAGCGAGACTCGCTTTTGATAAAACAAAGACATGCTAATTCATCAACCCAGTAATCTAATCTGCACAAGAAACAAACCAAGTACATCCAAGGATCCTTCATCCTTCATAGAAACTATGGTCTTCTCTGTTGATAGATCCCAACTTGTTTTTCTAAGTCTCCAATATGGTCTGTTTCTAAAACTCTCCCTGTTTGGTTTGGGATGGAAACCTGTCATATTGCTGTGATTTCCAGAATTCACCTTTTATGCACTTGGGAAACCTAGGAACAGCACTGCCAGCCTCTGGCCTCCTGACGTTTGGGTCACTCAAACACCACACAAGTGGTTTCACAAGCACTGTGGGTTCTCTGGAGCACTCTAGCATGAGCTGCACAGGGAGGCAGCCAAGAGCTCTCTGCTCCCAGCTGTCCCCTCCTGGGTTCCGAATTCTCTCAAAAACCACAGGCAGTCCATCCCTTCCCAGGTGACAAACCATGCTCCTGGATACGGAGGGACTGTGTAGAGAGATGACTCAATGGGGGCTTTAACAGGAAGCTTCACTGCATGCTTTTGCCCTGATCCCTGTCACTGTCAGTCGAGCAGAGATAAGCCCACACACACACGCACAGCGAGGGGGCTGGCAGGCACCTCATCAGAGAATGCAGGGTTCCTCACAAGCAGACACCCACCAGCGGAAGCCTCAGACGTCTCTGTTTGCTAAGTTTGAAATCCGAGCCCCCTCGAGAGGGCTCTGCATGGAGTGGGGTGGCTTTCAAAATATTTATTAATAGCAATGACCGATGGAGAAAACAAAAGCTGCTATCTGGTTCCTAGTTCTCTTTCTCTCACTTAGCTCTAAACAACTTCATTGGTTTGTTTCTCATCCATTAAGCCCTTACTCCATGCCCACAGAGTGGGGCAGGGGTGGGGGAGGAGGGAAGTGATGAACAAGATCCTTCTGGTTCAGGGAGGGAAGAGCAAGAGTAACGAGGGAAGGGAAAGGGAGGGACACTACGGACAGGCTCCAGGCCCCAGACCCTGCAAGCATCAGCTCCTACAATGGGTTGCTCACAACCTAAGACTACAAGAAAGAACACAGACAAACGTATTGTTTTTGGATAATGTACCAGATTCGTCACAGGGGATATACACTCTGCACACTGAGATGCATCAACCACAAACCACTGCTCAAACCACTCTGCACTGTCAGGCTGCAAGGGGCGACGTTCCCAGGGAGGAAGTGTAAACAGCCAGCCAGTACCTGCTTGCACTGCTGGGACAGGGATGCAGGCGGGCTGACCCCAACTGTACATGCAACGCAACTTCCCGCTGGCCTGGCTTCCACCAGCAGCCCTAAGACGGGCCGGGAGAGCACATGTCAGCCAGGTGGACACCCAACATGCTCACTAAGGCCCGGGCAGGGCTGGGGGTGAAGTGCTCCTAGGGCCCCATCATTGCCCTTTATCAGGAGGCTCTTTGAAACTTAGCTTTTGGGGGTGTTTTGTCAGTTTTCTAGAAATTCAGAAGAAGGGTCATAGGAAGAGTTTTCCTTTGGATTCTCTCAAGAATTTGGCAATTCTTAGAAAGAAGGAGCTGGGGAAATCCCTAGCAGTGAGCGAGTCGCTTATGAATAGCTCCCGACTAACCAAACCCATGTGATACCCCGAGGCGGGGGGCAGGGGGCGCTGGCAGACCAGGGGGTCAGCAGTACCGCACTTACGGAGCAGTGAACAATTCGGGCCATTTCTGTGAGACAGTCTCCTTATCTGTAAAACGGGGCTTGGCATCCTGGCCTAGCGGTGCTATGGGGAACATGACAGGAGCTGACCCTGTGGAGAGCCACTGTATCACCTCAGGGTGATACACAGCTGTTAGCGTAAAGACCCCTCCTACCACTGCAACATTGAATGGATATGACGGAATGGATATGAAGAATGACTATGACATTCTCCTCGCTCAATGTACCTCCATGGACTGGATGGTTATGGCACTGCTCCACAAAACAGTTATTTCTTGCCTGTTTTTCTTCTTCACAGTCTCGTCCCTACCATCACTGGGCCGAAGAGCTGGCAAGAAGCTCAGAGAAGAGCCCCCCCGCCCCAGCCCACATATGCACCTGTCCCAGGGTGCTGAGGACCCACCTTGTTCACCCATGGGGTGGGCCCTCCTTTCCCAGGAACTCTGCATCCCCGGGCTGTCATCCCCTTGCTCACCTTCCTAGGAGCAACCTTCTCCCTCTTGGAAACAAATTACAATCAATTTTCCATTCTCCATGGGAATGGGGAGGACACTGGCCTAGGAAATTCCTGAGCTACAGGCCTTCCAGCCATTATTGCAGACGCCTTTTACAGCATTCACACATTTCCCTTCCCTGATCCACTGTGGCTGCTTCAGGCTATGAAACTTTCAGGCTGAAGCAGAAGGAAGGCATTCTAGATGCTGGGGGAGCTGAGGCTCTGGCCTTGGCCTCACTGTACCCTCTCAGCTGCTGGGCAAGATACAGGCCCTGTTGGGGGCCTCAATTTCCCCACCTAGATTAGGGGTGATTACTGTTCTAGCTGGTATCTAAGGGCCCTTCCAGTCCTAAGTCCTCCAATTCTGGGAAATTCGTTTGCATTTCCCAATTCGTGCTGACTAGAGAGGAAGGCACTCAGGTCCACCAGGTTGAGCTTAGGGGCCCTGTGACCCGAGCAGGACATCGGTGCTGCCCTGATGGTGACGCAGGGTGGGCCCTTCCATAAGGGCGGGGACCTCGCCTGGCACCAGGGTGTCCCGGCATGAAGAGGCGTCCGACAGGCAAGTGCTCACTGGACTCGCGTTCCAGAGCAGTGCCCACCCTAGGCTCAGGGAGGAAAGGATGTGGCGGGAGGAGCAAGGTTCCACTCACATGGGGCGTGGAACATGACGAGGACAGAGGAGTGTTCCTTCACAAACTGGTCAAAGTCTTCGTCGGTCAGGTGATAAACGGAGCCGCCCTCATCTGCCCAGGGAGTCTCGGGGACCTGGGGCTGTGGCGGCTGCGGACTGGAAGACCAAAAACAGGCAGAGCTCAGAGCAAGCCCGGGGCTGGGGCAGCCCTTACGAAATCCAGCCCCCTGGCCAGAGCCACCGTGGCTCATGTGGCCTGCTACCGGGGCTCACCGGAAACCCCTCAGTGGAGGAGCAGGGGGTGAGCGATCTGGTCCTGCCCACCTCGCCGTCCCCGCAGAGCCCCAGAGGTGCTTAACCAAATGTCTTCTCACAAACAGTGGCTTTAGCTACAGCTCCCCAGGCAGCTCAAGAAATCCCCTTCCTCCCAGGAATCTGGGGGTTTGACAGTGTCTCAGGCTCTTTCTAACTTTCAGCAAACCGGCAGGAATAAATAGCATCAACAAAGAATGACCTTTGGCGAAGCTCACTGTTGTGTTTAGTAGCTCCCCATGGGCAAGGGCAGAGAGTGGGGAGAGGAAAGACCAGTTGGGACGGCAGTTCGGGGGGGGGGGGCAGGCGTATGAGCAGTGGTTAGGAAGAAAGAGAGGCCGAGTGTCTGAGAAAGACCAAATCTAGGCCGGGGAAGGGGCCTGCCACATGGGTGATGCAAGGCTGACCAGTGTGGGAGGAGGGTCATGAGGAGGAAGAGCGGGAGCGGGGGCACCCTAACCTTGACAGCATCTACCTATCCTTTCTAGAGACCAGGAACAAAGCTCTCCAGTTCTCCCCGAGGCAGAGAGCTGGATCAGGAGGAGCCGGGCCTGGAGGTCAGTCCAGATGCCCACTCCCCACCTGCTGGCTGAAAACCTCGGGAAGCTGCTGCCTAAGCTCCGGGGAGTCTGCTTCCCCCAGGGATGACGGCACGCTGCTATCTGCGTCACCAGCTGCTCCAGGGGGAGGCTCCAGGGGGGAGGCTCCAGGGGGAGGCTCCAGGGGGAGGTTCGCAGGGGCCCTCTATTGCTCCAGAGCGGAGGACAAGGCTGCTGGTGACATGAGCCCCAGCTGCTTGGCCGCCACGAGCACCTTTGCCAGAGCCCCTTAACTGCTGCTCTGAAAAAACCCTTTAGGATGACAAATGTGAAAAGACAACCATTGTTTCTTGCCTTTGAGAGCCTACAGTAGAAAAAAAGTGTACAGTGCCGGCAGCCAGGGCTAGAAATCATGAGAGAGAATATGGCCGACACAATGGGATCTGCCACCCCCACCCCATGGAGAGTCCGGGTTCAATGTCACCTTCAGAAGCCCTCCCTGTTGGTGGCCTCAGCAGGGCCCCCTGGGCCCAAGCAGAGGGAAGCAGCGGGAAGAGGGCAAACCATTTCCAGCCCATGTACATCCAATGTCAGATGGCGCTGGTGGCAAAATCATGCTTTGGGATGAGTCATTAGCCAGACAATGGTCCCAGACCAACACCAGGAGACTGAGGCTCCCACACTTGGGCTCCAAACACCACCAGTTCCACTTCAGGGAACTTATCTTGCCAGTACAAATGCACACGTGCGACACTATGTATGTTTGAAGCATTCACTGCAGATGATCTGCCATGCCAAAGACTAGAAACAACCTAGTGTTCACTGGTAGGAAATGGTTACATAAACTGCAGTCCATCCACACAACGGGGGCTGAGCACGATAAGGAAGAACAAAAAAAGCTCTCGATGCACTGACGTGGATAGACCACTGGGACACACAGAACAGGCCACAATGTACTAATTTTTGCATAAAGGAAGGAGAGATAAAAAATAGTAATCCATATTTGCTTGCATCTGCATAAAGAAACTAATCAAAGTTGTTGCCTCTAGGGGGTAGGAGGTAGAACAGGATGAAGGAAACCAGTGGGAGCGAGACTTTTAATGTATAATTTTCAAGTATCTTCTAAAAAATTATTTTAATTAAATGAATGGAATCTATTCAGAAGTTAAAATAACTTTTAAACATCCTATGAGAGCACAGAATGGAGAAGCCACAGCTTAGCTGCAGTACAAGCACAGGAAAGTGCCTGAGAAACTTCTAGTTAAACACAGAGAACACCCTCTAAAACCACTAAAATAACAGAACAAGGCTTAAAAAACATAAGAACCCACAGGAGCAAAAAGAACAGGAAAGACAACGTGAAGAAAGGAAAAGAGGTCAGTGCAATTTTAGAAGCTAGGAAAGCGACCGAGCAAAACAGAGGGCAGAGACCTGGGGTGCAGGATGCGGACAGGGGCCGGGGGCCCGACAGCCACACCAGGAGCAGAGGTGAAGGCTCTGAAGGACCTCAAGGCACCACCCCTGGAAGCAGGGCCATGGCAGAGGCTGGAAACAGGGCATATACCAAAAGCCTGAGCAGCTAAGGCCCTCAGATCCTGGCCCTCAGACTACCAGCCAGGTGAACACCCCTCTCCCACCCAGCAGACAACTGTTTACTTTCTGGAGAGGATTGAAAAGCTGGGCATAGTGGCACAAGGGCTCACTGCAAAGAGAAGGACTGAGTAGAAGTCTGAAGCCAAACACTATTCCTGACTTATGCCTTTCACCATCAGGCTCCTCGAAGACCGGGGCTCCCTCTGATCGCTCCTGCACCTAATGCGCAGAACACATCCGGTAAACACTTTCTGAATGATGGAATGAGAGAAGAATGGTTGAAGGCACTGGAGGTGTTTAACCTGGAGAAGACAAGACGTGGGCAACACAACAGCTATCTTCAAACATTTCAGACTGCATCAGGAAGAGAAACGAACATTTATTTTCTGTGGCTCTGAAGTAGAGAAGCAATGCCAACAAGTGGAAGCTCCAGAGAAGGAAACTTCAGTCACGGGAAGGAAGAACCTTCTATCTACAACAGATGAGAGGGAAAGAGAGCCATGCTGGGAGTCAGAAGAGCTGGGTTTGAGCCCCATTTGCTCCACTTATCAGCTCTAGGGCTTAGGCAACCAATTTGACTTCAAACATCTACTAGACAGTGTATTTGGAGGCCTTTCTTTACCTCTCAGCTATATCTAAACAGATAATGCTCTGGAGTAAGATACTTTATAAACGTATAAAGTACTACCCAAATGTTCCTAGAGATCATTTATGACTGAAATCCAGAAATGGTTCAAACAGGAGTAGGTGACCCTAACATGAGTCAAGGCATTGTTCTCCGAGGTGTCTGAGTGGGACTGAGGTAACTGCATCTGTTCTAGAGGTAATGCAAACATTACAAGGCAAACTGCTAGAGACAGATTCACTGATGTTTCTATTCCCTTCCAATCCTGTGACTCCAATTTACTGGGCTCTCCAGACTGGGAAGTTCACATAAATCAGACACTTATCTGAGGTTGGTGCCCATGCCGTAGATAAGATGCAATAAGCATTGCAAGTCAAGAAAACTTTGTGATTGCTCTCAGTTCACTTCTGGTTGAAATAAAAACACACAGGCAGAAACAAGTAAATAGACTACCACCGTGCATACAACCTCTAGGTGCCAAGCCCAACTCAGCAGCATGAAACCTGCAGAGAAGACTGAGAAACAGAGCCAGTGGGAGCACAAGGGGGCACACCTGCCACAATCAACGCACCTACCCCAGAGTCCTTGCACACTCAGACCCCAAAGTCTCCACCTGGCCTCACCCAGTACCCAGTGGCCAGCCACTCATGGGGGGAGAGGGGGGGCACGAGATCTGGATTCCTCTCTCCTGGGCTTCTGAAAGTCACCCAGAGAGTTAGGAAGGCTGGATCCATGCTCATTCTTCTACACCTGGCCAAACATAAGCCCTGAGCAGCCAACGGGAAGGCCCAGGGAAGAGGTGCCAGGAAGCAGGAAAGGTGGGAACACTGCCAACCATCAGGATGTGGGATAAGACCGGTAAAGACTTAAAACACCTGTCACAGGGAAAAACCACACAAAGAGCTGGGTACACGTGGGGCGGGGGGTGGGGGGGGTGGTGGTGGGGAGAACTGGAAGGAAATTCACCAAAATATTACAACACATTAACTTTGGGTGGGGAAGAAAGAAGGGCTTTTCCTTTTGTTTAAATATATTTTTAAGTTTTTCTATAATAACATATCTCACTTGAAGAGCCTTGAAATCAAAAACTATTTTTTTAAAAATTAAGCCAGCTGCCAGCACAGCGACATCACTGGCTCTTGCTGGGGTGTGAGATGAGGGGATTCACTGGCGGTCCTTCAGGAGGTGGTCTCACTACCCTTGCTGTGCTGCGGGCTACAGTTATGCCTTCGGAAGAGCTGCCGCCACGAGTACCCCTGACAGTGATCACCAGTAGTCAGACAGCTGGACAGGGCTGCCCAGGGAGACCCAGATGCTGCGCACCCCCCTCCCTGGAGTCACCCCACCAACCTTCTCAGCATACGGACCGGGACTAAACCAGAAACTGCTAACAAGGTTTCCTCCCCACATGGGGTGAGGAGAGGGAGAAAAGGAAAGGTGGGAAAAGGAAGGGGGGGGGCGCCAGCCCAGGGCTGCCTCCAGGTCTCTGTCCAGAGCAGAGTCTAGTGGAGGAGCTGGGGTGGCAGCGGGCAGAGAGGAGGGGGTGGGGGACAGAGTGCCAGGCCCCAGTGGGGAGATAATCACCTCTCTCACAAACTCCACTGACATGCTCCTCTTGTGTAGGGTTAGCAAGCAATTCTCAACACTTCAATAAAAAAAACAAAAACTAAACCTTTTCCTTCCAAAAAGATGTAAGTGTATTTTGAAACCAGAAAAGGTTAGAGAAGGGGGAGGGAGGCAGACAGATTTTATGTTCTGGTGACAAATGAGATTGCTATTTGTTGAAACCTTCTCCCGAAGCAGAGTAAGATGTGTCTGGCTGGAGCAGAGGACATGCTTACTATCAAATGAAAAAGGAAAACAGGGGAGTGAAGGCCCAGGTTAAAACAATGAATACATGAGAATGGGGGGCAGGGGCGGGCAATGAGGGAATCGATGAGAACAGAGATAGGACAATGCTTCCCGAGAAACAAAAGATGCCGTGCACACATGGTGTTACCGTTGTATCTTATCTTATCAGCCAGGGACCCACAGAACAGAAGACTGGGAGTTTCAACCTTTAGAATCTGACAGTTTGTTTCTTTGTTTGTTGCGGGGGGGGGGGGAGTACAAAATTCATCCTCCTTCTCATTCTGAAAATACACATTTTCAACCTCCGTATCTTTGGATAACTAATTCTTTCACTTTGTGCCCCTTAGGTAACGATGTCAGTGAATATCCACCGTGCCAGCACCTGGGGAAGGGGTAGGGGGCTCCAGGCAGAACTCCGGGGAGCTGCCCAGGGCAAGCCTGGCCATGCTACCTGTCGACTGCAGGAGCCTGGGTAAGCTCCTTATCACTGTGCTCTGCTACCTTATTCATTAAATAAGGCCGAGAATAATGTCTTCCCTACTGGGCTGTTCTGAGGATTACATGAGAATCCATATAGTCTTTAGAATAGGGTCGGCCATGAAGTAGAGCCCAAAAAATGTTAGCTGGTATTATTCCAAGAATGATGCACAAAGAGCCGCACAATGGCAGTGACTGGTATGTGCCAAATTGATGACAGGCAGAGCTCAAAGCAAGCAGGGTAAGTGCTTGGCTGGGATGGCTCGAGGAGGCTGCCAGGAGAGGCAGCCTCTCCCCAGCTCCCATGGTGGGGGAGACAGACTCCCCATCCAACACACCCATCAAGGTCATGCCAGTCACACGCCTAGCATGGTGGGGGGTCCAGAGAAGGGATACTCTGGATTACGAGGATCTAATCACATTACAAACAGGGATCACAAGGTTGCCATGAAACAGCATCTGTGGGGAGTGCACGTGAATGGTAAAGCACTCTGCAAATCTAAGGTTATCAGAGTATTTCTTAGGAGCTTCACAGTACCTCATACACTGTTGTATTTGAAGTAAGTGTTCAACTGACAATCCAATTTTCAGAAAGACCTGCAGTGAAGCCTCTCTCAAAACTGACATCCTAGATGAGAAATACCCCTATCCATCAGATAGATAGTAAGGGGAAAAGAACTATTTGAAAGGCAGTCACCATGGCCAGAGTCATACCAAATCCTCCCGATTCTCATATCCTAAACCCACAAAGACCCCATCCTCACCTAGAAGCAACCCAGAAACCACCGTTTGGGCAGCACAACAGGACCTTTCCCTTCCTGGTTCTCTTCCCCGCCCCCAGCCACAGCCCCGAGACCAGGGGCTACCCCGGAGTCTAGCTAAGGCCCCTCCCTCTAGGCATACACCCCCGAGGCAACCGCCCACTTACTTTTTCAGCCATTCCACAATGTCCTCAGCTGTGGACCCATAGTTGTCATACTGGAACAGAAATCGTCCTTTCCTGTGAAATGTGGACAGACAACGTGGGCTCAGCCAGGGATGCAAATGCCATCAGGGAGGGGAGTGAGCATCGGAAGGGAAGCAGCGGACTTACTCGAAATAGCAGATGGTGGGGTAGCCTCGCACATTATACTCCTCCTTGATGTTCTCAAATTCCGAGGGGTAGACGTTCATCCCAGCTAGCACCTAGCAGCAAAGGGAGAACAGGCCTATTCACACTTTGCCCCACAGACAGCCCCACCTTGTCTACACACAGCCCATCCATCTGTCCCACCAGAAACCGATGAAGGGGACAGAACCTCACAGACTGATGTGCATCCCTGGGCAGCGGGGGAGCAAGGCAAACTAACCCAGCTGGGAATGACAGCCCAGAGCTCTGGAAGATGCAGGGTCTGGGCCAGGTGCTGGCCCTCTGTAGAGGGTCTCCTTCTACTTGCCCTGCACAGGGGAGCCACCCCAGTGCAAAAACAAAGTTCTGAGGGCTGAGAAAGACACCTGGCCTTGCTACCAAGTTCAAACAGGTCCTAGAGTGGGGCTACTGCCACCCAAGTATGCATAATATGCTTTCTCCCTGCCCACGTCAACGAAGGTTGTACTCTTCTCCTAAGTTGCTGAGTCACCATTCAGCCATTCCACAAAATCCTTGTGGCCTGCCTCCGTCTGTCCACCTCGGCTTTGTGTGCAACGTTTTCAGAACTCACAGCTCCTATGTGGCCAGAGAGTGTGGCTCTCATGACAATCCACCTGCCTGCCTCTCTTTCCTCCAGACTGCTAGATCCCTCGCTTCTCTCCTGTTTGTAACCATTACCTACAGCCTGACTGGACCACCTCTGAAGTCTGAACTTGTTCTGGTTGCAGGGCCCCCCATATCCAACACCCCTAAGTGGGAAAGGAGAATTTTAGTAGCTGTGTTACTAAATACTAAGAACAACCCAGAGAGAAAGAAGTCAGAGTGGCCAGACACAGGAAGACTGCTCCTCAAAGGAGGGCAGCATGGAGGGGAGAGGAAAGGAAGTTCAAAAGCCAGGAGCAGTCACAGAAGCAGAGAGAAGAAACCCGGGAAGCCGACTGTGCTGAACAATATATATGGAAACATAGGAAGAGAAAAAGGAAAACAGTAGTCTCAATGAACAACCAACTTGATTCAAAAGACTGCATCCACTTAGGAATCATGTGACCTTGGGCAAGTCACTCACCCTCACTGAGGATCCTTGTGTGGGAGACGTGGATGATGAAAGTAATCATAAGGCTCTCAAGAGAACTGAAGGAGATGACCCACGTCAGAGGACTCAGCACCAAACTGGTGCTCAATAATCGTCAAGTTCTTGATTTCCTACCAAATCCTCCTGGTGACGGAAGCCACCTGTACCTCTGGCAGCCCCATCCTAAAGGCATCTAAACATGTCTTTCCAACTGTCTTAGCTATCTAGCACAATGCCTGGCATACAGTGGCACACAATAAATGCTTACTAAATCACTGATTTTTTCCCCCCAGCTCATCTGTGGGATGCTGCAAGAAACACGGGGAGAATAAGCCTGAAATAGAACTTACTAGAAGCCCTGGGACCCTCTAAAGGCCATTCTGCTCATTTCCCCAGACTGATTCAGCAGCCTGTTCCAGTAATAATTGTCTACTTTAAAGTTCTTTTTTTATTCTAATTGCTCTCCCTAGTGTCTGCACACGTCCACCATGAGATTAATCTTCCACATCCTCCTCTTTCATTACAACACTTCCCTGCACAAAACCTTTCAATTCCACGGAATACGGGCTAGCATCTAACGCCACACCCAAAGACCGTACGGTCCCTAACTCATTTTCGAATTCTTCTTTCTTATAAAACTCTTAATTGTGTACTTCCTAGGGTCTAGGTTTTTTATTCTCCCAGGAATGGGAGAGTCTGAGACCGCTGCGCAGGGAGGAAGCTGGACTGCTTGCCGTCTAAGGCACTCTGCAGATGGCAATATACCACGGCGGCCAGGAGGCTCAAGTGCGGGCGTCAGGATGTTGCGTTTGGGTCCTCCCTACTCAGTAGATGCACTTCCTTGAACAAGTCAGTTGCCTGTGTGCCTCAGTTTCCTCCTCGGCAGCCACCTCTTGTGATTACTGAGAGATCGTACAGATAAAGGATCTACAACACTCAAAGTATCTACAACTCTCAAAATATGTTAGCCGTTAATGACTACAGTAGCCAAACTACGGAAAGAGCCCAGATGTCCACTGGCAGATGAATGGATAAAGAAGATGTGGTGTATATATATATATACAATGGAATATTAGCCATCAAAAAAAAGAAATCTTGCCATTTGCAATGACGTGGGTATAATGCTGAGTGAAATAAGTCAATCAGAGAAAGACAATTATCATATGATCTCACTCACATGTGGAATTTAAGAAACAAAGGGGAAGGGAGGGAAAAATAAAACAATATGAAATCAGAGAGGGAGACAAACCATAAGAGACTCTTAACTCTAGGAAACAAACTGAGGGTTGTTGGAGAGGAGGTTGGGGGGGAAGGGGTAACTGGGTGATGGACATTAAGGAGGGCACATGATGTAATGAGCACTGGGTGTTGTATGCAACTAATGAATCACTGAATTCTACCGCTGAAACTAGTAATACAGTATATGTTAATGAATTGAATTTAAATTACAAAAATAAATTTAAAAATATGTTAGCCGTTTTCATTACTACTAAGAAGCTCTGCAATTCTGCCCAAGTTTCCAGAATACATGCTGTGTTCCCCTGGCCGTTACTTTGTGTCTTCTAGTCCTTTTGCTTAGGATGCCCACTCCCCATCTCACAATTTCTACCTAAGATTTATTCATCCTTTAAGGCAAACCGAATCCCACCTTCCTATTGCAGCCTTTCCAAACCATCTTTGCTTGTGATGAACTTTTAGTTCTCAGGGTTTCTGTAGTACTCTTGTGCCTCTTGGGGGCATTTATTAATGAGATAAATATTTTTTTAAACTCTTTTATTTTAAAGATTTTATTTATTTATTGAGAGAGAGAGAGCACACAAGCAGGGGGGAGGGGGAGAGGGGGAGGGAGAAGCAGGCTTCCTGCCAAGCAGGGAGCCCAATGAGGGGCTCGATCCCAGGACTCTGGGATCATGACCTGAGCCGAAGGCAGACGCTTAACTGACTGAGCCGCCCAGGCGCCCTGAGATAAATATTTCTTGAACAACTATGTACGAACACTTTTTGGAGTCTGTAAAGCCAAATGAGGCAAAACTGGTTTCAGCCTAAAAGTTAAGGCCACAAGGCCTGACCTGGAGCCACATGTTTGGTGGCGTGACTCGCTCTGCCTCATGATCCGACAGGAACAAGATGGAAGCTTCACAGAGCTGGTGCTCAAGGGTAGGTAAGAATTCCACAGACATGGAAGTGAGACAGAACAAGATGCAGCCCAAGAAGCAGGGAATATGCTGGTTTAACAGGCCAGTAGGACACAGAAGGGGGTAGAAGAGAAGGCTGGACCAGTTCACTGAGCTCACTCTGGAAAAGGCTTTAATGGCTAAGCAAGCAGGACTTTATTCAGGGGGTGCTGGAGGGTTTTCCAGCTGCACTTTTTTTTTTTTTAAGATTTTATTTATTTTATTTGAGAGAGAGACACAGAGAGCATGAGCAGGGGAGGGGGCAGAGGGAGTGGGAGAAGCAGACGCCCCGCTAAGCAGGGCTCGATCCCAGGATCCTGGGATCATGACCTGAGCCAAAGCCAAGAGTTGGATGCTCAACTGACTGAGCCACCCAGGCACCCACCACCCTTTTCTTTTTTTAATATAAACAAGTCAGGCTGTAAGGGGCAAGTCATGGGTCAGGAAGAGAAGTCAGCAGTCTCGCGCAATCACCCTGTGTGGGCTAACCAGGGCCTGACCCAGGATGGTGGGCAGAGAGAGGAGAGTGGGTCGTGTGCATGTGGCCACACTTTTCCCCAGTTACGGAGCTGGGAAAGGATGAGAACTTTCTAAAGGTGCTTTCCTAAGAAACAGAACAAAACGTACCCCAAGCAAGAAAACACAGAAGCAAGGAAATGAATGATTTCACACAACACAGATGCCTTAGGCCAAGGTAACTAACACCTAGCCAAAGCTGGGCTTGAGCAGCCAGGCGCTCCAGGCACCCAGATGACCCCACGGAGTCTTCTGTAATGTTGTCTAGGGAACTGGAAGGGCCACTTTTTATGTTTCTTGACTTGGGCCCAGGCAGAAGAAGCAGGCACTGTTGTTGTTTTCTTTTTTGGAAGCAGGTACCCCTAAAAGAAGTAATCTTCAGGGCTAATCTTGAGAAAGAGCCTCATGTGAGCCCAAGGCCAAGGAGAAAGACCTCGTCCCACAAACATCCTTCCCACTTTGTCTCTGTCCTTAATAACTGATGCTCTGATTTCCTTTAAAAAGAGGAACATCAGGGCACCTGGGTGGCTCAGTTGGTTGAGGATCCAACTCTTGGTTTTGGATCAAGTCATGATCTCAGGGTCGTGGGATCAGGTGTGGAGTCTGCTTGAGATCCTCTCTCCCTAATGTCCCTCCCCCCACTTGTGCTTGCACTCTCTCTCTCTCAAATAACTAAATAAAATCTTTTTTTTTTTTAAAGATTTATTTATTTATTTGAGAGAGCGAGAATGAGAGAGAGAGAGAGAGTACATGAGAGTGGGGAGGGCCAGAGGGAGAAGCAGGCTCCTCGCCGAGCAGGGAGCCCGATGTGGGACTTGATCCAGGGACTCCAGGATCATGACCTGAGCCGAAGGCAGTCGCTCAACCAACTGAGCCACCCAGGCGCCCTAAATAAAATCTTAAAAAAAAAAAAAAAAAGAGGAACATCATTTTTTGAGTAAATGCAGAGCTCAAAATAAAACGTCCCCAGGAGTGATAAGCCACACACTCCCTCATTCATTCGTTAGCACATATGGGGTACCACTATGAGCTTGGCCCTGTGCTTGTGCTGAAGAACCAGACATGGACCAAACACAGCCCCAGTGCTCAAGAAGCTCACACTACAGTGAGAAAATCATATTATAATTAGTATCAACGGGTGAACAACGGGATCTGGAATAAAAGCAAAGAGGAGCAGACCTGGCCATGCATGGCAGGGATAAGCTCTGTGGGAGCACAGGAGGGGCTGGGAAGAATACTAAGTTCGGCAGGGAGATGTGCCATTGGCTGAGCATCTTCCAGATGTCACACAAGACTGGCCCCAAGACCTCGCCTACTCTGATGGAGCTGGCCAGGCATTTGTGATCTGACCGGGGCTGGAGCTGTGTGACTTCAACCACACCACAGAGTCTGGAAGTTGAGTTTTCTAAGGGTAAACGAGTGTGGGTAGGGAGAACACTAGGTAATTAAGTCTTTTCTCCAGGAGAAATAATCATGAAATATGCTATCTACTGAGGCCCCAAAATGCAAAGTGAAACTTGCCCCAAGTGAAGTATCTGTGCCCCAAGGCAAACATCTCTCAGCAAGTTGCTAAAAATTCCTTAGTGAGAAACAAGCAGGACCTTGGTGTTGTGCCAGAATGAGGTCAAAAGAGAAAGCACCAGTTCTCTGCAACCCAATCTTGCAGGCAACCCAGGTGGCGGGGCTGTCACCATGCCCAGGTGCTGCCATGTCAACTTTTTAAATTGACTTTGAACTAATCACCAACTTAAATATATAAATATCATGATATCATAGATATATATATATCATGAACTCCCTTCATGGGACTCTGGCCAGCCCCACCGTGATGGCTCTCCTCCCCACAACCTTTCATAAAATGTGTATGGATTTTTCCACGCTCCCTGGAGGAGCCAGCAACTCTTTTTCTGTTGCCGCCAATGGAAACAAAAACAAAATTAAAAAAAACCCTAAATGTCTGTGGCTCAGGGTAAGTGCAAAACTGGACAGACATACGGCGGAGAAGAGACAAGGCTGGTGGGTGGGGGCCGCACAGAGATGACCAGGACCATCAGTGAGGGGTCCTCAGCTTGGTGAGCTCTGACTGCCCGGTCTCCCTGCCCCTCCTGCACCATCCTGGTTGCTCTTTCTTCCTGAGGCCCATTTCCTCAGTGGCTCCTCTTCCCCCTCCTGTCCGTGAAAGGTGGGCATCCCCGAGACAACCCTGGCTTCTGTCTGCTTCCCATGCCCACATACTCTGCACACCGTCCTTCAGAGAGTGCCTGCAAGCTCAGGTCTCCAGCTCCCCGCCTGGACTACCTCTTTCTGCTGTCATTTCTTTTTATTTTTTTAAGATTTTTATTTATTTGCGAGAGAGAGAATGAGAGACAGAGAGCATGAGAGGGAGGAGGGTCAGAGGGAGAAGCAGACTCCCTGCTGAGCAGGGAGCCCGATGTGGGACTCGATCCCGGGACTCCAGGATCATGACCTGAGCCGAAGGCAGTCGCTTAACCAACTGAGCCACCCAGGCGCCCTCTGCTGTCATTTCTATTGTTGTCCCACCACACAGGAACCACAGCCCTGGCAAGCTTGGCAGGAAACTGCCCCCTGAACCCGCTTGTGCTTTGGGCCCACCACTGGTCACCATGCCCCTTTCTTTGCCACTGGACTACCCAGCACCAGGAGCCTCGGCCCACTTTGGAGCCCAGCCCCAGTCATTCTGGAGCCCTGATGGTCTACTGATGGCCCCTGGCCACCCAGCAATACCACCTGTGCTTCTTGCTGGTTTCCTGGCTATTAAGTCACTGGCCTTGGTTGGACAAGCGCCAGATTCTCCTGGTCCCAGCAACCCTGTGGAGTTCTCACCATCCACCAAGGACAGGTCTGGATCACACGCGCAGGGAGCATGGGCAGCAGTAGGAGGGGAAGTCCTCACAATTTTCAAATCCGCCCTCCCCCACCCTAAGCCCCTCCTCCATCGACTCTTCAGGTGAGCTGGCCAGCCCTGCCAGGCCCGGGGGCCTCACTTACAAAGTGGCCTCGCAGCTGGGTCGCGGCCTTCTGGAAATGTGGCATTATCCTCTTGCACATGCTGCACCCTAGTCACGGGCAGGAGAGAAAGCAGACATGGTTATCCCGGGTGCCAGAGCCCTGCGCCCTGCCCTCCCTCCCCTCAGGCTGACCTCTGGCAGCAAACTTTTACCCAGCCTGCAGAAGGGCAGGACTGCCCCAGGGCCTGGGAACACAGAAAGACCAGGATGCAGAGGCCCTGCCCTCCAAAGAGCTTACAGTCTCAATGGCAGAAAATAGGACACAGCCCAGCAGTCCCTCAATAAACGTGGGACTGACTAAGCAAACACAACATGGCTGGAGAAGAGCAAAGCAGGGAATAATTTAGGGCTGATCATGAGTTCACCGGGAATTCCGGGAACCAGAAGAGGTGACAGGAAAGCGCAGCTAAAAGCCTCCCCTCACTGTCCAGTCAGGGGCTACGAATGAACATGAACCAGATGCCATTAGGAAGAAAACTGTCCAACCACAGATACGATGAGCTTTGGGATTTCCACGGCCCTTTTCTTCCATCCACAGGAATAATTAGGCAGTGAGTGGAGACGGGCTGGTGTGAAAGTACCAGCTCAGGCCTTGTGGGAGGAGCGCCAGGCCAGGATCGGCACACCTGAGTGCCTGTCTTCTTGTCATGCACTGCATGGCCCTGGACAGGTCACCTCTCCTCTCTGGCTGATGGCTCCTTCTGGCAAATGAGGAGGGCTGGAGCAGACAACCTCAGGCCCCCTCCAGCTCTGACATCGGACGATTCTATAATGTCTTTGGCTCAACCCTCTATGGGGTTCTGTGGTCTACCATGTGGTTGCACTCTTCTCCCCCTGGGGTGGTGAAGGCCCCCCAAGCCTTGGGCCAGACAGCCAAGCCCCAAAGATCCACTAGTACTTCAGAGTGACCTTGATTTAAAAGCATGCCCCACCCCACATCAGTTGGAGCAGGCCACATTTCGGCGCTGACCCCACAGGGCACATGCACTGGTTTCTTCAGACATAAGGAATTCTGACATGACAAGCTTTTATTCTTTCTGACAGACGCTCTGCTGTAAAAAGGCTTTGAGATGCACCTGAAGGCTGCAGACACCAAAGCTGCCCAGAACCCTGTGTCAGGCTGGATCTCGTCTCAACATGACACAGGGGGGACAGGGCCATGCAGCGGCAGGCTGACAAGCTCTAATCCATGTTAGCTAACGCCGCGGCAGACCGACCGCGGGCAGAGTAATACAGATCAGAGAGGTGCTCTTACCAACCGGGCCACACACAGACTCTGGAGAACCGTGAGCAGGTCCAAGCTATCCTGGGACCCCTGGAACCTCCCCAACACCAAGTCTACTGGACCAAACGCGACACAGGCTATTTTGACATGGAGCTCCCTAAGTGCCCACGGTCCCTCCCTGACATCCCTGCCTGTCAGACAGACGAACACACACACCGGACACACAGCGGCATATGAAGCGTGGGCTCAGGCTCATGCTATTAGTACAGCCTCAGACTCCGGGAGACTCAGGAGAGTGGGAGCTGTTGCCAGGTCAGCACACAGCACAAGCCCACAGCTTCTGCCCTCAGAAGACACGAGGCACCTCTCTCCAGCAGCCCACACAGCACCATCCCCGCAAGTGTCATGAAGAAAGGAATTTGACATCTGTCAGGGTACACTGTTCCCACTGTGGGACTTCACAGGGCTGGACACAGGGACAACAAGGCTGCCTCAGCCAGGTGCCCATGCCCCAAGCTGGATGTCACACAGTGGAGACAACAGGAGGCCACACAGCAGAGGAAGAAGCTCGGCTCCGAGGAGTAGGAGACCCAGGCCTGCTTCTCCCCTTGACCATCTGCTGCCTCTCTAAGCCTGGCCATGCGGTCTGAGCCTCAGCTTTGCCCTCTGTGGTGTGGAGACAGCGCCTGACACTCAGCAGGGCAGGCCCTGGGAACACAAGACCTGAGTGTGTGCCCCCGGGAGGTCTGCGGCTGTGGGGGAACCCCTCCACAGCGGACAGAGGCTGTCACTCTCAGGAGGGAAAGTGAGTGGGGGTGGGAGGGCACTTGCTTTCACCCACTCTTTACTTGGTGACTTGATGAGGTGGTGGGAGTCGGACACCCTCTGGGCCACATTCATCAGTCAGAAGCTTAATTTATGAACTGTCCCCACAGGGGTGGCACCTCTCGTCCAGCTCCGCCCGCCTGCAGCCTGCAGCAGCCTTACCCGCCATGTCCCCCAAACTCCCCGTGGACGGAGACCAGCAGTCCTGGGAGAAGAAGTTAGTGAGGTGAAGAGGTGATGGGAGAGTAATAGGAAGCTCCGGGCCAAGCCAGTTTCCAATTTAACTTCACCATAAATAGAGCTGGTACTGTGATCCCTATCTGAATTTATCTTCGACTGAGATTCGACTGAGAGGCAGGGGAAGAAATAAGACTGTCACTCTCAACTCCCCAAAGTTAGAGCAGTCACCCTTTTACTTTCTCACTAATTCAGTCAACAAACATTTACTGAATAGGCAGTAGGTCCTGAGGAACCGGATTCTTTGTCACAAGTAAAGCCTCCCACTGCCTTCGGGTTCATTCACCCCAAACATGATCAAAGGATCAGAGTCCTAAAAGACTTCCCACTTAGGGAATTGGTGTGTTTCCAGGAATAAGCTGAATTATGAAGCCATGAAGGCTTGAGTGGACAAGTGTAATAAAAGCACAAGTTTGTTTCAATAAAAACAACAACAAAAGAGTCCTGGGGTACCTGGGACCCAGGAGGCCATCCAATCTGACCCCTCCACAAATTTGAACTTACCAGCTCCGAGTTTTCTCTCTCCCTCCCCAACTACTAATTGCTCTGTGATACCAACAAGGGGTCTCACTTCTCCTACCCTAGCCTTCCATTATATAAACACAGTAACTATGCTTGCCTCTCTGCCTGCCGTGGTGAGGGGGGCACACTGCCACACAGCCCGGGGAGGGGGTGTGGAGAGATGGCTCGCAGACTCTAATGCAGACTGCTAGGGAACCACTCTTGGTAAGTGATCAACCAGTGTCATACTGAAACCCACACAGCTATACCGTGATCCTGCCTTGCAACACGTACTGTATACTGATACACAGTCTGTTTTAGTCTCATTTAACCAATGAATTGAGTTCTGAAGGCTTCTGAGACAAACCATAGGAGGCCCTGTCCTCAAGAGGCTGGGCAGGCAGGACAATTCCTGAAGCAACTCACAGCTGGGTAGTTAATAAGATCCCTCCAAGGAGAAACAAAAAGGGGTGAAACCAACCAGTGAACATTAATGAAAAAAAAATGACCCAGGGTTAAAGTGCAGATCATTCTGAGCAAAGCCAGCTCTAACAAGAAGTGGGACACCAGGGTCTCGTTTCTATAAGCAAGCAAGGTGTCTGAGAGGAGGCTGGGTTAGAGGGACACCCAGCAATCAACAGGGGCAGGGGAAAGGCTATTGTCATGGTGAATAAATCACAGGCCCAAGTCAGGCAGAACCACCATGACCTCATAGAAGGGCAGCCATCCAGGGAGGCATGATCACTCAGGTGGAAATGGGAGGAGTCTTTGCTCAAAGAACTTCTCAAGAAGGTGGATTCAAAGCAGGCTTTCAAGAGTAAACAGAACTGAAATGAGAAGTTACAACTCACATCACAGAAATAACAAAGGATCATAAGAGACTAGTATGGATGATTGGTCACCAACAAACTGGACAATTTAGAAGAAATATGTAAATTCCTAGAAACATACAATCTTCTAAGATTAAATCAGTAAGAAACAGAAAACCTAAATAGACCAATTACTAGCAAGGAGACTGAATCAGTAATAAAACACCTGCCAACAGACAAAAAAGTCCAGGACCAGATGGCTTCACTGATGAATTCTTCCAAACATTCAAAGATTTAATACCTATCCTTCTCAAACTCTTCCAAAAAACTGAAGAGGAGGGGAATACCTCCAAACACATTTTATGAGGCCAAAATTACCCTGATACTAAAACCAGACAAGGATATCAGAAAAAGAGAAAATTATAGGCCAATATCCTTGATGAACATAGACGTAAAAATCCTCAATGAAATATTAGCAAACCAAATTCAACAATACATTAAAAAGATTATACAACACAATCAAGTGAGATTTATTCTAGGGATGCAAGGATAGCTCAATATTTGCAAATCAACCAACATGATACACCAGGTCAACAAAACAAAGGATAAAAATCATAAGATCATCTCAATAGATAAAGAAAAAGCACCCAGTAAAATTCAACATCTATTTATGATAAAAACCCTCAACAAAGTGGGTATAGAGATAACATACCTCAACATAATAAAGGCCATATATGACAAACCCACAGCTAACATAATACTCAATAGGAAAAAGCTAAAAGCTTTTCCTCCAAGATCAAGAACGAGACAAGTATGCCCACTCCTGCCACTTTGATTCAACATAGTACTGGAAGTCCTACCCACAGCAATTAGGCAAGAAAAAGAAATGGAAGGCATCCAAATCAGAAAGGAAGAAGTAAAACTGTCAGTATTTACAGATGATATGATACTATATATAGAAAACCCTAAAAATACCCAAAAACTGTTAGAACTAATAAGTAAATTCAGTAAAGTCACAGGATACAAAATCAATACACAGAAATCTGTGGCATTTCCATACATTAATAACAAACTATCAGAAAGAGAAATAAAGGAAAAATCACATTTAAAATTGCATCAAAAAGAATAATATATCTAAGAATAAATTTAACCAAGGAGGTAAAAGACCTGTAGGTATACTGAAGCCTATAAGATACTGATAAAAGAAACTGAAGATGACACGAATAAAAGATATTCCACACTCATGGATTGGAAGGATTAATATTGTTTAAATGTCCACACTACCCAAAGCAAACTACAGATTCAGTGCAATCCCTATCAGAATTCCAATATCATATTTCACAGAACTAGAACAAATAATTCTCAAATTTTTATGAGCTGCAAAAGATCCCAAATAGTCGAAACATAAGAAAGGAAAGAACAAAGCTGTAGGTATGATGCTCCCTGATTTCAAACTATACTACAGAGCCATAATAATCAAAACAATATGGTACTGGCATAAAAGATACACAGATGAATGGAAAAGAATTGAGAGCTCAGAGATAACCCACACATACACAGATAATTAATATATGAGAAGGAGCCGAGAACATACAACAGAGAAAGAACAGGCCCTTTAATAAATGGTGTTGAGAAAACTGGTCAGCCACATGCAAAAGAATGACACTACTAGGCCACTGTCTTACACCATACACAAAAATTAACTCAAAATGGATTAGAGACTTGAATGTAAGACCTGAAACCATAAAATTCTTAGAAGAAAACGTAGGCAGCAAGCTCCTTGACATGAATCTTAGCTATGTGTTTGTGGCGCAGACTCCAAAGGCAAGGAAAACAAAAGCAAAAACAGACAAATGGGACTACTTCAAACTAAAAAGCTTCTGTACACCGAAGGAAACCATCACCAAAATAAAAAGGCAACCTACTGAATGGAAGAAGATATTTGCAAATCATATATCTGATAAGGGGTTAATACCTAAAATATATAAAGAATTCATACAACTCAGCAACAGAAAAACAAACAACCCGATTAAAAAATGGGCAGAGGATCTGCCCAGACATTTCTCCAAAGAAGACATACAGATGGCCAACAGACATAAGAAAAGATGCTCAACATCACTAATCATCAGGGAAATGCAAATCAAAACCATGATATACCACCTCACACCTGTCAGAATGGCTTTTATCCAAAAGATAAGAAATAACAAGTGTTGGCAGAGATGTGGAGAAAAAGGAAACCTTGTACACTGTTGGTGGGAACGTAAATTGGTGCAGCCACTATGAAAAACAGTATGGAGATCCCTCAAAAAATTAAGAATAGAACTACCATATGATTCAGCTGTTTCACTACTGGGTATTTATCGGAAGAATAATTTGAAAAGATATATGCACCCCCATGTTTATCGCAGCATTATTTACAATAGCCAAGATACGGAAACAACCTACATATCCATCAATGGATGAATGGATAAAGAAATGTGGGACATATATACAATAGAATACTACTCAGCAATAAAGAAGAATGAACTCTTGCCACCTGCAACAACATGGATAGACCTTGAGGGCATTATGCTAAGTGAAGTAAGTCAGAAGGAGAAAGAAAAAACACATAACTTTACTTCCATGTGGAATCTAAAAAACAAAACAAAAGCAAACTACTGGATACAGAGAACAGTTCAATGGTTACCAGAGGGGAAAGGGGCTTGGGCGTGGGTGAAGGGAGTCCACTGTGGGGTAATGGATGGTAACTAGCCTTTTGGGGGTGATCACTTTGCTGTATATGCAGAGGTCAAATTATAATTGGTACACCTGAAACTTACATAATAAAAAAAGAAGGAAGGGCGCCTGGGTGGCTCGGTTGGTTAAGCGTCTGCCTTCGGCTCAGGTCATGATCCCAGGGTCCTGGGATCGAATCCTGCATCAGGCTCCCTGCTAAGCGGGGAGCCTGTTTCTCCCTCTCCCTCTCCCCCTGCTTGTGTTCCCTCTCTCGCTGTGTCTCTCTCTGTCAAATAAATAAATAAAATCTTTAAAGAAAAAAAAAAAAAAGGAAAAAGAAAATACGCCATACGCCATACGTCTCTTAGGCAGAAATCCAGTCCAGGCAGCGTGATACACAATTGATTTGAGCACCTATGCTGTGTCTTATGTATACTATTGCAATAAACAAACCAGTTCCAAAGTGGAAAAAACAAAACAAAGCAAAAAAACTAAACAGAACCTTGATGCCATAGCCTCTGATACTCATCCAAGCCACGGACAGGCCACAGGACACCCCTGTCCCACCACGCATGGCCCCAGCCTTTGGGCCGTTGGCTTCCGGAAGGGCATATGCAGTACACAGAGTCATTAGGGGCCTTCCGCAGGCTATAATCTGAGGATTTTCGATCGGTGGGGTGGGACCCATTAGATCACAGGGGTGGCCCAGGCAGAGTATTTGAGGCGTTGCAGGACATACTGTCAACTACTCAACTCTGCTTAGTCTGAAAGCAGCCACAGACAATGTGTAAACTGAACGTGTCTATGTTCCAACAAAAATTAACTTACCAAAAAGGTGGACAGTCCATGGGCCATAGTTTGCAGACACTTTATTAGAGAGTTATGACATAGTAGGAAAAATCAATAACTTCTAAATCAAACAAAATAGAAAAAGAAAATAGTGTGTACTGCATCTGGCAGAGTGGATGGCAAGTAGTAAGGGTAAGTATGGTTTGGTAAAACTTGTTTTGGCTTATTTACTTATTCAACTTATTTATTGTAAGTATGCACAAATTATATAATTTTTACCTATATATATGTATATATATAATTTGTGCATACTTACAGTGCTAGGTTGCAATGAAAAATATTTTTACATGAATACTATGAAATACAGTCAAAAACTCTGAAAGTCACTGCTCTGACCCAACCCCTTCTCCTACAGAAACAGAAACTGAGGAGCAGAGAGGTGAAGGATTTGACCAAGGTCACCCAGCTCGCTGATAGCACAGCTGGAGTTAGAACCTAGGCCTTCTGGTTGTCATCTCAATGGTCTTTCTGCTGTTCCTACGGCCTCTCGCCTCATCTAGAGACTGAACCAAAATACGAGGCCCCTTCCTCCCTGGTCCGGATCCCCCCACACCTCGCAGGTGGCCCCAGCAGAGATGTGCAGGAGCCAGAGCTGGGCAAACAGCTGCCCCAGGAGGCCAGCCAGGCTCTGGATGGTGAGCGGCCCCAATACCTGAGAGAGGATGCTGAGACGGAGCACGGCTCCGGGGGCACCTGGCTCCCCCAGGCCCGCAGCTGGGGGGGAAAGGGCTTCAGGCCCCCAGGAGGCAGAGGGCGGGGAATGGGACATGGCGAGATGGCGGGAGGATCTGGAGAGGAGAGCCATACTGTCACTGGGTAGAGCTCAGGGTAAAGAGGGCAGAAGGATGTGGATTCTAGTGAGAGAAAAATTGATGCGGACAGCAGGAAGAGAGGAGCCAGGTGAAAAGGCAAAGAGGCACAGAGAGAGAGAGTGGGATGAGGGACACCCTTCACACTTTCAGAGAGCTGGGGCAAGCTCCCAGTCCCCTGCCTCCCACCCCCCAGCTGCCCCTGCAAGAGTCTAAACAACTAACTCTGGCCCAAAGGAGAAAGGTCACTCACAGGGAGCATAGAACATCATCAGGAGTGGCTTCTCTTCCTTCTTCAGGAGCCGTCTGAAGTCCTGAGACACAAACAGAGAACATGGCAGGTCACATACACAAGAACATGACAGGGAGGCAACACCTGCTCAGGGGCCCACAGCCTCGGCCGGAAGAGCATCGGGGGTGGGGGTGGGATTCAGAAGTCCCGAGGTCTGACCTGAGATGTGGGGCATGCAGTCAGAGTTACCGCCCATCAGGAGCTGGATGATGGAGACAATCTGTACCATCCCCGCATATTATAGACAGGGAACCTGAGGCCCCTCCCAAGGCCACTTAGTGTGATGAAGTAGTCAGCACCAGGCTACCAGCTTTACCTTCAGCTCCACCTGAACAATTCAAAGACTGCAAGGAACTATTCGTGTCCCATGAGGCTCAATGAGGCTGCCCCTTCATGTGATTTATGTAGTGGCTTTGTTTTTTTTGGGGGGGGGGTTGTTTTCTTATAGCCCAACTTGGCCAGATGGGGATCTAGCTGCTCGTTACAGTAACACAGGGTTAACCCACACCCGCTCATCTCTTTCCCCAGCCCTGCTGCCACCGTCCATGTGCCCAGGAGTCCACTGTGTGCACAGAAGCATACAGATGAGGCGAGCCCCCAAGCCCCCGGAGGTTACAAGCTAAACAGATCATTTGTATTTGTAAAACCCTTAGAATAGCATCTGGCACGTTATTAGGCAATACATAAGTATTTCTTAAATAAATACAATAAATGTAAAAAGACAAATGGTCACAACTGTGCTAATGGAGAGACTTCAGTGTAAGGCAGGGTTGGAGATCCTTCTTCCAACGAGAGTCAATGATGTTCCGGAAAAAGCAGATCTATCAAGGACTGCAGAGAAGCACAATGACAGAGCATGTTTTGATTAAAATAATTTGCTTCTCTCTAACTGGTTTCCATAGAAGAAAATTAGAGATTTTTCTCTTTTGAATAATAAAGAAAATAAAAGGAGATTACAAAATGCAGCTTTCTGGCAGCAACAAGGCATTAGGTAAATAGATGAGGGTTCATCCCACGCAATGGAATACTAGTGCATCATTAAAAACGATGAAGAGGCATATTTAATGTCACAATAAGATATGCATGTTACATTAAGTGGGGGGGGAGCAAGTTACAAAGCAGCATATAAAATGCAACGACACTTTTGTGAGTAAAAATATTTATGTATGCACTATGTCGAAAGCCTGGAAGGCTAGAGAAAATACCAGCAGTGGGTATCTCTCAATGGGAAGGGATAGGGTAATTTTTTTTTCTCTTATGCTTAAGCTGTATTTTCCAAATTTTCAACAATGCATATGTATTACTTATAATTTTTCAGTTAGATGAAAAATATTACAAATATTTTGTAGGAATTCAAAACATTTTATAATTAAATTCTGAAAATGTTCACTCTTGTTTAAGTAACTAGAATTATGTAATTCTACTCATTGTAAGGAAGAATTACTGACTAAGATCTTTGACCCTGACAACGGGTAGAAAATGCAAATGCTCTGAAAATGATCTTCTGAAATCCCTGGAGATAAAACCTGGTAAAGATCTGAGACGAAAAGATTTTTTCTGAGCCTCTAACAATTTGGTTTCATACCCTAGGTAGAAACAAATATTACATTCAAAGATGCTTAACTGCCTTCAACAGTGTGGAATTCTAAGCTCACAAATACGAATCGGCAATTCAAACTTGAATTTGGAACTTTTAGTTATCTTACGTAGGGACTCGATCAGCAGAAGGGCAGCTATACCTTAGACTTCTACGGGAGAGAAGACAGCACAAAATGTAATAAGAGTACTGCCCACAGGTGTGAAAAAAACTTTTCTGCTTGATATTTCTAGTTATAGAAGAGTGATCTTTGGAGTTTTCGGACATGAACATCTTAGGGGAGGGAGGTAGCAAGCACTCACTTTCCAGAAAGGCTAGAAATGCGCATTATCACAAAATCTACCTAGGAGCAACAGTGAGTTTAGGCTGCTTGTATTTTCATAACTACAAACCCAGATGTCACTACCTCCTGACACTTGTCCATCTTCCCTTGCCCCCAACATGCTCTCATCTTTAAAAAAAAAAAAAAGCATAGAGCCCCCTGTGGGGCCTGAACTCAAGACCTTAGCTGAAATTAAGAGTTGGACACTTAACCAACTGAGCCCCCCAGGTGCCCCTGCTTTTTCTCTTCTGACAATACTGGCATGGTCTATCCCAGAGAAATGCTGATGCCCAGCCCCTTAATTCAAATTGCCACAGACCTACTGGGTTAGCCCACAATGATCACACATGATCCCTTCTCCAGGAAGTATAAATGGCATCCTTTTCTTTTGGGCTAACAAGCATTAAGGGTCAATGATTTTAAATGAAAAGGGAAGGAAAGGCAGAAGAAGATAAAAAGTACATTTTACATTATCAAGATAAGAACAAACATTCTCCAGCTCATATCACAAAAACAAATGACAAGCATTGGTGAGGATGTAGACAAAAAGGAACCCTTGTGCACTGCTGGTGGGAATATAAATTGGTGCAGCCACTATGGAAAGAGTAGGGAGGTTTATCCAAAAATTAAAAATGGAAATTCCATATGATCCAGTAATTCCACTACTGGGTATTTACCCAAAGGATATGAAAACACTAACCTGAAAAGATAAATGCACCCCTATGTTTACTGCAGCATTATTTACAATAGCCAAGATATGGAAGCAACCCAAGTGTCCATCCATAGATGAATGGATAAAGAAGATGAGGTATATATACACAATGGAATATTACTTAGCCCTAAAAAAGAGATCTTACCATTTGCAGCAACATGGATGGAACTAGAGGGTATAATGCTAACTGAAATAAATCAGTCAGAGAAAGACAAATACCATGTGATTTCACTTATATTTTATGATTTCACTTATATATCTAAAAAAAACAAAACAAATGAGCAAAACCAACCAAACAGAAACAGACTGATAAATTCAGAGAATAAACTGGTGGTTGCCAGAGGGAAAGGGGGTAGGGGGTGATGAACTAGGTGAAAGGGATTAAGAGGTATAAACTTCCAGTTATAAAATAAATAAGTAACAGGAACCAAAGTACAGCATAGGGAATACAGTCAATAATACTGTAATAACTTCGTATCATGACAGATGGCAACCACTCTTATCATGGTGAGCACTATGGAATATACAGAACTGTCAAATCACTATTATATATCTGAAACTAAAATACCACTGTATGTCAAGAGTATTTCGTATTAAAAAAAAAAAAAGGACATTCTCCTTCCACCTACAATACAGCACGGCTTGCCTCACAGACCATGGGGAATAGAACAAAGAAGTTCTTGCCCATCCTATGTGAAGGCACAGTCAAGCAAGTAAAGTACCCATGGATAAAGATGCATATTCAGGTCAGGCGGGGCAGGCTTAGAAAGAAGGGAGGGTCAGGATTGTATGGAGACTATGATTCAACCACCGTTCTATCCCGACCCCCCATCCTAGCCAAATCCAGAATTGAAAGCTTAAGAGAATAAATAATTTGTTCAAATTTACATTAGAATTGTAGAGACCTGACCCAAGTCTCTGGAAATCCAACCCAAACCTCTGAGATTATTCTTAAAGAAAACAAAAAACAAAACCCACTTTTAAAAACACACAGCCAATCCCAGCAATGACTGAGTTACATAATAAGGAAAGGACATTTAAATGGATATTCCTATAAGGAAAATCTAAACCCATTAAAATACATTAAATAAGGTGGTGAAGAAGGGAAGAAGCTCTCAGGCAGCCAGCCTGTGATCTCCTGTGGGTTCCACCGTGGAGCTGGCAAGAACAAATATTAGGGGCCTGGCAGCCCAGCTCCCTTGGAGGAAAGCACAACTCATCCCCGAAGACTCCCCTTTCTCATTTCCTTGGACATCTCCCCTAGGGAGCACCTGGTTGTGGGAGGCTTCCAGTGTCTACCAGAATTGATGGGGAATAAATTACCTTTTCACTGTCAATGTGGACAACATCTTTGGCTCCAGGATCTTCCTCCCACAGTGGGGGCCCTTTTGGATCCTTCAGAAAGGCCACTATGGACTGAGGAAAGGAACAGAGAAGGGAAAACTCGTTTTAGCCAGCAAAGAGGGAGGTGGGGAAATCAGGAACCTGCCCCATCTCCCTGCCCGGAGACCCACGCGCCTGTGCAAAGAGTCTGCATGTGGCCAACCGCAAGGTGCAGTTCCATTGCCCACTGACATCACTGCTGAGGGCCCTAAAAATGCACCCCCACCACCTCCACCAAAATTTTTCAGCCACGTGACACCTGACTCTGGTCAGCTGATCCATACCTCTGTGCTTCTTCATGGACAGAGAAGAGATTTGACACAATTCATTGGCTTATTTAAACCAGAGACACACTCATGCTTCGGCTAGGTCTCATCTCCTTCAGGAAGCTCTCTGATCAATTTGAATAAAGCTGTCCAGTCCTGTCCAAGGACTCCACATTCATGCACAAAAACTGTCAACTGCACAAGCAGGTAAGCACACCTACTTGTCACCTGCTCAGTACTGTGTGATCTAAACTGGTTTGGCAGTGTGTTAAATCCTGCATCCTCTGTCGGGCTCAGGCAGGGTGCTCATCTCTGTGGCTGCCTGGTTTGCTGTACTTCTCTCCCTGAAGACCCCCCCTTCTAGTATATGTGCTGCCAAAGCGAGCACTGAAGACCCCCCCTTCTAGATGCTCAGGATGAAGATCTGACGAAGACCTCCAGGTTAAAGGGCTTCAGTAGCCTTTGTTGTGTGGACAACTGCCTCAAATCTCACCCCCTCTGTGGAAGACACATGTGGGGCGGGAAACTGGGCTCATGTCCCTCCACTGCCCTCTATCCCTGCCACACTCCACCGGTCCGGGACAGGAGTGGCATTCCCTTCCCTCCGAGAGCCACTCTGGGAAATGGTGCTCAAAGTCTGTGAGAGTCAGGAATGAGTACCAGAAACCAGCCAACCTCCATCCCTCTGACTCTGGAGGGGAGCTGCTGGCCTCCATGTCAACACACAGAGTTGATGCAAGATTTTGTGACTTCTGTCTACTTCAATCAAGCTCCAACAAGCAGATGACAAGCTGGCTGTGTCCACAAGTGTGGTGGGAGGGAGGTGGGCTGAGGTGAGAAAAGGAAACACCCTCTTAGCAAGGCTGTGCATTCAGCCCATCCACCGGTCACACACACAGGACCTCAGTGAGGCCTACTCGTTCTGGACACCCCATTTGGAAAGAGCTACCATGGAAGAATGGGAGCCAGCTAAGATTTCATAGAATTTCATTCAGGTAATGCTCCCTGGTCATCCAAATGGAGCTATGAAATGCCTCCTGGCAAAAGAAGAGGGGCCACTTCCACCATGGCAAAGGCAGATCTGCCTCTCCTCTGTCCTTGTCAATGCTTTGCTGCAACAATATAAGCCGAAATGGAAGTGGCAGGGCCTCCTGAAACCCATGCTCACCCACAGCTGCAGAGGCACCTGCCCGGCCTGGGCCATGTGAGAAAGATGCTTTTAAGTGCCCATCTGTTTCAGAAACACCTGGGGCAGCAGTTCTCAATGCAGGGTGCACGGCAGCCTTCAGGAGCCTGTGAGACCTCAGACCACTATGAAAGCACTTACTTTATACTTACTTTAGTAAGCATTTACATTTACTCACATGGCCACATTTTACATTTATTTTATGCAAACATACTGTTTCTAGGGAGAAGATCTAAGCCTTTCAGTAGATTCTCAGTGGGATTAGGAACCCGAACTAGGTTAGGAACTATTGCTCTCAGGGGGCTACTGTCCGCACATCAGCAGGAGCTGAGTTAAAGGGTAAGCACTGTCTCCTGTTCTCCCACCGCTAGCCCCAGCCCCAGCCCCGCCTCAGCATCAGGGAGAAAAGACATGTGGATGCCAAAAGGAAAGGAGTCACCTCTGCTGATGTACTGAAACAATCATACTTGCTTTTCAGGTGATTATTCTTGTTTAACTGAAGGTGCATAATCCCATCCATAGGTTCTCTCCAAATCAGTCTGCCCGACAAGGTCTTAGGTGGAAAAGTCTGCAGGGAGCAGCACCTGGAAGGTCTCACTCCCTCAGCCCTCCTGCTCTGGGCGCTCTGAATCCCGGGGAAATGGCCCCACAACTCACACCTTGGTTCTCAGGACATCTTGGTGGCTGGGAAACCACCCTCACAGCTACACGGCCTTGGGAGAAGGTCATCAGAGGCTCATCCGAGTTTTGGCTTCCAGGCACCTCCATTCCTCACCACTTACACATAGTAAGGATTTTGCTGGACAGACTGCTGACCAGCAAAAGGCCACTTATACAGGAAGGTCCCCTCTTTCCCCTCACTTGTCTGGCCTCTGGCTTCTGTAGGGGCCACAGTGCAGTGCCTGTGACCAGGTCCCTGGCAAACCATCCAGCATGACAGCAACGACAGCCAGAGCATGAGCCTGCAACCATGCACCCAACCCTGCCAGGGACTCCTCTGTCTCTCTGGAGATCGAGGCCCAAGAGGATCCCTGAGAGGAAAACCAACCTGTGACCAAGGAGGGCTTTGGTCTTGGCCGCTCCTGCTGAATGAAGAGCAGAAGCCATCAGGCAGTCATGGGAGACACTATGCCTCTTACTCTTGCTCTGGAGAACTCCAGGGACTCTACCCCAGTCCCTGATGGCCCTGGGGGCTTTGAGTCTCTCCACTAAAGACTCTGACCCTGTCCAACACAGCCCTCTTCTCCAGCTGCAAATCACAGGAAGGATGAGGAGTGAGCAGATGCCGCACACCTGGTCCTGGTAAGGGGGCAGACAAAGGCCAGGACTCAGCCTCCCCTACCTAGCCAAGCTCACATTACTCCGGCTCCTTGCTCCTTCCCAGCTACTACAGTTCTTTCTGAGCAGCTGCAATTTCCTGCTCCATGATCCCAGGACGACTCAGAGGGAGCCACTAAATGTAAACTGAACACAGCCTCCAAAACTAAAACAAAAAGCCCCCAGCCCCCCCTTCCATCCCTGCACAGCACTTCCCCTCCCCGCCCCTGCCCAGCCACACCTCTTCCCAGGGAGCACATGATCTCTCCCAGGGCTTCAGCTGACGTCTAACACAGAATAAGAGGCTTAAGCAACCCTAGTTTGTAGAACTTTCTCTAAGTGTCTAAGTGGGTGTTAAGATGAGTAATCAGGCCGGGTCTGTATAAGGTAAAAGCTGTAGTGACTTCAAAAAGAACGAGTGTTGGTAGATAAACAGGAAATGACCGGGGAGCTGAGAAGAACAGCAGAGGAGAGGGGCCCTATGGCTGCACAGACGGATAGGCAGGAAAAAATGGAAGGAGACGGAGAGAGACAGAGAGAGAGAGGACCGTGGGGTCCAAGCCAGTCAGCTAAGCAGGAGAGTCTGAAAAAGTAAGTTCCATCTATGTTGGGAAGAGAAGAAATACATGGCCCCAGCTGGGGCAGGGGAAAGCCGCCTGGACCAGACACAGGAGGAGACTGGATGACGGAGAGAATGGGTACACTGGAGGAAGAGAATCCAAGGGCCACAGAAGGACTCGGGGTGGGGGCAGCTGCTTTGTGATAACAGCACCCACGGGTCACAGGGCCTCCACACCTATTTTCACTGATGCTTTTCTCCGTCTACTTCTAAATTGGATCTGTAGCAGGGAGGAACTCAGTGACATGGGCATGTCATCTGAAACGAGCTGCATCTGCTGACACATGCCTACCTGCCTATGTCCGGCCCGCCTGTGCTCACCTGGCCACAGCAAGTCCCCCCCCAGCCTTTGGAGAGCTAGCATGGACACTAGAGACCCAGGCCTCTGGAGGGGAGAGGCATACCGTCACGTGCCTCCCTGGATGACAGCTGATAGATTCATACACTTATCTACGAGGCTGGTCATCCCCGCTGTGTTAACAGTTACAAACTTCTCCAGATATTCTGCTGACATGTGCTCTAGAGATAAGAATCCCTCAGGTCATTTGGAAGAGCTATCTGTGCAATCTTCCCTTCCTTCTCTCAGAGAGAACCTGCCAGGCTTTTGGCATCTGTTCAGACGCTACCTCTGCTGAGAATGAGGGAGGTAAATTTACCTTAAATGTCACAGCTCGGTTATATTCAGTATGAAAGGCACCATCCCTGTCAAACGAAGAGAAAAAGGTGTTAACTTTAAGAATGGTTGTGAAGATACATACCTTTGGTTTCCTGCAGCATCTTAATAACATTCAGCTATTGAACATGGTTCAAGATTAAAAAAAAGAACTGTAAACACAGAAAGAAAAAATCATTCTGAAATAAAATTAACCTAACTAAAAACCACCATTCCCTGAGAATACCAATGAAAGCTTTCAGCACTTACTTGGAAATTGGAAATGCCCACATGTACTTACTGGTAATGGAATAATTCAACCTTTTTGTCCTTTGTGCTCAGGTCAACTTTCATCTTCTTGCACAATTTTCTACTCTCGGCATCACTGAAAGACACAAATGTCAGGAACCATTTGTTACCGGAGGTCCTCACAAAGGTGTTGACGGTAGAATCTGCTGGTGGCCTATGAAAAGCCTGGTACCTGGGAATTCTCAATAGCAAGTAAGGCCCTGACTGCAGACGCACATTCAGAGACCTGAAGGAAGGACAGTAGCCAACAGGAGATGGGCTGAGCGAGAAAGACAGAAACAAGCAGACGAGGAGGGTATATCACCACACGTGGGGGGCAGCGCGGACAGCTCTAGACAAAGCAAGTGCCCAGAAGCACAGTGGGTGGACAGCCCATTCTAAGAAGGAAAACAAACTACAGCATACATCTGTGGCTCCCCATCTTGGCCGCTCATCAGAATCATCTGGGGAAGTTTAAAAAAATAGGGATTAACCTGGCCCCACTCAGATCACTACTTCAGACTCTCTGCCTCGGGCCCAAGCCAGTTTTTGTTTTTAAAGCTCAAATGTGTGCCATGTGCCACCTGCTGGATACCGTCTGACCCGGAGAAGAGGAAGACGTTCTACAATGCTGACGAAGTTATGAAATCGGACCAGGTATTGACAAAAGCCACACGGGGAAAGGAGAAAGCTTCCGCGAAGTGCAGCATCTGCAATATGTACACGCCTGCAGTTCTCCTAACAAGAAACGTCAGTCCGGTGCCACTGACGGCTCACAAGGTGCTCCTGCCTGATTTCACCTAACTTGGTTTCCTTCCTGTTAGATCAGTGGATCTCAAAACGGGATCCCTGGACCAGCAGCATCAACACCACCCAGGAACCTGTTAGAAATGCAAATTCTCAGCCTCATCCCAAACCCACTGAATCAAAACTCTGTGGGGACTTGAGCAACTGTGTTTCCAGGAGCCTTCCAGGTGACCCAGATGCAGGCCACTGCCCTGTTCGGGCTCTTCCTCCTCTCCCCAACCTCTCCAAGGTTTGGCTTCCCCTGTGGCCTCCACCAGCCGCTCAGCAACCTCATCTGTCTCATGGCTTTCCCCATAACCTCACCATAGTCAGCCAAGTCTGCCAATGGCCAGACAGAGGCGGCCGGCTACCCCACCCACGGAGGGCCCTTGCCCCACATCTGCCTGGGCTCAGTGAGGTTACGTCAGCCACCGGTCCCCACCGGTCCCCTCTGACTACACTGCATGAGAAACTCTGTTCGGCCAGGAATGACAGCCACTTGAGGGAAGCCCCTTCATCCTCCACCTGTGCACACACCTCACCAACTTCTACAGCCATCGGCTTCACACAGCTGTGCACCACCCCCAGTACAAATCAAACCAGTCAGCTCCATTCTAAAAGCAACACTCATCACTGGACAAGCAACACTGTGGCACCTCATTTCAAGTGTGACTACGCACTTTGCAATTCAAGAAGCCTGTCTGACTGGAGAGATGTGTGTGGGTCAGAGAGGGGGCCGCCCTCCTGCCCCCACCCCAACCCTATCTAGTCCTACCTGGGGCAGCCACCGCAGCTTCCAGCCCCGGGCCTGGCAAACAGCAGGGACTCAAACGAAATGCATGATGAATTCCAAAAGGAAAGGCTAATCACACGGCAATGTGGCAAGGACACTTAGAGACAGGGAATCCAGAGAGAAGGGATCAGCAGGGGCTGGGAGGAGATGCAGAAGGACGGAGAGGATACAGCAGAAAGCCCCGGGAAGGGCCGCCCACGGAATCCGGGAGTTGGAAATGGGTCCCCTAAAGCCCTGTGGGGATGCCATACACACCTCCACTGACAAGAGCTTTAGCAGCCTGGGCCTGCCCTTCCCGCAGGGGCTCCGTGGTGAAGCCAGGCCTACGGGTGGTAGGTTTGTTTGCAAACGACTGCATCTAAAGTGCCCTTTCCCTACCTGAGCTCATCCCCCAAGAGAGAGGACTCCACTCGGGGTGTTTACAAGCGTTCACTTGGCACTTGCCCTGTCCAGCTTTGTTCTGCCGGGCTCAACTGTTCCTGGGTGACCACCTGCTGTTCACCCAACTGCAACAAGAAACAGCGGCCGGGGCAGGAAGCGATCTTGAGCAGCTCAGGCCTCCCTCAGCCCCATCCCACACCCAGCAGGGGCACCCAACCGGCCTGCTTCCACTGCCACACCTGAGGGGGCCGCTCAGACTTCACCAGGCAGTCAACGGAGGGGAGAAGCGCCACCCCATGCTGGCTCTCTTCCATCGAGCCTGGCAGCTGGCAGCTGCTTCCTGTGACTTCCACAAAGCAGAGAGAGGTGGGACAGGGCTCAGAATCACTCCAATCCCAGTCCCTGCCTTGATCTGGCAGAACCTGCTCCAAGGAAAAGTCTTGCTGCTGCAGCCGTAGGTCCCTGGTGAGCTCAGGACAGGCATAGGGGCTAACGCTCCAACGCAGCTGACTGGGCTGAGTGGAGCCCGGAGGGCACAGAGGTTGCCCCTGCCTACTCCTCAGCATGGACCCCGGGCTGCAGGTCTGGCCCAGCCTGCGGCCCCCGCTCCAGTTAAGCCAGTCACAGCTGTCTCTGCCACAGGATTCCTTGTTGCAGACTCGGTGCAACCCGCTTCCCTCCTTGGGTTCCAACACTCTGCAAGGATTGCCGCCTCGCCCCTGCTCCCCACACTCACACACAGCTGGGCACGAATGCCAATGAATGTATGCTCAGAGGGGTCTGTGGGGAGGCAGCATCCCGGCCTATCTGAGCACCTCTGGCCCAGACCCCAGAGCCTCAGCCACGCACCTTCCGCAGTCCTGCACGCCGTTCCCCGCGGTCTTTCTGTCCATGGCGGTGCGGCTCCACATCCGACCGTGTCCACTATCACCCCCATCGGAAACGTCTGCTCCGGGAAGGCCTTTGTTTGGCTCACAGCTGACTCTGCAACTGGCACGTAGCAGGTACTCTACGTAGCCTGAGCGAGTGAGGGAGTGAATGATGGTGTCTTGTTGCTCCTGGGGTAAGGCTCTACACTTTCGGCTCTCTGGGCTCTGTCTCCTGAGCGCCAGGAGTCCTGCCAGGTGACAATTCCTAATAGTACTTTCTCTGACTGGCTCCCCTTCCTCCCATTTGTCAGAGTACGCGTGTGTGTATGTGTGTGTGTGTGTGTGCATGCACAGGCACGTGCTAATCATTCAGTACAGACAATAAAAGTCTTAAAGAGTTCAAGAAGGGAAGAGAAATTACCCAAGCTCGGGACCTTAAAAGGATCTGGGTTGACAGATTAAGCACAATTAATTGATTTACTGGCTACCTTCCTCTCTGCCTCCCTTCCCCAGCCAGTGAGTGAGGCTCTGGCGGAAAAAGGCAGGAAGACAAAGGCAGCAATCAGGGAAATGAGAGGCTTTGTTGGGATGCAGAGGGAGGGAGAAAACCAGCATGGATCAGAGAGGGGACTGCTGTGCAAAGGCCCTCACCTGCCACTTCCCTGACTGTCCTGCAAGAGCGGACTGTCCAGCCAGTCTGTGTGCTCGGGAGGCTGGAGCCCTGCCTCCCTCGGCTATTGACTCACCCAGACCTGCTACATCCTGTCCCGCCCCACCCCCCCTTAGCCCTCTTCTACCGAGAATGTGGGGGAAAGATTCCAGAGGCCTGTACACACACCCCTCGCCACCCCCAGGCCAGAGAGACGAAGACACACACACGTGTATTTCTAAGTGTTGTGGGCTGGCCGACAAGCAGCATGGTGGCCGCTACCGTGCGTGCCGCTGTGTTTACCAGATCTTCATGTGCGGTCACGGTCATCCAAGAGGCTGGCCACCCCCACCCCAGGGAATCAGGCCCAGGGATGAAAGGTGGGGGGCGAGAGCAAGAAGGAAGAGAAGAACCAAGGTGCTGGAGGCTCAGGGAGGGGAGCCGTGCCTTTCTCAAATCACAGCCTATGGAACCACACCCTCCCTGGAGAAAGGTCCAGCTGCCAGCTGGAGGGACTGACAGCTTCTAGATCCGGCTCTGCCATCAGCCAGCCTGTGACCTCTGGTGGGGGCCGTGGTTTCCCGAGCTGCAAAATGTAGGAGCTGTCCACAAGAGGTGAATGGGGCTTTCAATTCCTCTACAGGACCCGGTACTACTAAAACATAAAGCGGGCTGCCTATATCCTGACCAGTGAATCAGGAGCCAGACCCCAGGAAAGAAGATGGAGACACAGAGAGAGCGGAACCTCAGGCATCTCCCTCCAGCCCGCCAACTGGGTCCTCGCTCAGCAGGTCGGCATCCTTAGAGCCACATAAGCTGGGGGCAGCTTCCTGCAGCCAGGCGGGACGCGGAGCATACTGTCCTGGCCACGGCGTGCCCCTGGGTAACCTGGACTTTCCAGGTTCTGTTGCCCCATTAAAGCAGCAATAAATCTCTTTCTCCCATCTGCCGGGTCCAACATGGTGGGGTTCTGAGCAGATGGACCTGTGGCCCCTGAGGTGGGCAAGTCAGGAAATGTAGGAAGGGCCTCACTCCTGAGACATGAAGAAAATGGGAGAGGACTAGGAGCGAGTGAGCAAGAAAAGCTGTCAGAGTGACTGCTAGGTGCCACGTACCCAAAACAACCTGAAAGAACAGGGGGAGGGCATGAGGCAGGAGACAGAGAACAGCCTGGAACAGCGGGGTCTTAAACCTGGACCAGCATTGGTGGGTCAAGTAGCACCCTCTAATGAGGGACTTGGGACAACAGGGATCCTCCCGGGTTCGGCTGTTCTTTATGGTACCTACCTCCAGAAGGCACAGGATGAAGGAAGACGTACACAGCATAGTTAATAAGAGGGATGGGAATAAGAGAGGAGGCGTGCCCTCTCCTCCCCCTCCTGCCCACCCCCAGCCTGGAGATTCTTAGGCTGTGCTCCCCAGCAGGGTCATGGCCCCCACCACGAGCATGGAGCAATGTGCCGGGAGGCATCTGAAGCCTCAACATAAACACGGCCCTTCTCCTGGGAGTCTGCTTTATCCCCTGGTAAGTAATGTTAAACATGCTTACATATGAAGAAGCAAATGCTAAACTCAAAGAATTTTTAGAAGAAAACATAAGACTTCAAAATACGTGATGCCTGCCCTGGAAGGCCCCACGTCTGGGATCGGGGAAGGCAGCACTGCTCTGGGGGAAGCAAAGCAAATGGGAGAAAGAGAGCAGGGAAGAAGGAAACTGCGGCTAGGTAATGACCTACACCCTCAGGGAAAGCAAGCCGTGAGCTCCCGATATGCAGTGTCGGCCCAGTGAGAATCAGCCTCAGGAATTAGCATGCCAGGCACGGCTCCCGCATGCTGGCTCCAGCTCAGCTGCCCCGACAGCAGCACTCCGCGCCAGGGCTGAGCCCGATGCCAGGCTGGGGGGCACGAGGGGCATACCAACTGCCTCACACACAACCCCCTTCACAGCCGGACAACCACCACCAGCCAACCCGAGCGTGGCTGCTGAGGTTTGAGCCAGGAGGTGGAGTGAGGGGAAAGGGAGAGCTGACAAATCCCTGGACAGACGCCAGACACCCTACAAACAGCTCACAGCTATGAGCTACAGGGCCTGGGACCTGGGAGAAAACCAACACAGAGGGGTGCGTGTGCCTGCAGCCACACGTGCAAGGGTAGGGACGGAAGAGCCAGAAAATCGAGAAAAAGGGGGAAAAGAAACACTCAGAAAGAGAAGAGGAGAAAGACCAAAAAACTAGGGGAGGCAGGGACCCAGAGATGGGGGAGAGGTGACAGAAACTAGTAAGGAGGACGGAATAAAGCAGGAGAGAGGCCAGCAGCTCTGAGGGAAGGACAGGAGAGACATAAGGAGCAGACACCCAGAACGGGGGAGACACAGAGAAAGACCCCCTCCCCCCAAAAAAAGACTGCCACATACTCACATGCATACACACACACCAAACCTGGCAGCTTCCAGGATTTTCTGAACCAGGCTATTCAGTGATGAGAACAGACTGGAAGATTGAACTCCATGGTTCACACAAGATTACGCTGAAGCCCAGAGAGCGGCAGCGACTTGCCAAAGGTCCTGCAGCTATTAGCTGTCCGTCTAGACTCAAAGCCTGGCCCCATGCATGACCTATAGTCCTACAAGTCCCACTGTATCCCCAAACTTCTTAAGGGTCAGAGCAAAACAGCCTGTGCACTGGGGCTGACTCTCATGCTCAGAACTTCCTTAGGGGCATCCTCTCAACACCCACCCCCAAGAAAGGACCGTTGAAGAATGCATGCACCATTTCTCCCCCTCGGCTTCTTCTGGCAATGCCCTGAACAATCCTGCCCAGATGAAAAGTAACAGTAAAAATGGGATCTCACATTTAAATTATATTCTAGAAAGAACTTCCATTTGCTGGCTCCTCACCACAGACCTGGAAAGGCAGCAGAATATGTACTATTGTCCCATTTACAGATGAGGAAACAGACCTGTCCAAGGTCACAGGGCTCCTAAGTAGCAGAGCTGACCCTTCAACCCAGGCCTTTGCCTTTATCCCGCATACCTTCAAAGACACTTCACACCACAGCACTGTCTTCTTTTGCCCTAGAATGCCCCCTGTTCCCTTCACCTGCCCTTCAAGGGAGAAAAGCAGCGTGGGCTCTTCACTCAAGGCCTTCCCGTTGTCGCCCCCCTCCCAAGCACTGGCATCCTCATTCTAGCCTCCAACCCTCTGCTGGCAAGGCAGGAAGCACAGCTGGAAAGGATGAGAGATGGGGAACCTCAGGAGGGCCTGTGCGAAGGGAGGCACACTCTGGCTGACTACCTGCTATTTAATAGCTGCGAGGATAAAAAGTGAGCAGACGTTGGCTCCGTTCCACCTGCTCACTCCACTGCAGACAGCAAGAGAAAGTGTTCCCGAGAGCACTTCTGCCCATCCCTGGAAGCATCTCATTCAGATTCATAAACACAGACTGAACATATTTAGGACACAATGAGAGCTGTCATACCGGGCCCTAGGGTTAACGTGGTGGGTTCCCCTAATGGTTTACAGGGCACTTTCAGAAGTCTAGGACCAGCAGGGCAGAACCAGCTCACGCCCTTGGGGAGTTCCCTGTGTAATGCTTATCCATGAGAACTGCCACCCCCAGTGGCCTGCGTGGACTAGAGCCCCAAGTTCTGTCCCTTGGGCTGCGCTGGGAAGATCTCCTTGCACCCTGCCTCTGACTTCAAACTTGGACCCAGATACTCCTGCTTCCAACACAACTCGTTAGAGCTCCATAATCCATCTACTTATCTAAACTATTTTAAAAGCCATGTAACATTTCAGTTTATACTTCCTCTTAGAGGGATGAACTGAGTGGCAACTATGTGGAACTGTCTGTCCTTTTGTCTTAAGGTTACCTCTTTAAGCTCTAAGATGCCCCCCTAGATTTTCATCACAGCACATCAAAAGTCGCAGGATTATTTCTCCCATTGGCACTTTTATTGACTCCAGACGTCATGTCTCCGAAAAAGCCCTGGATTCTAATGTTCTAACCCTGGCCTCCCCCCTTTTAGTCCTGCCCCTGCAGGGAGCAGAGCAGGACTGCTGGCTCCACACGCAGCAGCAGAGGACCCCAGGCAGTACTCGGGGCCCACACCACAGGCAGCTGCCTGCAGGGAAAGCCAGGGCACTTTAAAAGACCTGGTACTCAAAGGTCTTTACCCCAAATGGTAACTCAACTTTCACTGTGAAGCTTTTCTCAACCTTTCCAGGCAGATTAAAGGGGTACCCCTCACACCCACAGCCTCCATTGACTGCATTTCTCACATGGACTGTAATCACCGGGTTCAGTGTCTGCTTCCGCCTTGCACGCTGAGCTCCTGAGGATGCTATTCTCCATCTGTGTACCTCAAGGCATACGGTAGGTGCTTAGGAATGTTGCAGGAGAAGGCAGCAACTACATCAAAGCTCTCCTTCCCATTTCTGCCACCTGCAAGCCTGAGAACTCCCTGTGATAGGTTCTACCGGCTTGGCAGGCCAGTGTCATCTCCAGATATGGAGATTCCAAAGTGCCCTGTCCCCTCGAAGAGGTTCTGTCGCTTTGCTAGTCACACGGTGCACTCCTGGGAAAACGCGGGAGACTGAGACACACCTAGGAGACAACACTTTTGGACCAACTATGAACTAGGATTAACCGGTGGCCAAGATCTCACCATATGTCTGGTGAGCAGTCTCTTCCATTAAATTGGTATTTGAATAAATCAGGAGATGTGAGGCCAGAGACAGGAGCGTGCATGCGCAGCAAACACCACTCAGCTACGACTTCTGTCATCTCATCCAGGGCTTTGTCAAAATATAAGTCTCCCGTCACTTCTCTCCAATCATGGGCAGGACAAACTTGAGGCCGTAAACTTATAAATCAGTGTGTCCCAGAAGTTCATTCACAAAACGGCTGTCTAGAATTCCGACTGAAAGGGAAGAAGACTGCACTGGAGCTGAGCCCGAGAAGCTCAGCTAACCCACAGGCTAGCAGCCAGGCTGTGGCTCGGGCAAGAACAGCTACAGGAAAGGTTACGAAGCCCTCTGTAGGCTGTCCAGGAAAAGAACTGCCTCTTTTCCCAGCAGCGCCCCACCTCTTCCCCGTACTAACAGCGATGCAATATTCTCCTTTCCCCTCCTCTTCCCAAGCCCCTACCCCTGAGAGACCCAAAGTCCAGGTGAGAAGTGGCTGGACACAGTGACTCTGGAAACACTTCCTGTCCTCAGTCGGAAGCAGATGTAAATGCTGATATCCGCCAAGTGCAACATAGAGCCCTGCATACAGTAGGTGCTCAAACATACAAAGGACAAACCTGTTCTTAGTTACCTTTTTTCCTATGTTCCTTCACTCTCTCTGTGCCTTTTCTGTACTTAGGCCAATCTACACCAAACTGAGAGCTAATTATGTAACGAAGGGGTGTGCCTATGTGCATGCACACACACAATGCACAGACAGATGGGCAAATTATTCCTAATGACTGAAAGGAAAGGGAAGCTGAGCACACCCTGGATTCAAACTCCCACACTTAGAAGAATCTGAGAATTCCATCAAGAAACTGCTTCCCTACCCTAAGAAGTAGCCCCCCTTCCTGCAGACACCTGCCTGTGGGCTGGTGTTTGGTCCTGTCACCTTAACACTGACAAGGACGTCTCCGGGCGGAGGGAGGTCGGGAAGGAGGAGAAGGAGGAGGAGGAGGAACGGGCAGCCCTGGCACCAGGACAGGCAGGGGCGGGCAGGGAGACACGGGTCAGAAGAGAGCTTTGGAAGGACAAAGCCACCTGTCCAGGCCTGATCTAATGGAGCCACCTCAGAAGGCAAGGCAGCAGGCCCTCGGACTAGCTGGTTCCACCACCTTCGCGCTGTGGGCGGTGGAGAGCTCTATCAATGACCTGGGCTGGGGGTAAAGCCCATGGTTCTTGCTGCAGACCCCTCCCCCAAGCAAGCCCACCAGGTGACCCTGAAAATAACCTTGCCTCTGAGCATCAAGGCCCCCTCTCCCACCCACTGGGAAGAAAAAATCACGTGACACATGACAACAGAGTAAAAAGTAAAAGCACTACGGAAAAAGGGAAGAAGAGTGGTGGGGCTGGAAAGAACAGGTGGGAAGCCCGAACTGCCCCTTCTCCAGGCCACAGGTGACCCTACGGTAAGGTGAGAGAGGCTCTCCTACCGCCATCTCTCCAGCACACCCTCTCTCCCAGAGCATTCTTCAGGGACGATTCCCTACCCCACCCTCCAAATCCCCGAAGGAGGCCCTGCCCTCCAGCCACCATGCCCCATGTCCCCAGGACATACCCACAGTCTACCCAGCAGATGGTGCCTTGTCCTTTCACGGCCTGGGCCACAGTGGATAATAACCTGAGATGACTTTCAGCTGCAGCCTCTGTAAAAAAATAAAACATTAAACATACGTGCACGAGCACCCCAGGACCACCTCTTGCCATCTTCCCTCAGGGGTAAGGAAGGATGGAGACCCGTCCTAGAGGGGAGGTCCGGGGCACCAGTAACAACACTGACCCTGAGCTCAATAGTTCGGTGAGAACGCGTCTCAGAATCCCCTGTTCCCCACCAGCCTCTGGAGCCCTCCTCACAGACACAGAACCCCCAACTCACCCCTCCTTTACGCCACACCTCACGCCCCGCTCTTCCAAGAATCTCTCAGCCAGATGTTCAACTCTCAGTAGAATCTCTGACTCATTACTTTTCTGGGACAAATTGTGAAAGTTCTATAATCAAATGATTACAATTCTGTAACTAACGTAGGGAACAAGTTTGCCAATTCCACATTCCTCTGTCCTGGAGCCCAAGCTGGGAGCTGACAAAAGCAGGGACCAGACCCTTCCTTTACTTGTGCATCACATCCTCACCTCGGCAGGGGCTCAGTACAACCTGGTGGTTAACTGAGGTTTATATGTGACACTAGACTCAGATGGACCACTGTCTAGTGGACCCAAGTCACATTTCACAGCCCATTTCCCCAGCAGCGACAGAAGAGCCAGCCCTCGCAGTACCTGGAGGGTCAGCTACAAAAACACGCACTATGCCTTGGGGCAGGGTGGAGTGAGCATGAGAAAGGAAGTTCTCCATGGGTCCAGGCATGTGGGCAAAGCATGGGAAACTACTGTGGGAGGGCAGGAGCTTGGGGGCAGAGGCTTGCAGCCAGGATTCCAACACTGCTGCAGAGGGGCTGTGGCCCATGCGTCACCTCTCCCTGTCACACCTGTGAGCTCACTTGAAGGGCCCCCCATGCAGACACTGAGAAGGAGAGCAGGTCTGTTGCCTCCGCCAAAAACCATAAGATACATCCCAAAGCCGAGCAGAAATGATGTCTGAATTATTTGGCTCCACAGATCTCCTTTTCTAGCGTAGATAACGGTAGCTGTTTGTGAATACAAAGCATGCTGAGCCTTTCATGTAAGTGAACAAAAAATATCTTTCTAGAGAGCTGCATGGAGCCACCCGAAGGAGGCACTCCCGGGAACCCCCACAAGCCCAACTAGAGGAGGAGGGCAGCAGAGGGGGAGAAAGCCATCACCCCACCATGCGTTGGGGCTCAGACAGGGCTCTCTGGGGCAGGGGGCAGAAGCTGAAGTTGAGCTATATGAAGCACTTCCCTTCTGAACCCCACCTTTCAGCAGGGGAAAGGGAGGCCCCGCTTGGGAGGATAGGAACGGAGAAAATCCACTTACTGCACTACTCCACAGCCCACTGAGGGTCACACATCTGCAGCAGGTCCAGGCAAAGGGGCAGGAAGGCAAAACCATCACGTGGGTCCTGCCGCCCAGCAGTCCAAGGCAGAGAGGACCCCAGGAAGCACTGGAACCCCACTGCCAATGAGTGAGCCAGCAGCCAGGTGAGGGGCAGAAGAGAAAGTAAGAGTGGTCCAGGCCCTGCGTCCTGCCCCACAACTACCATAATCATTTCCTGATCTCAGAGCCCTTCCGTCATTGTGGGATTAACACATTTCCTCCTACCCTCCAGCAGAGGAAACAAAGTGGGGGCAGCACAGAGGGCCAGCTCTATCATCTATCAGCCGGTGGCCGTCAGACAAGTCAGCTAGTCTCCCTCTGCCTCAGTTTCCCCACGGGTAAACTGGAAGCTCTCTGACAACCTGCACTGCCTCCCTCATGGCAAGGAGCAAACAGGAGTGTGTCCCAGGAGTTCCTTGCAGAGTCCGTGTAAGATGATGAGCTTCTATGACGGGACCGACCCAGAGAAGGAATTGAGGGCTTCTGCATTGGCAACCGCCTGGCTCCACGAGCATCCAAGGGGGTGAGCCATGCTTATTCAGGGCCCTGCACCCCGGGCCTCAGGAGCAACTCTGCTTCTCCCTTGCCTCAATTTCCCCCTACTCTTGATAACGGAGAATGCTAGACACATGCCGGGCTCCTAACAACCACCTCAGGAAGTGTGTGCCAAGCCCTCAAAAGGGCAAGAAGTAGCAAGTGCCAGGGTGCTTAAAGGATGTAGGCTTCAGGAGAGACACACATCCAAAACATCCATCAGCCCCAGTGCCAATGAGTGTCGAGGATGAGCTGCCAGGGAGAACTATGCCCGGAACTGGCCCAGCCACTGGTTGCTTCTCCAGGGCACAAAAAACTTGGCATCCTTAGGAGCAGTGAAAACACTTAACTCTGCTGGAACAACATCAACAGTCAGATGTTCAAAGTCGCAGCCAAGAGCTAAGCAAACCTCTCTCCATCCACTACGCCCTTGCCAGCCTCAAGGTCAGAAGAGGCCAGCCACGGCTCCTACCCCCACTGAAACTGCTCTGTCCTGCTCTTGGAGCCCACTGCCAATTCAGTCCCGTGTTCTGACCCCAGAATGGGACAGATGGGGACCAGCATGGGCCAGGGCTGCCAGCCTGGGTGCGTGCTCCCAAGCTTGGGACCAATTCAGCTGGCGACTGGCCAGCCCCGTCAGTTAATCAACAGCTCTGGCGAAGCATGCCCTATCATGGCCAGCCTGTGCCTGTCCAGGAAGCCAGAACATCCATCCCCACTGACCACCATCCTCCATCCCCCTTCACATACACCCTCTCCCTCCTGATGTAGCGAGGGCTCCAGAGGCTCTTCCTAAGAAAGACTGATCACAGGAACTGAAATAGCCTCTCAGGGACTCAAAAGAGACTGAACGCACACTCCCTGGTGCCTCTACCTCATTTTCTGGGGAAAGCTGACAAGCCTGATGACCCTCGGGCCCTCCCTGGGTGGTCCTGAGGTCTCTGCCTCCCGCCTGTTCCCCAAACCCAAACAGTCCCATCCCCGATGGATAACCCCCAAGGCCAGGTTGGGTACTCACCAGATTTGGAGTAGAGCACCAGCACATTATTCCGGGTCCTGAGAAGTTTTTTCAAGTCCTTGGGGTCAGAAATTCTCTCGATGAGTGAGGAGACCTTTGTGGAGGACAGCCACATCGGCAGGACCACCTGGGGATCGAAAGGCCAAGGACCATGAGCCCCAGCTTCCTGCCAGGCCCAAGGAAGAATGGGTGCCCGCAGACACACTGCCTAGAACACACTCTACTTCAGAGGCAGAAGGGCACACCAACCCTTCTCAGGACACTGCACCAACTTTTCCACCTTATCCCCTCCCCAAATCACCAACAACCCTCCCCCAGGACACTGCCCAGCCCATTCCCAGTCTCCAACTCGCCACTCCTCTTCAGGCCCTTTTACAAAGCTGTATGAGCTGCATACTACACAAGCAGGCTGCATGGATGCACTAGTCACCTACTCAATCCAGGCCCCTCTGGGAAGTCAGTGTCTGTACCCCACACTGCACCCCAACACCATACACCAGGGAAATGTGAAAACTCCATCCCACCTAGAAGCACTGAAGCACAAAGCCACAGAAAAGTAAGATCACTTCTCATATTTAGGTTGGGAATGGAAGGTTTTCAGCTTTTCCCACTTAGCCAATGATCTCAGGAGGCCAGCCAACAAGAAACGAGCAATTCTTCCCAGATAACCCGGAGACCAGCCTTGGATACTGGAGACCCCAAGCACCTCTGCAGGCACAAGGAGGGGTGGGCTGGAAGCAGGCTGGGGAGGAGGTGTGTTAAAAGTCTGAGTCAGGAACAGTCACACAGCAGATCCCCTCACCCAGCCCACATAGCTAGCCAGCAGCCCCTTGCCTAGCTGGCAGAAAACACAGGGCTACTATATGGAGAGACTAAGAAAAGCTCTGCTGGGAGACACCAGGCAGACAGTAGAAGTATGGCCCTGAGAGAAAACAAGGGGATTAAGGGAAAGTCTACAAACTGAACCTTGAGACACCCATCCCCCTGAACCCCCACTTCCCTGACATCTCCTCTCCGTTTTCCAGAATGCTGCCAGTCTTATTCCCCCAGGCAGGAGATTACAGAATTTTTCTCTGTGGAAACTGAGAAGCACAAGAAAAACAGCCTAAAGATGGTGATTTGGAGATCCTCCAGTGAAACAACTGAGTTCCCACTGAAATGCCCACTGTGAGGCCCTCTCAGTAAACAAGCACCCTCTACCTCCTCCTCACACTCACAGTCTCCAATGCATGTGCCAGTGCCTTGCTATTCAATACAGATAACCCAAGTTCCCCAGATATTTGAGGAAAGCCCTCAACACAAAAGACAGGGATGAAAACGAACTAAAAAAGGATGACATTTAGAAGAAAAGGAATGGAAAATAGCAAAACTATGATTATTATTCTCAGAGAAATGAAATGCTGCATCCATAAAACAAGAATAGAATGTGGGGTGCCTGGGTGGCTCAGTCAGTTAAGCATCTGCCTTCGGCTCAGGTCATGATCCCAGGGTCCTGGGATCGAGCCCCACATCGGGCTCCCTGCTCAGCAGGGAGCCTGCTTCTCCCTCTCCCTCTGCCCCTGCTCTTGCTTGTGCTCACTCTCTCTGTCAAATAAATTTTAAAAATTAAATTAAAAAAAAGAATAAAATGCTACAAGAAAGGAATAGTCAAAGAGGATCAGGAAAAATTCTTGGAAAGTAAAACTCTCACAGAACTAAAAAATTTCAATACAGTTGAATGTAAAATTTTTAAAAACTCCTAGAAAATAAAACATAAAATCAAGAAATAAAAAATAGAAGAAAAAGGTAAGAAAAATAAGAAAATGGATCCATTAAGTGCAAGAGCCAAATTAAAGTAACCCCAGAAAAAGAAATAAACAGAGGAAAAGAAACTTTCAAAAAAAAAAAAAGTACTTCAAGAAAATACCCCAGACTAAAAGAATGTAAGTCTCCAGTTGAGACGGTCCCACACAATGAACAAAAAAAGACTCTCACCAAAGTACATCTCCTAAAACTTTCAGAACATTGCTGATAAAGAGGAGATTCTGAAAGTTTCAAAGAAAAAAACCCCACCACATACAAAAAGATCAGGTATCAAATTGGCCTAAGACTGCTCATCAGCACAGCGGAGGACAATGAAGCGTTGCCTTCATGACTCTCATGCAACATGATCACCAACTGGAATTCTATATCCAGCCAAACTATCTGTCAATTGTGAGTATAGATTTACTTAGGCTTAAGAGCTCAGATGTGAAAAACTTACCACCAATACACCCTTTCTAGGGAAAATACTGGAAGTCATGCTCCAGCAAAACAAATGAGTAAAAAAATCAGAAAGACATGGAACCTAGGAAACAAAGGATCCCACAAAGAGAGGCAAGGAGAATTACCATGTTGATGGTGAACAGGAGTCCACGACATATACCCTGTAGTCTACAGAGCAACCAGCCCATAATGGAGCAAGGACAAAGAGCTATGGATGAATGTGGTCAATAAAAGGAGGCAACTGTAGATGATCTGATATGCTTGATTATACTGATCAGTTAAACAATCCGACCAAAGTAACATAGCTAATAAGTAACAGGACCAGAACCTGAACCTTAGTCTATTTGACCTGATGCCCTCTCAGTCCATTGCCTCTTTGCAGCCAGAAGTCTTGAGCTGCAGCTGAGCTCTACCAACTCAGTAGCTAAGATGCCTAGCCAACATCACTCAACCTTCTACGACTTAGTGCCTTGCATCTGACATGGAAATAATGATACCTCCCTAGTGGAACTGCTGTGAGGATGAAATGGGGTAACTTAATGAACATGCTTTATAAATCATAAAGCACTCCCAACGGTATCAGTTACCATAAATTTTAATACGATGTTCCATCTCCGCAGAGTACAAGATAGAAATGTGGCCATATTCTAGTGTTTCTGAATATAATCTGCCATTGGAATGCAAATGTTCCTTCTCCCCAGGGTAAAACTATCCAGGAGGAGGAGCTGAGGATCCCTCATTCTGCCCTGCCAGAGCTGGGTACAATACCCAAGGACCCACTGCCCTTACGTAACCCACCTTGAGAGCTCACCAAAAAGTTCATTCCATTATATTATTACATGTTGTTCTCCTGTTCTCAGGGAGCTAATGGACTTCAGACTAAAAAGTCCATAGCTCAATGCACATGATTGAAGGAAAAAAAGAAAAGAATCTGTTGGAAAAACACACTGATGTTGCTCCAGTTTTAATCCTCAGATAACATGGTCAGTCAGGAAAAACAACTGCCCTTGCCCAGTGCCTCGGTACTTTGACCTGTAGACCAGCCCTCCTGGGACTGGCAGGCACCTCCACTTCTGGAACTGGGGAGAAGGGAAGGGGAAAGGAGCGAGGCTGGGCCCAGTGCCCACCTGCCCGTGCAGTGCAGTGGCATGCCCTTGGGCCACTGACAGCAAAGTGTCTACAGCAGAAACCTCAAGCATCAAATCTTCAGCTTCCTTTCCATCAAACCCAGTTAATCCCTTAGATCGTCTAACCAACAGCCACCCTCACGGTAACCAAACCACTTTCCAGCCAGCCACCAAAGCCTCTGGCCCAACGTTCACCCTCACACAGCAGAGAACTTAAGCTTGCAATAAGGAATGCACTGAGCAAACTGACTGCTTGCACACTATCACCCAGTATGATGCAAGGGTTCAACTGGGCACTGCCCGCGGCCACCCTGGTTTACAACTCCCTATGGAGGTGTCTCCTTCCCCCCTGCGCCCATCCCTACCCCAACCCTAGACTGACTAAGAGCCCTGGAGGGCAGGGCCCAGCACAGTGCCTGGCCCCTTGAAAGCCCCCAGGAAGTGTCTGCTCAGCATCATAACCATGACGTATCACACTGGTTACCACACTGCTGACTCTACAGAGGTCACCCACTAGGAGCATGTCATAAAGTGAGTCCGTGGCAGCTCTTGGGAGACCTGGGAGGGACCACTGAAAGCAGACAGACAACAGCGCAGTGATCGTCTGGATTCAAGTGTCGTGGGAGAGTGTGGGTGGAGCCAACCCGGGGGTCTGGAAAGCCTGGCTCAAGAGCCTCCTCTGGCCATGCCCTTAGACTGGGCAGCCACCAGGAAGGCTGGGGGCGGAAGAACCAGCTAGGTGGCTGCCCAAGGGGAAAGAAATGGGTCTAGCCAAGAGCCTCAGAGGGAAACAAGAGAACTCAGTGATTATTCCTATGTAAGCAAGGAAGGAAGAGAGAAGAGGCTAAAATGATTCCAAGGGTTCTGGGCTAGGTGTGCGGAACGAAAGCCAAAATGGAAGAACTGAGCAGCAATGGCAGAAAGGCTCTGGTCTTCTGTTGAGGAAGGTGGTAGATAATATACTCAGGTGTGGACATGCGGACAGTACAGGCATCCTCCAGGCTGGAGAGTGAGCCCTGAGGCCAGTGAAGGCTCCAGGGTCGGCGTTCAGAGGGAGAAGACAAGGGAACACCTCAGTTGAGGGGCGGAAGAAGGATCGGGAGGAAGGTCAGGAAGGAGAAGGTGGGAAGCGCTGCATCAACACAGACCAGGGAGGAGACACACAGAAAAGCGGGTGAGGGATCTGCAGGCAAGGCCATGGCGAAGTCCCCAGGGACATAATGAGCGAACCCTAGCAGCATGCGGGGGAGGGCGGCCGGAAGCCAAGCTGCCCGGCAGAGAAAGCACACCCAGCGTGGGAGCTGGAGTGACAACAGGCAGCAGCAGAGGTGGCCCAGCCAGTCAGGAGAAGGATAGGCGGGCTCCACTGCGGAGGGACGCGTGTGGGCATGGGAGAGCAGGACTGGCCTAGAGAGGCAGGATGAGGAGATTTGGGAGCAAGAGAGAAAACAGTCGGGACAGCCAGATCCTGGGGCACCAGAAGGCTTGGTGTGCTAAGAGCTAAGATGGCAGGCTTGGCATCGCTGAGAGGGGGAAGGATGAAAGGCCCCTTGGTGCCTGGCCTCAGACGGACTATCCCCTTAGCTCACAACCACAGGGCGACCAGAAGAACAGCCCCTTCCCCCCTCCCCTAAGCCTCTCCTCCAGCCACTTAACATTCTCCCTTCTCCTCCACGTCCATCTATTTTAACCTTTGCAGTGTGCACGCTCCTTCCTTTCCTTAAGATGCAGCTCCAGTGAGCCTTGGATCGCCTTGCCAAGCACCTTCCTGCAGACTTCCTAAGTCACAACCCACAAACCCTGATAACAACAAGAATAAAATGTTAATGATGCACACACTCTCTGCTTTGTCAAGCCCTCAGCGGGGAGTGGGCAGCGTTTGAGAAGCCAGCCACCTTCCCAGCCAGCCATGGAACTGTCCCTGGGTATGGCAGCCTCTTTACATTCTAAGTCACTAGCTTTGGTGTTAGAGGAGAGAAAAAATATATCCCCTTTGTCCACCATCCAAACTCCTTCTGACCTTTCCCAATGATTGCTTTCTTTCTGCTCACCAACCCTCAGCTTTAACAGTATTTACATCAGGTCTGAGCTGCCCCATGGGCTGGGTTGAGGCCCATATGCTCCCCCCACCCCCCACACCCCATGCACGGCAGACTACTGCCGGGAAGGACGGCTGCCCCTGTTTCTGCTGCCAGGGAATCCAGGCCCCCAATGCCACCCCCAACCCCGTCACAGTGCATACCCCCTCAGAACACCAGGCCCCTCCATCAGAGCCGCCTCCGCCCTCCGCCCCAGTCCCTCTTCCGAGCGCGGGAGCCCCTGCCCCACCTCCACCACAGCTGGAAGCAATGTGTCCTCTCATCTTCCAGACGCCCCGAGTGCTCTCCTGCCCTGTCCGTATCAGGGCCAGCCTAGAAGCCCACCCTCATCCTCCCCCTTTGAGCAATTCCCACCCCTCAGACACCAAGGAAAGAGCACTGCTTCTGGAGCCAAACAGACCTGGGGTCAAACCCAGGCACCATCATTTACAACATGACCTCAGATGTTAGCAGCCCTCTCGGGGTGGCATCTCCCCACCTGTAAAGTGGGGAGGATAGTACTGATACCTCCCTTGTGAGGCTGGCTGAGGATTAAATGAGGGGGAGAACCTAACATAATGCTTGGCATACAGAAGTACATGATAATCATAATTACCTTTATTAGTACTATTAGTGAGACAAATCACAGATAGAGCAAGAACAGTGAAATGCGCACCACCTCTTCCTCTCCAGGGCCCTGGCTGCAATCAGGCAAAACAGCACATCCAGGCAGGAAGGAGGGTGCACGTACACACATTCAGGATATAAAACCTGAAATAATCACCCATCTGCATGGCAACCCAGACCAAGAGGCCACACAGCACATGTACAACGCTCCTTGCAGATTTCATGCCCATTTGCCCCTCACCAAACCCAACAAGTGGGGACTAGCCTCATTCCACAGAAAAGGAAATTGAGGCTCAGAGAGGTTATATCACTTACCAAGATCACACAGTAGGTAAGTGGCAGAGCTAGCACCAGACCTCGGGTCTCCTAGCTCCTGGCCAGAGGCAGTCTATTTCTCTCAACCCCACAAGCTCCCTGGACCCAAGCGGAAAAGGAGCACCTCCTTCCCAGGCAGGGGCCTTCAAAGAGGCTGGAAAAGCCCCAAACTTCCAGAATCCCATGGCAAGAAGGGATTTCTAACCCTCTGCTTCCTGCAAGCCCACAGTGCCCAGTTCTCAGGATGCTAGGGCAACTGGCCCAGATGCGCTGCTAATCAGAGCTCGTGTACGGGACTATGCCCCTTTCCAGCTCCTTCTCTCCCTCTCTTAACACACGGCCCACATAAGCTCATCTCTTTTCTTTTTTTAAAGATTTTTTTCCTTGAAAAAAAATTTTTTTAAATAAAGATTTTATTGCTTTATTTGAGAGAGAGAAAGAGAGAATGAGAAACAGCATGAGAGGGGAGAGGGTCAGAGGGAGAAGCAGGCTCCCCGCTGAGCAGGGAGCCTGAAGCAGGGCTCGATACCAGGACCCTGGGATCATGACCTGAGCCGAAGGCAGTCGCTCAACCAACTGAGCCACCCAGGCGCCCAAAGCTCATCTCTTTTCACTTAACCTCCCCCACCATCCCTACCTGACTAACGAGACAAAGAGTGGTACAATTCTAGAAAATAATAGGGAGAACACTCCTTGCCACATTACACCCTCGGCTTGAAAAAGCTCCAGATCTCCGGGGTGCACGCCAGCACCCTCACGTTCTCTGTAGCTGGGGAGGCTGGTGTTACAGATTCACTTTTCAATGCAGACCACGAAGCCAGAGGTATTCAATTATGTAAAAGCAGCTTGCTAAAGGAGGAGGATTTGAAGACAGAAGTTTAGTATTTAGGAAAAAGGGTGGAGGTGGGACTTGACCTTTTTTGCTCTGTCACCTGAAAAAAGATACCCTTCTTATGTTGGGAGCTGTGAAGAAACCGGTTTAATTTAGTGTAACCCACATTTTGCTCAAAATAGTTTTCAAATGTCAGAATCTAAAAGTCTAGACTCTTAAGAAGCTAGTGGTAAAGGGATCCAGGAAAAATGTTAAAAACAGATGACCTGAACCCAAGGTCAGAGAACTCAAACTGGCTGAGAATTTAGAGCTGGAGGTTCGGAGGAAACCGCCAGAAACCCAAGTTGTACCTCGCTTTATTGACTGGTTGTGTGACCTTGGACAAGTCCTCTCTCTTCTCTAAGTTTCTGTAAAATGAAGGGGCCTGAAGTGATTTTTCCAAAGCGCTTTGCAACTGTGACATTTTGGTAAATCCATCCTCATGACCACTACCAGATAAGTACCACAAGGTAATCACACCTTGTGAAAAAAACTGCTGCATTTCTCTGAATATGTGGCCACCCATGTTAAAAGCCACTCCTTTCAGTCTCCCTTGCAGCAAGTGTGGCTATATAACTAAATTCTGGTCCCTAGAATATAAGCAGAAGTGTTATGTGCAACTTTTAGGAACTGTTCCTGATAGACATCTGGGTCTTAGTCCCCTCCTCCTCCTGCCAGATGGAATCGGGACAAGATGGCTGGAACTCAAGCAGCCACCTTCAGACAATGGGGAGAATGGACCTCTTAAAGATGTATAGTAGTAAGATAGAAGGTACCTGGGTCCCTGACCCACAGGGGTATATACTGGCCCTAGAACACTGCTTTCTAGGCTTCAACATGAGTGAAATATATGATCTTTGTAAGGTACTATCATTCTGGGTGTTCTGGCACACATACAAATAGATCTTGAGCACCTACTGGAACAAAAGCTTAAACTAGAAAGAAATATTAACACCTGCTCCAGTTGGAATATTTCAAAGTGTGTAAGGCATTAAATCATGTGTTATACTTCAGATAAATTGCTATAAGGAAGGAGACAGAGGGACTATCAAAGGCTTGATCTACTGTGTTCTTCCCAATTACCCGAGCTTCACTATGCCTGTTTTCATCAGGTGTCTTGGTCACTTGGTGACAACTACCCACAAATGAAAGGAAAATTAGCTAGTAGCTCTCCAGTTTCCCTGCAACCTCAGCCCTTTACTACTGGGGGGGGGGGGGGGGGCACCGCAGGAGACCAAAAGGCCTTGCAGTTCCCAGGCTTGAACTGGGCTGGTTGGTTTCCCCGATACAGGACTCCTCTCCACATTCCTGCCATCTGCAGCCTCCAGAGCCAAGGATTCAAAACGCTGGAGGCTGTTCAATGTAGTGGGCCCAAAAGGCTGTGAGAACTAAATATTTATATGTCCATGTCCTCCACACTACCATCTAATCCTGGATAGCTTCGGTCATTAGAAAGCATAAACTGCCCCCCTCTCCCAGGCCACTCTAGCAGCCCACCACACTCTGAAGGTGGTAAACATGTTCCTTCTTAGGATTCTGTAAGTGAAATACCTCAGTTCCTCACCTGTGCCCTCAAGTCCCTCGCTGTCCTGAATGATCTACCTTAGACACAGCTGTGCTCATGACTGACTCTCAGAGCTATCCCAGGCTGGCAGCAGACTTTTAGAGCTTGGAAAGAATAATGTGCTATATGACTAGAATTTATTTTGGGAAATAAATATCTCTGCTTTCATAATTCAAAATACAGGAAATTAATCTCAACACAAATCTTGACTGGTGGGTCACAGTTAAGAAAAAAGCTGAGACACATCATTAATGAATCTCTTAAATTACGGCGCCCAAATGTCACACAGGGCTGGCAAAAGTACAATTCTTTTGGAAAGCTATTTGGCACAATTTATCAAGTATCTTCAAAGTGTTTATGCTCCTTGACTTGGTAATTCCACTTTTGAGACTCTGTCCTGAGGAAATGAGCAGAGGTTCTGACCGATGACTCATAGGGTCCTACTCGTAAGAGTCAAAAATTGTAAACAACCTAAATATTCAAGAGCAGGGGAATGGTTATTTAGAGGAAACCACTCAACAGAATAACACAGCTATTCAGATGATGTTTTCAAAGACTGCGCAATGAAAAAATATTTGTTTTAATATTAAGTATTAAAAAATAAAATTCAGGGAGGCACCTGGGTGGCTCAGTTAGTTAAGGGTCTGCCTTCGGCTCAGGTCGTGATCCCAGGGTCCTGGGATGGAGCCCCCGTGTTGGACTCCCTGCTCAGTGGGGAGTCTGCTTCTCCTTCTCCCTCTGCCGCTCCCCACCACTGGTGTGTGGGCACTTGCTCTCTCAAATACAGAAATAAAAATTTTTAAAAAATAAAAAAATTAAATTAAAAACAATTCAAATGTACATGGTATGATTACAACCATACACAAAATTATGCTCAGAAAAAGACTGGAAGAAAAAATGCACCAAAGTAAAACTCTGTCCTTGGATAGATTTTATTCTTCTTTCCCTTTACCTATTTTTCTCAGTCACCATAATATGCACGTCCAATTTAAATCTTTAAAGAAAAAAGAAATTATCATCATTTGGACACCAACATGGAAATGATTGGTGTCAAAGTATCACCCCACAAGCAAATATAACTTCAGAAGGGAGAAGCCTGGCAGAAACGTCCTTAACTAAGGGACAAATGCTAGCGACACTAATGGGTAATGGGTAAAATTGACATCATACGCCTCCAGACAGAACGCACTGAATGGAAACATCATCAAAATTCCAGTTGAGGGGAGCCTGGGTGGCTCAGTCGGTGAAGCGTCTGTCTTCGGCTCAGATCATGATCTCGGGGTCCTGGGATCGAGCCCCGCATTGGGCTCCCTGCTCAGTGGGGAGCCTACTTCTCCCTCTCCCTCTGTATACCACTCTGCCTACTTGTGCTCTCTCTCTCTGTCAAATAAATAAATAAAATCTAAAAAAAAAAAAAAAGTTGAAGGACATTCTTAAAAATTATCAAGGTCACAAAAGACAAAGACTGAGAAACCGGTCCAGATTACAGGAAACTAAAGAGATAGGACAATTAAATTCAGCATGTGATTCTGAACTGGGTTCTGAACCAAATGCCACATTCCTGATTGTGATCATTGTACTGTGGTTATGTAAGAGAATATCCTTGCCTTTTAGGAAATACTGAAGTATTCAGGGGGCAAAGGAGCATCATGTCTCTGAACTTTATAAATGTTGAGAGAGAATGTGATAGAACAAATGTGATAAAATGTTAATATGTGTGGAATCTGGGTAAAGAGCAGATGGGAATCCTTTGTATTCTTCTTGCAACTCTGTAAGTCTGAAATTAGTTAGGAAAAAAAAAAAGCTTACCTAAAAAAAGAAAAAAAAAAAAAAAAGATGCCCAGAACACAACCAGATACTGTCCCCACCTCTTCCTGAAACCCTCGGCAGGCCAGCCAGCACGCGCTAGTGGTACTTTCCCATGTAAGGAGAGTGCTGATCTGCCCTCTTCCCTTCCCGCTGACTCTACTCCTCTGCTTACCTGACACTGTAGTTTTTTATAGGATCTATTATATGAAATCTGCAAAGCACTCTGCATGCAGCACATACCTAGAATGGCTTTTATGAGAGAGAGAGAGAGAGAAAGAGAGAAATACAAAAGAACATTCATTTTTAAATATGGGTAATTTATGCCCCTTAATAAGGCAAATTTTAAGCATCTGTCACCAACCACCATGGCTAACTAGCACTCTTTGCCAGGAATGGAGGCCTCACCACAAACCAAGTTTGGGAATTTCACCACTCATCCTTCCCAACGTGCAAATGTCTACCCAGCAGCCTTTGAAATAAAAACAAGCACCGTGAGTCCCTGAATGGGGTGTGTGTCTGTGTGTCAGACACACAGAGAGGGCCTGGCCCTGAGCTATGCACCCCTGACTAGCTGCAGCTGAGGAGCTAAATGTGCTTATTAAAAAAGAGAGAGAGATGGGAAAGCACTGGCAAGGAACAGAACCCAAGAGCGAATTCTTCAGTCCCCAAATCCAGGGCCCAGGGATGAGCCCCTGATCCTGAGAATTGTCCAAGTGCAGAGTGCCTACTCTGTGACCAGGAGCAGCTAAGCAATCCACATGCCTATCTCATTTAATTATCTTGGCAAGAGAACTCAGTAGGTCCTTTTGGTATATCGATTTTATAGGTAAGGAAACTGAGACAAGGAGGAGCTAAGAAATAAGAAACTTGCTGAACATCACACAGCAAATAGGTGAGAGCGCAGTGACGCAGAGCCCAGTCTCACAGGCTCAGGTGCTCCGACTGGAGCACGGAGACCACAGATTCCTAGAGCCACACACACCACACTGCTCGCTCTTCTAAATACAAAGCCTGGTACGTTTCTTCTGTGTTGCTTGCTTTAAAAGCTACACCTTCCATGTGTGCCACGCACTACAGGGTTCCTCCCTTGCGTTCCCCACAGCATGTGGCTGTCAACAAGGGACAATTCAGGGGCAGGACAACTGATCCGAGAGCTTATAAAAACAGGTTTTCTTATCCTGAGGTTGCAACTGCAGTGCATTTAACCAGGACTTAAGTCCCTAAAGCTTTTAATGTTTTGAAAAACCTCTTTGAGAGCCAAGAGGGCTTTGGGCCGCCTGCCAGCCTGGTGTGCCAGGCCTGCTAACAAGGAAGAGCTGGTTGGGGGAACAGTGAATCAGGCAGCAGGGAGGGAGGGAGAGCAGGTAAATTCCCCACTCCGGTAATCCAACTCTGCCTCAAAGCTCAGTTAATTGATAAGAAAATAACAATTCACGACCCACGGTGTACATCGATGCTTTTACATACGTTACCTCTCTCAGTCCTCTAATGTTGAGGGTTTAAGCCAGTGTTTCCCCCCCCCCACTTCAAGCATCAACCCATGAGCTGAGTCACAAAATCAATTCAGTGGATTACCACCAGCATTTTAAAAATGACATTAACTAGAAAACCTCAGTATGTACCATAAATAGCAAGACTAAGTGTTCAGTAAAACATATCTTTTGTATTTACGTACATATATACTTGGCTATAATGTAAAATGTACAGTTGTATTTGCAGCAGTCGCAGTAAAAATACTTGAAAAACTGTCATAAACAATCTGCATGGGAGGTCGTGCTATCCCCACTTTAGAGACATGAAAACTGAGGCTCACAGAAGCGAAGGGACAGTCCTCAGGGGAAGCCTAAGACTTGCTTGACTTCTGAACGTGCAAGTTAACGTGAACATTTCCCACTGGTATCCCTCAAGCCCTCTTGGCTCCCATGAGCTCCACCCAAAACAAGACTGGAGAGACCAGCAAGTCCGCCTTCCCCTCCGGTGCAGCCATCAAGCGTGACCAACTGAAAAGAGCTGCAGCGACAACCTGATCCATCTTCCCCTGCTACCTGCTTGCCCACAGTTCCCCACATGCCTTCAGAGGAAAGGAGAGCAGTGCATGCTTCAGCCCAGTGCCACCTCACAGCGTCCCCAGTGTACATGGGCCATGACACGGGAGAGACACTCAGCCCAGAGCCATGGCCTTGGCTGGCAAAACACTAGGCACAGAAACTTGTAAATCTGCCTGCTTTGTAGGCACAACAGCTCTAAGTATAGGTTTTTTAGAAATAGACTCCTGAGCCATATCCTTGAAGAACATCATCCCACAGATCCGGGGAGACTGGGAATCCAACTGTACACATATCCCCTTGAAGGGGATTTGGATCCACAGCCAGGCTGGGAAACCTCTGCCACCCACCCATCTTTGGGCTCCACGTCACTCCGCTCTCCTTCACAGCCAGAATTTTCCATCTCCGCTCAGCCCCCATCCATTCCTCAGCCCCCTCAGATCTGCCCCTATCACCACACCAAGAAGACGCTGAGCGAGGACTTGCAGTGACTTCCACACGGATAACCCTACAGGCATGTCCTCTTCTCCTGTGCCTCATCTTTTTGAACCCCAGCGGGACACTCCTGGCCTCCCTCCTACCTCTCCAGCCATGCCTCCTATCTTCTTTACAATCCTTTGTCCCCCCCAGCCTTTAAATGTTGAAGTTCCTCAGGCCCCCATTGCTCCACCTTATCTTTCCTCTCTATACTCTCCATGGGGGTCTCACCCACCTCCAGAGGAGCACCCCTAAATTAACATGTCCAGCTCAGACCTCCCTCTTCGGCGCCATATCCTCACATCCTGCTTACTCAGTGCTTCTTAAACTGGGGTCACATAGACTTCTCAAATGCTAAAAACCTAAATCTCATACAAATAGATATTGAGCCTCTTTCAAAGTGTTATTGAGCTCTTAATAAGGGACCCACTAAAATAGTTACATCAAAAAAGGATATAAGGGGGTGCCTGGGTGGCTCAGTCAGTTAAGCGTCTGCCTTCCGCTCAGGTCATGATCCCAGGGTCCTGGGATCACATGGGGCTCCCAGCTCAGCGGGGAGCCTGCTTCTCCCTCTCCCTCTGCCTCTCCCCCTGCCTGTGCTCTCTCTCTCAAATGAATAAATAAAATCTTTAAAAAAAAAAAAAAAGGATATAAGGGAAAAAAGACTTAAAAAATATGTCAAAAAAAGAAGTTATAAGAAACTAATATGCATATAGTTCATGGAGGGGGAAAAAGAATCCTGTTAGAAGACTGCTAAATTCGATACAAAACTGGTTAATGTCCTGCAAGGCAATCACCTCCGGGTCTCTCTTCTCTACCAAAGAGAAATCATTTGCATTGTATCTACCTGTAGAGTATGGGTCCTAAAGAATAATAAACAAAGGTATATTTCCTAGAGCACCAGGTGGCCCTTAGGTGGCCTTCTTACACAATGCTCTAGTATGACATTAAAAAGACACTAAATCAGCTTTTCTTTCCAAGTTTTGGGATAATTCTTCTTTACACTGAGGTCTGTGAACTTGGGTGGGGAAAAGTTATGTTTATTTTCACTAAGCTCTAAATGAAATTTAGCCTTACCTTTATTACAAATGTAGGTAACAAACTACAGAAGCACTAGCGAGTGTCTCTGACTTTGCCACCAGCAGAAATCATATGTATTTTTTTGCCCTTATCCCCCAGAAACCACATTTTTCTCATAACAAAAGGTGCAGATATCTTGAAATACTGTTTATGCTCATCACTAAATATTACAGAAAATACCAAACCTGCCATTATATTCATAAATGATGCATTTATGAATATAAGTATTATTTTTATCATATACTTGTTATATTTTGATAACTGTATTTCAGTATCATTGTTTTGCTTTGTAATCTTATGCATTGTTTTATACATTTAAAAACATTATTCTAAGAAAGGGTCTGTCCATAAGTCCTAAGAGAAGCCTTTCCTGACTAACCCTGCATTAAAGTTAGGGACCTGTGTTACACATTCTTTTATCACCTTATATTTCCTCTTTCCAGCACTTTACTACCTGAATTAATAAATTAGTGGCTCTCCCACTAGGCAATGGGAGGAAGGGATGGTGTCCATCTTATTTATCATTATGTCCCTACTGCCTCAGCATGGTATATCTGACTCGTAAGACTGTCAAGAAATATCTGTTTAAAAAGAAAGACCTGTGGGATGAATGAACATCTGTGACACGGTAGCATGCAGATGCTTGTCCACATTCCTTAGAGATACAGAGCATGTACCATACTCTGCCCAGGACCTAGCAAAGTCAGACCCCTTGACAAAAGCAAACTCACTTGTTCTTCACAAGCCTGCCCTACTTGGCCCCAACAACAGAACTTTCCAGCCAACCCCACTTCTAGGCTCAGAGACTAGATTTCCTCTATGTTTCAGCCCCAGCAGTGGGCCCTCAATCTAGATCTCCATTAATACCTTCTAAAGCAAGGATTAAAGCATCTGCTCATAAGTTAAAGGCATCTGCTCAAGCCAAAGGGTTGGAGGGGGGAGTGGACACTCTACCCCAACCCCAGAGAGCTACAATGAAGTCAGGCACAGGCTCGCCATCAGATCATCTGGGAACAGAGTGCGTGTTAAACTGGGGGCTCAGGATGACCCTGGAGAATAAAAGACACCAAAAGGGTATTCTAAACCTACAGTCCATCTGAGTGTATTTAACCCCCCACCACATGATTGCAAAGCTAATATTCAGAAGCAGTTTCACCAACATAAAATATGTGGAAATGCTTTGCAAACTCTAAGGCCCTCTACAAATGTGCCGAGTGTTGTGTAATTCTCGTCAGCAGATCAACTGGGTAGCCAGAGGCTCTATTCAGTGCTGCAGGATGCACCAGGCAACCCAGCAATGGGTGGGCATCACTGCTCCTCCCTTCTCCCACTGGGACCTAAGATGCTAGGTACGGGGAGGGTGGGAGTCAAAGAAACCATGGAAGTCCTAGTAACATAAGAGAACTTAGGCTCCCTACACCCCATGCATCACTCTCTGACCCGCCGTCACTTAGCCTCCAAAACCTGCCACCACCCCCAAATGAGACATGAGAGCCCCAGAGATCAAAACCACAAAGCTGGGGCAAACCCTCCAGGGAGACAGTGTGGAATAACATTCTCAAGAGAGGATCCACTTTCAGAAGAAAGGGGAGAGAAACACAGAGCACCTAAATCTTCAGCCCCTCGGCAGCCCCCGCCCCCTCATCCAGAGGCTCTGCAGAGACCCACTGGGAGAGACAGAGTCCAGAGCCCAGAGGAACTGTGATGGGGAGAGCCCCAGCAGTACCCCCAACGCCCAGCCTGAAGCCTCTGCTCACACCCCCTCTAGCCCTCTACTGCCTTCCAACTGGCTTCCCCGGCACCTCTCCTTCAACTTGAGGTAATTGCCATGGCTCCCATTTACTGGGCCCTCCCGCAGGCCAGCACTGTGCTGCGTGCTTCCTGTATTATCTCGGATGCTTTCAAAGAGGCAAATGGGTATCAATAGCACCACTAACAAGCAAGAAAATGGAGGCAGGGCCCAAGGTCACACAGCTCCTGAGTGTCAGGCTGGCTAAAAACCCATATTCTATCCACAGCATCACACTTGACTTTATCTCCTAGATAACAGAGAAGAAAGTATTGTTCTGGGAAAATTAATCCAGTCTCTTCCACTCCAACCCAAGCCTACACCGTGGACTGACTGCTCTTGTTATTAAAAGAGCAGCTCTCATCATGTCTCTCCATTACCTACAGAAGCAAGTCCCCAAAGCTTTGCCAGTCATGTAAGGTTCTTTACAATCCACTTTTCCAATCTTATTCGCCGTCCCCAGACTCAAATCTTTCCTTCCACCCAGCCTGGCCCATAACTCCTCACTGCCCGTATTTCTGTCTCAGACAGTTTCCTTTCTCTGCCTGCAACACTGGTTCATGGACTGGGGACGACTGTGTGCCAGGGCCCAGGCTAGGTGCTGGGGACACAATGGACAGAACAGGGAGGACACCCCCCCACTCCCAATCTCAGAGCTCAGAGTCAGTCCTCGTTGTGAGGCATGAGCTAGGCCCCTTCTCTGTGACTAGGTGCCCCTCGGCCCAAAACCCTAGCACTCGGTGTGTGCCACCAACTCATTCCTCCAACTCATGTGTCACCTCTGTTTTAAAACTTCCTCTGTAATGTGTTTATTTCTGTGGGAAAAGTGCACTCCAGGTTCCAAACAGCATTATAAATGGCAATTAGGTCCCCAGGCCAGCCCACAAAAGCCTATTAAATATATAATGGTGTAGAACCTAAATACGTGTACATTAAAAGCTCTGCGGGAGAGACCAGGAACAAACATCTCCTGCTTCCTGCACCCCCCACCCCCCACTGTCCCACCAGGTGCTGAGCGTCAAGGCACAGTCAAGGGCAGAGGCCAGAGCAGTGACTGGGGAAGAGGGAAGCAGGTGGAAGATGGGGGACTGGGACAGCAGAGATGGAGCAGGAAGAAACCTGATTTATAATTCAGGAGCCTGGCACCAATCCCAGCTCTGCCTTACAAACACAGTGGCCTTGAGACCCTTCCCTCTCAAAGCCTCACTTTTCTAAAATGAAAGAGCTGAGTTATATCATTAGTTCTCAACCAACTGAGCTGGGTCACTTCGCGTCCTCGCCAGCTCTGACAAGTCTCCATTCTGAGGACTGGAGGTAGACTACACCACAAGCAGCGAGGATGGTCTGGGGAAGGGGCAGCCGCAGAGAGAAGCTGAGCTGGGCAGCAGGAAGGGGCAGTCAGCCGCAGGGGCACGGGCAGGACAGCACAGCTTCCCCAGGCCGAGGGCAGAGACACGCAGCGGGGAGGGAGGGGCTAGAACGAACTTGTCCCAAGAGTTGACTGTGACTCTTTTCATCCCCGTATTTTTGTGGAAGGCTGAGAGGCCGGCCCCAAAGGAACACTTTTTCCTTTATTAACTTTTCTGATCAAAAACTAATACATACTCATACAGAAAACTTGGGGAAACAGGGAAAAAAAAGCACAAGCAAAGAAGTAAACAAACGGGGCGCCTGGGTGGCTCAGTCAGTTAAGCGTCTGCCTTCGGCTCAGGTCATAATCCCAGCGTCCTGGAATCAAGCCCAGCATCGGGCTCCTTGCTCAGCAGGAAGCCTGCTTCTCCCTCTTCCACTCCCCTTGCTTGTGTTCCCCTCTCTCGCTGTGTTTCTCTGTCAAATAAATAAAAATCTTTAAAAAAAAAAATAAACATTTAAAAAAAAAATAAACATCCCCCACAGCTGTGCCTTCCTGAACAATCGCTGTTGACATCATCCAAAATTCCTCAACCACTTATGTAGCTATCTTCAGCCACCCTGGGATTCATGTTGTACCCTGCTTCTCCCCTAATTATCACACTCAAGCACTTTTTCACATCCCTAGACAGTCTTCATAAGCATCATAAAATATTTTGATAATCATGGCATTCTAGTAAATATAAACATTCTTTATAAACATCACTTTCCATGGCATGGACAGGACCAAAAGTCATTTAAACCATGCCGTTATTGTTGAGCATTTAAGCCATTTCCGAATTTTTGCTACTGTAAAAAATGTGGTAGGTATGTATCACTGTCCATGAATCTCTGTAGACCCCTTTATACTGCTTCATGTCCCTTGGGTCACAGCCTAGTGCTCTGCACATATCGGCTCTCAGTAAATATTGAGTGAACAAGGAAACCCCATACACTCCCAGGACCTGGGGAGCTCTTATAAGATGGACATAGAGTTTAAATTTACACAGGCCCACCCTGGTATCCACCAGCCACTCGGCACTGAGACTGCACCAATGACACCTGCTGAGCTGAGCTAGGGCGTGGGGAAAGGACAATGTCAATTTCATGCTGCAGATTCCCAGCTCCAGTGCTCTGGGCAAACCTACCCACCCTTCTGTACCTCCAGGTGGAGGGCATCAGCAGACCTCAAAGGCCTTCCTGGCTCCCCCACACTCCCTCCAGACTGTACAACCCACTGCCTCAAGAAAGCCAGGGCTGACCTTCCTGCCAAATTAATGTGTGGCCCCCCTTCAATGGAGGCTCCCAGCCCTTCGGGTATTAGTGCTCACTGTCCTGTCTTTATTTGCTCACAGGACTGACTCCTCTGCCCAAACCAGGGCAGCACCATGGAGGGTAGGGACAATCTGTGCTTTGCTCTCCAGCCAAAATCCAATCCAGTGCCAAACAATGTGGTTGATAAATAAATATTTGCTGAATGAAACTTCTTCCCAGATTCCCAAGCCCTGTCTTTTTACAGGAGGCGGGGAGGGGGAGAAGAAAAGAGGAAAGCAGGACCCCCTAAAACAAGCCAAGTGCAAAGACCTGATAAGGGCTCCCGCTGGAGCTGGCCCCCTCTACCCAGTTCTGCAGTACCACCTGGCCTAGAGACCAGCCCAGGCCAGCTGGCTCCAGAAAACAGAATGCAAAACAGATCATCCACACACAGACGCAGGTGAAGGGACACTGTCCCACTCCAGACTAGTTCTCTCCCAGAGGGAGAAAGGTTAGAGCTAGGGGACAGGGAGCTTCCTTTCCCACCCACTTCCAGACAATCAGAAAAGACAGGGCCACTCCTCACTGGTGATCTGGAGGGTATCTGGAGATGGAAGGCAGGGTATCTGGAGATGGAAGTGTTTAAAGTAACTAAATCCACACTCCAGTTTTCCTCTTTATGTTGCCCAGCATCCTTGCCACACCCAAAAGAAAAAAACCGAAAAATCTGCGCTGGAGAGGGTGCTAGCAGCAGAAAGTTTTTCCCTGGAACTTCAGGCAAAAAAGAAAAAAAGGAACCAAGATTGTCCTAAAACAAGGGAGACCAGAAATTATGGAGACATGTGGAAACAGGCCACATTATCCCATCACACACTCACAGTAACACCACCGCCAAACCCGCAGAGCCCAGGGCACTGTTGGCCACACACATTCTGGCCACTTCTAGGGATGCCCTGGAGCCACCCCCACCCCCAACCCCCGCCCTTCCAAGTGCAGCAAACTCCTCTCAGAGTCCACCACTCCCAGCACACTGGCCCACCCGTCTTTCACTCTTGTATGATGGTGCAATTCACAGAATTTCCTCCACCCGACCCCCCTGGTGGCCTTGTGAGGGGGGTGCCTTTACCGTCCCCATTTCAAGGATGAGGAGACTAAGTCAGATATATTAAATGATACTCCGTGTCACAAACTAGAAAGTGGCTGAGGTAAGAGCCAACAGCAGTTGGGTGTAGGAGCAGACCTCCTCCGCAGACCCCACCCAGCCCGCCCAGGGTGCCTGCAGGCGGGGGCCCAGGCGGTGACCGGCAGTTGCCCGGCTGCTCAGGGTGGAAACCAAGAACAAGGTGGCCTTAAAGCAAGGTTTCCGGCAGTGCAGGTATAAAGCACCCCCATGCCACCCCGCACTCACACAGGTGCAGGGCCCAGAGTCTGGGCGCGGCGCACCCCCCAATCCGCGGTTGTCCCGCGCTAGGCGGCGGCTGCCCCCTGACTTGTACCCCCGCAAAGTTGTGCCCGCGGCGTAAGCATGCAGCGCGGCTCCCTCCAACCCCTGCGCGCTGGAGCGCTCCGCCAGGAGGGCACAGGGGCCGCCCCGCTGCCTCCCCCACAGCCACCGGGTCCCCGCCTGCCCCGCACGCCCCCACCCCGGGACCTGGAGGCTTCTCCCTGCACGTCCCGCGAGGGCCGGGAGCACGGAGCGCGGACCCCAACGCGGGGCGCACATGCCGCCCCGGCCCGGACCCCAGCTCCGCAGCCTCACCGAGATCGCCAGCAGCAGCAGCCATGCCCGCGCGACCCGCGCCATCCCTGCCGCTGCTGCTTACGGCGGGCTCCGCTCTCCACTCAGGCTCCCGCGCCCGCAGCTCCGTCAGGTCCAACAAGCCACGGCCACTTCCCAGCCTCTCCCCGCCTCCGAGTTCCTGGTGCCACGTCTGCCAAAGCATGCGCACCAGGCTGGGAGAGGCGGCCGGGAAGAGGTGCTTGCTGGGAGTCGTAGTTTGCTGCAAGGCTGGGCTGGGGGCCTCTAGCGTGGACTTGGCCCTAAGGGCACAGAGGCGCGTGAGTGGAGCCCGAAATGGCAAGGTCAGCCAGTAAGGGAAGGCAATTGATTTGCAGGGTTAAGGCTGTGCCTGAAGTTTCAGAAACAAGACCTCATTCAACTCACAAAAGTCAGTTTCATTTTCCCCACTTTGATGATGAAGAGGCAGCCCAGAGAATTCAAGTAATTTGACCCAAATCACAACGGTTTGCAAAAGGGAGAATCCAGCGCTCCTTGTGGAGGGTAGGAAAAGCTCACCCCTAACCTGTCTTGTTCATTCAGAAATACTTTATTGAGCTACTGGAAAAGAGTTTGGCAGTTCCTCAAAAAGTTAAACATGGATTACCATATGACCTAAAAATTCCACTTCTAAGCATATACGTAAAAGAATTGGAAATAGGTATTCAAACAAATGTTTGTACACAAATGTTCCTAGCACCATTATTCACAATAGCCAAGAGTTTGCCAGCTCAAGTGGTTAGCAAAATATGGTACATCCATACAGTGGTATATTACTCAGGCATAAAAAGCAAGTACTGATATGGGCTATAATGTGGATGAACCTAGAATATATTATTTATTGCAATATTATGCTAAGAAAGAAGCCAGACACAAAAGATTGCATATTGTATGATTACATTTATATGAAATATCCAGAAATAGGTAAATCCATAGGGACAGAAAGCAGATTAAAGATTGCCTAGGGCTGGTGGGGAGGAGGGTTTGTGAAGTGAATGCTCACTGGGTACAGGATCTCCTTTGAGGGTGATAAAAATATTTTGGAAAGAGGTAATGGTTGGACAAGATTGCGAATGTACTAAACGCCACTGAATTGTCCATTTAAAAACGGTTACTTTTATGTTATGTGAATTTTACCTCAATAAAAAATTCAAAAAACCCCCCGCAAAACTCTATTGGGACGTCTGGATGGCTCAGTCGGTTAAGCATCTGCCTTTTTTTTTTTTTAAAGATTTTATTTATTTATTTGACAGAGAGAGACATCAACAGAGGGAACACAAGCAGGGGAGCGGGAGAGGGAGAAGCAGGCTTCCCGCGGAGTAGGGAGCCCGATGTGGGGCTCGATCCCAGGACCCCGGGATCATGACCTGAGCTGAAGGCAGACGCTTAACGACTGAGCCACCCAGGCGCCCCATGCATCTGCCTTTGACTCAGGTCATCATCCCAGGGTCCTGGGATCAGTCCTGCATTGGGCTCCTTGCTCAGCGGGGAGTCTGCTTCTCCCTCTGCCTGCCTCTTCCCCTGTTTGGGCTCTTTCTCTCTCTGTCAAATAAATAAATAAATAAATAAAATCTTAAAAAAAAAAAAACCTCTATTGAACTCATTCCATGTGCTAAAACATTCTTGCATGCAGTTATTCATTCAAAAATGTTCATTGAACATCTACTACATCCTGAGGTTCAAGATATACCGTAGTGAGATGGACGAGGAAGTGCACAGACTGGGCTTAGTAGGTTATAGGTGAAAGATCTTTGCTTACTGTCTAGAGGTTCAAAGCTCAAAACTTAGAAGTCATCCTTGACTCGCCATCATTTCTTAACAGGCCTATCCAATCCATCACCATGTCCCGTCATTTCTACCTCCACAGTCTATCTCTTCTGCCGCCTCCTGAGTCTAAGTCGCTAACATGTCTCACCTAAGCAAGGGTAAAATCTCCTGATGCATTTCCTGCCTCTTCCTTCTCATACCTCCTATAATGCATTTGTTAATGTTAGTTGGAGCTTGCCTGTCACTTGCCTGAAACTCTCCAGTGGCTTCCCATTGCCCTTAGAATGAAATTCAAACTCCTCCTCATGACCTGTAAGCCCTGCATTGTCTGGGCCCAGGCCTCTAGAGCTCATCTCCTGCCTCGCCCCTACCCCTGTGCACTTGGCTCCAGCTACGCAGACCATCAGTCTCCTGCCCATCTCCCACCCCTGGGAGCTGTTCCTGCTTCCAGGCTGATACTCTTCCTACAGCCCTCTGCCTCAACATTTTCCCTGGCCCTTGGTCTGCTAGGCTCCTTCAGATCCTTCATGGCCCTCCCCTCAGAGAGGCCCTTGAAGCCTCCCATCTCCAGGAGATTTTTCCCTCCCCACTCCTAAGCCCTTCACTCTCTAGCTCAGGTTCCGTTCATCCCTTGCCCAGCACTTACCACCATCCGCAAGTACTCACTCAGTTGCATTGTCTATTGCTGCGACTGAGATGTAAGTTTCACACCTCTTGTGTTTGCCACCTACCTTCAGAGCCTAGCACAGGGCCTGAGCCTCTGGTGTTTCTCTGAGTTCTTGACGAGTGACTGAATGATTGAATGAGGTGATACGTTGGGGACTTTCAAAAAATCCTGAAGCAGGTTGGGAACAGGGCTTCCTCTGCATGCTCTGCTCTGCAACCTCAAGCTCATGATCTGCATATGGGAAAGTGGGCCTTTCAGCTCTGTGGGTCTCTGTTTCTCATCTATACAATGAAGGGGCTGGTGAGGATGTTAGAACAACCGTACTCTCATACATTGCTGATAGGAGTGAAAACTGGCTCAACTACTTTGGGCAACAGTACAAAATATGTACCAAAATGTTCATAGCAGTTATATTCACAGTAGCTATTGTGGGTTGTGTCCCCCAAAGTTCATATATTGAAATCTTAACCCCCAGTACCTTGGAATGTGACTATTTGGAGAAAGGGCCTTTAAAGAAGTAATTAAGGTTAAATGGATCCATTGGGTGGGCCTTATCCAGTATGACTGGTGTCCTTATAAAAAAGGGACAGTAGAACATACACACAGAAGGGAAGACTATGTGAAGGCACAGAGACAGACAGCCAACTACAAACCAAGAAGAGAAGTCCTCAGGAGAAACCAACCTTGTGGAGGAAAGGGAACCCTTGTGCTCTATTGGTGGGAATGTAAATTGGGGCAGCCACTGTGGAACAGTATGAAGGGGCCTTAAAAAATTAAAATGGAACTACCATACAATCCAGTAATTCTGTTGCTGGGTATTTACCCAAAGAAAATGAAAACACTAATTGTAGAAGATATATGTGCCCCTTTGTTTAGTGCAGCATTATTTATAACAATATACAATGGAATATTACTCTGCCATAAAAAAAAGAATGAGATCTTGGGGCGCATGGGTGTCTTGGTCGGTTAAGCATCTGCCTTTGACTCAGGTCATGATCCTGGGGTCCTGGGATAGAGCCCCGCATAGGGCTCCCTGCTCAGTGGGGAGTCTGCTTCTCCCTCTTCCTCTCCCTCTGCCCTTCCCCCCACCCCTGCTCGAGCTCTGTCTCACTCACTTTCTCTCTCTCTCTCAAATAAATAAATAAAATCTTAAGGAAAAAATGAGATCTTGGTATGCCTGGGTGGCTCAGTTGGTTAAGCGTCTGCCTTCAGCTCAGGTCATGATCCCAGGGTCCTGGGATCGAGTCCCGCATCAGGCTCCTTGCTCAGTGAGGAGCCTGCTTCTCCCTCTGCCTGCCACTCCCGCTGCTTGTGCTTTTTCTCTCTCTCTCTCTCTCTCTAATAAATAAGTAAAATCTTAAAAAAAAATGAGATCTTGCCATTTGTAACAACATGAATGGACCCAGAGAGTATTATGTTAAGTGAAATAAGCCAGGCAAAAAAAGACAAATACCGTATGATTTCACTTATATGTGGAACCTAAAAAACAAAACAAGCAAACAAAACCATAAATACATAGAACACAAATACAGGAACAATCCATTGGTTGCCAGAGGAAAGGGGGTGGATGAAATAGGTGAAGGGATTTAAGAGGTACAAACTTCCAGTTATAAAACAAATAAGTCACAGGGATAAAAAGTACAGCATAGGGAATACAGGCAAAACAGATGAAGAGGATTAAGAGGTACAAACTTCCAGCTATAAAATAAGTAAGACAAGAGGTTGAACAGTACAGCATAGAAAATATAACTAATAATATTGTGATAATTTTGGTGACAGATGGTAATTACACTCATCATGGTGAGCATTATGTAATGTATAGAATTGTGGAATCAGCTGAAACTAATATAACATTGTATGTCAACTATTCTTCAATAAAAAAATTTAAAAAGGTTCTTCTCCCACTCAAAAAAAAGAAGCCAGCTCTGCTGACACCTTGATCTTGGACTTCTAGCCTCCAGAATTGTGAGAGAGTAAATTTCTATTGTTTAAACAACCCTGTCTGTGGTACTTTGTTATGGCAACTCTAACAAACTAATACAGTAACCAAAACTGGACTCAGTCCAAATGTCCTTGAAAAATAGATAAATAAATGATAGCATATTCTGCGATCAAAGAGAACAATGGACGAATTGTTCCAAATACAACATGGATGAATCTCAAAACCATGATGTTGAATGAAAGTAGCCAGACAAAAAGCACACACTGTATCATTCCATTTATCAGAAGTTCAAGAACAGGCAAGCATGATCTATAGTGTTAGAAGAGAAATAGGAATTACCAGTGTGGGGTAAGGTGGAGTGGAGAGGGAGAGGGAGGAGGAGAGTTCAACTGGGAAAAAGTATGAGCAAATCTGGGTGCTAGAAATGTTCCATGTTTTGATTAAATAATAGTAACATAACAGTCTGCACATGTCAAAATTAACTCATTAATTGAGCTGGATTATTTGAGCTGTACTCTAAGATTTGTGCACTTTATGTAAATCATGCTCAATTTTTTAAAAGTCAAGAAAAAAAAAAGAAGGGTAGGGCGAATCGGCTAATCTTCATTATCCCTGTAATTCCTGTATCTCCAGAGTCCAGGGCTGTCTAAAAGCTCCCGGGTTGGGAGGAGGGCTGAACTCTGCAGAAATGTAACTGCCAAAAGGGAAAGAGTCCGGGAGAGGAAGGAAGGAAGGAAGTCATGAGCCTGTGAGCCAGAGAACCAGAGGGCAAGGGACTCAGAGGGGAGAATAAAAATTGCCAAGTAAAAACAGGCCATTTCATCCTGCAATTGAAACTAACTAAAATGAGATTTATGGCCCTTCTGGGAATGTTTAACAATTCTAAGCTCCGCTCTCCTTGAAATATTAGGAGACTAGCACAGGGCAAGTGCTGTCCCTCCTCCATTACAGCCCTCAGTGGGAGCCATCCATTTTCTAGCAGCGGCCCCGCAGGGCCAGCCCAGAGAAACTTCTTGTTCTGCGGTTTATTGTGAATTGTGTTGTCACCTTATATTTGTGTAGTCAGTTCTTCTCCATCATCTCGGCTGGGATGAGGACTAGCACAATGACCATTTTTCTGACATTCAAGCACAGATGAGAATTGGCCAGAACAAAATAGGAGGAATATTGAGCCAAAAAAGCCAGACACAAAGAGTATATTCTATATGATGCCACGTATATAAGGTACAAAGAGGGCAAAAGTTACCTATTTTGTGAGAAGTCAAAGTAGTGGTTACCTTTAAGGGAAGGGTGTGGGGAATCCCCGGAAGGGGTCTCTTGGCGTGCTGGGTTCTGTGACTCTAAATACGGAGTACCTGGGGATGCTAACTTGGTGAAAATTCATCACACCCATTCATGGATGATGCTGTATATATGTTCTATTTCATTAAGTTTACAATTAAAAACAAAAAAGAGGAGGAATGAGATGGAGGGAAAGAAAAGTCAGCTCTGAAAAGGAAAGGTGAAAAGAAGGAGGCTTCTAAAGAAGAGAGAGCTGGGAAATCATTCAGTAACCCCTACACCTGGGTGAGCAGCTAGTCCCACCAAAGAGAGATTGAACGTGACGACTCCTAGTGCCCAGAGCCCCTGGTGCTGCTCACCGGGCTTTGCCACTGCTTATCATGTCTGCTGATGTGCCGCTCCCCCCACGCTCCTCTGCTCGGCTGCTACCCACCCAGTTTGGGCACCCCCTCCTCCAAATGCCTCTTGGGACACTCACCAGCCTCCCACCAATACCCCCATCAGTCTGGGCCTAAGTGTCTCTTCTCTGTGCTCCCACAGAGCACTTAATTCCATCCTGTTGGAATGTGGTCCTTAAGAGCAATGGACTGTGACAAATTCCTAGACAAAAAAAGTAGGACAGTAATTTCCAGGGGCTGAGGGGAGAGGGGAATGAGAAGTTTTTGTTTAATGGGTACAGAATTTCAGTCAGATGATGAAAAAGTTCTGGGGATGGATAGTGATGATGCTTGCCCTGCAATGTGAATGCGCTTACTATGGCTGAACTGTATATTTAAAAACGGTTAAAAGTGGAGGATAGTCTTTTCAACACATGGTGTTGGGAAAACTGGGTATCTGCATGCAAAAGCATGACGTTGGAGCCTGACTTACACCATATACAAAAATCAACCCAAAATGGCTCGGAGAGCTAAAATTAAGAACTAAAACCATAAAACTCTTAGAAGAAAACATATGGGGAAAGCTTCATGACGTTGGATTTGGCAATGATTTCTTAAATATGAAACCAAAAGCACAAACAACAAAAGTAGAAATAAATTAGGCAACATCAAAATTTAAAATTTTAATTTTGCATCAAAGGACATTAACAGAGTGAAAAGGCAACCTGCAGAATGGAACAAAATATTTGCAAATCGTGTATTCAAGAAGGTATTAAAGAAAAACCAGAACAGAGGACACAGTTTGAATATACTCCTAGACCCATCACTCATAATCACGTAACCAACTTAAAACTGGCCTCATTTTCCCCAAATGCTGACTCTGACCTTAAAACTTAAGCTTTCTTCAGATCAGTATGATCTTCTAGCTTCCTGGCCAATCAGCTACAAATAGGCAAGCTTATGCCATGAGAAGGAATATAAGATTCTAGTAATCAATCACAATAGAAAAGAAGGTGCCTTCTCATTCATGCTTTATAAACTAAGCTGTAACTGCTGAAAGCAAGCTTCTAACCACTTTGGGTTTGAAGCCCTTGTTTTTGAACAGTTTGTTTCTTGCTCAATAAAATATCCATACCAAGTAAAGCTTTCTGAATGTTTCTTTTGAGAAAAGTAAATATCCAGAATATATAAAGAACTCCTACAACTCAATAACAACAACAAGCAATTCAAAAACAAGCAAAGAACTTGAATAGACATTTCTCCAAAGAAGAAATACAAACGGCCAACAAGCCCATGAAAACATCCTCAACATCACTAATCATCAGGGAAATGCAAATCAAAACTACAGTCAGCTACTATCTCACACCCATTAGGATGCTCCTATTTTTAAAAACAACAAAAAAATAACAGGTGTTGGCAAGGATGTAGAGAATTTGGAATCCTTATACACAGTTGGTGAGAATGTAAAGTGTTGCAGCAGCTATATAAAATAGTATGGTGATTCCTCAAAAATTAAAAATAGAATTGCCGTATGATCCAGCATTTCCACTTCTGAGTATATACCCAAAAGAATAGGAAGTAGGATCTCAGAGATATTTGTACATAGGTGTTCATAGCAGCACAGTAGCCAAAAGGTGGAAGCAGCCCAGGTATCCATCAGCAGATGAATGGATAAATCAAATGTGGGTTATATAGTTGCTCTTTGAACTACATGGGTTTGAACTGCGAGGGTCCATCACATGCAGATTTTTTACAGGGCAGTACTATAAATGTGTTTTCTCTTCTCTATGATTTTTTTAAAGATTTTATTTATTTATTTGAGAGAGAGAGAGAGAGCACGAGCGGTGGGGAGGAGCAAAGGGAGAGGGAGAAGTAGGTTCCCTGCTGAGCAGGGAGTCCAACCCAGGACTTAATCCCAGGACCCTGAGATCATGACCAAGCCGAAGGCAGACGCTTAACCGACTGAGCCACCCAGGCGCCCCCATATGTGGATTTTTGACTGTGCAGAAGAACCCATGTGTTGTTCAAGACTCAATTGTATATACAGTGGAGTATGACCCACCTTAAAAAGGAAGGAAATCGTAACATGTGAACAACATGGATGAATCTTAAGGACATTGTGCTAAGTGAAATAGGTCAGTCACAAAAAAGACGAATATTATGAGTCCATTTATATGAGATACCTAGAGTAGTCAAACTCATAGACACAGAAAGTGTAATGGTGGTTACCAGGGGTTGGGGGAAGGGGGAAATGGGCAGTTGTTGTTTCGTAGTTAGAGTTTTAGTTCTGTGAGGTGAAAAGAGTTCTGGAGGTGGGTTGCACAACAGTGTAAATGTACTGAACACTACAGAACATACACTTAAAAATGGTTAAGATGGTAAATTTTATGTTATGTATATTTTACCACAATTTTTTAAAAATTTAAAGTATAAAAAAATGAAATGTGAAAATTTTAAAATAAGTAAAAGACTAAGACTCCAGTTTTTTTGTAAAAGGTGGTTAAAATGGTAAATTCTATGTTGTGTCTATTTTACCACAATTAAAAAAAAATAAACTGTGACCTTAGAAAAGTGTGAGTTTGAGTCCTGTCTCTGCCACTCACTAGCTGTGTGACCTTGGAGAGGTCACGTGATTTCAGATCCCCATTCTGCACAATGGGATAGGAGTAGTACTTTCCTCACAGGGCCTTAGTGAGGATTAGGTGAGATTACATATGCAAAATATCTAGCTAGCATTTCTGCTGTATGAATATTTATCTCTTATTTGATAGCCCTCTTTATAATGTATTATAATTTCCTATAGTGTCCGGTTTCTCAACCACTCTAACACCTAGACCCCAACACACACGCGCATTAGATGCGAACTCTTGAGAACAAAGACTGCATTGCATTTACCTTGTTTACCTTTGTCACCAGTGGTCAGGCCAATGCCTGGCACATAGCAGGAGCTCATTAAATGTTTGAAGTGAAGCTTAGCCAAAGGGTTTGACAATGCAGAAAAGGAAACTTTCTCAACATTAATTTGGACAAACAGCAGAACAGGCTGATCAAGTAATTTTAAGACCAAAAAAGAATCCTCACAGGTCTGGGTTAGAGTATGTCCTTCCAAAAACAGGGGTGTAGAGGAGACCCCTTCGGGGTCTCTGTCAGCCCCCCATATCCATGGCAGGCCTTGAAAGAGTGTGCTTGTTCATCGAATAATAATTAGTAATTCATTATTGGACATTGATTGAACATTCATCATAGACTCATTTGCAGGGTCTCCCTCTGACATTTCATTAAAAAAATCACATTAAAAGGCCCAGTTCTCAAGTTAGTGAGAGCACTTTTCTGCTTGTCCTCTAGGAGATTGATCCCTCTTTTCTGACTGCCTCACCCTCCATCCCACCTGCCTCTCTTGGCTGTGGCTAGCAGGCTTCTGCCTAAACCCGAGGCCCCTCAAGCTGACCCTTCGGCCTTCGGCTGGAACAGTCATCCTTCCCATGCGACTGTCCTCCGGCCTGAGCTTTTAGGCCTTTTTAGAGGCCTGGACCTGGGTGAGACCATAGCACCCTGAAATTGTGCACCCCAATTCCTTTGTCCTGGTCAGAAGGATGTCCTAGAGAGTCATGTCCCTGACCTCTCTGTTTTTCACTTTCTCCTTTCTTCTCAGAACTTAGCTCTCTCAATGACTTCACCTACAGGGCCTCAGGCTCTAGCTCATTAAAAAAAATTTTTTTGGCTTGTTAAAACTAAATCCCGAATTGACCTTAGATGAGGCCATTTTCTTCCTTAACAATGGTATTCACATTACTGAAGACTTCAAGTTTACATTTAAAGCCCAGCGTCAAAAGCCAGGATGTCCTCATATCCTCTACCTTGTGCGGTCACCATTCTGTTAATAGTTACATGTAACGGACTCAAAAACCTCATCCCAAATAGGGGATGACCCTCCCCCACCAAGTACTTCTGGAGGGTTCGGGGACAATCAAGGATGGGATTCTGAGAAATCTCAGGGATGGGAACTCAAATCTTGTTTCCACTGAAGCATTTGAATCTCACTGGCACTTTGGTTTCTCTCCGCCCAGTGCTGGCACAAACACAATGCAGCCCCTTTTCCTCCCAATCTCTGAGGCAAGCATAAACACGAGGATACAGCAGAGTTTTACTGAAAGCTTTACTGATCATGCAGGAGAGTTGCATTATGCAACTAGCAGGCTACACGGCAAATGGCAAACGACCTAGATGGAATAAATAATAAAAGCCTGTGACATCTGCCCCCAGGAACTCCTCACGGGCTGGGGTTTCTCCTCAGCCCCCCTACCTTCCCCCATCACCATGCTGCACCATCCCCTCTCTCTGGAACTATGGTATAATCAAAATATATTTTGAGGCATCTGGGTGGCCCAGTCAGTTAAGCATCTGACTCTTGATCTTAGCTCAGGTCTTGATCTCAGGGTCTGGATTCAAGCCCCACCAAAAACAAACAAACAAACAAACAAACAAACAAAAATATATATATATATATTTGGTCTCTGTTCCTGGTTCCTGGCACACAGCTTCTGAAACCCTTGGGATTTCCCAAGTGGTGACAGGAGTGTCTTTTGTTATTCATAAAGAGCCTCTTTTGACTATATCTGAGCTTATACTAAGGAGTAGTGACTCAGGGTAGGGACCCTAGATAGCTTCCGGATGGGACCTACCACCAAAAGACCCAACACCTGATTAGAGGGTGGGAACTTACAGCTGCCACCCTAACCTCCAGGGAGGCATAGGAAGCTGGAGATTGAGATATAATAAACACTCTCGATCGATAACATTTGGAAGTGCTTCGGGTTGATGAACCCACTGATGTTCTGGAAAGGTGGTGCCCCTGGAGAAGACATGGCAGCTCTGTTTGCCCTCCCCCACATACTGTGCTCCTTTGGCTGTTCCTGAAGGATATCCTCTATAATAAGCCAGTAAACATAAGTGTTTTCCTGTGTTCCATGTGTCATTCTAGTGACCCATCAAACCTGAGAGGAATTGTGGGAACCCCCAAGTTTATAGTCAGCCAGGCAGAAGTGTGGGTCATCTGAGGACTCCATTTGTGGCACTCCTTCCGGCCTGTTTTTCAAGTCTAGTTCTCCAACTTTCCTGGAATGGTTTTCACTCAAAAATATGTCAACAAATTCTTTGATACTCCTCTCTTCAAGAGCTGGGGCTTCATTCCCCTCCCATTGAGGATGGGCTAGATTTTGTGACTCGCTTCTCATGAATAGAATATGGTGGAAGTGACAATGTATGACTTGCAAGACGAGGTCATAAAAAGCATGGCAGCTCCCCCCTTACACTCTCTTAGATCACTCAGTCTTGAAGAGGCCAGCTACCTTGTCGTAGGGACACTCAGGCAGCCTTATGGAGAGACCCATATGCAAGGGAAAAGGGCCTCCTGCCAATAGCCAATGAAGTACTGGGGTTTCCTGCCAACATTTAAGTGAGTGAGCCAATTTGGAAGCAGCTCCTTCAGCTCCAGTCAAACTTCAGATGACTGAAGCCGCCCACCCCGCACATCTTGACTACAACCTACTGAGAGACCCCAAACCTGAACCACTCCACTAAGCTGTTCCTGAATGCCTGACTCCAGAAACCATGAGATAATAAATGTGCATTGTTTTTAGCCTCTAACTTTTGAGATCATTCTGTTATGTAGCACAAATAACTTATGCACTTGTGGATTCTGTAAGCCACCCAAAAACCTTCCAGTAAATTCTTTTTTTGTGGAAGTTAGCTAGGGTCCATTTCTGCTGTTTGCAACCAAGAGTGCTGGCTGGCACCACTTCTTCACATCAGCCCCCTCCACCCCCAGTCCACTGCCCCAGGCTCTTGCCCCCCCTCCTTATCAGGCAGGATAGTTCAGGCTCAGGTTTCTCGTGATCTCGCAGGCATATCCAGGTTATGTCCTGAAGGCTTCACCTTTCTCGATCAAGTGGACTGTCCAGATATTTTCCCACCACTCCCTGAGAAGGCAAAAGCAGGTGTAGACTGCTGTGGCATTAAATTACTTACGGCCCACCTCTCCCCAGGGCCCTGCCATCTGTCTTCCACCCTCATCATTGCCTCACTGCTCCCTGGGGGTTCCCATGCTCTCTTTCCCGGTGAGTTAGAGCGCCTGGTCTCTGGCCCCTGAGAACTGCTTCTGGAAACTGTCTCCTTCCTCCATCTCTTCCACACTGCATGTGCCATGGGCTTGCCCTGCCCCTCAGCTGCTCTGTTTTTTATTCTCTGGCTTCCTGAGCAAGGTGCCTCTGTCTTTTCTTTGGGTGGCTCTCCTTAAGCTGCTTTGGCCTCTCAGCTGAGGGTGACCCCGGGTCTCTGCTTCTACTGCTGACCCCTCCCCCAAATGGTAGGACACACTTCTTTCTGTTCAGTGGCTCAGTTAGTTAGCTCTGTCCCTGGAAGCTCAGCTCATCATGTGTGAAAGCCTGCTCATCTTCTTATCTGCCTCCCTCTTTCTGTTAATGGCACCATCTTTTGTCCTGGAAACCAGGCTCCAATTCCCTGTCCTCTTTGGCATTCCTTGTCCTTTACCCTCACATCCCATGTCCTTTCCCTTGGCATCCCCCATGTCTCTCAGGTCACTGAGGCCCAGCCCCCCTCTCACGCTGGCCTCTGCAGGCACCTCTCCACTGCTCCCCCTGCTTCCGATCCTTGCTACCCCAAGTAATCTCCACACACAGTCTCCAGAGTGAGATTCCTAAGGAGTAGTCCCCATCCTACTCAACCCCTCAGTTCTAGTCAAAGTATTGAGTTCCTACTGCGTGTGTATATTTATGATTCTTTGCATGCAGCCTACTGAAATCATCGTGTGACAGCTTAAACTAAGAACAGGAGTTGATTACTCAGATAAGGAGAGACCTCCTAGAACCTAAGGGCAGGAATGCAGTCAAGCCTCAACTGGAAAACTCTCAGGAGTCCACGGGGTCGCTCTCCATCCCCTCCTGCCTCTCTCAGCCTCTGCTCCTGCATCTCCACCACAGACCGAGCTCTCTCTGGTCTGGGGGCTCCCTCACAGGAGCCGAGGCTGATTTGTATCCCCACCACTCAAGCGACTATTCCCCAGTGGAAATGGAGTCTCTCAGTCCCCAGTTCCAATCTGCAGGTGTGCTAGTCAGGGACCTTCTGCTTGCAGATGATGGACGCCCAACATAACTAGCTTGGACAAAAGCATAATTTACGGCTCCGATAGACAAGCTTCAGGACGGGCAGGGCTGAGGCGAGGCCTCCTGGACAGAGGGTAACAGGGACTGGATGTCATTCATCTCTCCAGTTCTCGTCTCTGCCAGTGAGTGTCCTTTCCTTAATGTACACCTACTCCTTCCACATGGTAAAGGACACTGATGGTACCCAATAAATCTCGGCTCCTGAGAAGGTTGGCTCTTCTCCACAAAATCCAGTTTAAGAAAATCCTTAGAGGGCACTCGAATTGATCCAGTTTGGGGCATGTCTTGTCACTGCTGGGCCAGGTGAGAGGGGTGCCAGACCAGGGTGGAGGATCGAACACAGATGCTGGAGTCAGGCTGCCTGCGTTTGAATCCTGGCGCTGCGATTAATTAGCAGTGTGACGCTTGGCACTTATGATCTCTCTGCCTCAGTTTCCTTGCCTGTAAAATAGGGATAACAATAGGACCCACCTCACAGATTGTTAGTAAGATTACGCTTAGAGTGCTTAGAACGGTGCCTACCACAAAGGACCTATGGCTCGCTCTGTGTTATCATGACAGCGACGGCCCTGAGGAGGGAGCGGACCTGAAAGGAGAAGAGTAAACTTTCCTCAAACCACAGGCTTGAGAGAGGAGGAGCCCTTCACCAAAAGGAGTGTGGATTAGTTTTCTATGACTGCCATAACAAAGTACCACAAACTGGTGGCTTGAACAGAAATTCGTTGTCTCAGTTCTGGAGGTTGGAAATCTGAAGTGAAGGTGTCGGCAGGGTGATCCTCCTGAGGGCTGTGAAGGAGAATCTGGTCTAGGCCGCCCTCGAGCTTTGGTGGCCTCAGGCATCTCCACCCCCCAAGCCCCCGCCTGCCCCATCAGCACTCCAGATGTAGTGGGGAGAGGGGAAAAGGGTACAGCAAGGAAGCCAGGTACACAAATGACCTTTAGAAGATACTCTCTGGGGCTGTGGTGTATTACGGGGCTCTGACAGAGTTGGAGCTATTTTCTGTCTCTCTCTCTCCTCTGTCTCTCTGTCTCTGTGTGTCTCTCTCTGTCTCTGTCTTCCCCTCTCTCTTCTCTCTGCTTCTCTCTCTCCTCTCTCCCTCTCTCTGTATCACTCTGTCTCTCTCTCCTACTCAGGAGGGTTCTACCCAGGCCCGGGGGAATTCAGGCCCGGGCTCAGGTGGTGATTGACGGTTAACCGTTTCTGGCCAGGTTTGACAGGGTTGGGCTGGGAGCCAGGTCTTGGCTGCCTGCAGAGCTGCCGGTGAGCTTCATGTCATGTGTTGCATTTTCAGTTGTCAATGATCGTATTTCCTCCTCTCCTGTCACATCCTTCCAGCCAGCTCACCCTCAGACTGCCTCTCTCCTTCGTTCAACCCACAGGCTGGGAGCAGAGGACCTATCACAGTGGACCCTCCTGGGGAAGGCCCTGCTTGCCTCTCAGGTCTCATCTCTGCCGTTGACCTGGAAGGTGAGCTACTGAGCTCTTCTTCATCTCCCATGTCCTCTGGGAGCCAGGCCCTTGGCACCCCCCGATGCTACCTGGGGTTCCACAGTGTATGGCGTGGGGGCAGGAGAAACTATGGCAAATGAAAATTAGTGTTTTCTGGGACCTCAGAATCCTGCTCCTCTGGAATTTATTTCTGAAGTATGGAATTGTAAAAAGGATGCTGGGGTCAGAAGCTGGAAGTCCGGAGCCTTGAACTCTACTCTTAGCGGTCCCAATGGTTTCTACTTCTTTGAGCTTCGGTCTCTTTGTCTTTAAAACAGGAAAAATACTGACCCAACTCATCTCATAAGAGATAGTAGTAACACTTTTAGAACTCCAATGTACTGCTTGAAGGATGTACAAGATTATTATTACTATTGTTGTCTCTCTTTCCTGCCCCTTTGTTACTGGAAAACCTTATAATATTTTCTTAAACCTACAATTAGAAGTAACACATGCTTTAAAAAAAAAAAAAAAAAGAAGTAACACATGCTTGAGACACACAATACAAGCAGGAGAGAAGGGCCTGAGGTGAATAGCTCAACTCCCCTTCATTCATCCTATGTCTCTACCCAAGCCCCCACCATGACCACACACACTCCTATTCATTTCCTTTTTTGTTTTTTTTTAAGATTTTATTTTATTTATTTGAGAGAGAGAATGCAGGGGGAAGGGCAAAGGGAGAGAGAGGATTTCAAGCAGACTTCGAGTTTAGTGTGGAGCCTTACACGGGGCTTGATCCCACGACTCCAGGATCACGACCTGAGCCGAAATCAAGAGTCGGTGGCTCAAACGACTGAGCCACCCAAGAGCCCCTCCTATTCATTTCTTATGTAGCTCTTCAGGCACCCTCTGTGCATGGGCAAGTGAATTTGCTTTCAATAGGTTCTCTTTATCTCCAAATCAGAACATTCTTTTTTTTTTTTTTTAAGATTTTATTTATTTATTTGACAGAGAGAGAGATAGCGAGAGCAGGAACACAAGCAGGGGGAGTGGGAGAGGGAGAAGCAGGCTTCCTGCCGAGCAGGGAGCCCGATGTGGGACTCGATCCCGGGACCCTGGGATCATGACCTGAGCCGAAGGCAGACGCTTAACGACTGAGCCACCCAGGCGCCCCCAAATCAGAACATTCTGTACATCCCTTCCGCACCTTGCTTTTTTCATTCAGTATTTTGAAGAACATTTCGTTTTAGCACAAATACACGCTGTAACGGTTATATGACGCTCCACAATGTGAATGAATGTACTATGATGTGTTCACCAACTGCTCAAGGTTGGACATTCCCATCCTTTGAAGTCCCCTAAGGTTGGCAGTTTGGAGACTCCCCGGTTGTCCCTGACATGTGCTCTTCTGCATTTTTTTTTTTTAAAGATTTTATTTATTTATTTGACAGAGAGAGAGAGAGCGAGAGAGGGAACACAAGCAGGGGGAGTGGGAGAAGGAGAAGCAGGCTTCCCGCGGAGCAGGGAGTCCGATGCGGGGCTCGGTCCCAGGACCCTGGGATCATGACCTGAGCCGAAGGCAGACGCTTAACAACTGAGCCACCCAGGCGCCCCTCTTCTGCATTTCTTAATCGCTGGAATCCCTGGGCCTCTAAGGTCAGGGCGTGAGAGCTAGATGCGGCAGACACATCCGGCCTCAGGATGGGAGGAGCAGTGGGAGACTTTTTGGCACCCATGGGTTGAGGCCTCCCGGGGCACAGGAAGCAGAGAAGGAAGTAGGTCTGGGACATCACTCAGGATCTTTGCTTCCGTTGACCTCTTCTGCCTCCCTGCCTGCCTCTGAGTCCATGCAGGGGAGCTTGCTGGCCCATTATATTCACCTGGGAAACTTCTACAATCTCTGAGCTGGACCAACACCCCAAGCCAATTAAACCAGAATCTCTGGGAACCAGCCCAGGATATTAGCAGTTTGGGAAGTATTTTAGGTGATTCTATTGTACAGCCACGAGAACTACAGCCCGGAAGTCTGGAGATGGTAATGGGGTGACCAGCCTGAGGGCCTTTACTTTCTTCCTCTCTTTCAACCCAATGAGAAAGAGGATTATCCCACAGCAGACAACTCAGAATGCACTTACCCAGCATGCATACATGATGCATACATAAAGTGCTTCTTAATTTAATTCCTTGCTAAGTTTTTATTTGGTCACCTTTCTGACTCTTCTTCAAAACTGTTCATGTAAATTGGTAAGAAGCTTTTGGTGGGCAATTTGGCAATATGCATCAAGAACCGTAAAACTTTAGAATCATTGGCCTAGTTATTCCACTTTTGGAAACTCTCCTAGAGAAATGACATAAATATGGGGGGGGGTGCGGAGTGCTCTATGCATAAGATGCTCATTGCAGCATTATTTATACTAATGGAAAACTGGAGAAACCTAAATGTCCAATGATACAGGAATGGGTAAGTAAACTGTGGCACGTCTACTTGGTAAAATATTAAGTAATCATTAAAATTATGGCTATGAAGAGAAACCAATAATATGGAAAATGCTTGTGCCATGAAGTTAATTGAAAATGCAGGACACAAGGTTGTGCAGATACACGGTATGCATAACTACATACAGGGAAAACTAAATGTAAAGGAAAAAAATTAGAAAGGAAAGGAACAAAATGCTAACATAGATTGTGTGATGATGATGATGATGATAGGATCATTTTTTCTCTTCCCTACTCCCCAAGATTTTATAATGTGATTGCATCACTACTTCGATGGAAACAAATAGTAAGGAAATTCTGCCTTGTGTGTATGTTCATATGTCTGTCTGAGACTGGGAACACCCTAATGCTGAAGTCGCTACACACCAGGCTGAGGCCTCTGTACAGCACCTTCACCCAGCACAAAAGTCCTGATAATAATGGGTCAGAGGTCAAAGGACCTGCTTTTTAGTCCCTGTCCGCATTTTACAGGATGACCGTGAGCAAATCGTTCCTCCATTTTGAGCCTCAGTTTTCTCATCTGTGAAACAATGGGTTTAACGAGGAGGATGCACAAGAAATGTCTGGTTCTGAAATGTGACATTGCAGATGATCCTAATGAGCCACAGGTGCATTTGGCTTCGTTGAATGGGAGACTAAAGAGACAGAAAGGAATCTCCCCTAAAATGTCTACAGACCAGATGCCTTTGCTCCTTATTTCTACATTCAGAATCGCTCTCCCTCCCCATCCTGTGTTGGAATCCTTAAAAGCATAACTGAATAAATGTAAGGCAAATCACACACCTCTGTTCAATATTTGGTGATTTCTCTCCCCATCACTCACATGCAGTCCTGATGACTTATAAATATAAGTGCTTCTGGAATATGCAGGAGAGTGCGTGGAGTCAAACAGGAAACTATGCTCCACCCCCATCCCTGACTTTTCATCTTGATAAAGTGATTTCCCTCAACAGGCAGAGGACAAGGAGTCATAAATCAGTGACAACACAGCTCCTTGGGGTCTGTGCAACCCTTTGCTTGGGGGAGATGGCTCTCTTATATGATGTGGATGCACCAGCCTGGGGCTACAGAATAACAGGGAGAAAGGTCTGGGGTTGTTAAAAGCAGAATCATTCTGTTGGGAAGGGAAATTGAAACCCCAGGATTTAAAGAGAGCAATAAAGGTGATGATGGGAAACGGGAGGCCTCACTCATCTGGCAGGAGGGGATAAGCTGTTAGGATTAGTACATTTTCCACAGGACTGATGTTTAACTGTTGAAGTGCCAGGACTTGACCTTTAACCCCATTAAGATGTTCCACCATCTTATCAGTGTCTGTTTGGGGCATAATTTAGCCTTTTTCAATAACACAAGGGAAAAGCACCAAGAGTGTATCATATATCTATTTGGGTGATTATCTGTGAATGCCCGTATTCCCCACTGAACAGGGAGTTCCAGGAAGTTTGGGACTGTATAACCCATCCCTAAAGTCGTGCCTGGCACAGAGTGGGCACAGAGACATACGTGTTGAATGAGTGAGAACCCACTATTTTATAACACGCCTTCTTATGAAGGACTCCGTTGCTACTGTCAGAAAACGACTGTTGCTAAGCTAGGTAAAAATGGAGATGATCAGAGCGATTTATGGGGTCTGAGCACCAGGAATTGACTGGGACCAGACTGGAGCCCTGCCCCGGGGTGGGGGTGGGGGCGGGGCAAGGTTGGGGGGAGCAGGGGAAATTCCTTCTTCTCATCTCTACTTATCTTTGGGCTTCTCCTTCCTTATTCTCTCTCATGGCTGACAATGTTTTTCTGCTCTGCAGAACAGGGCTACCTTCTTTTCAGTGTATTGGTTCTCAGTTTCAGAATGAGACTAGCCTTTCTTTCTGGGTTGTTTCAGTTCCTAAACTTCCGTTAGGTTCCTGTGTGTCTGGCACCAGTCAACCGTGGCCGTGGGGTCCCAGTACCAGTAAGATGAACGCTCTGAAAACCTTGTAGGTGGAGGGGAGTGTCCCAAGATAAAGGGTTATGGATCCACGAAACAATAGGCATCCACTGCATTCAGATTATCTCCTTCAATCTTTATAATAAACTTTGCAGGCAGGTGAGCCTGTTATCTGTACTTTAGAAGGGGAAAAAATAAGGTTTAAAAGAAGGTCAAGAATTTGCCAGAGGTCACACAGCTGGGGATGGGTGGGGACTGCAGACAGGAGCTGTAGGAGGTAGGTGGCATCAAAGCCTGGGGTGCCCCCCTCCCCCCATGCCATGCAGTCTCCGTCAGCCTCTCAAACACTGGCCATCACTTTGCACTGCGACAATTGTGGCAGACACGATGGCCATAGGGCTAAATGATCACTGACCCCAGGAAACCCTGCAAATTGCTCTCCTGGAAAATCCCAAAGTCAGCTTGCTTTTTGGCTATTTGCTTCTCTCTCATGAAGCTAGGTGAAGATTGTATCCTGCCTGCTCTTGGGGGCAATGTACTGCAAGTTGCTTTTCTGCAAAATTAATTAGCGACTCAAAGGTCAGAGCTGCCTCCTCCCCTGTGATTGCTTGGTCCTCCAGAATAGCTTTTTCCTGTCACCGTGGCCATCCATGTCTTTTAACCTTCTGGCAGCCATGGAAACCACATCAGTTATTCCGCATCTCTACCTGGTGAGCTACACTGGGACCCACTAAGCCTTCATGTGTGGGAGGTTTGTGTTGGGATGTGAAGGAAGATTGTATTTTGCCATTGCCAAGAAGTTGTGCAAGAGTATTTCGACACCAACTTATTCAAAATATCATTACTATTATCATCCTCTTTCTCATCAGGTGACACTTTTCTCCAAATACGCCACTGATCATGATTTCCTCAAGTTTTTCTTAAATGTTTGACTTCTGACAGACTCCCAGGCACAAGCAATATGAAAGCCATATCTTTAATATTGTCACAGGATAGAAGAAATCCTCTGTAGTGTCTACATGATAAAGCAGCTTGCTCATGACATTTGTTTTGTAATAATATTTCATATTCAGCATATCCCCTGGTCCATGGGCCAGATCAGGAAAGTAACATGGAGTGGGGAGGATGATGGGGGATGGCAGGAAGCTGGTAAAATATTATCAGACCATAACCTCAGGGAGCATTTTGTAATTATCTAGTAATAGGATAGCTTTGCTTACCTAGGGAATTCTGTGGTTCTCAAGTAATTTTTCATATAAAGTTCAAAGGATGTTAGTACCAGTTAGGAAAAATATCTTTGTCTGACAGCAACTGCAAAAATTTTAAAAGAGATTATAAAATCGTCAAGGAACAAGGCTTCCAAATACAGAAAACAACTCCAAATGACTGAAAAGATAAAAAGATTTAGCATTAATTCACAGAAGTCTAAAGGTAAGACAGTTTTAGAGTCGGTCAATTAATTGACTTCACATTATCGGTGATCCGAGTTCTGTCTATCTTTCCTGTTATCCAAGGATTTTACCTAGCTTTCCTCATAGGCACAAGGTAGCTGCACTATCTCTAGGCATCACATCCTCACACACCACTATCCAGAGGCAGAAGAGGGGCAATCTCTTTCTGGCGTTTTTGGTTGAGACTCAGCAATCTCTCTCGAAATGTTCTACTCAGCAAATTCAGTCACATGTCCTTTTCAAAGCTGATCACTAACAAAATAAATAGAATTATTTTAAAGGACTAAGATTACCTGTTGGACTGGGGCTGGGGTGACATATCTCTGAAATACATGACTGCCTGACATCTGAACAGCACACATATTCTATTAGCAAAGAAGTGATGGTAGGGGGATGGCTATTAGCAGGGCACCGACAATGTCTGCCACAGGGCTTAACACATTTCTTAATTTTAATCTATTTTATTCTGCTTAAACCTCAGGACATTTGACTCACTGACACCTATTGGGATAGAGATCATTAAGCCTCACATAATAACAAACCAGTTTCAGAAACACTATAAAACTGCTCAAGAGAGACAGTAGTCAGAAAACAGTTTCTTGAAAAAGCCACAAAACTGGTCTATAGCTTCATGACGAAGTGATTACTTTTCACTAACTTGGTATAACCTTCTAATTATGTGTCTTATTTTGAAATGCCAAAGCAGCTCTTCAGAAAATACACGACTCCATCAACCACACTTGCTGGTTCACACCCATATGTCATTTCCATTAGCACTGGGCTGGAGAGATGGCTATATGATAAATGAAATAAAAATTTTATCCATATCTACATATATGTGTGGCTACCTCCCTCCCTTCCTGCCACCTCTTATGACACAAAAGCTGAGATGTGCTCTGTGACATTTTCATTGGAGGACCTCGGGAATCCCCCTCATAGGAGGACACTCGTCGCATCGCCAGCTCTGTGCTGACACGTACGGTTTCTCTCCGGTTTAACATTTAGGATCTTTCCATTGCAAGCAGTAGAAACTGGCAATGACGAATACATGTGGGAAAGAAATATATTTGAAGGACATGGGGTGGCCCATAGAGTGAGGGGAGGGAAAGTTCCAGAGACCTGGGTAGAGGATCTAGTCAGAGTGGCAGGGATGAAGTAACTCCAGCATACCAGTCCTCCTGCCTTCAAGGTCCAAGATTCTGGAGAGAAAGTCCGACAGACTTAGCTTGGGTACATGCCCTTCTCTTAGCCAGAGCGAGGGGGCGCCTTGATTAACATGTCTCCCCAAACTACCACCTGGAGGAAGGCATTCCCCACAGGGAAATCAAGGAACTGCTACCCGAGCAGGTGGATGCTGGCAGGCAAATACAGCCACCCACAGCAACAGAGGATTGCCGCCCAAAAACAATACACACTCAGGAAAAAGGAATCACAGGATGTAATAATAAAACAACTTTTTTTCCTGCTTCCCATGTCTCTTTAATCTTGCTTAGCGGAGGAAATCGACTTTCTGTCCCTGAATGTATAAATTTTACTCATTTTTAAAGAGCAAAATAGCCTGTGATCACTGGAAGAGGCAAACACAGTCTTAAATTCAGTAATAGAATGTTAATGCTATTAGCCCTTTAATCTTCATTCAAAGATAAGACTTCTCCCCCATTGCCCAGCTGGGATCACTTGCTGGCAAGCAGTGAGAGTGGTCAGCCTATTTTCTCTCCTTCTCACTGCCTGCTGTTTCTCATCCCTCCATGGTCACAGCAGGGGAAGAGGGAGTGGGAAGGAGGAAAAGAAAGTTTTTATTTAACTGGTACTATCATGAACTGGCCTTGTGCTCCTCATAGCACAGCAAATATTTAAAGCCGACTCTCTTATGGGAATTTTCATGTATCTTTTTGAGGCTTCCCTGCTGGGTCTCCTTGACTGCAACTCTCCCGCTCTCAGCCTCCTGAGCGGTCCATCCACCTCGCTTGCCCTCTAGGTTCATGGGAACAGATACCAGCCTCCGGCACTCCCCTCCTCCAACTGTAGGGGTCACATATCTAGTTTTCTGAGCCATCCTGTTGAAATCCCCTTCCCTAGGCTTGAGTTGATGGGTAGGCACTGGCCTCCTACTCTTGACGGGGTGTGTGTGTGTGTGTGTGTGTGTGTGTGTGTGTGTGATTCTCAGCACACTTTCCAAGAAATCCTCTTAAAAAAATTATTTCCTCCCCAATCACCATCCCCTATACTTCATTTATATCTTCATAGAATGTGAAGGGTTCAAGAATTACACTTTTTTAAAATAATCTTTGCCAACAGGTGACAATGGTATTTTGTTTTCATTTGCATTTCTTTAATTATTAATAAGTACCCATTTTTCATATGCCCTGTGGATGTGTTTAATAATCAAAATAATTAACAGAGCTCTTACTATACACTAGTTACTTAGCTTCTGCTAACTCATGTAATCCTCACATGGACCCTATGCAATAGGTACTGTTATTTTTTTTAAGATTTTATTTTATTTTTTTTTTTGAGAGAGAGTGTGTGCGTGTGTGTGTGTGTGTGAGTGTGATTGGGGGAAGGGGCAAAGGGAGAGGAGAAAGACTCCCCACTGAGCAAGGAGCCCATGACCTGAGCCAAAACCAAGAGTCAGACGCTTAACCCACTGAGCCACCCAGGCACCGCCACCCTCTTTTTAAAGATTTTATTTTATTTATTTTAGTAGGTACTATTATTATTCCCGTTTGGCAGATGAAGTCCAGCATGGTGAGCTAACTTGGCCAAGGTCACACGGCTAGTGGGTCTGGCTCCGGAGGGCTCCTGCCAGACTTGTCCACTGTTTCTTGCTCTGTTCATTCTGCTCTGCTTCCTCCCCTTTTTCTTTTCCTTCCTCTCCTTACCCCTCTTCTTGTATTCTTCATTTTCCCAAGGAGCATTCTGACCTTACTAGTTGTGGGCAGCCTGTTCGGTTCAGTTCAAGCTACATACAGTGAGCATGTAGCCATGCTGAGCACTGGATCAGGGGCTGAGGGGCAAATGCCGCCCAGTGGGACCTGAAGTCATCATCTGACAGGGAAAGTACGCCTTGCACGTGTATAGCTCGTCACGGTTTCTCAAGTGCGCTCACACATCTCCCACTGCAGTTCTTGGTCTCCGAGAGGTTAGATGACTTGTCCAAGGTCACACAACTAAGATGTGGTGGAAGAGAGACAAGACCGTGAAGGCTTCTGGCATACAAATCAACCATCTCAGCGTGAGCCCTTCAGACCTTTCCTACTTATACCATTTCATTGTCATTCCATGTCCAGGGACATTTGTCATTAGAAATAGCTTTACTCTCCACTTTGGGGCTATGCCTGAAGTTTAAAAGCCTGGAAGGCGGCTCTCTGGTTAACTGAAGTGTTACTATAGCAACAGCGACAATAAAAACCAAATAGCAGGTACAAATTTCACATCCACAGATTAGGATGTGCAAACACGGAACTTCATTTTCTTATAACTCAGGTTAATTTCTGCTCTCATTTTCTGCTTGATGCAAGAAATGTATTCTAGTCAGTTTGAAGTAAATCAATAAAATTCAGATTTCTCTGTCATTTTTTATTTAACATTTCATCAATTTAAGATGACTTCCCCTTTCCCCTTGGGGATGGTATTGAGTTCCTGGAGGAAGATGGGATTCTGCAAATGCTCCCCCTTCAGTGGGGTTGTGAGGCCGATGATGACATCCTTCTGTAGCTTCTAAGGCACTTATAGTTGGGCTTGGCTGGGGTAACGTTTGGTCCTCCTTTGAATGGAGACTGCACTGTCCTGGTGCTGGGGCTCCCTGACTTGTGGTCACGGCCTCATCAGATTCTCTGTGGGGACTGTCCAGATCACATCCCTCTGATGCCTGTCTCTTCATCCTGAGACACTCCGCCCCAGGGTTCCAGCTTTCTCTGGAGTGCTCTCTGGCACTCTCTGAATTAACTCTCTTGCCCCACTCACAGGAACTAGACATGCCCTCTCACGCCACTCCCAAGGTCTAGAAAATCCCAGGGGGCTTTCTCTTCTCTTGCCTTGAGGCCAGAATGAGATGGAGAAGAGAAAAAAGAGAGGAGAAGAAAAGAATGCAGTGGTTAACATCTCAAATATCATTCTGTTGCATCTGCACAAATTGTCTTCTTCCAAGCAGTAGTATTTTTCATTTCCAAGTTCAAATCGGTCAACATACCTTTTTTTGTTGCCTTTTACATTTTTTTTTAAAGATTTTATTTATTTATTTGAAAGAGAGAGAGCACAAGTGGGGGGAACGGCAGGAGAGGGAGGAGCAGGGAGCCCGATGCGGGGCTCCATCCCAGGACTCTGGGATCATGACCTGAGCTGAAGGCAGATGCTTAGCTGACTGAGCCACCCAGGTGCCCCTTTTTGTTGCCTTTTAAGCGGATTTCTACTTTATTCTTAGATTGACCAAAGAAACACTGAGCACTCTCCCCTCACCTAGGAGCTCCCACAGATACACCTCTATAGTGTCGGCCCCAAAACACACTCACCTATGATGTGTTCACCCGCTGACAACCATCTCTGCCCTCCCCAGCCACTGGGACCTGCACCTGCATTCTGTCCCCAGCATCACTCTTGCCATTCTTTTATCACATAACCTTACCCCACTGGTTGACATAGTCATTCTTCTTTTCCTTCTTTCCTTATATATGCGTTTGTTTTCCAACTTTTTTACTTGCCTTCAGTCCTCTTCGGAAATAGATGAGCATCTAAAGTAAAATTGTAATAAATAAAATCTATGTAGCCTTTTTAAGGTTCAGTGAGTAGAACTACCCACATTATGTCATATGTGGATGCACCATAATTTTCCTGATTCCAAATTGCTTTCATTTTGAATCAATTTCTTTGTGTGAAGCCTTTGATGTTTTTCCCCCTTCTGAGTCAGTGATCCTAGTTAGGCAAAAGAAAGAAAAGGAATAACAATGTTGAGTTATCTATGATATCCCAGGCTTTATGCTGGACACGTTTATCTACGTTATCTCATTGCACACACCCTAGATTTATAGGGTCCTAGCTGAAGCCTAAGCCATGTTTACCCCAAGGTTCAGACAAGCCCATCTGGAGTCTGAAGAGAGAATGAGGTGAACAAGTATTCGGGGGCTGGTTTGAACCTCCTGGGAAAAAAATTAATTTTCTAAGTTTAAAGAGAGAATCCACTGGAAGAGAAATTTGCACACTAATTCACTGGACAAATATTTGTTGAGCCCTTACAATGTGCTGGGCACCACAGATACAATGGTGAAAAATTGAAGGGCAACGAGCCAGTTTCGGAGGGGAGCTTGAACTCTGAGTGCAACAGGGAGTGAACCACTCAGATTGTCCTGTCATCCAGACCCCACTCCCAAGGTACGACAGCTGACGTACAAAGTGAACGAACACCAAAAATCACTTTGGTTCCATTTTTGAAAAACCATACAAAAGGGCAGTGGGAGGAAAACAGTGCTTTCTGCGCCCTGTGGGACAATGTTCTCTACACCGGCATCAAGACAGGACTTGTAGATACTGCTGGACACCAAGACGGGACATCAGTAGAGTTTGAGGACATCAACCCCAACAACCAAAGCACGAGGAGGGATAAAGCAAGAGCAGCTAATATGTCTAGAGCCCAGGACTTGACTGAGATCTCCGCTGGAGTGTGCAAGGACTAACTGGGAGGGAATTTGGGGAAAGCTACAATTCCCACAAGCTGATGGGGGTGGAGTCCAAGAAATACAGCTTTGTGACTTCTGCCAAGTCTCTGCTTTTACCCCCAGGCTAATGCAGCCCGGGAAGGGTTTATATTATTTCACAGAGGCTCAGAGGAGGTAAGACACTTGCTAAAGGTTATTGATTTAGTAATGCTCTTTCTCCAAAGTCCTTCCCAGACCCAGTCCACCATGCGGTTTATAGAAAAGCCTCGGGATTCTCATCTCTGCTCTGCTGTTAACACACTGTTGGACCTTGGGCAAGGGAATTTACCTCTTTGAGCTCAAGTTTTTCATCCTATAAAGGAAAGGGATAGACTAGAAGAGCTACAACATTCTGTGGTTCTGGAACTAATTTTAGCCCCTCGGCTCCACTCTGGGCACTCTCAATAATTTAACCCAGTCTTGCATATCCAGACAAACCCCCCTCACTTCCTAATACGGCCCCTTTACTCTAGCCAAACCAGTTTTCTCACTGTCGCTGAACATAGCACATTCATATTCATTCTTGACCCTTTGCCAAATCCCTCCATAGGGACGCTAAGAAAATTGCAGTATACATCCTGGTCAGACCACCGTCTCTGCAGCCATTGTTGGAAAGGACAAGCTCATTGCCTTCCCCAATGCTGACCTTCAAAGTGGGCATATGTCAGCTCCCCTGGGCATCTGTTTACATCTCTGACATTAATTTATCCCTATCCGTTGTGAATTCATTTATATTTCCCTCATGTGCTACATCTTGGAGTAATGTGTTTCACGCGTTTATTACCCATTTCCTTTATTTGTTCTAACTGTTCTTCACTCATCTTCCCCTCCAGCGAGTGTTTGGGTTGAATAAGTCCTTGTTCACCTTCTCCTGATTATTGATGAGTTTACTGATTTCCATCATGTCCTTTTCCAGGCTGGAGAATTCTAAACTTTATGGCCTATCTTCCCTCTGCAAACCTCAATTGTTCTATGTCCTTTCCTTCTCCGGAGTGAGAACAACCCTTTGGAGGTTCGCTGACTAGAACTTGCCACGAACTAGGTTCACTGACTAGAACTCGCCCCTCGAGGGGAGGATGTATTGGTGTTTAGAGAAACGCAAGGGTGTGAACTCAGTCATTCTCAGTCTCCCCCTAACCCTTGAGGATGCCTGATGTGTGTTTTCTTGGCCTTTGGAACAAAGCAGCCTTTTAAATTCATGTCTTCCAGAGACACAGGCTCTTTCCTGGCTTTTGACAGAGGTGTTAGTCACGAAGTTTGGATTTGTTTATTTTTAAACATATTTACACATGCCATGTTACATTCATCTGCCCCTTTTCTGCCAATTTATACAAAGTCGGTTGATAACAATAATAATTAACATTTAGTGAGCTCTGAAAATGCGCCAGGCCCCGTGCTAAATGTGCAGTATCTTTCTTAATCCTCTCTGCAACCCTCTGAGGTAGGGATTATTATCACCCAATTCTGAAGACGAGACTACTGAGAAGCAAAATATTAAGAACATTGAGAAATGAGAGTATTAAGAAATATTGAGAAAAAGTAATTGATCATTGCACAACTGGCAAATGGCAGAGCCTGGGCTCAAACCCAGAGAGGCTGAGATTTTTCAGCCTGAATGCTCTATGCAGTTAACCCTGGCTGTAGATTAGAATCATCCTGGAGCTTTGAAAAAACACCAATTGCCCAGGCCGCACCCCAGGGAGGCAAAGCCAGACTCTCTAGGGGCTGGGGTCCAGGATATAGCTATCTTTAAAAGCTCCCCCAGGCAATTCCATCCTCAGTCCCAGATTGAGGACCATTGCTCTGGTGCCTCCTACTGTCAAAGCCTGTTAGTTTATTTCTACCATACCCAGAAGATTACATTTAGTCATCTGCTATGTGGAGGTCTGTCCTGTGACTTTTCCTCCCTCCAGAACACGTATACACACGTTAAATCTGGTCAATGTCAGCATAGATTCTTTTGTTGTGGTGGTGGAGGTGTTGGTGGTAAAGTATACGTAATATAAAATTTAGCATGTTAACTTTTTTTTTTAAATTTTTTTTTTATTCATGAGAGACAGAGAGAGAGAGGCAGAGGGAGAAGCAGGCTCCCAAGGAGCAGAGAGCCTGATGCGGGACTCGATCCCAGGACCCCGGGATCATGACCCGAGCTGAAGGCAGTCGCCCAACCAACTGAGCCACCCAGGCGCCCCTAACTTTTTTTTTTAATAGTTCCTTTTTAGGGGCTCCTGGCTGGCTCAGTAGGTGGAGTGCATGACTCTTGATCTCAGGGTTGTGGGTTTGAGCCCCGCATTTGGTGTAGAGATTGCTTAAGTAAATAAAACTTTAAAAAGATAAAAATAAAATCTTTAAAAAAATATATTTCCTTTTTATTAATTTTTTAAAAATATTTTATTTATTCATTTGACAGAGACAGAGATAGCGAGAGCAGGAACACAAGCACGGGGAGTGGGAGAGGGAGAAGCAGGCTTCCCGCTGAGCAGGGAGCCCGATGCGGGGCTTGATCCCAGGACCCTGGGACCATGACCTGAGCTGAAGGCAGATGCTTAACGACTGAGCCACCCAGGCGACCTATATTTCCTTTTTAAAATATAAACTGGATCATTTTATATATATATATATCGGGGTTTTTCCCCCATTTTTAATTGTAGTAAAATACACATGACATTATTCACCATCTTCATGATTTTTTAATGCACAGTGGAGTGGCATTAAGTACATTCATACTGTTGTACAACCATCACCCCCATCCATCTCCAGAACTCTTTCATCATCCCAAACTGAAACTCCATACCGTTAAGTACTAACTCCCCATTTCCCCATCACCCCAGTCCCTGGCAACCACCATTCTGCTCTACCATTCTAGGTACCTCATATAATTGGAATCAGACAATCTTCGTCCTTCTGTGTCTGGCTTATTTCACTTAGCATAATATCCTCAGGGTTCACCCATGTTGTAGTGTGTGACAGAATTTCCTTCCTTCTTAAAGCCGAATGCTATTCCACTGTATGTCTATACCACATTTTTTCTATCCATGCATTGCATCAATACTTGAGGAGGGAGTTTGAACAGTGCACCATCTGGAGAGACCAAAATTTGCTCCTAATTTTGTTTTCTGAGTCTAAGTTGTTCACTAATCTTAAGAAAAGAGACCTCATTCCCTCCTGTAGCCACAGGGTGATTTAAACTTTTAAAAGAGCCTTTCTTAGAGAACCTGGTCAAAAGTTTTGAAAAAGTCTAAGTAGGTTATTGTTATTTCTCCTTTATATTTACTGTTTTTACTGTCTCAAAGAACTCCACTAAGTGTGTTTCTTCCCTCCCCGGTGTCTGCCCACTTCTACATTTTCTGTGTGGTCCAGGGCAATTCCCATCTTCAAGAAGCCTTCCCAGACACAGCTCCATGGGCTCCTTCTCTCTTGAGCTTGTCTGGTGTTTACTGCCTGCAGTCTGGCATTTACCTGCTATTTACTTCTTGCATACACCTCGCATTCCCAATAACATGATCATCCCCTAAGTATTGCTCATCCTCTGTTGTCTTCTCTAGCCTCGCTGCAGAACTGAGCAAATAACAGCGGGGGGCGGGGGGGGGAGGAATTCTTATTTAATTGAAATGAAGGAGTTTGCTGCCTCTCCCTGAGAATTGGTGCCTCTCAGCCAATGTCTGAGATCCGAGCTGCTGCAGTGTCACCAGGATGCGTTAAGGGCTTACCCCAACCCCCTGCATTTCCCAGACTTAGGGAAGAGCCAAAGCTAAGCTATACTGGGGGTGAGGTGGGGGTGGAAAAGTTCTCTTCATCAGGTCTTCCCTTATTATTCACTTGGCTCCCACTCCCAGCCTTCCTGGGCACCCACATTCCTGCTCTTATTCATTTCACCCCTTTCTGTCTCTGTTCTCCATCCTGCACTCTAATCTCTTAGCTTCCTACCTCATGCAGCAAAGGTAGACATGGGTTTTCACACTTTTTGTCATCTCTGCCCTAGTCAAAGTCTCAGCGGGTTGCAGGGGCTGTCATAACAGTCTCTTAGCTGGCCTCCCTCCCTCATCCACCCACTGCCACCCATCTCATCCCATCCACCCACTGCCACCCATCTCAACCCATCAGGTTCCTGCTAAACCTCAGATGATGCTCCTCACCTGGCCTGTAGGATTAAATCCAACCCCCTTCCATGGCATCCAAGGCCTCTCCAAACTGGCCCTGCTCACAGTCCATTCGGGCATCACCCCCTACTATATCCTTCCTAGAGTCAATGAGTAACAATGTATGGAATGATTCTTCTCCTCGGGCTAGGGCTCTGGGGGCCTTGTGTGGTCCAGTACAGTGGTGTGCTCAGTAGATAATATGAAAGGAATTACTGTTTATCTCCACCCCTGCAAAAGTGCTGTTAACTTACGGGTTACTTGTCTAGATAAGGCAATTATGCCAACCTATTGTTCCCCCAGCAGGAGGATTTCCGAGGTCACTGAACACCAGAGGAGAGACGTTCTGGTCAGGGCAAAAGAATCTTTCTATAACCTCTCAACCAGGTTAGTGGTTTTCCACCCCCACTCAGGCAGCAGGTTTTCCTTCCGATTCCTCCTTGTCTCCTGTCCAGAGGTCTGGCCCTGCTTAAGTCATCTCAGGGCCAGACCTGGGCCTCTTCTTGGTTATAACTTGGGATCCCCTTCTTAACAGGATTCAGATCCCCCTTCTGGGGACACTGACTTATGTTTCCTTGGCCAACATCCATCCTGTCCCGATCAATTTGGGACCTCTCTGGCTTCACCCTGGTCTTGGGGAGAAAATCACAGACACAGATCTCATGTTTTCAAATGTCTTTAAGAAGAGTGACCACACTTTGTATTCTTCCTTGAATCCAAATGTCTTGACAGTGACTTCTGCCTGCTGGCTTTGAGTTGAGTACGTGACTTGTCCCTTTGTAGCTCATCTACCAGGAAGCCTGGTGTCATCTGTTGGGCCAGCCGTGCCTCGGTCCTTCCTTCTGATCTTCACACCCCTCCCATACCTCACTTCCTCCTGACCCATCTGCAGCCCAGATCTGACAGTATTTGCTGGGAGAGCAGGAAAGAGGAAGGTAGAGAGGCACTCTTGAGTGCCTGGAGAGAGACATGTGATTACTCTTGGGTGTTAGTGCCAGGGCAAGCTACACAGTGAGCCTTCCTTCTCTCTCACCACACCCCTGATCTAGGAGACATGAAAATGGTGTGTGTGTGTGTGGTGGGGGGGCATGCACAGCATGCACGCACACACTCACTTATACATGTTGCCAGAGATAATGTGTGAGGATAAATATGTGAAGGCTTGGAAGGGGATTTATTTTTTCAGGAATTGAGAAGAAAAACCAGAACTGTAACACAAGAAACAAAATGATGCCAGGATGAGTATGCACACGTGGGATTAGTGCTGCTTTAGACGTTCTGGGTTTTCAGAGCTAACTCTACTCTATCTTGACTGTGTAGGTCAGTAGACCCATGTGGTTAACTGGGTGGAATACAATTAGTATATTTTCCCCACTAATATGCATTTTCTATTAAAAAGTTTTTAAGTGCAAATATAGATGTTAATAATCAATTGGAGAGCACAGTTTGACATGGGAAAACCTAAGTTCAGATCTCCACTCTGAAAATGACCAATTGTGCTATTGTGCCTCAGTTCCCCATCCGTAAAATGGGGAAAATAATAATTCAGTCATTAAGTTGTCATTGTGTACTTCTCTTTACCAAGCACCATTCTGTGGGTCGGGATGATAGTGATGAACAAAGCAGGCAATGTCTCCACTCTCAATGGAATTCATATTCTGGTCAGGGAAGACAGATGATGAATAGGTAAGTATAGTGTTGAGTGATGATAGAGAGTGAAAGGGGTTTGTTATTTTTGAAAGGATAGCAGTGTATCTCTAATGAACTGATATTTGAGAGCAGACTGAAGGAAGTGAGGGGCTGACCCAGGTGGACATCTGACGAAAGAGCTTTCCAGGCAGAGAGAACATCAAGTGCAAAGGCCCTGAGGTGGCAGCCTTAGGTGTTTGGGAAACAGTGGAGGGGCTGGTGAGACTGAAGAGCAGTGAAGGAGGGGAGAGTGGTAGGAGATGGCGTCAGCAAGTCCTTGTGGGCTTGTTAAGGATGAGACATTTCCTCTGGCAAGCTGGGGAGCCATGGAAAGTGTTTGAGCAGAGGACTGACAGCATCTGACTTAGAATGGCTTCTATGTCGAGAAGAGACTGTAGGTGCAAAGGTGAAAGCAGGCAGAGCAAAACTCCAGGTGAGAGAAGACAGTGGTTTGAATTGAGGTGCTAGTGGATGAGGGTGTGAGAAGTAGTTTGTTTCTAAAAACATTTCAAAGGTCAAGACCATGGGATTTATGATGGCTTGGATGTGGGTGTGGGATGACCTCAGGATTTTGTCCTTGAGGAACTCAAAGAACAGAGTTTTTATTTACCGGATTAGAGAAGTTGGGAGGACGAGCTGGCTTTGGGAAAGAAAATTGGAAGTTAGGTTTTGGGAATATTAAGTTCGAGGTGCCTATTAGATGTTCACGTGGAGGAGAGCAGCAGATAGTTGGGTCTCTACATCTGGAACTCAAGAGAAAGGTCCAAGCCTCGGATGCAAACTTGGATGTCATCAGCACAGAGGTGGCGTTTACCACCATGGAGCTGGACAAGAGCGTCTGGAGTGTCAGTGGGGCTGACACAGGAGTGTGAAGGTCAGCAGATATGGAAGGGAAAATACACCTGTAAGCTGAAAGTGCTATACACACGGGAAGGGCCAAATGTATAAATATGGTAAAGAACATAATTGTTAGGAGCGTCTGCCAGAAGAGTTAGAATTACAGAAAGTGTGTGCAAAGGGGATCTTAGACACCAGTTGACACCCCCCTCACTTACCCCTGTTACCCTCAAGGAGCTGAGGTCAGAGAGGTTAAGAGGCCTGTCCAAGGACACTCAGCTCATCAGCGGCTGAGCGGGTCCTACAACTGAGAAGCCCTAGCTGCTGGTGCAGTGCTCTTTCCAACACTCCACGCACCTGCTCACATTTACTGCTTCAGCTCTCTGAATCTGTTAACCAGGGCCAAGTAATTCTTCCAAAACAGAAATCTAATTATATCGCCTGGTGCTTTCATACATGCTATTTCCTCTGCCTGGAATACTCTGCGTCCTCCGGCTTCTCTGTCTGGCAAATTCCAGCCCTGTCTCCATTCCCAGCTAGAAGGGCCCTTTGCCGTGAAGACCTCCTTGCCCTGCCGAGTGGAGCTGGTCAGTGGCCGTCCGTGAGCCTGTGGTGCTCTGGCCCTGAGGCAGTCCTCAGATTTGCTGTGATTATGTCTGCCTCTTCCGCCTGCCAGTGAGGCTCAGGCTTTCTCTTCTTCCTATGACCTCTCCCCGCAGCCTTAGTGCATGGTGCTTGAATGTTTGGAGAGGAAGGAAGGAAGGAAAGAAGGAAGGAAGGAAGGTCTTTTCTCTCACTTTAGCTCAGGACAATGCCAAAGCTGCCATTTAGTGACACTTCAGTTCCTCTGACCTAAGTGTGCTCTTGGTTCACAAACTGACAATGACTGGTGAGCTGGGGATTTTCTTTCTTCTTTTCTCTCGCTGGGCACAATAAGCCGGTGATTCGGGGACCGGGAAACTCTTCAGACATTCTAAGCGATGGGTGCCTTCTTTTCAATTCTCTCTTGTCTATCAACAGATGTGTGGCTGTTGTTTGTTTGCCTCTTGCCACAGGCCAGATTTGTGTTTGTGCCTGGACCATGCACAGGCATGTACACATGCGTACACACACCTCTACACGCCTTCCTGGGAGAGGCTGCTCTCTCGTTTTTTCAGAGGGACCTAAATCTCCCAGAAAAAAATGCCCTCAGATGGGAGGCAGGAGGCAGTGTTGTGCTCAGGTTTGTCATCCTCGAGCAGAAAATTTGGACTTACTTCTTAACCTATTGGCAACGTAGTTCAGGGGAAGTTTGGAATTTCTAGGTCAAGTGTGAATTCTAAGAACTCCTTTCCACCACCTATGTTGACTGCTCTTTAGCATGTTTGTTTTGGATAACTCTGTATTAATTACTGTATTTGCATTCTACTTAATTAACACTGTTCCAGGAGGTAGAGGATTGCTTCTAATAGAAGTAATTACTGTACAGGTTATTGCCAAGTTTTAAGGAAGGTGACAGAAGGTGGTGGTGACACTATGGTGATGGGGTCAATGCTCCAGGTTTTGTTCCCAGTAAATGAGTCAGAGATCCTGACTAGGTTGGATTTGCCCAACTCAGGAGATGCCTGATGCATGTGGTGAGCCAGCCTAGAAAAGCAACTGTCCCTTCTTGAGGTTTAGACTTCTGAAGCTCTCTTTATTGAGGGCTCTTGAGTAATCACTGTTAATCAATACAACACTGTAGGATACAATTAGGATTAATTAGCCCAGCCTCCCAAGCAGCTCTGCTCCTCTGTCTCTGTCTCCTTGGTGTCTCCCCTTCTTGGCTCCTGCTTCCCCTAGAAAGAAAGAGTCTCTGGCCTGTGTCCCCAGTCTCCCTTCTTCTCTTACTGCACCAAGTCCCCTGTCATTCATTCACTCATTCATAACGTGGAGAAGGAGAGCCAAGAAGTGGCATGAAGTGATGGTGGGAAAGGCAGAAAGATAAAGCAATCAGAACATGGTGGAGAAAGACAGGGAGGGTGAGAGAATACGGTGAAGGATGGAGATGATTTTTATTACCTTTCGAGAGAGATGCTGCCACAGAACCACTCAGAAGGCATTTTGTCTACTCTCCCAACAGACAAATGGGCAACTCTCCTGCTCACCCCTTTTCCCTGCAATATAGGGAGTATTTCCCTGTTTCTGTATTCATTAAAAGGTGTCTATATATTGCACACATTTATATTTTCGCAATGACAAAAACAGTTTCATGGTTCTGTATGGAATGAGAATGGGGAGGTGGGTGTGGGGCAAGCAGTTCTCACAGCAGTGGAAGTGTCTCAGAGGGTTGGGAGACCTGCCCCCACCCCAGCCTGGAACTCTGGAAGAACTGCTTTCCTTCTCTAGATCTCATTGTCCTTACCTATAAAATAATAGGCTTGGATTCAATGCCCTGCATTTCCTCTTTCAACTTGATTTCTACCCCTAATTAAATGGATGGGCTACCAGACTGGTATGCTCTGACACACACCTTTTCTTCCTTTTTTCCTCTTCTCTGCATCTCTCTCCTCTTGTCCAGAGTGTGTCTTACATTTGCAAGTTCCTCTCCATTCTGCACTTTATGAGTTCTGGCATTTTTGTTGCCCTAGAAAGTCTTTATTTCTGAGACTGTGCACTGTTTCCCTTTTTACAGCGTCCCATAAACTCCCTTCTTGGATTCTTTCTTTCTTTCCCATCATCCTGGCCAAACTGCGTCTCATCTCCGTTCAGGGGTGTGTGTGTGCGTGTGTGTGCGTGTGCGTGTGCGTGTGTGTGTGTGTAGGGAAGTGCCTCTCTGGGGCTCTTATTGTCCCCATTCCTCTGCTTTATCTGGGATTTCCTTTACCCAGAATTTTGTTATATAAAATGATTCACTGTAATTCTTCCATTTCTGGCATATTCTAGAAAATCTTTTAATGTTTTCCTTCTTCCGACTTATCCAGTTTTATTTGACAGTTCTCTTTGGTTATCTCTTAAAATTACACTTCTCGGGGTTTAATTTTTCAGGTCTTTTGTCTTTATCCTTCATTCTTCCGTTTTCTTAGGTCACCTTTAAAGAATTTTTAAAATACCTTTTTTTGTTCAGCAGAGGGCTCCCTTCCCATCCCTCGCGCAGCCCGGGCAGATAGGGTTTGAAGCCCCCCTCCCCCCGCCCCGTCTCTCCCTCCTGCTTTCTCGCCGTCAGAAACACTGGATACTTAAACTTGTAAACAATCAGCCTTGCTGTGTGTGATCGCGGTAAACCTTCGCTCTCAACCGAGAGCACTCCTTTGCCTCCCGGGATCGCTAATCTCCTGGATGCCCTCTCAATATTCCTGCAGCCCCTACTGTTGCAATCGCTCCGTAGGGTAGGTGTCGCCAACCCTAGTTTACAGTTGAGGAAACTGAGGCTTGGAGAAGTTCACTCAAGGTTGTGCAGAGTGTAAAGTTAACCCCGATCCAGCCAGTTCCGGCTTTCCAGTCCCGCCCAACAGCCTCGCCTCACTCCCTTCTACTGCAGTTTATTCCAGATTTCCCGTTTTGTACGAGATTCTTTCCCCCTCTTTCAAACCACAGGCAGGAAGATCGTCTCTAGCTAATAGGGCTGGGGAATTGGGGAGCCGGGGGTGGCGAAGGTAGGTGGGGGAGACTTTCCTCAGACGCCAAGGGTTGGGGTGGGTTCGGGTGAGCTGACCCCTGGAGGAAGTCAGGTTAGAGATGGGGGTCACCGAGGACAATAAGGCAGGATGTGGCAAAAGGTAGCAAGTGCTCAGAGGGACCTGGGTCTCGCCGTTCGAACACCGGCTGCGGAGCGGGACTCGTGTCCGTGTCCACCCACCGTGTGACACGCACTTGGCAGGCCAGGGGCGGGAGTCGGGCCGAGCCCGGGGACGTTGAGATGCAGGGCGCCCCCTCGCGCTCCTCCGCGCGCCTCGGGGCTGGCCGGTGAAGCGCCGGCCGCGGCAGGTCCTCGCCAACCCCCTCCTCCTTTTCGCTCCCGCTCCCTCCCTCTCTCCCCTCGCTCCCAACTCCTCCCCCCCCCGCGCCTCCCCCTCCTCCGCCCCCCTTCGGCTCCCTCAGTCTCCTCCTTCCCGCTCTCACCCGCACTCCGGGTCGGGAGCTAGTTGGAGCGTGGGGACCGCTGCCAGAGCCCAGCTCCGCGGAGCCGGGCGGGTCGGCCGCGCGTCCAGCGGCTGCTGGAGGAGCCCGAGCGCAGCGGGCGCGGGCCCGGGTCGGGACTGCACGGGAGCGCCGAGCCCAGAGCCGGGGCCGTTCCAGCGCTGCCGCCCCATTCCCAGACCGGCCGCCAGCCTTCCTGGTTCGCCTCCGCCGCTTCGTGCCACCGGGAGCCGGGAGCCACCGAGAGCCGGGCACCTGTGCCCGCAGCCCGGAGGTGAGTCCCCGGAGCCCCGGGCGTTTCCCCTACGCGGGCTGGGGCTGCAAGTTGCAAACTTAAGCAACTCGGGTGGCCAGAGGGGTAGGGGCCCCGAGGCGCCAGCAAGTTGGAACCAGGTGGGGGAGGCTGCGGGCGGGAGGAGAACGGGGGTCCCTGTGCTTCCTCGCCCTCCGCGCGGCCGCTTTCCCGCCGCCCGCCTGCTCCGGGTCCCCGCTGCGCGGGGCCCTCGCGGGGCCGCGGCCAGTGCGTCTGGGCTGCAGCCCTGATGGGGACCCGCGGCCCGGGCCTGGAGGAGGGGACGGACGAATGAAAGGCTGAGAGAGCGCCGGGCAGAGGAGACTGGCGCTGAGATGGAGGCTCCCGGAGGGCCGACGAGGAAACCGGGTGGAAGGAGAGTGCGGGCGGCGGGGCGCGTGGGAACGCGTGGCCCGCTCGGAGTGTGAAATCTCAAGCTCGCGGGCGTCCCCGCTCCGCCGCCGCCTGCGGGGTCCCCACCCGGATTCTTCTCAGACCCCCTGCCCTGGCAGGGCCCCGCGGAGCCCAAACTCTACCCTGCCAGGCCCCAGACGCAGCGGCCGGGGAGCCCCGCGCTCCCGCCTCGGCCAGTGGAGAGGGGTGCGGCGGCGGGAAAGGGGGACGCGAACGGCGATTTCCTGATTTATTTTTCTCATGGTAATTTGTCTTTGTGGTTGGGGCTGCTCATTCACTTTCTGCTCACGTCGTGCGGGAGATCCAGCGCGGAGGGAGGGAGCGGGGGGCGCTCGGGCACAGGCACAGGGAGGGATGGAGACAGGAGAGGGGATCCGGGACCCGCGCGGGGCGGGAGCCGAGAGGGAAGTGGCGGTAGGACGCGCTGAGGAAGAAGGCGAGGCTGAGGCGACCCGGCCGAGCGGAGCCTCGAGCCAGCGGCACTGGGGGGGGGCAGAGCCGGCTCCTTTGCCTGCCGCAAACTTTAAACGACGAGGAGGAGCCACCTGAAGCGCCGTTCTTGCCTCCTCCCCATTCCCCGGTGCCCAGTCCTCGGGTCATCCCGCCCGCCCCGCCGCTCCTAGCTGGAGTGGGCCCCGAGTTGGATGGGGACTGGTAGCCGCCGGTGTCTGCCCCCACCCCTGCGACCCCCTCCAGGCTTCCCGCGGTGGGGATGAGAGCAGCCTGAGCTGGGAAGGGCAGCCCACCCTCGGGATGCACTCCTAACCGGCCCTGTTCCCGAGCAAACGCAACTGGGCTTGGAGGCTTGGAAGCTTGCCTGTGTCTAGACCCCACCACGATCTTACCTTTTCTGCCTCCAACTCTCATCTTTTTCCTTCAGCCCCTAGCAATTCCAGTCTCCTTCCACATTTCTCAGGCTCCCCGCTTCCCGTTCTACCCAGCCTCCCACTTGGGCCTCATTCTGCTCTGAAGGCAGAGGCGCCTCTCCCAAGCGCCCTCCATGCCCGCCTCTACGTCCTCCCCACCCCCACTTTCTCTCATCTTTTAGCCTATTCTTTACCATCACTTACCTCCCCCCACACCACATTTCTTGTTGACATTTAAAAGTGACCTCTCACCTTTTCTGAGTCTGGATAGGTGACCTTGAGGAAGGGCCAGGGGAGATCTTGAGCCTGAGAACTGGACCTCACAACTAGGAAAAGGGGGACAGATTAAGAAGCATATTGGGAAAAACCGCCAGTATCCTGCCCCAATGTAGACTCCCAACAGAGGAGGAAGGAGGAGAAAATATCAAAGAGAGAGGGAGTTTGCCACTTGGTCACCCAGAAGACAGGATTGTTTTGGGAGACCTGCTCAGCAGGAAGGGCTGCCTCTCCCTGTGCTAGGTTAGGAAAAGTGTGTGTGGGGGGGGGGGTCAACAACTACCAGCACCAGTGTAGGAGGGGGTGGCAGATCTTCCATCCCTTTTCTGTTTCCAGGGATTAAGTGCCAGAGCCTTTCTCCTCCAGCATTATCATCACTTGGACATCAAACACTTTTTAAGTACCAACTGCGTGCAGTACACCAGGCGAGGTAGCCATAGATACAAAGAGGTACAGGGCTGAGCTCATGCCCAGAGAGGCTCCTAAATTCACCAGTTTGATCCAAAGAAGACATTTGTGTATTTGTTTGGGGAGGGAGAATGTGAATGGGGAAACTCACAGGCAGTACAGAACAGCAAGGAGTTGGTACCACATAGTGACCTAGGGCTTAGGACAGGATTGTTTGAAGAAAGCTCCATGACTCAGGTGGGGCTCAGAGCTGGGCTTGTTGACTCTGCCTCCCTCCCCACCAGCTGTCTGTATCAGGAGGGTGGGAGAAGAGAAGAGAAGGTCAGGAAGGGGCTCCCTTTCCACTTCTAGAGCCGGACCAGGAAGACAGAGAGGCTAAGAGATCCACCCTGGCTCTGTGGATTGACCTCCCATTCAGGACTGGTGCAATCACAGAAGCTTTTCTTTTTTTTTTTTTGCAGAAGCTTTTCTGTCTTGGTGTACCCTTCCTGGCTTGTTTGAAAGCCCTTCTGTTACTTCTTATTGAGGCTTGAACCTGGAAGTGGGCTTGGAGATTGTCCATGGCCGAGGGGTGGGGGTGGGGGGTCACAAACTGCGATGCCTACAGAGGGCAGGCAGGTAACAATGTGCTGATCAGGCAGTTAGAATGGCTGGACAACTGTATGCTCAAAGTCAAATGGCCCAAATAAAATGGCCTAAACAAAACCAATGTGCTGCCCTTGAGCAGCCTCATCCCCTATATTTATAGATCAAGGAATTAAGATCCTAAGAAGCATTATCTCTTTGTGTGTATGTGTTATCATGTCTCCCAGTACCTTGGGGATTGGTTGGAACACCCCACAGCCTAGTCCTACCTCTGATCTGCTAGACTCCCAGCTCGCTCTCATCCTCAGGGCCCATTAGGATTCTTCTATGATGACTTCTCTAGATGATGAATTCCTTGAGGTCAGGGTGTCATCTGTCTTATATAAATCTGAGGATTTCACATCCTCTGATACAAGATTCCAGATGCAGAGCCAGAACTGGAACTCAGGTCTCTTTCCTCTCCCTCCCCAGCACCCCAGAAACCCAGTGAGTGTAAGCCAGCTTTGTTCTTTACAAAAGAGGAAGAGGGCGCCTGGGTGGCTCAGTCGTTAAGTGTCTGCCTTCGGCTCAGGTCATGGTCCCAGGGTCCTGGGATCGAGTCCCGCATCAGGCTCCCTCCTCGGCAGGAAGCCTGCTTCTTGCTCTCCCACTCCCCCTGCTTGTGTTCCTGCTCTCGCTCTCTCTCTCTCTGTCAAATAAATAAATAAATAAATCTTAAAAAAAAAAAAAAAGAGGAAGAAAATCCAACCATGACTTTTTGCTTCCCCTAAAGTAGTAGGACCTTATTCAGGGGTTAGATAAGAAAAGTCTAGACGCTCACATAAGATGTTCAGGGATCCCAAGGAATATCCAGAAAGTCCTGAGCCCTGAGTGTGGGTCTTAAAAGGGGAAGAGGAGTCTCAGCAAGGAAGAGAGGGATGGCAGACATTTATGGAGGATTAGCCTGGCAAGGCTGAAGATTGGTAGGTAGAGGAGGAAGATGCTGTTGGGTGCAATTATTTTGAACATTGATCATGAAACTCTTGTTCGTAATCTTGGTAACCGTCCTATATCCTTTGGGGAAATTCAACAAGGTAGCAATTCAGATCACTACCGTATAATCAACCAGTTTACTACTTTCAGTAAGCACTGAGGTGATAGAATGGGCACAGAGGGCAAAGGACAGTTATCTGATTAGAAGTGCATGCTACCAGGTAAGCCTTAAATGACACTGGGCTGAGCCCCATGCCTCCAGCTGCCAGATGTTCCCTGAGATCCTCAAGTGTTAGCTTTGATATTGCCTAGGTGCAAGGTAGATGAGACCAACAGTGGCAGTAAACTCACATGTTCACCATTTACTAAGCACCTACTGTATGCCAGGCACTGTGCTAGAAGCTATGGATATGATGGTAAACAAGACATATCTCTGATCTGAATGGAGGTAAATTGGTATGACTAGGAGAACATGATTACTAGCATTGCCTCAACTTCTGTGATGGAATTTACTGTGAGGGTTTTTTTTTTTTTCTTTCCCTCTGAGTTCGTTTGGGGATCTGACAGCTAATGTGGAGTTGTCCAAAGGACTTGGAGTCCAGGGTTTGTGGGGAGGGCTGACAGGGCTAGGATGCCACCCCCTCAGATCTTCCCTCAGTTCCTCAGATTTCTCACTCATCGAGTGGGGCTGATTACCTACCTTGTATCTGTCGTACACAGAGGCAAAGCCAGGTACTTGAAGATCTGGGGATGAGAACTGTTGGGAGGGAGTGTTGGTTTTTTAATTCTTCAGGGTCTGAACCCCACTGGGTCCTGGGACCATCCTTTGCCTCATCCAGTCGCCTAGATCATTATTGTCTTCATTGACGTGTGTGTGTGTGTATGTGTGTGTGTGTTGGAACTAGGTACCTCCAATGAATGAGTTTCCTTCACATTCGTATCTTTGCATTTGAGTTTAGCCACCACTAAGTTGGTCTTAAATCTATGATAAAGCTTAACTAGCTTGGTCTTAAATATATGAAAAGAAGCCAAAGCAGGTGGCTTGACTAATGGAGTTTCATTGAATTGCTGAATTGAGCCCTTCTTTTACAGCTTCTGTAAACAGCTGTAACACCTGGATTTCAGAGGGCTCTAGTGTTGTGAAACTCCCTTTCTCTGACTTTCCATTTGATAACATGTGCCTTAGCTAAAGAGATGGCTCAATGATGGGTAATCTGGAAGGGGATCTTTGCATATGCCGTTCTCTGTCTTAGATGGAGGATTCTCCCCCAAGACTTTCTTTTTGAAAAAATTTCGCTTATAACTGGCTTGAATGCTAGAAAGTAGCAGGGAAAAATTCCAGCTGGGAGCAGAGTTCTGAAAAGGAAGCAGGGTGCTGAACGTTCTGTGGCTCTGCCATGTCACTTTCCCTCCCTTCTGCTGTAGTGTTTTGCTTTAGTGAGCATAAGAGATGAAACCAAACCTTGCAGAATACACTCTTTAATCCTGACATTAGTCAGGGTCTCACCAATGAGAAATTACTACACTTGATAGCTTCAAAGTGGAAGGAAAGAAGAAGAAGAAGAAGGAGGAGGAGGAGGAGGAGGAGGAGGAGGAGGAGGAGGAGGGGGAGGAGGAGAAGGAGAAGAAGAAGGAGAAGAAGAAGGTGATTTCCTATCCAATTTGCTTCTGGGCACAGTGGGGAAAACAGGAGGAATACCCCTGGGATGGAGACCAGGCTCCGGAGAGTTTGACCTTGAGCCCACTTCCCAGCAGATGGGCCGTTCATCCTCCTCCACTCTGACCTGAAACAGGAGGACAAGGATTCTGTTGGCCTGTTCCTGAGCAAATGAAAGCTTTCAAGACAAGGCTGTGTGTGCTGAGTTGTGCCATGATACTGCCCTCATTGGTCTGAGTTTAACAAGGATGACTTCATCAGTCTTGCACCCGGAACTCGTTTGAATTTGAAGCCTTGGCGATATTATCAGAATATCTTTGCATTTGAACCAAGAACGGCTCTGGCTGGCCTCTTCTGTGATAAGGAAGTGTTGGTACTGGAGGATGGCTGGGGACCATCTGCTCTGTCAGTCCCCTGAGGACCAAACTGGAGCAGGTAGGCTTAAATTCCCAAAGGAGGAGGCTGGGTTAGAAATGAGGGAGTCTGCCCCCCTTGAGCACTTCGGCCAGACCTCGATTCCCCATCTGTGAAAATGAGGTGGTCAGATGAACCCTGAGAATTTCTGGCCCTTGAGGTCAGCAGTCTTGAATGGAGACTACAGTCACTTCTCGATTTTCCAGGAAAATCTCTTTTTTTGTGGTTCACTTGTGGAGAGTGTTTAGTCTAAGACCAGTTTCTAGTTCCCTCCAGACCCACTGCTGGTAAGCCACCTGACGGCCAGAATCTTCAGAGAGCGCATTCTCCTTTTAGCCTCTGCCTAAGCCAAACATCATTTGGAAGGTAAATCTGCTGCATATTAGGTATATGCGTGTGTGTGTGTGTGTGTAAATATACTCACACCCATGCATGTATAAACATAGATGCAGTGCATGGCAAAGCTGTCTTATCATTTGATCATCTGGCATTTTGGATTATCGGCAGCTCCGTTCATCTGCCAGAGTTGATGTAAGGCTGTCCCTAGAGAGACAATTTCAAGGAAATGGCTGGTGGGGTAGCAATTTAGATCTAACCCTACCTGCTAACCCCACTGTTCCACCTGAACCCTAACTCCCTCCGTACTGCCCTAGTCATTGTCCTGAAGGGCCCCCAGGAGCTCCCCTTCAAGGAGTACAAAAGAGCTTGCAGTTGGCTCTTAATTATTCAGGGATGGATGGATCCAGTGTGTAAAGCACCCGATCCAAGCCTGTTCTTTCCCTTCTTTTGGTGCCTGGGGTAACTCTACACCTGTAGTGAGAAGCTGGGGGGAGATCTTATCATTTAATACAAACTTTTGTTTCTAGCAGCTTGTTCTCTCTCTGCTCCTCTTCCCTCAAGGCGCCTGGGGGAAACCAGGAGCCCTCTGAGAGAGTTCATCCACCTAGAACAGACTGCCTTTAAGGTCTACACATCGCTCTGTTGACCAGGGTGTGTTTCTGCCCCAAAGCAGGACAGAGGAGGAAAATACCACTAGACTAAGTCCAGCTTCTGAAGAATCAGGTCCCTATAGGTGTCCTGGGATCCTGGTTTTCTTCCTTTCTCCCGTTTGTAGAGCCACCTGTACTTGGAATTTATGGAGCCAGCTGGTCACCTGGGCCCCCTTAGGAGTCTCCGGGGAGAGCAGTATCCTTGGGGCAAAAACTCCCAAGCGGCCCAGCTCCAAGGAGCACTTCTGTGACTGCCCCTCCAGGCTGAGGGGCATTTTCCTGCCTAGACCAGGTACCTCGGGGCCATCTGCTCCCCCTTTCAGCATCTCTCTAGCTTGCAGAGTGAGTCTCCCTGGACATACAGGGCCCAGTCTGGAGAGCAAGGCTCCAATGACCTCTGTATTCAGGTAACAGTAGCCTGGCCCAGCTCAACTCTAAGTCATGATTTCTATTAGAATCACCTGGAGAGCTTTGAAAACCTATAGATGACCAGCCCCATCCTAGACCTTAATTAAGTCAGAGTCCCTGAAGATGAAGCCTGAGCAACTGATTTTTTTTTTTTTTTGAGCTTCTAATATGTAGCCATGGTTGAGAGCCACTGACCTAAATCTTCTTTCCTAGGCTCCCCCTGGCCTCACGCCAATGGCATGCAGAATCTCTTTGCCCTCAGCCCTTCAAAAGAGCCAGGTCCTTTCTAGTAGTTACCAGCTACAGCTCCTGGCATTCAGATCATAGCTACTGTTTGTGTTCCTGTGTTCTGAATTTAATGACTTTCTATTATAAGCTGATTGTGGGAGCACCCTTCTAGTGTAACTTCTTTGTGGTCATTTCTTCTTAAAAAGCATTTATAAAAAGTAATGGGTATTCCTTCAACATTGCTGCTTATTTCCTTCTAGATATGTAACAAAATTGCGATTGTACTCTCTGTGTTGCTTTGTAAACAGCCTTTTCCATTTAATAACATATTGTGATAATTTTCCCATGTCTGAAGTATTCTTCTCAAATGGGCTTCCTTTTTTTTTAAATTTTTTTATTAACATATAATGTATTATTTGTTTCAGGGGTACAGGTCTGTGATTCATCAGTCTGACACAATTCACAGCGCTCACCATAGTACTTACCCTCCCCAATGTCCATCACCCAGCCACCCCATCCTTCCCACCCCCCTCCACTCCAGCAACCCTCAGTTTGTTTCCTGAAATTAAGAGTCTCTTATGGTTTGTCTCCCTCTCTGGTTTCGTCTTGTTTCATCAAATGGGCTTTCTAATAGCCGCCCACATTCCATCCATCTAATGGTTGTGCCATAATACATTTAATGAATCCTCGTGGGTTGGACATCTAGGTTGTAAACCATTTTTTTTTTACTATTATAAATAATGCTGCAGTGAACATCTTTGTATGTAAATCTTTGCGCCTAGTAATGATTATTTCCTCAGAACAGATTTCTAGACGTGGAATATTTATGCTTTTTTTTTTTAACAGGAACCCCCTAGACAATTTTTGACTGACTTCCAATCACAATAAAAATTTTTCATATTCAGAGCTGAAAAAACAAACTTTTCATTGAACTCCTCTGAGGCTTTAAGCTGGCTGCTTCACCCCACTTGACCTGAAGGTCAGAATCCTTGTCCTAGCCTAGTGCCTCAGCTCCACCTCCAGGTCTGTTCCACAAATTACTGCTTCCCCCCTCCAGGTGAGCTCCAAGTCTCTCCTGCTCCTAAACACCGCTGCTCCCCCCCCCCCCCCCCCCCCGCTTCTTTAGTTTCTTCTTTCATCTGCTTGGCTTTTTCCTCTTCACATCTCCAGCCCAGGAACTATCAGCATTCCGAGCCTTCATGCTATTGTTCCATAATAACAGCTATTATTTATTGAGCTGTTACTATGCACCAGGCAGTCTGTTAAACTTTGTATACCCATTCTCTCTTTAATACTCATGGGCCTTATGTGCGTGTATTCCACACCAAGAAACTGAAACCTTGAGAGAGAAAATAATTTGCCCAAGGTCACCCAGTTAAAATGTAGCAGAGCTGGGATTTAAACCAGATTGTCTGATTTCAGAGCCTAGCCTCTTAACTATGTATATTTTGTATGCTTTGAATGTCTGTATATGTATGTACACTTTGTTCCATCCTTGGCTTATGGTATCAATACGTTGTTCACAGATGCTCTGTCAGCATCCTGTGGACATAAGACTGTGCCTTTCTCCAGCAGAAGAGCAGTTCTCTCGTTGGAGTGGCAGGAGAGTGGCTATTCCTTAAGACGCCCTTTTCCTTTTCACTTCCTTGATTCTGTCCTCGCCCCTTCCTTCAGGTACCCTGTGCCAGAAAACATTTCTTCCTTCCTCACTGACCAGCTGCTAAGATCCCAGCATGCCTTGCAGCTTAGCAGGTCCAAGTTTGACATACCCATCCCTATTGCAGCTTCCCCACCCAGGCAGAAGAATTTGGATGCTCCTTGCCCAGTATGGCTTATAAAGCTGTCAGGGAGGCATGCTATAGTAATGATTGGGGGATAGGCTGTCTGACTTCTGTTGGATGTCAAATACTGTTTAAAGTGGAGGCGTGGGGGCGCCTGGGTGGCTCAGTCGTTAAGCGTCTGCCTTCGGCTCAGGTCATGATTCCAGGGTCCTGGGATCGAGTCCCATATCGGGCTCCCTGCTCGGCAGGAAGCCTGCTTCTCGCTCTCCCACTCCCCCTGCTTGTGTTCCTGCTCTCGCTATCTCTCTCTCTGTCAAATAAATAAATAAAATCTTTAAAAAAATAAATAAATAAAGTGGAGGCGTGGATACATTTTTGTATTCTTGCCTCTTTAACATCGCCATTGCCCAACAGATAGAGAAATAGCAACCAAAACTATCCTTCTGATTTGGTTCTAACCAAGAGCTTGGTGGTGATGTGACGGTGCTTGGATGAAAGACACCACATCAGCCATGTGTTAATAACAGCCAGGGAAAGAAATGACGTGTCCACAGACCTTCCCTAGAATCTAGGAAGTCTGGTTTTAGGAAGTCTGATCTTATGATTAGGGATTCCAAAAGGGAAGATGGTTTATGGCAGGTGAGATTTGAAAAATGAAGCTTTGCATTTTTATCCATGAGTTAGGTGACACTGGAGTAAGTGAGCTTATCAAATTTGTTGATGACAAGGCTGTGATGGGCAGCTCCTATAAAAGACAGAATAAACATTCAAAATGATCTCAACAGACTGGAATGCTGGGTTTAAACCAACAAGATGAAATTTAACAGGGGCAGATGGAAAGTCACATTTAGACTGCACAAATTAATTGCTCAAGTTCATGAGGGGGATGGGGGTGGGAGCAGACTTGATTTGGCTGCAGATCCTGAGGAAAAGATCTGAGGGGTTTAATTGTGCACAGGCTTTATAGGAACCGGCAGGGTGATGGGCTTGCTCAAAACAATACCATCTTCGGGGCGCCTGGGTGGCTCAGATGGTTAAGCGTCTGCCTTCGGCTCGGGTCATGATCCTGGAGTCCCGGGATCGAGTCCCGCATGGGGCTCCCTGCTCGGCGGGGAGTCTGCTTCTCCTCCCTCTGACCCTCCTCCCTCTCCTGCTCTCTGTCTCTCGTTCTTTCTCTCTCAAATAAATAAATAAAATCTTTAAAAAAAAAAAGAAAGCCTTACTTGTGCTTTTAAAACAAACAAACAAACAAACAAAAAACAATACCATCTTCAATGGCATGAAGAGAAGTGCAGGGACCAGATTGGGTTCTCTCCGGTCATTATGTCTTCATCTCTGGACATGGATTTTAGAGGGGACCCAGACCAACTCCAGTGTGCTCTGTGGAGGGCAGCCAGCAACAGGAGGGGTTTGGGAAATGCAGCCACAGAAGGTCTGGTGAAGGGAACTCATCCACTTAAGAGAAGGGAGAAAGCCCTGGGGGGCATGGTGGCTGACTGCCAAAGAGGCAGGACTTCCTATAGTAGAGAACTCAGCTCATCTGCCCGGGAGAACCGGAAGGCTCCAGAATGGAAAGTACAAGAAGATGGATTTTTTTCAGAATGAGCATCTCCCCAACCAGGTGGGTTGTGGTGAAGCAGCACCAGCTGTCAGTCTTGCTGCCCAGGATGCTGTTGGGGGACTCCCGTACTGGAGACAGATGATTGACCTGGCAGTGAACCTCTATCTCTGTGTGGCTCTGAGTCTGGAGGACACCTGCTCCCTTTCCTGATTGCTCCAGAGCAGTTGTTCTCAAAGTGACGTTCCTGACCAGCAGCATCAGCACCTCCTGGCACCTGTTAGGAATGCAAGAGTTCTTGGGCTGAACCCCAGACTTACTGACTCAGTGATTCTCAGGCTGGCGCCCAGCAACCTGCCCTTTAACAAGTACCACAGGCCATTGTGATGCTTGCTGAAGTTTGAGACACTACTTTAGACCACAGAGGCTCTTCTTTCTGTTGCTGGGTGCTTGTGGCACTTACCGTAACACTTTACTGGGGAAGTAGTGTGGAAACTTGGGAGGAATGTGGGCTTCGGGATGAGACAGACTTGAGTTCAAACCCAGCCCAACTGGTTTTTGTTCGTGGGTTTTATAGGAGTTCCTTTCCCTCTCTGAGCCTCCTTGTTGTACTGTAAAATGAGGGAGGATTAAGTGAAGTAGTGTAGCTCTTGTAGATAGATTATGCTCACTGTTAGTGTCGTTGTCCTGGGAAGGGTCTTATTAGCATAGGAGTTGCTCAAAGGGAGGCCTGGGTGAAGCCTCCTTTGTATCCCCTCAGCCCCCACCAGCAGGGCACTCCCTCAGGGTAGGAGTTCGTTAACTCTGGGGCTGCCAGTTTCCTCCCTCCCTGGACAATGGAGAGCCAGGGCCATTTGCCTTCCCATCCCTATTCAGGACCCCATCCTTGTGATCATGAACAGGTTCATCCTTCCAGTGGCCTGTGTCTTGCCAAACCTGATCTTCTGAGGGGTATGGGTCTAGCATGCAATTTGACCCGCCAAAGCCATCGATGAGGGCCCAAACAGCCCTCAGTAGCCTCTAACTTTACATGAGTAAGGAGCCTGAGTTGCTGGTGTCAGCCAGGCTAGGGAACGTGAGTGGGTCCTTCTTGGAGCTGGAAGGTGCCAAGGTCACCTCTATAAGTCCCTCCTGAGCAGTCAGCGGGTAGGATCTTCAGTCCTTCTTACCCACAAGGTACCCATTCCATTTTCGGTCAACAACGTCTCATAGAAAGTTCTTACATTCCTGCGAAGTCTGTGTCTCTCCCTGTGGGCTCCGTCTCTTCCCATATGGCTGTTCTGGGAGAACACAGTCACTTCCATGCCACAGCTCTTCAAGCTTTGGAGACCAGTTGCCTTCCCCACTTCCATTAGTGCTCCTCTGACTTGTCTCTTCATCCCTGGGCACAGAACTCTGAATGTCCTCCCACTTGTCTTAAATTGCGGTCACCAGGACCAAATCTGGCCTTCCAGGTGGGGCCTGGCCAGCACGCTCACATCCGTGCAGGTAGCACAGTTTCTGTTCATGCTGGCCTCAGTTCTGCCCTGGCTATTTTTGGCAGCCGCGCGGCCCTGCTGACTTTTACTGAGCTTGCAGCCCACCCTTCCCCTCAGCTCTCTTTATCCTAATCTGTAACTCGGCCCCATCTCCCAATTGTGTCTTTGTGCTGCACTAGTTTGCTAGGGCTGCCGTAACAAAGTACCACAAACTGGGTTACTCCAACAACAGAAGTGTATTGTCTCAGAGTCTTGGAGACAAGAAGCTCGAGACCAAGGCGTTGGCAGGGTTGGTTCCTTCTGAGGGCTATGAGGGAGAATGTTCCCCGAGCTTCTGGTGGTTTCTTGACAGTCCTTGCTGTCCTTGGTTTATAGAAGCACCCCCTAATCTTAGCCTTTATCATTGCATGCTGTTCTCCCTCTACACCTGTCTGCCTCCAAATTCCCCCTTTCGTAAGGACACCAGTCAAATTGGTTTAGGGGCCCACCCTACTCCAGTATGACCTCATCTTAACTAATTACATCAGCAACGACCCTATTTCCAAATAAGGTCATTTTCTGAGGTCCTGGGGATTGAAACTTGAACGTGTGGGTTTTAGAGGGACACAGTTCAACCCATAACCGTGGTGTCGCCTTTTTGGTCTTATGTTTGGGACTCTGTATTTCTCCTCATTCATTTTATCTTGTCTAAGTTCGGTCCATCTGTCTAGCTGATTAAAATCTTTCAGGTTCCGGGGGTGTCTGGCTGGCTCAGTTGGTGGAACACGCAACTCTCGATCTGAGGGTCATGAGTTTGAGCCCCGCGTTGGGTGTAGAGATTGCTAAAAAATAAAATCTTAAAAAAATTTTCAGATTCTGTCTCTGACAGCCAATATATCTGCTAGTAGCTAGCACCTTCAGATGCTTCCCGTCTATTGACGCAAGGAACTGCTAGGATCTCGAAAGCAGTGGGATAATTCAGAGCCCTGCATGCACCTGGATGCTTCTGTCCAAGGGGACTTGATCCATTGGCAAGAACCCATGGGCATGACGGTGCAGCCAGCTCCATGTCCTACTAATGTTGCCACCGTTTAGCTTCCTTTCTCTAGCGTATATGCAACCATTTCATGATGAGATTGTCAGATGGTTTCAAGATCAAGTCTCCCGGCAAACCCCATTTCCCTCCTCTACCAGCCTGGTGACCCTGTCAAAAGAGAAGATGAGCTTTGGCTGACAGGACTTTATTACTGAACGCACACTGCCTGCCCGTGATCTCAGCCGCCTTTCCCAAGGGCCCATCACCCGTCATTTATAGTCTTTGCAGGAATTTTTCTCAGGTAGCACATTGAGTTCCCTCTGTGTCGTTTGCAAAAACCACCCCAGACCCCTTTCTGGAAGTGAGGGCTGTGTAGCCTGCCTGAGGCCTCCCAGCGCCTCTCGTGCTTGCCAGGATCCTGTCAGGCTTCCTGCGAGATCCCCACAGCCTCTCTCAGCCCCATCTGCGTGTACCCCGGCTGTGCAGCTGGGCCAACTGACTCCAACGCAGGTGGAGCACCTAAAGTTTTTACAGTCTGTGCCCCAGCCTCCAGCTCGGGCCTCCTGCACCCGGGGCTCCCCTCACTCTTTCCTTTCCGTGGAGTCCTACGCCCTGATGGGGAAGACAGAAGCGAAGCTGGAGGAAGAGCTGAAGGCCCACCAGAGGAGTCCCCAGACCTGCGGACACCAGATTAGTTCCCTGCAGCCTCCTTTCCCCTTCCAGCGTTTCTCTTTCCCCAATTCCTCTCCCATCCTGTAGTCTCTCCTTCTCTTTGACTCCTTGAGGGTAAGACATAAGTGAAGGTGAGACGGGTGCGTCAGGAGCTGGGCAAGCACCGGGCTGGACTGGGGCAGGGGAGGGCGGCCGGACGTGGAAGGCCTCAGACACTTTGCTGAGGAGTCTCATGTGGAAGGTTGGCGGGATCCCCACAGTAGGGCTTGAATTCTGCCTCTACCATTTACTGGTAGAGTGACTTTGTGCAGATGATTTCTCCTCTCTGAGGCTCAGTTTCCTCATATGTAAGGTGGCCATAATACCTGCTTCTGAGGGCGATTGTGGGGACCGAATTAAATGAGCTCCTTTTAGTAAAGCAGGATGTCTGGAAAAGTACCTGGGGACTAAGGGTACCAAGCACACCTGCCCTTCTGCAGAGTGGACTGGGGAGCTGGAGGTGGATGTGAGGGGGCAGAGGGAGGCCTGTGGGGAGGCTGGGGAGGAGGTGAGGCCACAGACTGGGTCCAACATCGGGGTGAGGGCTTCGACTGCCATGAGGCCATGGGAATGGAGAAGAAGGAGTTAGTCTGAGAGAAAGGGGAGGGAAGAAGCCCTAGGATTCTGAGCAATTTGTGGAAGAGGATGCGGGTGTTAAGAGGATTTCTCAGAGATTACTGAGAGCTTAAGTTGTGCCAGGCCATTTAAAAAGCTATTTTCTGTATTTTAGCTCACAAAAGCCCTAAGAGTAGGTATGACTTTATTACCCCCATTTTACAGATGGGGGGACTAAGATATGGCGCTATTGGATAACTATTAAGCCAATCCAAGCCTCCAGCCCAGAGGGACCTGCTACCTCCCAGCTCGCACTCTCCTCCATCCGACAGACATCCTTTTCCATTCCCCATCCCCCTTCATTCACCACATTGCCCCCATCCCTGGCTGGATCCTGTAGGATCCTCACTCCATCTCCTCTTCATGGTTGTGGGGTGGGACGCAAGGCCCTGCCCTTCTCTAAGGACACTTCTCAGGGCACCTTCCGTGAAGCCCTAACTCACATCACTGTCAGTTCTCCCCATTCCCCCTGTCAATCTGTAGAAGGATGGATTTAAGTTGGACTACAGGGACCACTTCCCAAGTATGAACTGCAAGAGAAATTAAAACAGCTAGTTGAAGGCAACTCTGGCATGACTTGGCTGGAGATCTTCAGGGCTGAGGTGGAGGGGTGGAAGAGGGAGAGGATGTGGAGAGCTGGTGTGGCTCCTGCATCCTGGACCTCTGGGAGGATGGCTCTGGAAGCAGGAGGAGCAGTGGTGAGGTGTTCCTCTTGGCAAGATGGCTGCCACTCGTAATTAACCCATGGCTTTAATTACACTTCACAGCCTGGTCCTGCTGAGAGAGAGGATTGCTCTGAGATTGTCACACTGAGCTAAATGTCAGAAGCAGTTTCCACTTCAAACTCCTCTCCTGGAGAGGGCAGGGCCTGGGAGAATGGCTTTGCATGGGCCCGAGCCTGAGGGGATAGGAATGGGGGCATGCCTGTGACTGTCGCCTGCCCTGTCCTGCCCTGGTCACCTGTCTGGGGCAACCTCCCTGACTGTGACTTAGACTTCTGCTGGCAGTTTGGTTTGGTGCTGCGGCCTCATCCAGGGGCTCTGATAGCGGGAAACAGGGAGCCGGGCAGAAAAGAGCCCACGGACAACAGTACAGCCAGCCCTAGGGGTGGATGAATGCCTCCAGCCCCAGGGATTAACTGTGGTGGGATCTGCTTTGTATTCTCAAATAACAACCACTATGTGTGGGAACCTACCGTGGGCCAGTCTCAATTAAGTCTTCCTGGAGGGCTCTAGCTCCTGGGTTACACAGGAGGGAAAGACCTCAGGGAGGTGAAGAAACTTACCTAACATCCCACAACTACATAGAAGTGAGGTGCAGGAAGGATTTGAACCCAGGCCCCAGTGAACCCAGAACAAGTGCTCTTTCTACCTAACCCAGTAGCTGGTCGCCTCTCCCAGTAGCAGTCTCCTGTAGATCCTGTAGATCATTTCATAGACAGACCAGGGAAATGCACTTGGTGGTGGAGGGGAGATAGGAAACTAGGGGGTTCAGGCATTTGGGGTATGCAGTGTTCTCTGCTGCAGTGTTGTGGGAAGCCTGGGGCTCTGGATTTCTCTGGGCCTTTCTGGGTCCTGAGGAGGTAATGGGGAAGCTTTATAGTAAGCCATCCTACTCTCCCATAGCGCAGCCGTGGTCTCCCTCCCCTTGATACTCTCTCTTTCTCTCTCTCTCCCCCACCCCCAATCCCCAGCCCCATCCTGGTTCTCAGGCTGTCCCTCTCCTGTGACCTCCCTGGGGCAGCTACCTCGGTGCCCTCCTGAGCCCTCTAGTGACCACTCCCAGGCCTGCACCTCTGCCAAGAGCCAATGTCCTGGGCACTTTCTGAGCCTGCAGGGTAGAACCCTTGGCCCTGACTCACAGGCTGTGTATGTGTGCATATATTCGGGTAGGGCGCTTGTTTCACAGAGGCCTGAGGTAGAGTCTGCTGCCCTACGGAGGCCCCATCTCCCCTCCCAATCAGAATTCATATTCCTATTGTTCTTGGGCAAAGCTCCAGATTCCATCTGCTGTCATCCCAGATGTCCCACAGTGTCCTATGTTGGACCTGCACAACCCTGAGCTTGCTCATGTGTGACAAGGAAGGCTAGACCGGGGGGACGATGTCTTGGATGCTCAATCAATGTGCGTGACATTCTGCTCTCTAAATTACCAGGGGACTATCCCAAGAGTTGTTCCCTCATCTTATGAATGGGGAAACTGAGGCTCTGGTAGTTAAGTAACTGGTCCCAGGTCATACTGACTGATTCCCTCTGTTTCCTTGTAGCCCTGACAAAGGAGGGCTTGCAAGAGAAAGGGGCTCAGCAGCCCAGAGAGGGGCTTACTTCCCACCCGCCTTTTCAGCATATTCAACAATGGCTTTTGGGCCTGCTCACCGGAGGCTAGGCTCCCAGGACAGAGCACCAAAGCTTTACACCCAGATATTCAACCCAAACCACACCCCGTATTTGTCTTAGAGATTTGGGGTGGTGAGGCTGGAAGGGGGGTTTGGAGAGGCTCGCATCTCAGAAGCACTAGTAGAAATCAAACTCCACTCACCACAGGTCTCAGATGATCTTTCTGTGTCAAGAAGACCCATTTTGTGGGTCTGACACAAGCTGGCGCCCTTTATGAGGGTGTGAAGGTCAGTGGGAGGGAGGCTGGGCTTCAGACGCTGGGTGGTCTGTGTACATGGACCATCCATCCTTGCAGGCACTGAGGAAACGGATGTTTCTCCTGTTGGGTTTGCTCTGATGGTACCGTGCCCAAATTCTTCCTGGTTCTGAACTCAAAACCTTGTGCAGTGTTTATGTTGTGGGTAAAAATGTTTGCAGTGAACCGGAGAACCACAGGGTTTGGAAGGATCTAGTGCAGGCAGCAAGAGCTGGGATGTGGAGGTTGTAGTGGGCCTGGAATTTCAGCCATGCCAGTCTGTGAACTTGGCTTCCCAGCCGAGCCAGTCCTCCTCATTGAGCGACAATGGACATCGATGAAAGATGGGCTCCTCTGGGTGTGGGGAGATCACAGTCGTTCTCAGGGTTTGTTTGTTGTTGTTTTTATTTTTTAAAGATTTTTTATTTATTTATTTGAGAGAGAGTGAGAGAGAAAGAGCGAGAGCACAAGCAGGGGGGAGGGGCAGAGAGAGAGAAGCAGGCTTCCTGCTGAGCAGGGAGCCCGACATGGGACTCGATCCCAGGACCCCAGGGTCATGACCTGACCCGAAGGCAGACGCTCAACCAACTGAGCCACCCCAGGCACCCCGTTCTCAGGGTTTTGAAGAGACAACCTTCTAGAGTTCTCATTATCTGGTGATGATATTTCCATTTCAAAGTGAGAGGTGGGAAACCAGGGATACCTGGCCTAGGTCGGGTGGGGAGGTTGAGATGTGAGGAAATGGCAGCATCTCTGTGTCAGGATTCCTGCAGCCTCACCACCCCACGTGTGAGCCCACATGCAGCAGAGAAGAGCCAGGGTGGGAAAGAGAAGGTGGAGGCTGGCAGGGGTGCCCAGGATTGAGCTGGGCGCCCTGGAGTTGCCTGCTTGGTCCTCTGGGCTCTGACAGCTCTCCCCGCAGCACAACACAGGGACCTTCTTTGGGTTCACAGACTTGAGCCCTTGACCTGCCCTATCAGCCTCTCCAGTTCCACCTTGACAGAGCTGTCCAATAACGAGGATTGTTGACTTGAGCAGCCATCACGCACCAGGACTGTGCTGGGTGCTGGCGAGACGGGGGTGAATAAAGCACAGCTCTTGCCTTCCAGAGGGTAACAGTTCCGGGGGAGGCAGGAAGCCCGTTAGCCCCACTGCAGTCTGCGGAGTCGCTGGCCTTGCCTGCCCTGCCTGCGGGGCTACATGCCTAGGAACTGCCCGGGCCACTCACTGGCTCTGTAGAGTCTCAGGTAATTCACCTTCACCTGCTCTGGGCAAAATGATGTAGGAGGATATTGACAAAACCCATGATTTAATGAAGTGCTTCACTGTTGTCGAAGAGCATCCACATCCTTAGTTCCTTCTCCCAACAACCACAATTTCCCTTTACTGAACTCTATGCCAGACATTGTTCTAATTGCTTTGTACATTATCTCATTTAATTCTTATACTGATAACAAACAATTCTGAGTTTGGTACTCTTACACTCATTTTAGAAATGAAGAGAGGCGCCTGGGGGGGCACTGTCGGTTGAGCATCCCACTCTTGGTTTCGGCTCAGGTCCTGATCTCAGGGTTGTGGGATTGAGCCCCTCATCAGGCTCCACACTCAGTGCAGAGTCTGTTTGGGATTCTGTCTCTCCCTGTGCCCCTCCTGCTCGTGCTTTCTCTCTTTCTCTCTAAAATAAATAAATAAATCTTGAAAAGAAAGGAAGGAAGTGAGAGAGGGAAGGAGGGAGGGAGGGAAGTAAAAGATTCTCCAGGAAGAATGTGTCCCAGTCACACATGTACTAAGAGGCAGTTTCAGATCCTTGTTTCCAATTCCAAACTCCATGCTGTGTCCCATCACACCACATAGTATCTGCTCTCAGGGGACTCATGCCAGGCTCTGGTGAGCCCTGGTGTTCTGGACTTGCTGAGGGCTCCCTGCCCCACACCCAGCAGAGCTAGCCATCTTGGCTACTTGCTCCATTCCTTAAACCCTGCCTGCTCCTCTCTAGATCTGTTTAGAATTGGACTTGGAAGATGCCCACCCACAGTGCCCATAGTTATCCGCAGTGCCTCTCCCTTCCCTGGGCATCTAGGACACTCAGCAGGGGTGCTGTTCCTTTTCATTCCTCCAGCACACTGGAGTGCTTAAACAAGGCAACAATAAAACTCAGACGGAGTTTCAGAAAGAGAGGGACAGGATGCGTCTTTTCCACCTTTGAGGTTAAAGTTGTGGGGGGAAAGAGCCCAAACCATTCCCTTCTTGCTCTGGGTTGTCCTGGCACTGGCCAGGGTGGCCATTTGAGGAGGGGGGACTGTTACTGCCCACTTGCCATGCCATGCCATGCTCTGGTGGGCAAGGGCAAATCTGAGCTGGTAGCATTTCCCTGGGGCCCTGGCCCCTTATCCTTTGTCATGTCCATTTTGAAAAGGGATGTATGCTTTAATAGTTCTCTTACCTGGCAGCACAGTGGAATCATCAGGGTGTTGGGGGGTGAGGGGTGGGGGTTGGTTTAAAACTAATGAAGCCCAGACCCCACCATCAAAGAGGGATTCCCTCGGCCCCGGCGGGGGAAGGGGGGGCTGTGCATTGGTCTAATTTTCAGGGCTCCCCAAGTGAATCTCAGGGACAGTCAGGGAGAGAAACTCTGGGGCACCTCTTTCTGCCTTGCCCTCAGCCCTTGTTGCTGCCCGTACTGCCTGAGAACCTGTGATAGTCTCCCTGATGTGAGCTCCGTCTCCCAGGGCAGGGAGAGAGCCCCGTTTGTCTTCGTGTCCCTTTGTCCAGCCCAATGCCTGGCACCGAAGCCTCAATCAGTGTGTGTTGGGTTGTTAATGAAAGCTGAAGCAGAAAACATCATGGCCGCCCCCTCCCTTTCTCTTTCTTTCAAAGCATGGAATGGGGCATGTTCTCAAAAACAGGGTCCTTGATTTTATATTTCCAGTGTGGGGTGAGGAGTAGGGTCCTGAACCCCTGCAGGAATTCAAGGTCACTGGTGAGTGTCTGTGGCTGGAAACAGAGCAGGGGACATGGGCAGGGTCCTTTACGGAGTAGCTATGAAACTGCATTCTCTCATATTTTATCTCTCTGTCTCTGTCTCTCATGCATAGTTAGAATTATGAATGGAGGTGGTAAATCTCTAAACACGGGTGGGGTTGGGCTGACGTGCAAGGGCTGAGGGGACAAATTTTGTCTCTGGGTTTTTACCTGATGTATGCGTGGCTCCCTCCCTCATCCCACAGGGGAAGCTTGTTGAAACCTGCAAAGATAAGGAAGACCCTTCCCTCAATCCCCAGTCTCTCTCTTTACAGACACCCCACTGGGTGTTCTTCTCCTCAGTGAAGTGAGGAAATGGAAAAGAGAGTAGGAGTCTCAGCCTGCTCCCCACACTGAGAACCCCTCCCAGAGAGGAGAGAATGGAGTGTGGGTGTGTGGGTAGGAGTCTGGGTACAAACTCCCTTTCATCTCCAGCTGAAATGCTGCGCCTTCATTTCCTGCCAGCCCTGCCACGGGCCCACGGGCTCACATCTTCTGCGGCCTCATTGAAGACTGGGTGGCATTGATGCAGCGGGCCACGCTTGGGAAGCTCAGGTTTCTCTGCCCCACAGCCTGAGCCACATCAAAGGCCCACCTGCAGTCCTGCAGGCAGCCCCCTCCCACAGCCCTGGGCTGCTGCAGGCCCACCCTCTCCAGCCGGAGGCCCCGCCTCCTGCCCCAGCCCCTGAACCCAGGGCCCAGGGGAGAGCCCTGTCCAACAGGTCCACATCCTACCCGCTACTCGGATGGCCATGCCTCTCTCCTCCCATCTCCAAACAGACCCAGTTTGCCTCTTCTCCACAGACGTGCACCTGCCTTGGCTGCTTCCTGGATTGCCTCCGCTTTGTGTCTCATCTGTCAGGTTTTCAAATGTGTGGTCTCTGCCTGAGACCTCCGTCCCTCCCTTCCCCCGTTCCCACCTTAGCCTCTCACGCTCCGGTGGCCACTGTCCCTTTCCCTGAGCGACTTTCTCGGAGGGCTTCCAGTGACTCAGCCCGGTGGCCATTTCTCAGCGCTCGGCCCCCTGGGATCCCCCACCTTGAACACTCTCCACAACCTCTTCTCAAAACCCCGTCCTGTGCACCCCGATGTTTATAGCAGCAATGTCCACAATAGCCAAACTATGGAAAGAGCCAAGGTGTCCATCGACAGATGAATGGATAAAGAAGATGTGGTGTATATATATATATATATATATATATATATATATATATATATATACAATGGAATATTATGCAGCCATCAAAAGGAATGAGATCTTGCCATTTGCAACGACGTGGATGGAACTGGAGGGTGTTATGCTGACTGAAATAAGTCAATCAGAGAAAGACATGTGTCATATGATCTCACTGATATGAGGAATTCTTAATCTCAGGAAACAAACTGAGGATTGCTGGAGTGGTGGTGGGTGGGAGGGATGGGGTGTCTGGGTGACAGACATTGGGGAGGGTATGTGCTATGATGAGTGCTGTGAATTGTGTAAGACTGGTGAATCACAGACCTGTACCTCTGAAACAAATAATACATTGTATGTTAAAAAAAAAAAAAAAAAGAAGATAGTAGGAAGGGAAAAATGAAGGGGGGTAAATCGGTGGGGGAGACGAACCATAAGAGACTATGGACTCTGAGAAACAAACTGAGGGTTCTAGAGGGGAGGGGGGTGGGGGGATGGGTTAGCCTGGTGATGGGTATTAAGGAGGGTACGTACTGAATGGAGCACTGGGTGTTACACGCAAACAATGAATCATGGAACACTACATCAAAAACTAATGATATAATGATGTAATGAATGGTGATTAACATAACAATAAAATTAAAAAAAAAAAAAAAAAAAACGTCCTTCCCGGGGCTTCTTTCTGGCCGGCCTGCACACCTTGCCCTCCTGCTCTGCTCCCCAACAGCTTGGGACCAGCCCACCTGATGCAAGTGGCCCCTTCTCCTGGGCCCTGAGTGGTGGGATGCCTCAAAGAATCCTTTCACAAATACCTGCTGTGCACCCCCCACCTGCACATGGCCCTTCGGGTGCTTGCGAGTGGGAAGCACTGATGAGAAGCCCTGCCCCACGTAGTTTCTCTTCTAAGCAGGAGACACAGAGAAAAAACCACAGTGAATCACGTAGTGTGTGAGAAGATGGTAACCATGTGATAGGATGTGGCGTGAACAACAGTTTGAACAGTCTCAAATAGACCGATACATGCATCCCCATGTATCCCTTACTTTGCTCCAACAGTTGACAATACTTTGTCCATCTTGTTTCATCTATTCCACACCCCCCCCCCGCACCCCGCGCCAAACTTTTATTTATCCTGGCATATTTTATTTATTTATTTATTTATTTATTTATTTTTTAAAGATTTTTTATTTATTTATTTGAGACAGAGAGAATGAGAGAGAGAGAGCACATGAGAGGGGGGAGGGTCAGAGGGAGAAGCAGACTCCCCGCCGAGCAGGGAGCCCGATGCGGGACTCGATCCCGGGACTCCAGGATCATGACCTGAGCCGAAGGCAGTCGCTTAACCAACTGAGCCACCCAGGCGCCCTATCCTGGCATATTTTAAAATAAATCCTGGGTTTCATGAAATCTTATCATGGAGACTTCAGTGTATAGCTCAACTGGTTAAGATGTATTTACGTTGTACACAAACACTGTACCATTGTCACGCCCAACAAAATCAGCAGTGATTCTTCTGGAACTGTTTAACTCTGCCACGTCTGACAGTCTTGCCTTGCTAGGTGTTGGAAGCCCCTTGAAGACAAGGCAAAAGGCTCATTGCATGTCCTAGCAACCTCAGACTGTTGCCTAACAGGTCCACCCAAAGGTTATTTAATGCTCTAGGGGGAGGTACTTTTGCTTGACTTTCAATGTATTATTGATTGGGGGCCAGACTTTATGAAGTTAAATGTTAACATATAGGTTTTGATAAGATAACACAAATCTTTACCCAGCAGAGATGCAAATGATTTCTGTTCAGTGGAAGAGATAACCCCAAAGTTATGGGGTTTTTTTTTGCCCTGTGGGTCATTAACCAGTTGTGTCTCAGCTTCACAAACTCATTTCTGCGTGCCTTCCCTGACTGATTATACAAACCCCCGTTTTCAAGTTCTCTTTGGAGCTAGCCTTACCATCCCTCATTAATGAGTTAAATTATAAATTACATTTATATGAGAGCATTTGAAAAACTATCCTTTGACAGTGGCTTATCCATTTTCTGCCTCTTTCCTTCATTTAGTCTGCTGCTTGGCGTGGACTAGATGTTTGTGGAACTGGATTTATACTTGACTCAGTCTCCTATTAAAAGGGAAGAATCGAGGTTTCAAGTTGAGAAGTGCTCAACAGATGTCAGGGAGCTGGGAGGTGAGGGTGGAGGTGGCTGCCGTGGGTCCTGTGCTCTACCTATCCTGGAGAGAGAGAGAAGGGTCAGGTGCTGTGGATGTGCAGCTCTCCAGAGCGCCCTTGTCCGCCCTCTGCTCATGGGAGCAAGGCCCTGTCCAGCTCTAACACGGAGTGGGGAGGAAGGAAGGGGGCAAGAACAAGATGCATGTATGTGCATGCGTGTGTTTACGTGTGGGTGTGGCAGGGATGTGCCCAAGACGGTGTGCTGGTTTGCCAGTTTGCCCCCACGCTCAGAGGGCGAGGGTCACGTTGTGGCAGTATTCTTCTATGTCCCCAAATTACTACCTTCTGATTCCTCATGCTTTTCTGAGTTGGGAGGGGGTTCTCCTTTACAGTGTATCCCACTTATGCTATTATGACTTAGGCCTGGGAATGCAAAGGAGGCAGGAATATTGACAATGAAGTGGAGATTGTAGTAGGAGGGGTTGTATGTGGTGAAAAGCAGCTGCGCTTTTCATCTCCTAAGGGGTCGTGTTTCTTTTCGGAGAATGGGGGTGGTGGTGGTGGGGTAGGTGCGGGGAGCAGAGCTGATGGGGGTGGGGGGTAGGAATTGCCTGTGGGTTCCCAGGACTGGAACCGCTCTGTGTGTAGAAATAATTCCTCCCTTTACTTAAGTTACCCAATTGTCATCCTGGCTCCCTCAGCCTCTGGAGTGCCTGTTCCTCCAGAAAAACCAAAGCAACATGGAGTTAGGGGAAAGCTGTGCCCTCCAGGGCCCCACCCCAAGTTTCCAAGTCCCCCAGTGTTCCGTGTGGCACCAGCCAAGGCAAGCAAGCACCTTGGAAGGTTGGTAACAAAAAGGGGTTTTCCATTTAGCTTCAAGGTTGGATGTGTTCGCTATTTTATTTAAATTGGCATGGAAAAGCTTTAAAACATCTTTTTCTATTTCTATTTGGAGCTAGAGTAGCTTTTAAAAGCTACCTATCTAATCAGTGGTGGGGGAGCACCATTTGGGGGACATTGTTGGTCCTGGAGCCTGGAGGGTGATAGGAAAGAGGGGACATTTCTTCTCTCCCCGACTTTCTTCATTTTCACTGTCCTGGCTTGGCAGGCACTCCCATCCTGCTTTATTGCCCTCTCCTCATTCAGTTCATGTACCACCCCCAGCCATTCCTCAGGAGACATTTGCCAACTCCAGACACTGGAGACACAAAGATGAATGAGACACTTTTCCCAGCTGGAGATGCTCTGAGCCCAGTGGACAGTGATCCTTCATGAGTGAACAGTGCTTTCTGGTTGACGGAGCACATTCACATTTGTTGTGGGTTTCAAGCCTCATGAGAATTGGGGAGATGAGCCAAGACAAGCATTACCCATCCCAGAAGAGGAAACTGAGGTTCAGAGAGGTTGCAGGCCATCTCCAAGGCCACACACATGGTGCTAAGTGGGCCCGGAACTGGAAGAGCCTTCGGGTAATGGCCAACCCCATAATCTCTGGCTGCACAGAGGCTGGTAACTAAAGGTCACAGGAGTTGGAGAGGTGGGGGCAGAGTGTCAGAGAAGCTGAGGGCTGGCCTGCAGGACATGGTGACTTCTGTTTGCAGTCACTTCTGTCTGGCCTGGGACCCATGTCTCCCTAGCTGGAGAGTTTGAGGTCAGGACATCATGCTCTCCCTTTTCTGGAGAAAGGTAAAAAGTACATATCTTCCCTTCAGGCTAACCACCCTTTGGTCCCTGGAAGTCATGTTCTGGTGACCATGGAGTCCTGAGTCCCAGTTCCACCGCCACACTCAGCCAGTTGCAATGAGAGGGACTTGGCCTGGATATAACATGAAGAAGGTCTTGAAGAGTGAGATAGGATGGAGGTGGGGGGTGGTCAATTACAAAGGGAACCTGTGAGTAGAAACTGGTGGTGGTGCCATTTGTGGTGACAAAGAATGTCCTTCCTGGCTGGGGAGGGTAGGGGGCTGTCAAGCTGGGGGGGTGGGGCCTGGCAGGGAAGACTGTGGGCAGGAAGAGATGGAGGAGGGGAGCAGCTGGGTCTAGGAGGTGGACTGGCTGTGATTCTTGAGCAAGAGACTTACCTGATGGTGGTGTGTGTCAGGTACTGTTCCGACATTCCTGTTGGGGTGGGGCAGAGCGGTGCCTGTTCCCAGAGGGCTAAGTGTCCACAACCTCTGCTCTCTCTGATATTTCATGCTGGCCTTCCTGTTATAAGAACGTACAAAAGAGGCTAACTCTTAGAGTCCATGAGGCCTGGCTCTCTCATTCGTAGGGCTTTTCCCCTTTGCAGAACATTCTGGGTTCTCAGAGAGGTAGCATGAGGTTTCGTCTGGCTGGTCATCAGTTTTTTCTAGGGGAACTTTAAGGAAAGAAGGGTGTGGGCCACACCTGTGAGACTCTGATATGATAAATTTAGGTGGGGCTGGCAGTCTGACTATTTGTTCTAGAAGAGCAACACCATCATAAAAATACCTATTTGTTTGGCGTTGGTAATCAGCTACCTCGTCAGGAGATGAGGGGCAATCAATTTCCATCAGCGAGAAGGAGTCTGGGAGGAGGCCAGCCGTGACATCTTGCTGCCTGCCGGGGATCCTCTTTACAGTCTGCACACTAAAGCCCAGCTCTCCAGGGAAGCTGGGCTGGGTCATTCCAAATTTCAAAGTTTTCTAACTCGTTTAAGATTTGTCCACTTAAGCAACAGCACTTAAAAAAATTGTCAGCCGCTGTGTTTGCAATTCTCTGTAAAATGTATTACATGCGCCCCTGCCTTTTTAAACAGTCACACAAGCATAAATGTAACCTTTTCTTGATGTCCCACGGGTATGTTAGGAACCTTAATTACTGTATGGGGCTGTAATTCAGTGGGGCTTGGGGGACTCTTGGCTTATACCAAATGGCTCCCTGAGGTTTTGCATTTTTGTGTCTGCTTTTTAGTTTTTCCAGCTATGCTTCTTGGTGACTGATGTCCCTTCTTGCTAGACACAATGTACCTGCCTAAAGCAAATGTCCCTTCACTTCCAATTTGCGTTTATGATATGGGTTTGGGAAATGGATAAACTATAGTCCTTGTAATTGGGTAGGAAATCTTGTGGTTAACTTCCCGTTATTCATTCCACACCCTCTCCCCGAGTAGCAGCAATGACATTTGGGATTGACCTCAGCCTAAGGAGGTGGCCTGCTTGGTTTAAGGGGACACTCTTTTCCTTCATTAGTGGTTGGGTCATAAATGGACACATGACAGAATTTTGACTAATGGGATTTGAAGAGAGGTTCTCTGCTGATTTCTGAGAAAGTTCTTCCTCACTAGCAATAGAGGGCCACAGGAATTCATTCTCCAAGTAGATAGAAATGAAGAGACACACAGCCCTGATTGCTTTTGGCAGCCAAATTGTAACTTTCAGAACTTTCTTTGGGAAAAAAAAAAACCTACTGGGGATGGCAGAGTGGGATGTGGAATGACAGAGGTTGGCATAGTGGAGAAATTGGAAAGAACCGTGAGCTGGGTGGGGTTTTTTTTGGAATGCCTACACCTCCTGTCATGTGAATTATTATATTTGCTTTGGTTTCAGCCCCTTCGAATTGAGTAGGGTTTTGGGTTACTTATAACAAAAAGCATACCGATGGATAAATATCAAATGTACGAAATAAAAGCGAGTGGGCTCTGGGTGAAGCCTGGAGATCTGCAGGACGCCCTCTCCTTCCTGTGGGCACTTATGTGAGCCTGTGGCTCTTTACCTAGCAAGTTTATTACGATGTTAAAGACATACCACAAACTCTTAACACTAGTAATTTTTTCCTAGTGCTTTCCAGCTTACAAAACACCACCTCAGCCTTATCTCAGGAAAAAGGTAGGGCCTGGATCATCCACCTTTTACAGATAAGAAAACCAAAGGTCAGTGGATTTACATGAAGCTTAATTTTATAATTAGTTCTTAACAAATTTAATTTTGTTTTGTTTTGTTTTTTAAGATTTTATTTATTTATTTGAGACAGAGAGAATGAGAGACAGAGAGCATGAGAGGGGGGAGGGTCAGAGGGAGAAGCAGGCTCCCCGCCGAGCAGGGAGCCCGATGCGGGACTCGATCCCGGGACTCCAGGATCATGACCTGAGCCGAAGGCAGTCGCTTAACCAACTGAGCCACCCAGGTGCCCCTTAACAAATTTAATTTTGAAGTGGCATCCAAAGCACTTTCTCTGAGAACAAATAATAACCCTGGGCTTAAAAAGGAGCCTCTCTCACAAGACGTCTAAATGGGTGCTCCTCTGGTCGCTAAGAGACATAAATCACGTAATGATCAGCCACTGCAGGTCAGGTCTTCAGGATGGCACTGTCCCTACCTCCCACTGCCACCCGAAGAATTGCAATTTGCCATCAGCTTAAAGCTCTTCAAGATTCACAGCTTGAGCTTCTCACCTAGCTAATTGGTGCCTACTCTTCAAATTGGGTTGCTCTCCCCAGTGGAAGAAAAGCCAGAGTTTGCCTCCGTTTGCTCTCGGAAGTTTTGCAGCTAAAAATGCAATAGTGAAACTTGATTTCCTGCTCGGGACACACGTCACGATGGTGGTCCACGCAATGGCATTTGGGAGCTCTGAAGTGGGCCTGCTGCTGAGGGAATGCATTCCCCCGTGTATATCAAAGCTGTGAAGGGCTCCTTCCGTACACAGTGCACAAGGTTCATTGAAGGGTTGAAAGTGATCTCTACCACATCCCTCCTTTGATGCCTGTCTGCCTGAACCCAGCCCAGAGCCCCCAAAATGATGCTCTCGTACGGCCTCTTCCCTTCTCCCTTCCCATCGCCGCATGGACCTAACCTGTTTTTGTTTTCCTGCACTTGAACTTCTGCCGGGGCCTCTCTGACGATGCTTGCCATGCTGGGTGCACAGCCTGTTCTGATTCCCATCCGTTTGGTTATGGCGAGCTGATCTCTGCTGCATTTCCAAACATCAATAGAAACTATTGTGTAGAACACTTATTTTGACATTATTTCAAAAATGACATTGTGTGTATGCCTTGTTTCCTGCAGGGCGAGGATTATGTTTTACGTTGCACTTGTATGATGCACAGCATCTAGCATCCTTATCCTATAGCATTTTAGAGTTTTCAAAGGAATGCGTTACCCAATAAATACCTGAGGAATGTCATCCCCTCTTAGTGTTCTACTTTATGGATTATCTGTGCTTCCTCCCTCTGCCTCTGAGTACCTTGCCTGGCCACTCACTGTGAGACTAAATTCGGGACTCACGAAGCTTGGGCTTTTAAGGGGATGAGGGGGTGTGAACATAGTTTATAATGTCTGAGTGCATTCCTCAGGACTTTACAAATACATTCTGGGTGTCTGGTCCCCAGGAGTCCTGAAGGGGAGAGCAGTGGGAAAAGCAGAGATGCACACCATGGGGTTAGTGTATTGAATACTAGGAGAGAAAGGTTTGAAGGTCCCCTGCTCTGCTCTGATGTCACATCTGATGATGAGATGGAGGGGTTCCCTAACAACAGGGACACAGGGGACACAGGGCTATCCTAGCCCATTTGGGGCTGCTACAGCTCTTTGTGAATTTTCTGCTGCCACCAGCCATGCTTTAAAAAATGGCGGGGGTGGGGGATGGCTGAGGGGGCTAGGGGGCCTTGGTGGCTCGGTCAGTTAAGTGTCCAACTCTTGATTTTTGGCTCAGGTCACGACCTCAGGGTCCTCAGATTGAGCCCTGCGTCAGACTCCACACTCAGCAGGGAGATCAAGCCCTGCCTTATGTCAAGCCCCCGGTGGAGCCCCATGGGGCTCTGCACTTAGCGAGGAGTCTGCTGGAGTTCCTCTCCCTCTCCCTCTGCCCCTCCCCACCCCCTCCAATAAATAAATAAATCTTAAAAAAAATGGTGGTGGGGGGATAGCTTCTTCTCTAAAGTCAGTGGCTTGGGTTCTCAGACTTGTCTCTCTTTTTCTCCATGATACTCCTCCTGCTACCCTGGCCTCTGTGGGAAAGGTCACCCTCTGAGATTCTGAGGGCTGTGGCCAGTCTGGGCCACGGTGTGAAAGAATGAGATGCTGGGGTCCATGGAAGACAACTGAGGGAATCCCACATTCAGACTCACCTGGGGTTTCCCTCTCAAGCCTCCGTGTCTGGCTTTATGGCTTCTTCTCCGTGTCTGGCTTTATGGCTTCTTCTCCGTGTCTGGCTTTATGGCTTCTTCTCCCTCTCTCCCTTTTCATGCAGCATCACCCTTGCCTACCCCTCCTGCAGCAGCCCAGCACCCTGAGCACTGAGGGGGCTCTTGGAGACACACGCCACCCTGCTCCTCCCAGGCACCCCTCCCCAGTTTCGGCCAGCTCCTTTGGCACTGCAGTCCCCCCCCACAGAGGGAGCCAAGCCTCTGGGAGTCAGGGCATCTCCCCACGGCATCCTTCATTTCCCACTTCAGGTGGTGCTCCTGGGTTGGACCCACCCACCCCCCAGCTGTCTGGATGTGTGGGGCTGTTTTTGTCGTCAGGGCGACTTAGGAACTCTCTTGTCGTTTGGTGGCAGAAGCCGGGGATGCAAAGTCTCTGCAGGGCGCAGGGAAGGCATATCCCTCCCAACATGCTGTAGGCTCCTCCACTGAGAAACACTGTGCCAGCCAGGATGAGTGATGAGCTTCTGATCTTCAGCTGCACCAGCTGGTGCAGCGGAACCGGAGGTCTGAGTCCCTGCTCTGCCACTTCCTGGCCCCGTGGCTGGTTTTCTAGCCTGCTTCCTCATCAGAGCGTGCAGTAACAACCGTGCCCCCACTTCACAGGGTTTAAGTAGAATTCGATGTGTTAATACACATGAAGACTTAGGACAGCCCACGCATTATGAGTGTCAGAGAGGCCTTTGCTCTTCCTGCCTGGGCCTCCAGGACCACCCCTTGGCCTCAGGTCGAACTGTGGTCCTGGCGGACACTTGCCTCATAAACAGCTGGGCCCCTGGCCACCAGGACTGAGAACCTTGGCTCCAGGTATGGGCACTTGCCCAGGGTCCTGGACCTGAGCCACCCCAGGAACCTGCGCTTCCTTGACTCTGTTCCCTGTCCAGCTCCTCTCTCCTGCCCTCACTCCGTTGGACCATTCTGGAGGGCCGTTCCTCTGATCCTCTCATTAGAAGTCTCCTACTGTATTTCTCTTTTTCTGTCTCTATAGTTGTTGTATATGTTTGTTTTTTATATGTTGTATACTGTTTCTTTTTTAGAACCTCTATTAGGCTGTGGTACTCAAAACGCATATTCTTGGGCCCCACTCCAGAGCTTCTGAGTCAGGATATCCAGCTGGGGACCAAGACTCTGCATTTGACTTGCTGCTGGTGGCATCCGCAGAGCCAGCCTCTAGCTCTGTAGGTCCAGTGTATGTGTCTGCTGTTGTCCAGGAAGGGGAGGACCACTGCTGCCCCCACTTCCAGGAAGCACGAGGCCCATTAGCATGTCACAGCTGATCACCACAGGGCTCAAGTACATATATCATCATCTAAAAATATCTACTTAAAATTCCACATTTGTATTCTCTTTCAGCTGGGGTCATACCTCAAGCTAGAATCGCTCCTTTGGGAAAAGGATCGATGAGAGAGGTGAAGGGTGGCATTGCTTTCCTTTAGAAAAGTGGTGTAGTGGGAAGGAGGGTCTTTGGGCTGGAACTCAATGGCTTGGGTTTCGAGCCCCCATTCTATCACTAGCCGGCTGTGTGACCTTGGTTGAGTCACTTAACCTCTCTGGGCCTCACCCTCTTCATTTCCAGCATAAGGGGGTTGAACAGGTTGGACTTGCCAAAGTTCTCTTCCAACTCTAAAAGTTTGTGAGTTTACAAGTCTATTTAAATGTGCTGACAGCTTTAGAATGGCTAATTAATGAGTTTTTAGTGGGAACGCAATTAGGTGATAATGAAGGCCTCAGAAGTAAATCTCTCGCACTTCTTGTAATGAGTTGAGTAGATGAGACTTGGATTGTGTTTTCACCTAATGGAGCCCTTGGGAAGAGGGAGCCTAGAGCCACCCGGCTTCTACCCGGGGGTTCGGGGAGGCCAGGAGTCAGGAACAAAGCCACACATAGAGGAAGCTAGGTGGCACTGTCCTAAAACAAAATGAGTCACCCTCAGGGTAGGCTTGGAGCCATGTGCATAGAGCGGAATATTGGCAGCTCTGTAGATCTGGGGAATTGTACTTCTGCCTTACATCCATTTCCAGAACACGCTCACCTGCATCGTCTTGTTTAATCCTCCTACACCTGGTGAAATAGATAAGCTTGGAACTTTTATCTCCCCCATTTAACAGATGAGAAATGGAGGCGCAGAGGAGTGACTCACTCAAGGTAAGGTTAAGTTGCTAATAAGTGATAATCAGGATTCAGCTCAAGCCTCTTGATTCCAAAGCCCATGTCCCTTCTACCTCACCAGGCTAGCTCGTCCTGCCTGGCAGACCACCTCTACTGGCCTCCCTATGGAGGGTACTCCGAGGGTCTACAAGTCACCCAGGATACAGAGGGCATCCAATCTGCGATCAGAGGGCTCCTAGGGGCGCTCCATGGTTCTTGACAGACCGTGGCCTTGTGGCCGAGAGCTGGGCTCAGCCACGCCTGCCACTGAGCCCAGCATGGCAGTCCCCAGCATGGCCGTGCTCAGACAGTGTTTGCTGACCCTCTGAGCTTGCATTTAAGGGAGGAATGCCCTAAAGCGTGGATGTAGGGACAAGAAAGCGTGATCCACAGAGGTGGGGAGGATCTCTGTCCCAGGGAGACAAACAATAAGGAGACCCACCAAACAATAAGAAACCCCTCTATGTGGTGTGGGGAGGGCAGGGTCTCTTGGCCTGGGAGTGGAGGCCAAGTCGCCTGCTGATGACTTTGACTGCAGAGACAGAAGACCTTGACCTTTCCCTTCTGAGTGAAACAGGGTGCAATCATTATGCAGAGGTGCAGTCTGCCGCAGAGGGAGGGAGGAAGGGAGCACGCCAGCAAGCATTTATCTGCGTCCTGCCCTAGAAATGCTTCAAGTAATAAAATCAGGATGACTTAAGAAATCCATCACCCCTCTGGGCCTCCCACAGGCACCCACGTTCCCTGGTGGAGATAGGGAAGCAGTCTGGGGACCCAGGCAGGTAACGTGGCCTCAGTCTCCTCATCTATAAACCAGGGGATGGGGGGAGATGGTCCTGAGGTCCCCACCTGCTCTGAGCTCAGGTGGTCTAGAGGAGGTCTTTGGGAGGGGGACAGAAGGATTGAGAAGAGATACCAGAAAGAAAGGGGAGAAGGGAGGAGGATAGAGATAGAGGTGAGGAGAAGAAAGCCGTGATAAAGTGAGAAACACACAGAGCTCAGAGCTTTAGTCTGCCCTGCCCCTGGTGAGTCAGAGCCTCTGAGCTGTGCCTTCCACGCCGGAAACATGGCACTGGGGATCCGAGGGTAAAACAAGCAGGGCACAAACCATAAAGTACCACACACATTAACATGCTGAATTCGCAACCAAAAGCACAGAGGAGAGAGGCAGGGAAGGCTGGGGCAGGGAGCCAGGGGAGATCCTTTTATGAACCTTTTTTTTTCCTGGGGACATGGATAGAGGAGAGGGGTGGGGAGCGAGAGAGAAATAACCAAAGATGGACCAAGGAAGACATAAACCCTTCCCTTGCTGAGGCCGTCTTTTTCCTTCTGGGAGATAGAGAATGCGGGCGGCTGCCAGTCGTGGGCTGTATCTGCATCTCCCGCTGAGGAGCCTTTGCCTGGGTGAGAACAGCCCCTGCGGGGCTCGGGGAAGGGAGATGGCAGACTCGGGCTTCGAGGTGTCGTGGAACTCCCCAATTTCTGTCAGACTTGAAACTCTTCACCAAGGAGGCTGGTGTGAGGGGGGCGAGGTAAAAGCCTGAGGCAGTGATTTGAGAGGCAAAAAGATAAAACTCTGGATGAAGGAACTCTGGGAAGCCAAGCCACGACAGGACCTTCAGCCCATGGGGCCCAGCTCCACCCACGGTCCCTCCTGCTGCTGGTAGTGTCTGGATCTCCATCTTGGCATGAGGCGAGGCCAAGACGGGGGGGGGGCGGGGGGGGGGGCGCAGCACAGGGCCGGGGTCAGGGCAGCCAGCTCCCCTGGCAGGCTAGATTTATGATTTGGCTGAGTTGGGGAGAGCGGGAGCCTGCAGCAATCCAGGGTATGAAAAGCGGCCCAGTGTTTCCTGGAGGAGCCACAGTGCCAGAGGCAGGGGCATCCATCTGGCCTCTCTGTGTAGTACATTTATCACCCTGGAGCCTGGAACTGGCTGGCCTCCCCTCTGCCATCTGTAGCCACAGCTCCCACCTTCAGCAGCCTCTCCTGCAGGGCCTGCAGCCCCAGCAGGTGCTCCTAAGTGGGTAGCCTGCTCCCTTTCTTGGGACCCTCTCACACTGGGCCCTCTAGCTGGTGCCCATCCTAGCTGGTAGCTACTTAACTTCCCCTGGGAATAAAAAGCCTTGGTGTCAGAGAGGTGAAAGGACTGCAGAGACAGCTAGTACTGTAGTTTCGTGCTGTGTTCTGGGAACTCTGGGGTTTCTCCGAGCTACCCTGAGAGTTGCTGAGAGAGGCGGAGCATCCAGGGCCCAGCCCCCTGCCCACCGGTGTAACTCTGCATCTATCTGATTTAGATAAAGATGTTCTAGGTAAGTTTTCATTTGAAGAATGGGTTCTGCTGCTGAAAACAAAGTTTGAAGGCCACAGATCTGGTCTCATTTCAAAGAGGAAGATACAGAGGGCCAGAGAAGGCCAGTACCCTGGCCAGTTGCTGGCAGAATGGGGACTGGAGCCCAAACTCCTTGGTTCCCCCATTGCTCCATGATCCCGGGCTGCCTCTTTTGAGGTGTTGGCCTGAGTATTCATGGCCTAGAAGTGCTCTCCTTTCCCCCTCCCTGTCCAACAGGGTCAGGCCTACCTCTTGAGCTGGGGTGCCATGCTCTCTTAGCTTTTCCTCTACCAGCAGGGTCTTCAGGATGTAAATCATGTATAGCCTAGGCAAGCCCATTTCAGGTGTGAAGTAAGACCTCCATGGCCAACCCTGATTATAGCCTCCTCAGCAGTGGAGCTGTCTCCAGGCCCAGATCCTTTGGTGGTGGCCCCCCATATCATCCCTGTGGGCATTGGTGATTATTGAGGGTTTTCTGGGAGAATCTGGTAAAGTTGGCTCTCTTCTATTAGGCTTCAGTTTGTCAATTTTGGCTTCTTCTTCTTTTTAAAGATTTATTTATTTAAGTCATCTCTACACCCAACGTGTGGCTCAAACTCACAACACTAAGATCAAGAGTCCCATGCTCTAGGGCGCCTGGGTGGCTCAGTCGTTAAGCATCTGCCTTCGGCTCAGGTCATGATCCCAGGGTCCTGGGATCGAGTCCCACATCGGGCTCCCTGCTCTGCGGGAAGCCTGCTCCTCCCTCTCCCACTCCCCCTGCTTGTGTTCCTGCTCTCGCTGTGTCTCTCTCTGTCAAAAAAATAAATAAAATCTTTAAAAAAAAGAGTCCCATGCTCTAACTGAGCCAGCCAAGCACCCCTGTCCATTTTGGCTTCTGATTACAGGTGCTGATCCAGCCACTCTATGCCTCAGTCTCTGGATTCTTTTCCAGAAAACCCCAGACTAACATTCATTCTGGGCAGGCAGCTCTCTCCACCACCACCACCACCACCAACTGTGCCATTTCTCTCCTGTGATTCCTATGGGTCCTGTTCTCTAGCAAGGTTGCTCCGTTTTCTGTTCTGCCTCCTCTGCTGGGTTCACTTTTCCAACACTCCGCCCTTGAGCCTCTCCTCTCCAGACCCACACTCTGGCTCTGCGCCTTCTACACACCTCTCTTGGTGTCTTAGAGCCCAGCCCTTCTCTAATCAGCCCACCTGGAGACCCTCCCACTGTCGGAGGCACCACAACCCTCTCAGGATTCCACAGATGAAGAAAACCAGGGGCCAGGCATTCCTGAGGGCTTGATACGGGCCAGGCATGGGGGAAGCACCTTATATATTTTATCTCATTGACTCCTCACAACAGTTCCATAAAGTAGATTTTAACATGCCCAGTTTTCATGCAGGGACACCGAAGGTCAGAGATTTGGCAGTTTGCTCAAGATCCCACAACTAATATGTTTTAAAGTCCTAGTTGTGCCTAACTCCTGAGCCTAAGCAGTTACCCACAATACCAAGCTGCCTAGGTGGTCAGCTTGCACGGTCAAGCTCATGACCTTTAGGTCTGGGGTGGCACACTGGTGGTCTTTCTCCAAAGCACTCATCCTGTTGCAGTTCCTCCACCCGGTTACCGGCTTCCTCGTTTTCCCTGAGAGGAAGTTCCACGGTGGCTGGCTTCTCCTTCTTCCCTAGCCCAGGACCCCCCGGGAGGGTAGAGAAGAGGGACGTGGCTCTGCGATGGGAGCAGATGGGGGAGGTTTCTAGGCCCTCCATCTTCGGGAGCATGGGCCTTGGGATGGGAGCATGGAGGCCAATGACCAAAATGGGGACAGCAAAGGACCTGGGCTGGAAACAGGAGAGATGGTGCCACTGACTTTTGTGAAACACTGCTTCCTCCGAAGTTGTTCACTGAGAGTGTGCGGCAGAGGAAGCTGACTGCTGACAGCAGCAGCTGTGGAGGCGGCAGGAGCTGGAGGGGTGGCATTATCACCCTGTGGGGCGGGAAGGGGGATGGAGTCTCCTGCCTGTTCTGGAATCTGTCTCTCACCACCCCTCCCCCCGCCCAACACCCTCGGGCTCAAAACCCAGGAGGAGAGAGAGGGACAGACACCCCAGGAAGATGCACACACCCTGCCTCTCACACTCCTGCTCACATGCACACCCCCGCACAGATATGCACACGAGCGCAGACACACACACACACACACACACACACACACACTTGCAGGTCTCTCTTTCTCTGTCCCCGTAAGCATTGCACCACTGCTCTCCGGTCCAGCCAAAGTTGGAGTATTTCTGGAATGAGCAGTCTACTCCATGAGGATAAATCATTCTAAGCCATCCTTGGGCGCCTTTGAAGAAACTCGGGAGACAGAGCCTGCCCTCGGTGGGGTGGCCGGGAGGACAGCCTGGGAGCTGGCGACTGGTGTGTCACCGGCTGGGGCGGCGAGCTGTTTCCAGCGCTTTTGTCTGGTGCTGGGAGCAGGCTCAGCAGTGCGAGGGACAATCGGAGCCACTCAGGCGCGCTGCGGCGTTGTGTCCTGCTTTCCCTGTGGCCAGACCGGACTGCCGGAGCCCCCAGGCAGGACCGAGATGTTGTCTTGCTAACCTGAGCGCAGAAGCTCGGGTTGCTTTTACCAGCAAATGTTTCTGAGAGCAGTGGCAGCAGCCTTGGTCCCCTGGCCGGAGAAACACTAGCGGGGACTCAAGCCCTGGCCCTTCATCATCCCAAGGAAGCCCCCAGCCCCTTTCCGAGACCTGGCGGCTGGGCTTGCCTGTGACCCTGGGTCTGCCCCCAGGCTGGGGCTAGGGGCCTGAGCGCTAGCGCTGGGGGTGGGGAGCAGGTGCGTGGCTGCTCCCCTGGGCTTGCTGCCGGGCTCACGGTGCTGGCTTCGCCAGGATTGCTTCTCCTGCCTATGCCGTGTTTGGCTCTTGGGCGTCCACGGCTGAGCTGCTAGTGGTGAGTACTTGGACAGATGTCCCTTTTCATGTTCACCGGCCATGCCCACATGAGTCACAGTGGCTAGCTCTGCAGCTTTATTTGCAGAGACTAGACATGAATTTGCCTCACCTCATGCCAGCTGGGTGGGGTGGAAAATCTAGGGAGCAGGGCCAACCCGGGGTAAGGAGGTCATGCACCTGGGGCCGCAAGTGTTTTTCAAAGGACTAAGGGAACCCTGGAAGGAGAAGTCTGTCTCACGGATTCCCTCTCCTGGTTGGGTACAGATGTGTCTAAGAGTGTGTGGAGGAATGGCCACTCCCAAAAGCCTGCTCCTCCCAGGTGTTTCAGGCTTTGGGACCAACTTGTGCTCTTGCTGCCCAACCCCTGCTGGTTGAAGGGCTGAGTGAGGTTCCCCTCTTCTTTCCTGCCCCGTGGCTCTTGTCTCCTCCCACCGTGACACCGCCACCCTGGGGCCAGGGGAGAGGGCCCTTCAGGTCTTCTCCTTGCTGCCTGGACGCTGGGCACTGGGACGGGAGCACGTCTCCACCTCGAATGTGCCAAATGAGACACGGCGAGGCTGGGGAGATGCAGGGGCTTGGGACCCAGGGGCTCTCTGTTAGAGCTCCGTTCCCTGTCTACCCCTCTAAAGGGTGGTTCTTGCTGCTCACGGATATGTTTTCAGCGTGGACCGCCTCTGGGAATAAGGAGGTCTGGGAGGCCACCACATGCTGCATGAAGTCATATTTCTTATATTCCTACATAGGCCCTCAGCTGTCTCTTTGGACTCCACAGGCAAATGCCCACTTTCTAGCATTCCACAGGTGTCAGTGGTCATGCTTTCTGCTCCCTTGGGATTGCACAGTCTTTGCTTATATCTGCATGAGTTTCACACAGTGAATGTGTTCGGACACGATGACTTCTGAGGTCCCTTTGGGGAACTTCTCCAACTTTCTGGAGATCGTGGGGGGATGACTCTGTACCCCATGTCCCATTATACTCCAATCCTTTGGGGCCTGTCTGAAATCCAAGGCATAGCTGGAGAACTGTGATTCTGACTCATTTGAGAATTCTGATCTTATGATTCCCAAATCATGGCATGGGGCGGGGGCAGCAGTGTGTGGTTAGGGTGGGTTTTCTCAATGGTGGTGCCATTGACTTTTGGGGCTGGATAATTCTTGGTGGGGTGGGGGGACAGTCTTATGCCTTTTAAGATGTTTAGCAGCATCCTTGGGTTCTACCCACCAGGAGCACCCTCATTTGTGACAACCAAAATTATCTCCAGACATTATCAAATGTTGCCCCAGGGACAAAATTAAACCCATTGAGAATTGCTGGTTCAGGTTAATGCTGCTCCTGATATGCTCTCTCCTTTGGCCTCATGGGTGTGGGTCCAGTGTGGCCAAGTGAAGTGTAGCCATCTCTGGCCTGGGAATGCAGACACCTGGCCTCTGGGCTTGGAGTGATCTTGCTTACATTCCCACCCAATCTGGCCTGAGAATCACTTCTAGCCCTCTCCTGTCTCCACCAACTTCCAGATCTTCCTAGTAGAAACGCTGTGGTGAGGCTCACAGGGGCCTGGGTAGGGCCTTCCCTTTGTGGGGATGAAGTCTGGGAAAGAAAATCCCATTGCAGGGTTTCACCATTTCTTCCTGACATTTGCCCAAAAGCCAAGAGTGGCGTGGAAGCCAGGATGGGTTCAGTCCCCAGGGCAAGTATGAATGCACACACACGGGCACATGTATACGCACACGCACTTGCTTGCAGCTTTCTGGATCCTGTACTGAATGAATGATGTGGAGGCGAGCCCTGCCTTGGGAAACTTGCAGAGTGAGGTGGACATCCTATTATGTACCAATAAAAAAATAAACCAACTGAAAGGATTCTGTGCCTTGTTTGGATTGTTTCATCCTTCTAGGCAAATTATTTCTGAGGAAGAACAGACAAGGGGAGAAGAAAGCTCTTGAGTTTCTTGTTTATCAGAGTCTCTGTGGGGTCATGGTGGTCTTGCTCTTTATCAATCCAGGAGGACTTCCTGAAGGAGGAGATATTTCAGAACCTATAATGTGGGTGGGAGACAGCATGGGGTGTGTGTGTGTGTGTGTGTGTGTGTGTGTGTGTGTGTGAAAAACCCTTGGACCTTTTGCTGACAGTGACTTTGGGGGGCAGGTAGAGAAGTTGGCTAAGGAGTGTCCTTCCTTCCTCCTTGAGTAACCAAGGTGCCAACCCTTTTTCTCTATGCCTCCCATGTACTCTGCTGAAACTTGTCTTCAGCTGGAAGGTAGACTCGCCCCCAGCACAGAGGAGGGACTTACAGAAAGCCCCATGTTGCAGAGAAATTATGGCCAAATTCTAATTTGTGGATAGAGCAGAGAAGTGCTTCAGGTGGCACAAACCAGCAAATCATCGCCTAATCCGCCTGCTGGGCTTTGAAATGCCTCGTGCGATCCATTTGCAGCAGATTATGTCTCCTAATGATGCTTGATTCTGGTGGGTAGGTTTACAGGCTCCAAACGAATGGCATCGACACTGCAGGGGTGCGGGGGTGGCTGCACGTGCCGCCTGGCATCTCTAGCCCCAGATGAGCCACAGCTCATCGTCCTTGTGCCTGAGTCTCCACGCTCTCCACCCAACTACATGGACCGTTTTCCCCAGCAACTCTCTGGGAGCCTTTGACCTTCCATTTTCCTGGCCCCATCTCCCTCAGCGAGCCAGTTTTCTCTGAAAAGCTTGATGGGCCTCGGATAAGGGGAGAGAAATCTGATTATATGGGGAGTTTGGGGGCAATAAAGACCTCTGTGACCTGCAGCTTTTGAACCTATAGTGTTGTGATGCTCTGAGCTTTGCGGTGTCGTGGTCCTAAGACAGAGCCGGGTACTCACCGACTATTCTGTTGTTCTGAGCTGGCTGGTCTTAGAGGAACACAAGGCTCGCGGGCAGGGCCAGGCCTGGGTGTGTGACATTTCCAGGAGTTCCATGAAACTCATCCACTGTGGAACAGGGACAGAGAGGTCACTCAGAAGGACAGAGGCCTTGTTGCTCCCACAGAGGGCGCACGCATATGTATGAGAGACGCGGCACAAACCAGGACGCCCGCCTGGGGTCTTGGTGGGCCATTTCAGGGTCATCTTACAGGGGAAAGTCACGATGCAGCTCGGCACGTGGGACCCTTCTCCATGCCAGTGAGGCCTGGCAACATGAGCAGCAGCCCTAACACAGCCCCCTCTGGCCCACCCGCTGCCTCTGCGTGGCCGCTGCGAAACACTGGGGAACGGCAGGGCTCTGAGCCTGGGAACTGGATGCATGGTCACAAGAAGCTTCTGAGAGGTTCACAGATTCCCAGCCAGTCCCCCGAGTAGTGGCCAGACTCTGTCAGACTCTGTCAGAACGTGTGCCGTGTGCTGGTCAGAGGCAAAAAAGATTTTTTTCCCCATGGGGAGCAAGGAGAGAGAGATGTGGAGGGGGCATGCGGAAGGGGCTTCTGCCCATGCCATCCGTGCCAGTGAGCAACAGGAACGCTGCTGGCCAGCCCCAGCCTGGGAGTGACGCTGAAAGCTTAAGCAGATGTGATTCCTCCTGAGGAACGAGACTGAGGGCAGAGCCCACCTCTCTGGGAGCAGGAGGCTACATTCATCAGGGCGTCCATTTCTTTATCCAACTTTTATGCAGCGTTTGCCAGCCCTGCACCAGGTGACCCCATCTCTGGCTTCCCAGAGCTCACGGCCAAGGGCAGGCTGGAGGCTGACTGAGACGTGGTGGCCCGCACACAGCTGTGGGAGCCCACTTGAGGTCCAGATTAATTGGGTTTTTGGCTCTTCTCCCAGCAGAGCTTTCCAGGCCACACCCCAAGGCTTTTAGGGAGATAACTGAGATGCGGGGTCAAGTCCCAGCTGGATGCGGTGGAGCTGTTCCCAAACTGCCAAGGGGCTTGTTAATCTCTGCCCCCCAGGGCTGGCAGAAGTTTCCTCGGTGCCCCTTGATTCTCTGCTCTCAGTTAATTGCTCTTCACAATCTGTTTGCTCCCTGCCTGCCTTTCTTCCCCCTGCTGTGGTCTGCCTGTCCAGCTTTGGGACCGTCCCTTCCACCCCACTTGCCCATTCGGACCCTCCTGTGGGACCCACATGGCTGGTGTTTCTGTAGGGCCTACCTGAACACACGGAGGATAGAGAGGGGGCGTGTTAGATTTTGACTGTGTCTGGTGTTTTTCCTCTCCTTCAGCTCACCTTCACGTTCTCCTGTTCCACGGGGGGGGGGGGGGGGGGGGAAGGGCTCTGAGAAAGGGGCTGTTAGTACCTGGTTCTACCATTAAAGCCCCGAGGCTTGTCCCTTACATATAAAATAAAGGGGTGTTCTAGATAGAGCAGGGGTCCTCATCGTTTGGTCCTCAGACCAGCAGCATCAGCAGCACCTGAGTGCTTGGTAGGAATGCAGATGCTCAGGCCTCCCCCCAGACCACTGAGTCAGAAAGGCGGGGTTGGGGACCAGGAACCTGTGTTCGACATGCCCTCCAGGTGATGCTGAGGCAGCTCACGTTTGAGGACCCAACAGTTCCGTAGCACTGGGCCCCTCTCCAACTGCAGTTCTATCGCTGAGCTCATCATTTCCCACCTTGCAATAAATAGTGACTTGCAAAAATCCCGTAGCCACATTCTGGAGCACGGCCAGTCATCCTGAGGGTGTCCTTAAATTCTCAAAATTACGGAAAAAAAAAAAAAAAACAACAACCCCAAATCAAATCGAAACAAAGCCCACTATTCATACCCTACCTTTTTTTCCAGAAAGGGCTTAAGGTGGTTTCCATCCCAGTGTCTTTAGGGAGGAGCCCGCAGAGGTGAGCCGTAGTCTAGTGAACAATAACAGGGCGTCTGCAGTGTGGGCCACCGCCCTGAGAACAGCCACCGCGGGCTGCCCCCCTTGCAGGATGCCCCACTCGGATCCTTTCCATGCGCTCCCCCGCGCGGCGGGGCACACAGACCTGCCCCAGTGACTTCAATAATTCCTCTCTCCCCGGAGGAGCAGAATGCCCTAACATCTCTCTCCTGCTGCTGGCATTTAGCCCGTTGCCAAATTAATTCAAGCAATGCTAATAACCAGTTTGCCGGTGAGAAGACCTCTTGCAGACCCCTAAATTCTCCTCGCCGGGGTGCTGATAACAGCCTAGGAATCCTGTCTGGCCACCTGCAGTCATTCACAAAACAGCGCGGGAAAGGTCTGGCGCTACACTGGATTCTGTGATGAAACCAAAAGAAATAGAACCTTTGTCCCCGCCCTCTGTGAACCATCGGTCTAGCAGGGGGGCCATGCCGCCGTCCACAGCGTTTAACACGGGCTTCCTCCCTCCCCCTGCAGGCCTTTCCCCTGGCCCAAAGCCTCTCTCCTTCCTTGGTGCAGACAGATGGCATCAGTTTCCTGGAGGTCCTCAAACCCCCGCTGGTGGGGCTCCATCGGGTCACGCTCAGCATCCCACTTCGCGGTGGTTCTGTGAGCGGCCGGGCCCCAGCTGAGACCTTTCCCGGCCTTTCTCTGGTCTCCAAGGAGCCTGCAAGAAATGCAGCCTGAGAAAACAGCCTCCCTTCCCTCCCCCCACTGCTCTGTTCTCCCTGCCCACTCCCCCAGCTCCCCCAGGCTCCCCCAGGCCTGCAGCTCCTGCCCTCTCACACTCATGTTTTATGCAGAAACATCCCCATTCTCATGGAAAGTGCAGCAAAGTTGGGGAAGGAATTCCAAATCTCTTTTGAAGAGGGCAGAGCGAATGCAGGGTTATGGGGGTTAACCTCCGCTGAGAGTGCTTTCCTGGCTGAGTGGATGCCCCTGTGTGTGTGTGTGTGTTTGTGTGTGTGTCCCCCTTGTGTCCCTTCTGTCCACCGTTTGCAGGGGAGGGGTGGGGCGGGGAGTGGGGGAGAGGACCGACACACACAGACACCCACTTTTGTCCGGAGCCAGCCTCACCTCCCAGTGCCCCATCCGGCCTCTCCTTCTGCTTTCTGGGGAGCACCAGGAGAGTCTTATTTTGGATGTAAATATTCTCAGAAATTTGGGAGGCACGGGCAAAAGAGATGGTATGTTTTTTCAAAGAATAGAAAATGAACATACATATAAACTTTCTTTTGCTGATTTTCACAAAATCGGATGCTCCTTTGTTTTGAACATCAAAATGGTTGTAGATAATTGATTTTTTAAAAAAAATAAAATTAGCTTGCTGGGTATGTCAAATTCCTACAGTCTATCCTTGCTAATAATTCTAAGTTTCCTGTGGTAAAAGCACCCGCCCTTTCAGAAGCCTGGCATCTCTTCTCTTATGATCGTTTTTTTAAGAAGTAGTAAAACCTTGAACAGAAGACTCCATCCACAATACACTTAGAACAAGACAAAGGACAGTATTATGTTTTCTGGACTTGCTGCTGGGAGGAACAGAAAAGCACTTATTTTCAGGAAGGGAATTGTGGAAAGAAAGAAGAGGGAGACCTTCCAATCTCACTGGACACAATTTGCTCCACAGAACTTTCTCTAAGCAGCCTGATTCTCTGAGCCCTCACCTTGAGTCATTCTTGATTTTTCCAGCACTGCATTTTTATGGTCTTCCCAGAGTCCTGAAAACTGAAGATTCGCCTAGATTGAGATAAGCAGCTCTCCTTTTTCACCTGTTTATTTATCTCTTGATCTGCACCATGTTTTTTCAAGTATTGCTCCATGTCTGTCACATGCAGTAAGAGAGTTGGGGGCAGATTGGAGCATGTTGGGGGGATTTGCTTGGGACCCCCCCAGCTTTCCCTAGACCCAGGCCTCCCAGTGATGCCCACTGTCTGCAGCACTGGGCAGCTGAGGCATGTTTTCGTGGCTCAGTCGGGTGCTGTGGTCATTCTCTTCCCACCTGCCCACGGATCTGCCTCTGAATCCTGGACCCAGGGCTTTCACAACAGTTTGAGCTGCTGAGGACAAAATTTTCCCCATACTTGATTCAAGCAATTTATTTTACTTTCCTCTGTACTTATAAGTGGAAATGCATTTGGATTCCCGGGAACAATTGATTTTTCTGGAGGTCATTTAGAAAGGAATGTCAAACAAGGTGCATCATTATATCCAGATGAAAAGATTGGTGTAGTTCATTTAACATAAAATCTTACTGCATAATTTTTAGAAACGGTTTGGAAACATAAAAATACTCCATCCTCAACACTTTATTCATTCTGAAAAAGTTTTAGAATCCAGAAATATATTTGAAATTATCTATTTCAAAGAAGTCCTTGGGACCAAACGGGGGGGGGGGGGAGGATTATTTTTTCCCCCTTATGTGTTTCTTCTAGGCCTTCACATTTTCAGTCTTGTCCCTGGGGAATCTCTTGTGTTGAGCAAATTTAGAATGAAGTCTCCCTTCCTTGTTCCTCCTCTGTAGCTTCCTTTGTCATTATTTTTAAAGAAAAACATTTGGGATGCCTTCAGAATTCTACCATGGCTTTTTGGCCCCAAGTGTATTTGGTTGGAGCGAGGGAACCCAAGAGTGTCAGAGAGGGAAAGAGTAAAGAGATGAAGACAGGGGCCCAAACCGAAGACCACAGATGGACATAAAGAGACATGGACAAGGGGCGCCTGGGTGGCTCAATCGGTTAAGTGTCTGCCTTCAGCTCAGGTCATGAGCTCAGGGTCCTGGGATTGAGCCCCACATCCGGGCTCCCTGCTCAGCGGGGAGCCTGCTTCTCCCTCTCCCACTGCCTCTGCCCCTCCCCCAACTCGTGCTCTCTCTTTCTCTCTCTCTCAAACAAATAAATAAGATCTTAAAAAATAATAAAGAGACATGGACAGATTGGCAGTCCCACCTGACAAGTGATAAAGAGGACTTTAGTGGCAAACCCAGACACCCTCCGAACAATGAGCCTGTCCCCTGGCCATGACGGGTGGGGGAGGCTCTCCAAGCACTTTGCCGTGCATCTTCCTTCGCTGTGGGTGTGGGGAGGTTGGGCAGGCAGACCAGAGAGGAGCGCCCCCTCTGAGCCCTTGGACCAACATTTGCAGCTTCCGATACCTGGAGGATGACCCTATGTGAATGAATCTATGGGGGCCACTTAGAGGGAGGCAGCCAATGAGAAGGGAGGGGGGAAGGTTAGTTGGAGAATTACAGGCAAACCGTCTGAAGCAGAGCACTACAGGATGGTAAGGGTGGCTTCTATCTGCCTTGCCAGCCATTTATTGATTTACCCCTCTTCATAGCAGGACCGCTTAGGAGGCTGCTGAGTTAATGTCTTTCTAGGGCCAAACCCTGAGGGTGACCTGCCCTTGCTTCTTTGTCCTCCTTTCTCTTTTCCCTTCATGTACCACGTTCCCGCCACCTTCTCCCCTTCTTCACAGGGCGGTAATGGGATTCGGAATCATAATAGCCACCAATTATTGAGCAGTTACTAGATGCTGGGCTGAGATGAACTGCCTGAGTCTTAGGTTCTTTTTGGTCAGCTTGAGTACTTCCAACATTTAAGGGTAAGTGAGGGCTATGGGCCCCCTTCACACCTCACTACCAGGTTGCCAGAAAAGGCAGTGTCAGGCCACATTCTATCTCTCCATGTTGATTAGTGAACCAGCACAAAACAGTCGTACAACCTGTTCTGGAAGTTTGAGGAAGTGCCCGCTCTCTGCTCTTTTCAGTGGGCCAGCAGCACCTCGCCTGAAAGGTTCCCTTGAGCCACATGTCACAGGATTTGGCTAACCATCTGGTGTGTGGGGGGGTCTGAACCTTGGGGGGCATGCTAACCAAGTTGGGGTTTTTCACCCCAAAGAAAAGCTCATAGGGAGGGGGGCCTGAAGAATGACTCAAATGACTGACTATTTTTAACAGTAGGATGATTTATCTTTTCCTTTTAACTTTGAGATATAATAAAATAAATACAGAAAACCACAACATAGGTGTCTTAGTAATGGGTTTGTGCCTCACACCACTGCTCAGGTGCAGAAAAAGAACACTGGCAACCACTCCAGAAACTTCTCTGCATTCCAATCTCAACCTCCCCGACAAGGCAGCTTGACTCCCTGTATGTCTTTATGGTTTGTTTTTGTTTCCATGATGATTTATTATACGAAAGAGGTAGGGCCTCAGCTTCCTGAACCCAGAACAACCCATAATTCATTGAACCTACAGCAGGAAAGATTAAAGTGAGACTGCATAAAGAATTTAGAATACTAGAAATCAGTGACAATGAGCTAGAAAGAGAAAGAAAATCCATGCAGTGACTGAGATGTGGTGGTTCTGGTCGGGGATGGGGAAATAGAGATCACCCCAGTCCTGGGGCTGCCGTCAAAGGGTTAGGTGGGCTGATCAGCAGGACATTGGGAGGCTCTGTGGTGGGGGAGATGGAGACAGGTGGCACTTCAGCCCACAGCACCCTGACTGGCTGGTCTCAGAGGTCACCTGGTGTCTTCTGTGACCAGAGGCCTGCTCTTCCTCCTGAAGCCTCTAATCCTGCCATAGCCCATCAGAGAGAGTGACTCTTGAAAGAAGGAATGACCAGCTGCGGGACAGGCCTGGGATCTGAGCCCACCCCATTCCTGGGTGACCAGGGCAGCCGAACAAACACACTCTGGCTCCAGGCCCAAGGGACACCAGGCAAGGTGCCTGGAGGAAATGGGGCAGTGGAATAAGAGGAAAGTGAATGGCCTCCCTGCTTTCCCTCCATTCAGTGTGTGGTTTCCATGGGGCCCCAAGTGTGTTTACAGGCAGCAGACCTGAGTGGGGGGAGCACAGGGGATTGGGGCTGCAAGCCTGCAGGGACAAGAAAAGGAGAACTAGGGGGGCGGGCAGAGATGGTGGGGGCACTTGAAAAACCAAATGAAAAGTTGGCTGTCGAATGCTTTTTGCCAACCATAGTCAATTCTTAATTATCCCTGTAATGGGAGGGAGCAGTGGTAAGAATGATTCAAAGCAGCAAATAATCCCAAACCATTTAAGCTACATGATTTTTAACAGAGAGAGAGGAGATTTCCCTTCCTAATGATGTCTGGCTCAGGCTGATGTTAAATGAGAGAAGTATTAACAGCGAGCTCCCCAGGGATCAAGGCTAGAAGCAGTCTTACTTAACATGTTTATAAATTATTTAGAGTTCACATTTCATGATTTTGTGAACGGGTGCAGGGAGGGGGCTGTAAGTCCTCCCAGAAGCCAGAGAAAACCCTCTTCCAGGGATTATGCCTCTTCTCCTCTATCTGCTGTCAGGATTCTGTTGATCTCCAGTGCCACCTCTTCTGAGGAGCTGTCCCTGCTCCAAAAGTGCTCTCTCTCTCTCCCTCTGCTCAGAAAACCAGTGGCTTATGTACCTGTGTCTTATGGCTCATGTCAAGCTTTACCTATGTGACAGCCTTGGTGTTCTTGTCTCATTCCACCCAGACACCCTGGAATTTCTTGCTTAGTCTGCCCTCCCTGTGGAACCCGCGGAACCCTGCCTTGCCATCGGCATGTGCTGTCCAGGGGTTACTTGAGTAGAGAGAATGGGAACCTCCCCTGGAATGGGTGTAGAAAGTTAGAGCTGACTGTCATAGGGCAGGCCTGCTCTCCAAAACATGGTGCCATGATTTTCTGATCAGAGCCCTCGCCTGTCGGTTTTCACAAGAAGCCAACCAATACCAATTGTCTACACATGAGCTCGGGCTGAGGTGAAGGCCTCCTTTTGTCGCACATGGAGCAGTTCCCATGACTGTATGTCTCCCAAAGTTTGGTGCCCGGTCCCCTGCCTCAGCATCACCTGCTGTTCCCGGCCCGGTAGGAATCCCTGTGGGGCCTGGGACCGGCATTTTGACCAGATCGTCACGCATCTCTAATGCACAAGGAGGTCTGAGTACAGCTCCCAAAGGGCAGGAGGACAGCCCTCTGGGATTCGTGGAGGTCACGTGGCAGAGAGTGTGCAAGCACACGTGCATTTGCACACATGGACCCACAAGAACCAAGTGTGTGCTAATATGCATATTTATGGGTGCCACTCTGGTAATTGGGCCCCTTCTTATGTCACCATGCCCCCAAAGTGCCACCTGCTGGCATGCCTTAAAAATATTTTGGTGAGGGGCACCTGGGTGGCTCAGTCATTAAGCGTCTGCCTTCCGCTCAGGTCATGATCCCAGGGTCCTGGGATCAAGCCCCACTTTGGGCTCCCTGCTCTGTGGGGAGCCTGCTTCTCCCTCTCCCACTCCCCCTGCTTGTGTTCCCTCTCTTGCTATCTCTTTCTGTGTCAAATAAATAAATAGAATCTTAAAAAAAAAAAAATATTTTGGTGAGGGGGCACCTGGCTGGCTCAGTCGGTAGAGCATGTGACTCTTGATCTTGGGTCATGAGTTCAAGCCCCATGTTGGGCATAGAGCTTACTTAAGAAAAAAAATTGGTGAGACATGCCACAGCATGGATGAATCTTGAGGACATGATGCTGAGTGAAACAAGCCAGTAACCAAAGCACAGATACTGTATGATTCCACTAATCTGAAGTTCCTAGAGTAGTTACATTCATGGAGACAGAAAGTAGAATGATAGTGACTAGGGGCTCTGACAGAGGAGGAAATGAGGAGTCAAAGTTTGTGAGTACAGAGTTTCAGTTAGAGAAGTTGAAGAAAATTCTGGAGATGGATGGTGGTGGTGGTAGCAATGTGAATGTACTTAATACCACTACAGACTTAAAAATGGTTAGAATGGTAAATTTGTGTTATGTGTATTTCACCACAATAAAAAAAATTCTGATACTTTGAGCCATTGCCCTGCCCCTGGGAAGAGCCCTGCCAGCTAGAATGTTCAGCCCTGCCCTGGCCTTGAAACTCTCCAGAGAAAGTGGGACTGCATTCACCACGGCCCCGCCCAGCATCCCACACCCCTGGAGACAGGGAGACCTTCCTTGGGTCCTTCAGATCCACACCGTAGTAAGTCATCCTGGGACAGGAGCCCTTTGTGTCCTGCATGAGTCAGAGACTGGCTAATGAAACCGAAGGAAATGATACTTTTTCACATGGGGGCAGCCAAAGGCAGAGTCTCTGAGAAAATGTGGATGACATCAGAAGCTTCCAAGTGATGAAGTGTTGGGTCAGCTGGTGTGTATGGCCCCAAACAGTGTCAGCTTCACTTTAGCACAGATGTGTAAGGCTATACATTTAGGGAAAAATAAGTAAAGTCATGTCCATGACCGGAAGTTGCCAGTGGCCTGACATAGCCCAGCCAATCTAAGAAGCTATTGGAAACATTCTCCTAAAGGCTTTGGACTGATGTGCTGCTTTGGACAAAAAGACCAGCCAAACAGCCAGGCGTGATAGTGAGGGTGCTGGAAACAGCACGGCATTTGGGTCTGACCTCGGCAAAACTTGGACATGTAGCCTGTTGCTCCTTCTTGAAGGGATTGTCTTTCCGAGGCAAGACTAAGTCTACCAGGACTCCAGGAGGGGAAGGAGATCATGAGGTGGGGGCCATCCCCATTGTGAATGTCCTCTCCTTATTAACGCTGTGGCTGAGGTGACATATGAACTTGATCTGCAAGTCCCCACAATCAGAACGAGGATCTGGCAAAAGGCAGCTTTGGCACAAACGTGAGCAATTGTTATTTACATGGCAAGTAGTAAGCATCTATGGAACTTACAAACCCCAGAGGTGGCATAAACCAAATGCAGGAATAGACTCAGGGAGAGCACGGAAATGTTCGTGGATGACAAGCCATAATGGGTGGTCAGGAGATGCTGGGCTGAGGGGCCGGCTCCTGAGGTCTGTGTCAGGTGGAGTGGCATTTCCCCCTGGAGACACCCTGAGTGCCCTCAGAGAGCTGGATCTGCCCCGTGGCCCCAGTTCTGATTTTTCTTACACTCTCTTTGCCTTGTTTTGTCCTCAGAGCGATGGCTGTCTCTGGTCATCCGCTCTAGGTGATAGCCTTTCAGAGCCTTGAAGATTTTGACTGCCCACGCCCCCACCTCCTACTCCATTGATATTTCATTCCTGTTCCGATCTGTAGAGTCCCAGCCCATTATCTTTTCTTTTCGAGGTGTCCCTCTGAACCCCCACTCCTAGGCACTATGCAATGGCAGGGCGAGCTGAAGAAGTTAAAAGCACGGGGGCAGGATGACTAGGGTTGAGGGAGCATGGTGGCTTTGAGATCATGGGAAAGGGGCAGACAGAGCAACCGGGAGCCCCGGGGCACAGTAACAGGTGCCAAAGGGGCCTGGAAGGAGGAACCATCCTCAGCCTCCCCTCCTGCCCTGTTCTTTCCCTCCCCCTTTGCCCAGTTGAGCTGATCATGCATTTATGGAGTACCTATACACTCCATGGAGTGCTGAGGGCGAATGAGTCTTCCAGAAAGGAGCCCCTGTCCTTCTTCTGTACCCCTGCAGAGCTTCACTCTGGGCTGCGTGGCCGAGGCCTCCATTCCCCTAACTCATGTTACTCGGTGAAGCTGGTACGGGGAGACAGGCTAATCAGCCACCAAGTGTCTGTCTGCCTAACTCCCTCCACTCCCAGGCTGTTTGCTATTTAGCTGTTAGGTTTTCAGGGACAGAACTTTGACCCATGGTTTATGGGAGTCCATTAAAAAACAAGCTGTGTTATAATGGGCTTCTACTGTCCTGGATCAATTTCCCTCCTTTCTGCGGGAGAGGAAGAATGCTGGCTGGCTGGTGTTTGGGATGCTGTGATCCTGCAGCCCAGCACCCTGCCTCCCACACTGGCCTGTGAGCATTCAGCTGCTCACTTCCCCAGCTGAGTGAGTGGTTCTTTTCAGGGCCAACCAACTGCACACGGATTCCTGAGCCATGATCTCATCGGCTCATGAGAAGCCGAGCACGTACACCGACTCACACTGGAAAGAGAGCGGGGCATTCTAGGGTCCGAGCGGGGTTAGGGGAGGTTCAGGGGTTCACCCCTTATGTTAGCGCCAGAGCTGGCTTCCCGTCAGTCTGCCATGTCTGTCTGTCAGTCTGCCATGTCTGTCTGCACATGCTGCTGTGGATCCCCACCGGGGTCAGGACTGGCTGGCAGGCTCCCCATCTGCCATGGCTGCCTCCACACCAGAGCCCCCAGGACACAGTCTTGCAGGGGTGGTCTGGCCCTGGCTTGGACATCTTCCTGCCCACACTGTTGACTTCAGCATTCCTTTAGTTGGCAAATATTTATTGAGCTCCAACTGTAGCACTTCCCAAAGTGGGCCCGTGGAGCTTTTGGATTGGAACCATCTGGAATGATGGTTAAAATGCTGGCTCCTGGGCACTATGCCAGACCTAATGCACCAGAATCTCTGGGTGGAGCCTGGGGATCTGCATTTTAATCAGTTCCCCCAAGTGATACTTTTGTGCCCTAATGTTGGAGACTTGCTGGCTGTGATGGTTAATTTTGTATCAACATGGCTGGACCACAGTGCCCAGATATTTGTTCAAAAGTTATTCTGGATGTTTCTGTGAGGATATTTTTGGATGAGATTAACATTTGAATTGGTGGACTTTCAATAAAGCAGATTGCTCGCTATAATGTGGGTGGGCCTCGTCCAATCAGTTGAAGGCGTGAATAAAACAAAGACTGATCTCCTCTCAGTGAAAGGGAATTCTGCCAGCCCACCCTGCAGATTTTGGGCTTGCCAGCCTCTATGGTCACAGGAGCCAATTCCTTAAAACAAACCTCTCCCTCTCTCCTACACACACACACACACACATGCACACGCACACGCACACGCACACACAAACACACACATCCTTATGGTTCTGTTTGCTCAAAGAACCTCGACTAATACACTGGCTTGCTGTGTGCAAGACCCTGGCCCTCACATCACAGTCACACCTGGGCAGATGTCAGCTTAAAGCAGACCCTGGCCTGGCTCTGCCCACCAGTCCTGGCTTTGCAGGCATGGGCTCTAAAGTCCCCAGACTGGCTGGGCAGAGCAGTAGCCGATGTGGCCCAGCCCTGACTCTTCTCTGCGTGGAGTGCCCTGACGCTGCTGTCCTCCACAGGACAGGGCTTAGATTTTATTGCCAGATTCAGCAAATAAAAATACAGGATGCCCAATGAAATTTGAACTTCAGATAAGCAATGAAACCTATTTTAGTAGAAGTGTGTCTCATGCAATATTTGGGACATACTTATACTAAAAGAATTTATCTGCAATTCAGATCTCACTGAGCATCCTGTATTTCATCTGGCAACCCCGTGACAGCTCTGCACACTTTTCTCTTGAGCCTGGAGTCAGCGATTGGTTCTTGTTCATTGTATTCCCTTTACGAAGGGCTTTCTCTGATGTGATCTCACTCCATCCCTGCAAAGATGGGGAGGCAGCGCAAACATCATTGCCATCATCCCCATTTCACAGTGGGCACTGAGGGTGAGAGGCTGTCAGAGCTTCCCAGCTGAGATCAGAGCAGTCCTGGCTGCACAGTGCAACCACCTGGGGGGATTTTAAATCACTCCCATGTGTTTGGGTGATGTGTATGATGTCTGCAACTTGCTTTGAAATGCATCAAAAAAATAAAATGGATGAATGCATGGGGATGATGGATAAATATGTGAGAAAGCAACTATAGCAAAACATGGATGATAGAATCGAGGTGGTGGGTATCCAGGTGTTTACTGTACAATCTTTTAACTGCTTTGTATGTTTGAAAGCATTCATAAAAGGCTGGGAGGGAAATAAAACCTGGTTGCATGGGTCCCACCCCAGAGCAATTAAATCAGAATCTATGCAGGTGGGGCCCAGGCAGCAGTATCATTTCAACGCCACCCAAGTGATCTGAGCTAACCCATCACTGCTCCCCGTGTACCAGGCACCACCTGCAGGGTACGGGAACCCCACATCAGTGGTTCCCCGGCTCAGTGCATCCGAGGGTGGAGGGCTGGTTAAAACAAATGACTGGGCCTCATCCCCAGACTTTCTAATCTATAGGACTGGGGCGGGGCTGCAAATTCGCATTTTGGCTAATGCCCCCTGGGGAGGGGATGCAGATGTTGCTGGTGCCGGGACCACACTTTGAGAAGCACTGCCTACACAAACACAGAGGAACACGGGGTGGATATGTGCTAAGAGTAGTATAAGCCACGTGCTGCATCTGTCGGCAGAGGAAGCCATTAGCTGCGGGAGGGTCAGAAGAGGCTTTTGCAGAAGAGCCGGCATTTGTGTGAGCCTCAGAAGATGGGGAGGTCTTCACGGGAGGAGAGTGCATTCTGCACGGCGGGAACAGTAGAAGCAAAGACACAGACACGGAGGTGGGCAAGTGCATGAGGGGTAGCTAGATTGGGGATGAACTGAGGGAGGTGGAGATGGAGAAGGAATGGCCGGAGAGGAGGCAGAAAGGGGAGCTTGTGCCAAATGGAAAGAGCATTTGGATTTGATCATGTGGGCAGTGGGAAGCTGGGGAAGGTTTATTAGCAGCAAAATGATGTGACCAAATCATCGCCGTGGACTGTTGTTCTGGCAGCTCTGTGTAGGACAGATTGGAGAGGAGAGATGAAAGATAGGCAGCGTTCTTAGGAGGCTAGTGTGAGCGGCTGCGGTGAGTGACGTGGAGGGTCCGCATAATCACAACACTGATAATGATGATAAAATAATGGCTGACATTTATCGAGTGCTTTCTAGGTGCCAGCCAGTGCTGTGTGCTTTTGCAAACATCCCTTTTTAGTCTTCACAACTGCCCTGCTTGGTCTTACAGGTGAGGAAACCGACTCGGAGAGGCTAAGGAATGCCCAGGTTGGGACTGGAACCCAGGGCCGTGCTCACACAAAAGCAAGGAGGGTGGTGGGGAGGAGGAGGAGGCCAGCAGGTCCCTGCCTGGATCCTCATCCCCCCAGGGAGTCATCAGCGTGCCCTGGCTCAGGGTCTCATGCACTTCCCTGCCGAGGCTGAGCCCCGAGCCCGGAGGGGCGCAGCTGGCCAGGGGGGCAGGCATCCCCGTCCCTCCCCACCAGCCGGCAACGAGGCTTTCCTGGCAAGCAGAGACTCAGCTGTGCTTCCTCCACCCTGCCCCCGGGCCCAGCGCCCACTCTCTGTCCCTCCTTGTCCAGTGCTCCCCACAGCTGCCTGCAGACCACACCTGTAGGCACTTAACTAAAGCTTCTGGGAGAAAAACGACCTTGCTTCCTACTCCCTTCTAGGTCCCTGCTGTCCTTGGGCCTGAGCAGAGGACACTCCTAGGCACCTCCCCAGAATTCTTGCAATTCAGGTGTTCCTCTAACCAGCCCCTACCATGGCCACTGTATACCCAAGCAGTTCCATTACTGAAAAGGAGATGGGTGTGGGGGCAGGACCTGTAGGGTGAGTAATAGATAAAGTCCTTATAGAAACATGCCTGCAGATAGCAAGCCTGGTAGCTGTTATTCTTATTATAACTGGGCTCCATGAATGCAGAGCTTGGGGACTTTGGCACCAATGACCAGGTTTAAAGAGAGACATTCATTAAGCACTGGAAGGGCTTTGTCTGATCTTGACCATCTTTCTGTCTCTAAGAAGGGCTGCTTTTATACCAGGTCAGAAAGAGCTCACTGTACTTCTCTTAAAGACGCCCCTCCTCTCTTCCCATCCCCTGGCCCAGGGCTGAAGCTCTTTGTTCTGCCCTCCACCAAGCCCCAAGGCTTGCTCACCTCCTGGACACTGTCCACCTGGGAGGTCTTTGAGCACGTGCCCTGCCCTGCCCCCACCACCAGACCAGAAGGACCTGTCTCATAGATACCTAGGGCTGGGGCAGCAGTGAGGCTCTTATTGTAGCTGCAGAAGTCTTGTAGGCATCTGTGTGTGTGTGTGTGCGCGCGCACGTGCGCACACGCACGCACATACACGCGTGCACACAGTTGAGTTTGCACCCTGTGCATATTCCTGTATTGAGGGTATGTGCTTGGGGCAGTGGTGGTGCAGTCTTCATTCAGACCCATTTTTCACCTGTTTGTGCAGGAGAAATGGGGCTCACCTGGCAGGGGAGGGTGATGGAAGCATTTCCTGGAAAGGCTTCTTGCTAGGGCTAGACAGTGGGGCTGTGTGTGCCCTTTCTCTGTCCCAGCCTCCCCTCCCCATCAGCCAACCACCTGTGAGCCTTCTTCCTCCCTGGGCTGAAGTGTGTAGCATGTGCGGGGAGCAGATGGGGGATGGTGTCCCTGGGCTTTTTCTCCCAGCTTCCCTCAGCCAACTGTTTGCTGCCAGATGGATCTGGGTGCTGATGAGGTGTGCACAGGGAATGGCAGCCAGCTCCCAGCCAGCCCATGGCCTTGCCCGATGAGTTGGGACACAATTATATTCTGGAAGTTCAGGGATCTGAGCTGGCAAGACACAGACCAACAGGAACTGAGCCTGGTAAAGAAAAATCTCAGCCCTCCAGGAGGAAACCCTGCTGGAGTCCCTCCCTGCCTCCCCCTCCCGCAGCCTGGGCTCCACGGCTGGCTGCCCTCCCTGGGAATCTTCAGCCCACCCACTCTGACTGAGCACGGACTCCAGCCTCTTATCGCTTTGCTGTTTTATTTATTGCACAAACACCACCATAACAGCAATAACATAGTAAAAGTCTCTCTCCATTTCATGACCTTAACAGACGAGCTGTTCAATTTTCTTTGTTCCCTTCTAGTTCCTGTCCATATTACATCCCTCCCTCCTTCCTCCTCCACCCCACCCCAACTCCTTTCCTTCCTTCCTTTCTATAAGAGGAAAGGGGGCAGATTCTAGCACCTTCTGCAGCCTGCCAGGCTCCACCCCCCTCACCTGGGGTAGGGGAGAAGACACACCTGCAGGATAGGGGTCTTGGCTGGCGGCATCTCAGAAGCTGAGCTAGACCAGCTTGTGCACCCTGGGCTTAGCAGCTCATTGGCTGGCTCCCTTCAGGGGTCTGAAAGCACCCAGGCCCACTTGGCAGCTCTGACTGGGAAGCAGGGTGGGGGGTGGGCAGAGAGAGAGGACAGAAATGTAACCTGAATATAGGCGAGAGTCAGGGAGGCCAGGGATCCAGGCTGGATGACTAGCTATTGTGTCTCTCTCTTGCCCTAGTCTCCATACTGCTCACTCCCTAAAGATGGTATTAAGAGTGATTTTTCTGGAGATGCTGGGATTCAGTCATTTCTAGCTCCCAGATTTCTGAATCAAGGTATGTGGACACTCATCAATGAGGAGGGGGCTCTCAGGCTCCCAGGCCCAAGTTGCTCAGAGCCTTATCCAGTGTGAGCCATCAAGGCTTGACATGGGGAGAAGATCGTATCCAAGATCTGGAGAGGGTGCAGCAGAGGAGGGTGGGGTGGGTTAACTTCCCACTCTGAACATTCGGATCTGTGGCCCCTCTTACGGCCTGCAGACTTCACAGGGGATCTGACAGGGTCATCAAAGGGCCGGGGTATGTGTGCTCCCTGACCCCAGCCTTTCCACTGAGCCATTTCACCTGCACCCAAGCCAGCATCCTAAGCACTCTCACCAACTCCCGGGGCGTCTCTCCCCAGTGCTGGACCTCTTAGCCTAGGAGAAGGAGTGGAGCTAGTGGGTTAAACGAAGAGCTGAATAAAGTCAAACCATAGCCCAAAGCACAGACAGTACAAAACAGCGTGCAAGCCATGACCAACTTTTATTGCACTCAGGTTCTGAGGATGATGGGTCTAGGCTGAGTTTTGCACATACACACTGGGTGAGGGGAGAGATCCGGCGTGCAACAGCTGACACACTTCACACGGGGCGGCAGAACCCTACCTGTTACTGTGTGGTTTGGAGTTGTGTCGATATATTCAGCCAAAGCACACGCCTCACAACATCAATGCACGACTCCAAAAAAGTCAGTTGCTGCTGGTTCCCTGGAAATACTGAAGAACTAGTCTTGTAGAAAGGTCTCACCAACTGCCACCCTAGTCCCTGTCACCACGGACAGCAGAGTTAGAAGCTTTACGTGGCTGCAGGAGGAAGACAAAATAGACACTGGAAGAACTTTCTGTCTGGAGAGGTGAGGGCCTTTTCTCCCGCCTGTCTAGACCGGAGACGCGAGTCAACCACCGTGGGTCAGTCAATGAGTTCACCCGGTCAAGAGGCATTTGTTGAGCACTTACTGGACTCGTGGTGCCACCACCTTCCCGGCATTTCATCTTCGTGCCTGGTCTCTGAAGTGACTGTCACTACAGCCGGTGTTGTCATGATCCTTCTTTTAAAGAGAAGGAAGGCAGCGGGTCCCAGTGATTCGGAGTGCAGCGTCCGGCTGGGCCCAGCCTGGGACTGTGCCCGTTGACTAGCTCAGGGAGAGAGGCAGGGCACGCACAGCCCACGCTCTTGTCACCACGCCCCACCTGGCTTCCCGAAAGCCTCGGGGAAGGCTTCCCTCTGCAGAGGCATGGCACCACCCATGCAGCCGTGTGTGAACACCTTCCTCACTGGGCATTCAGGGTGGGAGCCTCGCATTCATTCATTCAACAGACATCAGGGCCGGGGATCCAGAGAGGAGTATGACATTATTCTTGTCAGCTCTTAGTAGACCTGTTAATATCTTTGCTTCTCAGCCCACACTAGATCCAGAAAACATTTCCAATCCATTACCTTGAGCAGAATTATCACCTGCCACATTTTCCTTCTGCAAGCTGGCTGCTTTATGAGTATCTAAATTTTCAACCATGAGTGGGCACATTATCTAACGTCACCTTGGCTAAGAGCAAAGATTCTCTACCTTTTGTTCCACCATTCAGTCATTCTCTCACTCAACAAATAATTCAGGGTCTACATGTCAGGTATTGTGTTAGGAGCTGGGGATACAGTGCTGAGCTAAAAAGACAGGATTCCTGCCTGTAGGAGTTTACAGACATTAACCAGACAATTTCCCCATCCTGCTCTGATGTATTCCCAAGGACTAAGGTGCTTTGTTCAGGAGTGGCTCCCTCAGACATGGCTTTCCTTGGGTCCTAGACTGTCCCAGACTCAGCCCATCCTGTCTGCTGGGGATGATGAGCCACTGGGCAGTGCCCAAGGACCCGGTGTTGGTGGATCCTTCCCTTTGGAAGGAGGCAGAGGACACGTGTTAACTCTCTTGGCCTCCCGGCTCTTGATTAGCCCTTCTTGTGAGAGTTGCCCCAATGGACAGCCTTAGCGGAGCCTCTGAAAAGAGGAGGCCATTCTGCTCAACTCCCAGAAAGAGGGCAAAAGAGGGGCCTTGTTTCTCTAAGGAGTTCGGTGGCTTGGGAAAGGGGACACGGCAGTTAGGCGGGTGTGGATTCAGGCCCAGAACTCACTTACTAGCTGTGGGATTGAGCGAGTTGTGAACGTCTGTGCACCTCAGCTCCTCAGCACTAAGTGGGACAGTAATCCTCACCTTGTAGGACCGCTGCGGTGATTAAATGCGATACTATTCGTGAAAGCTTCCGGAATATTTGCCATTTATTAGAGGGGTGGCCACCCTTCCTTCAGTGTCCAAATGACTTTCAGCTTCTTAAGGACATGCTTGCCTCTGGAGTTGACACTTCCTGAGAAAAGGCTAGCAAATACTAGAAAGTAAGGAAGTATCAAGCCCCCTATTGTAGGACCACGAGGCTAGAATAGTGGTTCCCGGAATGTGGCCCTGGACTCAGCAGCACCTGGGAACTTGCTAGAAATGCGAAGTCTTGGGCCGCACCTCAGAACCACTAAACCAGAAATTCTGGGGAAGGGGCCCAGCAATCTATTTTAACAAGCCCTCCAGGCGATTGTGATGCATGCTGAAATGTGAGGAACCTCTGGGCTGGAGATTGCAAACCGGCTGTCAGGGGGCCAAATTCTTTCACAGATGTGTTTTGTTTGGCTTCTGTCATCAGCTGGAGCTAAGCTGCAGCTGCCCCTGAGGAGTGGCTGTGCCCTTCTGAAGGGGTTACAGTCTTCACTCTGCCGCTCCTTCCTGTGTCACACCAGCTGGCCTCCCTTCTTCGGCTGCCCAGCCCCTGGCAGCAGGCATCTGAGTTTGTGGCCAGGGCTCTTGGTCAGGGTCTGACTCACAGCGAGGCAGCCGCTCTGCTTCAGCTGCTCCTGAACGTCAGGAGGTCGGGAGAATGTCCTGGGATGCTGAGCCACCCGGCCCAGCGGGCGACAGGAACAGGGTGGCCTATTCTCTAACTCCCAAAGCCAGCTGTCAGGTCCTGCTGGTTTCACTTGAAGTGTTGTGAATTCCCAGCACATCACACACACCCACCTTCAACTGCAGCTCCTAAAATACCTTCCACAGCCAAACTGACATGATTTTTACATTCCCTACTACCTTGGATTATCTGCCTGGCTGCTCTGGGCCACCCCTGCCATTGGCCCAGCTGATGAGCAGTGACTGGAAAGGAATGGCTACCGTGGAGCAGCAGAAGGGCCAGCAGTGAGCAGCTTAGCCGAGGGCGGGGACCTTGGCCGGCCTGGAAGTCTAAATCCAGGTGGGTTCCAGGGAGGCTAGGAGGACCAGGGGCTGTGGTGTCTGGGGGGATGGAGCAGGTAGAGGTGGAGCTGGGAGCTCTCATTGCTGACGCTGGAACAGATAATCATGACCAAAAATGAAAAGCTCTGGGCTGCGGGAGAGGGACTGAGCTGGACTCAACCTTGGACACAGAGGTATGGAGGAGACTCGAGAAGCTTCTCTGCTCTGCACGCCCCCACCCCCGGCCCGGAGCCATACCAATGCCTGCCTCCCTTCTGGAGCGAATACATCTCGACAGCAGCCCCGTCTGGAGACAGGAAGCAGGCTGGCTAAGAGCACAGGCTTTGACATCAAACAGATATGAGGTCAGATCCCAGCTCAGCCACTTCCTATGTGACTCTGGACAAGCGACACAACCTCTCCGTTTTCTCATCTATCAAAGGTCCCTAAAGCCTGTTTTATAGGCATACGCTGAGGATGAAATGAGATAACATTTGTGAAACAATTAGCCGCAATGTCATAGAATAAAGAACACAATAAGCTTAGGTATAATTATAATTATCAGACAGCAGAAACCATGTATTTTCACCGGAACACCAGGTATTGAATTTGGCAAGTTGGCGTCATTGGTGAGGAAAATGGATTCAGATGTAAGCATTAATAAATGAGCAGATCATGTAATTCTCAAAAGAAGGGTTCTGCAAAGAAAGAGACAGTGTCCTTCCCGAATAGTTGGGCCCGTGGCGTTTTTTAGGGCCCTTGATAAGTGTTGGTTCGTGTAGCAGAAGAGAAGCAAGGATGTCCTGTTAGTGATGGGCACCAGACGCTGATGAGGCCACTAAGAGACATTCACATGAAATGACCCCTCCCTCCTCACATCCAGCTGCTGTGGAGTGGGGAGGATCCGTTTTGCCTAGAGCCGGTGCGGGGAGGGGGGGGGTGGGCAGCAATGGGCAGAATTACCTCAGAGGTCCACACAAACATTATTAACCTCAGGAAGATCCAAATTTGCCTGATTACCCCCTGCCCTTTCTCACAAAGAAATGGTATTTCCCATTGTGTTTTGGTGTGGGGTTTGGGATGCAAACAGCTCCCCTCTCTTCCAATCTAAAAGGGACAGTACTGGGACCCCTGGGTGGCTCAGTCAGTTAAGCATCTGACTCTTGATTTCGGCTCAGGTCACAATCTCCGTCCGAGTCCTGGGATCCGGCCCCGCGTCAGAGTCTGCTTGTCCTTCTCCCTCTTCTCCTCCCCCCTCCCCCCCCCCTTCCCGCTCGCTCTCACAACTCTATCTCTAAAATAAATAAATAAAAGGGACAGTACTGGGAGGGCTGGACCCCTCCAGCCCTTTCAGCCCCCACCCCACCCCACCACTAGATCACCCCCCAGGATCACTATTCCTTCTGACTCAGGTTCATTGCTTCTGGGGAGACGGACCCTGAAAAAAGGGCCTGGAGTGGGGGATTAGCATCCATGCATTTCTGATTCTGTCCAGCTGTGTAAATGGCTTAGCGAAGACTAAAGCAACCCATAATTATCACAATTATAATGAGCGGGGAGAGCACGGATGCAGAAGTATAATCCAAATTAAACTGCAAAGGGAAGTTACACTATCCCCCAAGGCTCTTTCTGCCCGACTACTCTGTGAGTCTGTGAGCCTAAACATTCCTGGGGGCCCATCCTGATAATCGGGTGACATGGAGACCAATTGATGTTTGGATTTATAGCTTTCCAGGGAAACGTCGTGGGGCCTTGGAGAGGATTCACACATTTCCTTGAAGGGAAGGAGGTGTGAAGGAGAGTGGGACAGCTTGGAGGATGAAAGTACAGACACCGGATCTGGTCGAGGTTCTAGCCCTGGAGGGGGTTGAGGGCTGCGCCTGGCCCACGCTTTGTCTTGCAAACAGGGTGAGGGGAAGAGCCCCAGACCAAACGGTTTGGTTTGTGCAGTTTGGTCTTGACCCCAGCGCACGCCTTCCCCTGGCTCTTTGTCAGCCCTCCTCTGCAAAGCCTCTGAAGAGCTTGTTTTCGGGCAGATTCCCGAGAAGCAGAGCCTGAGCTGGGTGGGATTCCCGTGCAGGTGGCTAACGAATGGGACGAGCCCTTTTGAAGCACCTTCGAGGGTGTGAAGGAAGCGGGACAGGGCAGAGGACAAGGCCAGGTGAAGATGCGCCAGCTGGGGAAGCCTGCTGATCCCACTGGGAGCTCTGGGGCATGAATTACACAACAGAAGTTGGTTCACCCAAGACAGGGGGCTGGGCTTTTATACTTCGGCATCAGTTGTGATTGCCCACTAGTCTCCCAGACATAAGTCCAGGAGGAGACTGCCCTGGGCTCAGGGCCAGCCTCTCGAGAAGGTTGCTGGGGGCTGGGGGCTGGGTACTCTGGCCCAGGAATGGGGGTCTGGGCAGGGTGCCAAGAGAACCTGCTACAGAGCTATTCCAACCCCACATTTGTTCTCTCCTCTTTCTCTCCTGTGAAAAGCCACATTAATTAAACTCAAGAAGTTCCTCATGTATTTCTGAAGACCATCTAGAGGTCATTTGTGGGGTGGTTGGGAAGGGGGACGTCTAAGGTTCTTCTCTATCCTTAAGTCTATAAGATTACACTCGAAAGTGAATAATTATTGGGATAACCCTTCGAAGACTAATCACATGTAAAGGCTTATTTTAATAAATATTCTTACAATGCAATTTCCTGCTGACTTGATTCTCAAAAGGGCACTGTGAAACAGCTTTTATTGTTGTTGTTGTTGTTGTTATTCCCATTGCACAAACTGTTGCTCAGAGTGGTGAAGTGTTTTACTTAAGGTGACTCAGCTAGGCAAAGTAGTCCATTTCTTTTTTTTTTTTTTTAAGATTTTATTTATTTATTTGACAGAGAGACAGCGAGAGAGGGAACACAAGCAGGGGGAGTGGGAGAGGGAGAAGCAGGCTTCCCGCCGAGCAAGGAGCCCAATGTGGGGCTTGATCCCAGGACCCTGGGATCATGACCTGAGCCGAAGGCAGACGCTTAATGACTGAGCCACCCAGGCGCCCCCAAAGTAGTCCATTTCTAACAGCAAAATTTCAGGTAGTACTACAGACATCTGGGGACTATTCTTTTTAGGAGAGCCCTTTCCTAAAAACTCTTTAAATCATCAACCTCTTAGCCCCTCTCCAAAGCATCAACCTCAAATGAAAATATTTATCAACTCTCTTCAGTGTTCAAGACACTGGTAGTGTCTGGGGACTTTAAAAAGATTGTGACATTTGCCTAAGGGGCTTTCAGTCTAACCAGGGAGCCAGATATATAACAAACAGGGAGGTTGGATCCAATGCCAACTAAGAGGATAGGTGGGCATCATAGCAACTGGATGTGGCGGGCCTTCTGAAGGGGAGAGGTGTTCCAGGCTGGCCTTGGAGAAGGATAGGTCTTGAATGAGATGGATTCCAGCTCGCTGCTAAATAATCCCTTCCTGCCAGCTCGTTGTCACTGGGAGACCTGTGCCAAGAAGTGGTACATCCATCCGTTCATCCATTCATTCATACAACATGTGCGTGTCAGCTGAGTTCCCACTACGTGGCAGGCTCTGTGCTTGGCTCTGGGGAGGCAGCGAGGAGAGGGCTTTGCCTGAAGCTCACCATCTAATGTAGACATGGCCCACACTGCTGTCATCTTTTCCCTAGTCCCTAATCCCGGGTCCTGAGCAGTCCAGGCTGGGAAATGCTCTGAACAGCAGTGGGTGTTCTTAATTTCACTCACCTCTAAATAAGCAAGTGATCAGTTTGTTACCTCCCTAGAGAGAAGAGGTAACAAAAAACAACACCAGAATAACTTTAAACATAAGGACGTATTTAACCACTCAAAGGTGGTTAGAGGTGACTGCAGCGGCTGGCCTTTGCTCACTGGCTCAGCAGCATCAGGATATGCTGTAATCTTGTCGGCCTGTCTCTCATAGTGCCAAAATGGCTGCCATAGCTCAAGACATCACATTCAAGGAAATCACCAAGGAAGGTGGCGGGACAGAAGGGGTTGATGCCAGCCGATTCTATTCTCTTACAAGGAAAGCAGCACTTTCCCAGAATCTGCAGCTGACTTCTGCTTATTTCTCATTGGCTGGAACTATGCACAGAGCCACCCCTAACTGCATGAAAGTTGGGAAAGCATCTCACCTGGGGCTGGGAGCGTTGCCACTCTGCGACATGGGGGTGTTACTGAAGGTGGTGGGGGAATGAATGTCTGGTTTTGCTGCAGGAAGAACTGTGGACTTCCTTGTACAATCCTAGGCACTGAGCTTCTGCCCCTAGCTCCTGCCAAAGAAATGTGTGGACTGATCTGAGTCCCTCCTGCTGAATCATAAACCGGCTTCTTCCTAGCCTGTCCTCTTCCCCTTCTGCACACGGGGACCCTCCCTGCCCCTTCCCTCCCCTCCCCCGCCCCACTGCCAGGCCTGACCTCCCATCCCATTCCCCACATCTGCCTTCTGCCCTCCTGCTTTCCGCTTTACTTTTTACCCACCATGAAGCCCCTTTGGGAAAGGAAAATGGGAGGGAGGATGAAAGAGGAGGGAAAGTGTTAATTAAACACCAGATGTTTAACTCTGTTAATTAATGGCTCTGTTACCCTGAGTGGCATCAGCCTTCTCTTATCTGTCTCCTTCACCCTCACTACCCTCTGTAAACTTGGAAAGCCCAATATTGGTGCAGGGGGCCTGAGACCAGCAGAGGGAAGGAGGCCTACTGGCATTGGGAGCAGAGAGAAGGACTAGTGGGAGAGAGACTGAAGCCCTGAGGTCACAAACAGACATGTTCTGTTTAACGCACATAGGGATTTCAAAAAATGCAAGTAATTGCCAGCATTTAAGCAACAAGGGAATTTCACATAAATCCAGATGTATAGACTTTCTTTAAAAATGGACAGATCAGGGCCGGTGTCCTGAGAAGGCAACAGTCAGCTGGAGAAGAGGGAGCTGAGTCGCAGCTGTCCTGTCCAGATGGGGTCCGTGCCTTCCCATCCTCCGCTGCCCCTTCCCTATCCACCTAGCTTGGGTGTCCCTGCTGCACCTGCGGACTTCTGGGTTTGGGATCCACTGCAGAGGTACAAGTGCCAGAACTTGACAATGGGTTGGATGTGCGAGATGAGAGAGGGGGGCATCTGGGAATGCTGAGATGCGAGTCAGGATACCTGGGGGGGACTGTAGTTCCATTGACAGAAATGGGGGACGAGGAGGAGCAGGTTAAGGGAGAAAGGTGACAAGTTAATTTGGGGCAGGCTGCAGTGGACATGTCTGTGTGACCTGCCGTGGAGATGGCCATGTGGTCTGGAATTCGAAGAGAGGGGCTGAGATCTGGGGAGCTGATGGAGCTGGGGTGCAAGTGGGAACCCTGGGAGGAGGGAGCAGGGGCTGAGACCACCCTGGGAGCAGTCGGAGTGAGAGAAGAGGGAATTGAGAGTAGAAACTTGGGAGAACCACATGTCTGGGAGAAAGAGCTAGAAATGAAAGTTAGGGCCATCATAAAGGTTGGGGAGGAACCTGGACAGTGTAATGACAGAGAAGTAGGTATAGAGTCCAAGATTTTGATGGCACCTTCCTCTGTGTTATTTGCTTTGAAGCCCGAGGGCTATTTCCAGCAAGCACTATGGCCCCAGGGAGGGAAATGGGGCTAAAGCCCTTGTTCCTTCTGGTGCCCTGTGGTTGCTGGCTCCCCAAACGCACATGAAATCAACCATTTACATCGTGGCAGTTTTACCCTTTTCAGGTCGTCCAGAGTCTTTTCTCTAATAACTTTAGAAGGAAAGGCTTTGTCCCCCAGGGAAAGTTTCAGTGTCATCCCAGAAATGACCCAGTAGGCAAACAGCGGCCCTGAGTGCTGTGTGCACGTAAGGAGGGATGCAGCTTCTGTAACCAACACCGACGCACAACCCCGAAAAATCTCTCCTCTCTAAGGAAAGGCAGAAGACACAGGGCTGTGGAGCCAGAGAGGCCTGGGGCCAGTCCCCAGCCTATGGCCTTCCTCCCTCTCACCTCTCTACCGCTGGTTTGTTGGTACATGTGTGGAAGGAGGGCGGCTTGCCATGGGGATGGAGTGGATGGCATTCATGGGGGCCTGTCACCCCCGGCAGAGGTTCCTTCCCGCTCCCTCTGACACCCCCAGCACAGAAGGCAGCAGATGTTACTGGTCTCACTTCATTTCAATAGATTTACAAGCATGCCTTTATGTGTTACTGAAAAATTGGGTGTAAATCCTATTTTAAGAACACAGTGGAACTCATTACTTGAAGAACGCGTTGGAAAATCCTTTTGGGAAGTGAATAATAATCACCCTTTGGTACAGCTTTTGCGCCAATATGCAAGAATTTCTTTGTCTGAAGTGCAGTTCACCTGGGAGGTCTTTCCCACGACGTCCTCTTTGCATTTTGTGACTGTCTTCTTTCCCATGGGACACACCATTCCCCTTCCTGTGCGTGCTGCCCCCCATCCTTAGTCCTCTCTCCCCACCCCCTCGGGCTCTCCCACCACGCTCCCCGACCACCCCCCAAAAGCAGTAACCTCTCGCCCCCCACCCCTTTGCCCCCAGACTGTGTGGACATGACTTGTCCCGGTGACCCTTTACTGGCTTCTGCTCTTCCTTCTTCCAAATTTCGGGCACAGATGCGTCTCTGGGTGTCAGAAATGTTCGCATGTGGGCAGAGTTGGGCGGGAGGACGTGTGATGGGTGTGGTAGGCCCAATAATGGCCACCAAAGATACGCACGTCCTTATCCCTGGAACCTGTGAGTATGTTACCAGAAGGTTCGTTGTGGCTGCGATTCAGCTAAGGACCTTGAGGTGGGGAGATGGTCCTGGATTACCCGGGTGGGCGCATTGTAATCACAAGGGTCCTTAAACGCAGAGACTTTTTCCCAGCTGTGATAGAGGGGGAGGTAAGTATGTAAGAATGGCTGGAGGGAAGCGGTGTTGCTGGCTCTGAAGATGGGAGGAATATGGGCAGCCTCTAGAAGCTAGGGAAGGCAAGAAAATGGATTCTCCCCCAGAGCCTCCGGAAAGGAATACAGCCCTGCCGACACCTCGATTTTCGCCCACGGAAACCCATGTCTGACTTCTAACCTGTAAGAGAATGAAGGTGTTGTCTGAGGCCACTCGGTCTGTGGTAATTGGTTCCAGCAGCAGCAGGAAGCGAATATGGTGGCAAACCCCACAGTCTGTTGGGGAGTCTGGCCGCACGCCTACATCTCATCTCTTTTGCCTCGTTCACCTCGTGTTCGTGGACTCGCCCCAAATCCTCCCCTTTCACGGAGTGATTTCAGCTAGTTGCGGGGTCTGCCTCTCTTGGATGCCCTGTGGCTCCCCTCTCTCTCCTGCCGCCCACACCCCATCCCTGAGCCACACAGCCAAGGTGTGGGTGGACAGGAGGGGGCTCGCTTGGCTCCAGTCTGGGGTCAGGGGGCTCTGCGGGAGAAAGACGGTGGGGCTGGCAGTGGGCCCACGCTGAGGGGAGAGCAGAGAGAAGACCTGATCATTTGGGGGCGTCCGTAGCACACGTCCTGAGATCTCCTGGTCCTCCTCAGCCCAGTGGATTTTAGGAGCTTTTTTTTTTTAAACTGTGGCCACATACACAGAAGATAAAATGTAGCGTCTTAGCCATTTTGAAGCGGACGGCTCAGCAGTCCTGGTACATTCACATGGCTGAGCAACCACGACCGGCCTCCGTCTCCAGAGCTCTTTCCTTTTGCAGACTGAAACTCTGTACCCTTTAAATAACAGCCCCCCATTGCCGCCTCTCCCTGGCTCCTGGCAACCGCCACTCTACTTTCTACGTCTATGAATTCGGTCATCCCAGGTGCCTCATGTAAGTGAAATCATACGGTATTTGTCCTTTTGTGTCTGGCTTATTGTAATTCAGCATCGGGTCCTCAGAGTTTATCCATGCTGCAGCAGGTGTCCGAATTTCCTTCCTTTTTAGGCTGAATCATCTTCCATTGTATTTAGTTTACCATTCGTCTGCCAGTGGACACTTAGGTTGCTTCCCCCTTTTGGCTGTTGTGCATAATGCTGCTGGGAACACGGGTGTACGAGTACCTTTTCGAGTCCCTGCTTTCAGTGTTTTGGAGTGTATATCCAGAGTGGAATTGCCAGATCAGATGGTGATCCTACTTCTGATTAATTGAGGAGCCACCCTACTGTTTTCCGTGGCGGCTGCACCGTTCTGCCTTCCCACCAGCCCGCGTTAGCCAGTTGTCAGGGTACAGGCCAGTGGCATGAAGCAAACTCACGGTGCTCTGTGGCTGTCAGCACCCCCATCTCTTCGGGAGCACTGGCTCTCTGGGTGTTGAGGAACCGCGCTCAGGAGCGTGAGTGGAAATGGGCCCTCCTTCGCAAAGGTTTATGTCGAGCCAATGAATCTGTCATTGAAACCCCAAGGAGGTCCGGGCCTTTAGCTGGATTTGCCTTCTATTTTTGAGCTGTAGGCATGTTTTCAAATGCAGTTTTCATTTGATACAGCAACTGAATATCTGATCGCAAAATGTTTCCAGGAGAGAGCTTGCCCATGGGGAGGAGAAAAAGGAGACTGCTCTGATGAATAGATAAGCTTGATTTGTGTTTGGCAACATCCTTAGTATTTAATTCCAGCAATTAAAGTAGGCAAGTCTCCTTTGTTTTCCTTTTCCTTGCAAAAACAATAAAATATTATAGAATGTTTGGGGGAAAAAATCCCTACTCATTGTCATGCCACCTTAGTGGGATGACCATCACCATTCATAACACTTACGTGTGCAAGGCATAGCCAGACTTTCATTCACCTTACTTCACTTGAGCTGCTCTGCAGCTATGAGGCGGCGTCCTGGGTCTAACCCACGCATCCCCCTCCTGCGCCGGTTCTCTCCTTGTGCATTTGGTCCATCTTCCTCCACACGTGTGTCATCTCCCACAGAGTTGCCCTCATGAGGTTCACGCTTGCTTGCTTTCCCAAGTGATGTGAACGTTCCCTTTGTATCCTTGTTTTCAGTTCTTACCTCGTGTACGTACTTTGTTCACGGGAGCAAGCCCAGGCTCAGTGATTATAAATACAGAATGACTGTGGACCGTGCATTAGAGGGCTGTCATTTGCAAAAGATCAGCCTGAGCCCTGGTGGGAAGCTCACGAGGCTATGTCAAATAATGCCATTTTCCTGTGCGGTGCACTGAGACTGTGCAGTGGGCAGGCTCTGGAGCCCGACTGCCAGGATCTGGCTGCCAGTTTGACCTTATGCAAGCTACTTAACTGGTCTGTGCCTCAGTTTGCCCATCCACGAAATTGGTATGATAATAGTATGTGCCTCACAAGATTATTGTGTGGATTAAATGTCATAACGAGCATAGAATACCACCTGATATATGATAACATGGTCTGTGTTGTTGCTATGGTTGTGCCATTTATTTAGCTTTGGTTCTCCCACCACCTCCCTGCCCAATCTTGAGCTAGATACTCTCCCTCAAGCCTCAGTTTTCTCATCTGTAAAATATGGGGTTGAGCTAAAATGATCTTGAAGAGCCCTCGTTCAACTTTCTGTGGTCGCCTTTTAACTTTTATCTTCCCCCTGGGTTTAACCGCAGCTGGGGGCATGTGGGTGGGACCGCAAGAAGGAATGCCCATCACGGATGGGGCAAATGCACGGTCTGGAGTTTGCTAGGAATAGACAGGGCAGAGGAGAACCCAACCAGGACCTGTCCTGGCCAGAGAGCAGGGAGCACCTTGCAAGGGCAGGGAATGAACTTGGTCCTGGGAAAGAGGGTGGGGGTGCTCACTCCCAGGTTCCAGAACTGAAAAGTGCTGGGAAGTCTTTCTGAGCCTCTGTCCCTCCCCCACCTGGTCCCAACCTTCCCTCTGGGCCCCAGTCGCCCAGATGGTCTAAATGGGAAGAAAAGAGGAAAATCCGTATCCAATCTGCTCTATTCAGAGCAATGGGAAGGAATCTGCATCTCAATTTTATCTTTGTGCTGAGCTTGGCTAAGCTTTGCCCCCCAAGTGGTGAGTGATGGGTGGGTGGGAAGATGGCATTGGTGGCCCCGGTGGGGGAGTGAGAGGCACCCCCAGGCCTTCCCCCCACCCTGCTTACCAAACCGCAGACAGAATGCATTCTTTCCTGCTCTTGGTTTCCCCTGTTTCCTCTTCTTTTCTTTCCTTCTCTTTCTCTCCCTCTTTCCCAGGCAGGCAGCCAAGTGGAGATTTTGAATGGCAGCAAGAAGGGAGGGGCCGGGAAGGAGGATCAGCGGCGCACCCTTCCTGAAAGATCCTCAAGGGCTCCTGGGCTGAGCATGAGGTGGGGACGAAAAGAAGCATCTCTTTCTTTCCCACCCAGCCTGGCCCCTGGCTGTACGGCCGGTGCTAGGGAGTGGGCTGTGGCTGTCAGCGCTCGGGCTGGGGTCTGGACTCTGCCCTGTCTGTGGGCAACCTCTGGAATTTCCGTGTCCACAGCCGCTCAGGACCTGGAAAACTGGCTCCCACAGCCCAAACTCACAGGAGACTGATTTGCAGCAGGAAGTCAGTTTAATAATTTATAGCCAGAAAGTGCTCTCCCTGGTTGGGAAGCCAATTCAGGAAACCAAATTGAACTCCGAAGGCTGCTTGAGAGTGTGTGGAGTTAGGGCTCTGGAAGGCGCCAGGAGGGCTAGGACTAGTTCTCCTCGAGGGAGGATGGGGTGTGTGCAGTGGTCCACAGCGTGGGCTTCTGCAGCAGGCAGTCTTGGGTTCAAATCCCTGCTCTCTTATTAACTGGCACTGGGACCTTGGCCATGGTCCTCAGCCTTGCTAACTTCCGTTTCCTTCTATCAACTGTGAAGGATGATCTTTGAATGACGATCACAAGGTCATCTCTCAGCGATCTTGCCAAATGGCCATGAGGTCTTGCAGGGAAAGAGCTGAGCACAGTACCTGGCAGCAACCCTCTTTATGTAAGCCCTCATCCTTAGGGTCATAGGTTGTCTTATCCTTTCCGATTACACCCTTTTTATCAACCAAAAGAAAAGGGGTCCCCGGTCTCTCTTGAGAGAAATTTGAGTGGTCTCCACTGCTGCCTGGATTCCGCTCTGGGACACACCCTCTCCCACGTGGTCCCCCAGTCCCTCCCTGCTTCTGTCCAGGGCCACCGCCTGCAGTTGAGCTGGGGTGTCCTCTGCAGGGTGCAAGCAGGGCTGAGATCCACCGTGCTCCAGGTGTGGGGCAGGGGTCTCTTGGAACAAGAGGTAACCGCTTCCATTCTCTGAGCTGCCCTGCAGACCAGTGACCTGCTTTCCAAAGCTCAGATCTGACCACATCCTTCCGCTGCCCCAACCACTAACTAGTCCTCCTTTTCAGCAGAAGGAACCCTCCTGATGCTTTAGGTTTTCATTCAAGTCTCACCAGGTTTTGGCCTCGGTCTTCCTCTCCAGACTTAGCTGCCTCTGCCTGGTTCTCCAGCCTTGCTAGATTATGTGAGGATGGTCCAGGGCCAAGTGTTGTTTGCCATTCCATCATTTTGGAATGCTCTTTGCCCCTGATGGCCAGGGAAGCTCCCCTCTTCTTTCCTTCAAGGAGTTCTCCCTTCTACAGGAGGCATCTTAGACCTCCAGCCCCTGGCATTCCTCTCTCTTCCCTTTCCCAGGGCACCTTGCTCCTGTCTGCAGACCCCCCTCATAATCTGCTTCCTGCTCATCTTCCACTCAGGCCTCCCTCTCCTTTGTAGGACTGTCACCTGCAGGACCCTGGGACCCCTATGTTCATCCCCGTACTGAATAGTTCGGTGAATGAAGATGGTCTCCAGTGTGGAGTTCAGCTTCTCCCCACCACAGGAAGGTCTGGGCAGTTAGCTGTCCAGCAAGCAGTGGGGGCCACTTTGGGCTCTATGGGGGGGATTCAGTGCTCTCTCTCTCTCTCTCTCTTTCTCTCTTTCACACACACACACACACACACACACACACACACACTGCACCCCTGCCCCCCTCATCCTTTGCCCCAGAGAGAAGAGCAAAGGTCCTTCTGTAACTGGGCCTTCCAACAGCTCTGGCCCTGGCCCTCTGCCCTTCCCTTGCTTTCCTTCCCTCACACTCAGCACTTTCATCCCCTCCCCTGGTTGCAGCTAATCCTCCTCCCACTGTCTGTGCTGGGAAAATGAGCCCTAGAGAAGTCCCATGGAAGGCGAGGAGTCCTCAAGGGGGTGCCTGTGTGGGTGTGCACTCTCTCTCACATACAAGCACATGCATCACACGCCTTCCAGCATGATTAGAGTGACCCCATATCGAGGACCGCAGGGAATTGGGGCAGCAGCGGGAGAGAAGGCAATGATTTGGGAAAATGCTTTCCTTATCACTGATGGTTTCCTAAAATAGCTGGAGTTGGCTGGTGCTACGGGTCCCTTTTCCCCACTCCTCGAGAACCCTGCCACAGGGCCAGTGACAAGTGGCTCAGAGACAGGATGAAGTGTAGGCTTTCTGTGCCCCCTTACCTGCCTGACCCCGGGCCCCGGGCCACTGTGTCTATCTGGTGATATATTGCTCCTTGGAGAACGTTCTCCTCTCCTCTATTACACTGTAAGCTCCTTGAAGGCAGAGACCATACTTTTGTCTGGGGTGCTCCCCCTCCCTCACTTCCCCCGCCCATACAGGCACCCGCACATAGTAGGTGTTCAGCTAGTGCTCAGGGAAGTATGGTATAAACGAACGAGTGGATGAACCTGGGAAGACACTTCAGTAACTAGTGAGCATTTTATGTATACGAATATATTTATACCAGTGGATTTCATAAAGGGCCTACTCTGTGCCAGACTTGGTTCTCAGGCAGGGAACTATAAGCCTTATTTTACAGGTGACAAAACACAGATCTCCACAGGCCTGGTGGCCTCCTGAGCTCAGGGCTACAGCCCTCAGGGAGATCGGGGGCCTTTGCTACGCACTGCCTGTGGAGAAATTCCCAGATTATTTTAATGTCAGGTCAGACAAATACACTAGAAATAGAAATTCTTGTTTGTCTGAGGCATATTTGGTTATAGGAATGAAAACCGAACTGTATGGGATAGGACTGCTGTCTGGCTGGTGATAACTGAGACCTGAAGCACAAGGGCTTAAACAGATGGGGAGTGAGTTTTTCAACAACAACAACAACAACAATAATAATAGCCACCCCCTGTACTGTGTACTTTAGGGCAGGTGTGATTCTTTTGGGGGGTGGGGAAGGGCCGAGAGAATCTTCAGCAGGCTTCATGCCCAGGGCCAAGCGCCATGCGGGGTTGGATCCCACGACCCTGAGATCAGGGCCTAAGCCCAAATCAAGAGTCGGAGGCCGAACCGACTGCTGCACTCAGGTGCCCAGGGCAGGTGCCGTTCTAAGCCTCATTCAGTCTTCACAACACCTCTCCGAGGTAGGTGTCACTGGTCTCCCCATTTCACAGATAAGGAAACAGGCACAGAAGTGGGATGGGCAAACATCACAGCACCAAGTCTGGAGGTGGGCAGACCAGAGCCGACTGATTCTGTCGACCTCCCAGGTGCCACCTACCCTTCTGCACCATGATCCGTGTCATGGGCTCAGGGAGGCCAGTGTAGCCCCGTCCATCCTGGCTGTAGACCACGTGGGGAGAAGGAAACCCTCCTCGAGTGCTTCCCCAAGGGGCCCTCTGACGGCTTCCTCACGCCTCGCACTGGCCACCCCGTCTGGCCTGGTCCGCTAGCAGAGGGGCGTTGAGCAGGGCATCTTGCCCCCCAGCGCCCACCAGAGCAGAGGCTCCTTTCGGAGGGAGCGGGCGCGCGTGCACACCAGGAATCAATAGTGCAAGGCGACTCCGGGTCTGGCAGGACTCTGGCTGGCTTAAGCAAAAATGGAAGACTTTATGACAAGGATGGGGGAAGTAGGCTCATGGCTCACGGACGTGGGAAGTAGTCAGACCTCAAGGAAGGGCTAGAATTGGGGACCGGAAGTCTGTCAGCATTCCAGAGAGTCTCCGCTGTCTGACTCCTGTCACGGCTGTCTGTCTTCAGATGGCCATCTCGTCGGCTCCCCTCCTCAGCCCACATGACAGACAGAAGACAGCCACCCCATGGGGCCCACGGGGCTTGTCGCCGTTTCCTCCACAAAGACTGACTTGACCCTGGGGAGGGATGGGGGTTACCCACCCACACTGCCACGGGAGGACATCTGATCGGTCTGTTTGGACCATAGGACCATCCTCGGTGCAAGGGGCTATGGTGGGGTGGGGTGGGGGTGGGTGCGTGTAAGGCTGCGGGGGGCGCCTACCCCTTTGACCTGTGGATGGAGGGGAGGTAATTTCCAAAGAAGGGGGATTCTCAGGAGTCGGAAAGTCACCCCCCCACACACAAGCGTCTAGCACTCTGCTCACAAAGACCAGTCTGTAGTGCTCAGTGATGTGGGGATTGACCACTCCTCTCCTTCATTCAGGATGGCACCCTTGCCTCTGGCTGACATTTGCAAAGCTGCAAGGCCCGGCTTATCGGGCTCTGCCCTGACCATCAGCACCCCACACTCCGGCCCCATTCCTCGCTGCCCTACTCCTTCTGCCCCTCCTTTGCCACCCCTCTTAAGGTCTCCTGGCTTCCTTACCAAGGGCAGAGGAGGTCCTTAAAGAGGCCTGTGCATGCGTCCCTGTGGGATCCCTGAAGTCAGCACCTTGGCCCACACTCGCATTCCTAAGGCTTGGAATGCTCATCGGAATAAAGGCTTTTCCTGTCTCCTCCCCGATTAGCGTTCAGTCTGTCTCTCTCTAGGGGGCTGTCTGGTCTGTGTGCAGTGTGCTTGGCTCTCTCTTCCTCTCTTCCTCCTCCCTCACCTGAGTGGAGCTGATCTGGAATCCAGGTCCTGCCCCCAGCCCTTCCCCACCCTCATTCCTGTGCTTCATTCCGGGCCCTCTGGGCCCTTCTCCTCAGACAGCAGCCGTGCTGTGCTGGGGCCCAGGTGGACCAGGTGATATTAATCTAGTAATTACTGATTCAGGAGGGACTTGGAGGACATATTTACATAAAAACCATAATGTGACTGGAACTTCTGCTGTGGAAATTCGGTACTTTAAGGCCTGGGGCCTGGAGGAAAGGATGGGGCCAGGGGAGGGTTGGGAAAAATGAGGGGAGGGCAGTTGCCATACCACCTCAGGTGAGGGGCTGATGGAGGCAAAGCCCCAGCTAAGGTCTAAAAAGATGATATTTGCCTATGTGTCGAATATCACCAGGGAGATGTTATATCAGTCAGGGTCCCCCCAGGAAACAGATGGCACACTCAAATTGGAAAATGGGAGGACAGTTTAATAAAGGAACTATTTATGAAGGTCTGGGAAGGGGTTTGGGAACCATATGGGACTGCTCACTGGGCTCTACCCTGCAGCTGATAATCAGGAGGTGGCACCAGCCCCAGGCAAAGGGAGGAGGGGGGAGCCGGCAATTGTTGAAATCCGGGGCTTAACTCTGACCTTCTGTTGTGACAGGGGAGGCGGCCGCTCACCCTGCTGCCTCCTTTCTCCCTCCTTCCTCCCATCTCTGCCAGTGCCCCCATTGGCCAAGCAGAGGGAAGGAGTCCCCTGTTGCAGTCCAGGCACTGAGCAGGGCGGAGGGGACAGAGTAGAGGGACAAATAGAAAGCATCTAGCACAAGTGTTGAAGGGCAAGAGGAAATTCCATAGCAATGCCAAGCCCCATGCAGCAGGAAAGACCCAGTTTAGCTCTCAGGAATAACACCATGTGAGCGGCCATGTGAAAATCACTCCAGGGAGTATGCCTGGGCCAAACCTCCCTCCTGGTGGGTTTCCGCTAAGAGGGATGGCCAAGCTCTCCCGGGGAGGAACAGAGAGTTCCACGTTTGAACCCCGAGGCTGAGGGGAACATGGAGGTGCTCTAGGGACCAATGCCCCATGGGATGCGGGATGGGACAGGTTAAGGGCAAGGGGTGCTCTGCCGGGTCCACAGTCCCCAGAGTCACCGGGGGATTTCCTTGAAGCTTCGAAGCAACACAATGACAGGTGTTAGCCCATCTCACACACATGTGAGGAAACAGGCAGGAAGAAAATCATCCTGCTGAGGGGTTAGGAGCAAAGGGTCTTAGAGCAGGAAGGACCCCCAGGGGCCTCTAGTCCCTGCAGAGGTTTGTCAGAATCACCTTTGGGATCACTCACCTGTCAGCCCCAGGACCCCACCCCCAGTGCAAGAGATTCTGATTTGCTCCCACCTCCAGCCTGGACTCCCTGATCTAGCTCAACCTTGTATTTCACAGATGAGGAAAGTGACCCCAAGGAGGTCACTCAGTGGGTTAGGGACCTGTGAGGGATGTGGTGTCAGCAAGGCTTGGTGACACATTGGATGGACCAGGGAAGGAGAGAGGTGGGAGCTGATTCAGAAGGTCTGAATCAGGCTCCAGAGGAACGGTTGTGCTCCCCCACATTAGACATTTTAGGAAACTAAAACTAGGTCTTTAGGGGTGTCTGGGTGGCTCAGTCAGTTAGGCATCTGCCTTCTGCTCGGTTCATGATCCTGGGGTCCTGGGATTGAGCCCCATGTTGGGCTCCGTGCTCAGCGGGGAGTCTGTTTTTCTGTCTCCCTCTGCCCCTCCCTCCCCCACTTCTGCGCTTGCTCTCTCTCTCTCTAATAAATAAATAAAATCTTAAAAAAAAAATAAAAGGTCTTTAAATTTTTTATTGAATGGGTAATATTAAATATATTTAATAATCAAAAGTGAAAATAATATAAAAAGGTATATATTGACTAGAAGCCTCTATCATGATTTTGCTACTCGTAGGTAACCTGCTTTATAATTAGTTTGGGTTTATTTTTCCAGTGCATGTTAATGCTAATACAAGAACATATAAATATATATTCTTATATCTACCCTTTTTTTTTTACACAAAAGTTTGCATGCTATTATACTGCTCTGCATTGTGGGGGTTTTTTTTTCACTTAATATACCTGGAGATTTCTCCCTATCAAAATCTAGAGAAAAATCCCCCTTCTCTTCTAGAGCTGCATAGTATTCCATTACAAATATATGCCACAGCTTATGTAAGCGGTGTCCATTGGCGAGATATTTGGTCGTTTCCCTGTCTCGTGTTATTTCAAAGAATGCCCCAAGGGATCATCTTGTGCATAAATCACTTTGCATGTGTGCAGGTGCCTCTTTAGTCTATTTTTGCTTCTCCACGATCTGTGGTGAAGGAGCAGGTTTTACATTTCAATTTACAATCTGTCGCAGATGGATACTTACATAAAATTCAATAAAAGTGAATTACTGGAGAAGTGAATTGACAAAAAAACTAAGAAAACTACAAACCCCCAAATTTTATTAGATCCAATAGACATAAAAATTACTCTGTCACATTACCATAAAGGTTTTTAAACACTCCCTCTCAAGTCTCTGCGTTTATCCTACCACAGAGTCGTCACAGGTTGTGGATGGTCACTGATCCGTGGACCACACTTTGAGTAGCACAGGTTAAGACTCCCAGAGATTAGGTCAAGGAGTACACGCCTCTGCCATTTGGCCAGACTCCTCTCCGTGGTGGTTGTACCGTTCTGCACGGTGGTATCTATGAGCATGCCCCCTTTCCCAGAGCCTCGCCAAGAGGGTCATCTAACTTAGATTTTTGCTAAAGTGATAGGTGAACAGTGCTTACCTCCGTCTAAGTTTTAATATGCGTTGCTCTTATTATATTTTTTAAAGATTTTATCCATTCGTTTGAGAGAGAAAGGACAGAGAGAGCACAAGCAAAGGGGAGAGGCAGAGGGAGAATCAGACTCCCCGCTGAGCAGGGAGCCCGATGCGGGCCTCGATCCCGGGACCCCAGGATCATGACCTGAGCTGAAGGCAGATGCTTAACCATCTGAGCCACCCAGGCACCCCTGTGTTGCTCTTATTATGAGTGAAAATGGGGTCATTCGTATTTTTAAGCCCCGTTTGTATTTATATTCTTTGCCCATTTTTCTAAAGGATTGTTGATCTTTTCCCTCTTGATCCCCAGGAATTATTTATATGTTAGGAATATTAGCCCTTTGTCTGTGATATGTATTGCAAATATTTTTTCCAGTTTGTCATTTACCTTTTTGATTTTGCTTGGTGTTCATTTCTGGGGGAGAGGAGCCATGCAGAAGTTTGGGGTTTTATGTAGTTACATTTGTCAATATTTTCTTTAACAGCTTCTGGATTTTGAGTCATGGCTCTCTATTCCAAGGTCATAAAGAATTCTGCCCACATTTTCTTCAAGTATTTATATGGTTTTATTCTTAACACCTAAATCTTGTATCCAGTTGGAATATTCCCTAGTACCAGGTGCGGGTTATGGATCCAAATTTATCTTTTTACAAATGGCTACCTGCTTGTCCCAGCTCCACTTATTAAAACCCCTAGGTACCACCTTTATCATTAAAACTAATTTTAAGCCATTTGGGATCATAATAGAAAAAGCTCTATAATTTGTCAGTTTTTATCCAGAATACCATTACAAGGGAAATTAGCTCTCAAGATATGATCTATAACTTTGTGTTATGAGAGCAAGGTAAACTGTAAGTCACATAAGTAAAACTATAAATTTATTTACGCCAACAAACCAGCCGAGCCCCGGGAGACTGCTCACAACCATGGAGGAAGCGGGGGAGAAGTGGGCGCGGTTGAAGGAGCGCATGGCGAGGTTGAGTATTTGCCTTGCAGATCTTCCCCAGCCTGCTTCCAGGAGCTAGGACTGCAGAGGGGCCCAGCATGGTGTTCCCGGGACCCCTGGCTGTCACCCTGTTGCCGCCCAGCCTCACACTGCTGGTGTTTCACCTGTCCCGCTCCACCGATGCCAGCAGTGAGCAGAAGCTGTGTGCCCTGAGGGAGCACCCCACTGTGGCCTTTGCAGGTGAGAGACGCTTCCCACTCGCTCCTGTTTCGCCATGCCTGGGTCTTGAGGACTTAGGTCTGGACTCGGCAGGGTCTCCGGCTGTCGGAAGTCCCAGATGTTGCCCTGGGGATAGATGTAAGCAGGATGATGGGCAGCCATGGGCCGGAGGGCTCTGATTCGAGTCTCCAGTTTATTTAAGCTTTCATCCGTGTTCACCTGGGGGAGGAGGGCACCTTTCTCTGGGATTCCTGCTAGAAGTGGGGGTGTGGGTGCCCTGCGTGGAGTGGGCAAGGGTTTGTTGGCCATCTCAGCTCTAGCTCCTCTGGAAGCGTGAGCTCTGTTTCGTAGCTCCCCTGGGAGCCAGAATGGAGATGACTCACTCTTTGGAAGACTCAATCTCTGGAAACTTCCTGCTGCTCTAAGACAGTTGCAGGGATGCCTGTCTTCGGGGCCCTGGGAACCCACAGGGAAGGGGGCCTTGATGACTAATAACTCCCTTTGTCTGTCAAGGGAGGGCATGAGATGTCCTATTAAAGTATTTCCCAAACTGGGATTTGTGAATCACTGGACATATTCTGAGGGGCCTGTAAATTCTCAGTAAGAGTTTCTAAAATTAATATATATATTCGATGATAATCTAAATCCAAAACAAAACACAAATACTGGAGCATCCCGGATGTTCTCCCATGACCTTGTGGCCAGTTTGGGGCTCCCTGGTGGGACCATGGTCACGTCAGCACTTCTGGATCCATCACCTGCACGGCAGGTCACACTGGAATCGTGGATGTAGCTTCAGGGGTCCCCAGGTTCTTAAGTCTGATAAACACCTGCCGAATTTCCACATCACAATAACCCTGGCAGGGAGGTAGGGCAAGGATGGTCAATCTCCTTTAACAAATGCGAGAGCTGAGGTATAGAGGTTTGGAGAATCTTGTCAGGGGCAGGCCTTAACGTCGGGCATCCAAGTGCTCTTTCTAGTCCCCCTGGCAGAGTGATGGGCACTCCACCTTCAGGTCCCCTGGGCAGGAGGATGAGAAGCCGTCCTCTGGGATTCCACACAGCTAATCGAGAGGAGCAAGATGGAAACCAGAGCAGAAAAATAAATGCAAGACTCTGAGGCTGGCATGGGATTTGGGGGGCGGGAGGGGTGGTATGGATAGGAGTTGGGGGTGGCAAGGTGGGGAGGCTGGGGTGGTTTAGAAGTGTGGGATTCCCAGCTGTGGGCTGGCTCCTGTCTCGGGGAGGAGAATTTGCAGCTGTCTTCTGAGTTCAGTGCTGTCTTGTTTGAGCTGGGATCCAAGGCTTTGAAGGCTTAAGTGGATTAAAGTAAATTAGCAATGTCCTTAAGCCTACAAAACACGCGTACACTCTCAGACTTCTGATGGCTCCCAGAGTTCTGGTGGCTGTCACTGAAGGGAAGGACCAAGTAGGGGATGGAAGTGGTGGGATTCTGAGGACTGTCTTCTTGTTGGACGACCCGTGGCAGCTCCTGATGAACCATTTCCTCTCAGGGGACTTGCTAGGGGACACAGTTGGCCTGGCTGATTCTGGGGGCAGGGACAATGGAAGGAGAGCCTGGGAATCCTGTCCCGTCCCCCCCCCCCCCCGCCGCCCCGCCCCGCCAGGCTAGTCTGTACTGGAGCGGACTGGGGAGGGAGTGGGGGGTAGTAGAGAGGTGGAAGGTGTGTTCCTTGAGTGCCTGGCTTCCTGACACCACTTTTTTTTCCTTGACACCATTTTTAATCTGCAGGTGTGTATCACTTGAATGAAACTAACTTCCCACCCACCCTCTTTCTGAATGGAGGAATGAGGCTCCGATTGACATAGAGTAACTAAGGAATCCCCTTCGCCCCAGCAAGCAGAGATGGTCCATCATCCTAGACTGACAGCCCTGGAGAGAAGCATCATCTCTGCTTTTCCTCCCCAGCTTTCCTGGCCTGACCTCAACCCACCCAGTTCTCTACTCTGACAGCTTTGAGTTTTCCTATCCATTCACCAAATTTTTTATTGAGCCCTACTTGACACCAGGGACAGAGCTGGGTGCTGTGGGACTTCAGAGGAGAGTGAGAGTTCACGTTGGGTACTCGAATATCTCTTGTTCCTTAGAGGTCACTCCCTTTGGTTCCCCAGCGCAGCTGGTCCTGGACCAGGACTGGATCTCTTGTCTCCTCACATCTTTCAGTACTTCTGAGCACACAACGAGGGACTCAATTCATGTTAGGTGACTGACTGTGTTCTGGGTGATGCTGCATTCCAGAGAAGTTGCCACATGACCCAGGCCAGTGCCAACCCCCAGCTTCCAGGATCCCCTCAGATGTTACATTTTATTTCTGACTGATCAGTAGGCTTCCAGCCGTGTAGCTGTGAGCTTCCTTCTCCTCTGACACCTGACTGATCTGTGGGTAACCCCTAAATACCCTAGAGGAACTGCCGGTTGCAAAATCTGACAGGCATGTTTCCATTTCGTGAGGTTAAATTTTCTCCTACGGGTTTTTTTTAAGGGGGGCCCACCTGTGTTTGTCTTTGGCCTGCACGTTCTTCCTCCTGTCACAGCATGGAATTTCTAGGAGGCAGGGAGAAGCCAGTATGGAGTTAACACTGACAGTGGTTAATCCACAAAGTGGGTAATTGAATTGACTATAATTAAAATCACAGGCGCGTCATGGAGAGCGTCATTTTTCTCTCAAAGTCGCCATCCAAAGCCTTCACTGCACACCGAGCTCTCAGAACGTGCTTGGTGTTTTAAAGACAGCCTTCCCTCTGGTCCTGTTTGCCTGTTTAATAAGAGGAAGCTGGCTCCCTTCCCGAGACCGCTCCCCCAGGATCAATGTGCTGCACCCGCCTGCATCTCTCCCGCCTCGCCCCTTTCCCCTTGCCCTTGTCGGTGGTCCCTTTGGGGCCAGGGGAGAGGGACAGAAACTGGAAGTGGCTGCCACCCTCCACTCCTACCCCTGCCCCTCCCTCCCATTGCCAGCCATCCCCCCTCCTGCCCTGTTTCGTCTTCCCTTCCCCTCCCTGCCCCAGGAAAGGGCCTGAGTGAAGACCGGGCTGAGCAGTCCCCAGACGGAGTTTCTCCTGGCTTGCTGCATACCAATCACACCCCCTTCCCCTGTTCAGCTGTCCATATCTGGAAGATCCCCTTCAGAGGGGAAGAAGAGAACTGAAGTGTGACCCAGTTGCTACTGCTGGGGAGCACTCAGTCTGATGGGCAGGCAAGCCCCTCATATTCCTCCCCCCCACACACAGAAAACAGACTTGAGCACATTCAGAGCGACAAAAACATACAGTGTGAATGGAACAGACAAGGTAGAGAGAATATGGAACAAAATAAAATCAGGGTGGGAGATTATAATCCAGGAAATTTTCCTGGAGGAGGAGGACCCTTGGCTTAGTCTCTAAGGTAGTATACTATTCTGCCAGGATTTCTGAGGGTGGCCCTGAGGTCAACTAAAAACCCAGCCTACCCGACTCCAGATCTACTCCTTATATCGATATTGCTCAGATGCCACTAACCTGTAGTCACCTGCTGAGGGCAGAGGCAGACCCAAGGGGTTTGCTACATTTTGCAGCAGAGTTTTTTTCTTCTTTTTTTTCAATCATGCATATCACAGTTTTCTGAAAAACATCCAGCTCACAAAACCTCGAGTTCTCCAGGGAGCGATTAAGTGTTTGCCTATCGTGCGGAAATGAAGGGCTGCTTTTACTCTGTAGTGGAGGGATAATGAGCAATGATTTATTTCCCTTGGATTACACACACACACACACACACACACACTCCTCCGGACCTTCTGTGAGCCAGTCACTAATGCACTGTGGGGAGACAGCCCAGGGCCTCACATTTCTTCCTCATCTTTATCCCCATTGACATAAAGTTCTCTGCCCCACGGCTCCCTCATTATTGATCAGTTCTCTCCCGCCCATGAGGCCGCGGCTGAGGGGAGCTGTTAAGGAGGTCATGGACCAGGATGGGAGAAGTGGGTGTCCAGTGGGAGGGAAAGAGAGAAGGTCAGCTAGGCACTGTGCTCCAGGTATACCCTCCTCAGACCACTGCCCATCCATCCAGGGGGCTGTGAGGTCTCTGCCCCCCCCCCCCAATCCCCATGGTAGGCTTTGGCCTTCCTAGGAGACAATGTCTATCACACTGACCACCCATGTCCCGTTTCTCCCACCTCCGTGGAGCCTTGTCTGAAAACTTGATCCTTTGTATATAGAAGGGAGTTGAGGATTACTCATGTATTCACTCAACTCCTTCCAGGTGCTGGGCAGAGCCTATAGATCTAAGAAGCAAGATCTTCCATACCCCCCAGAGAAAACAAGGGGGCTAGACCCCCAACAAGATGGGGGCTTTGATGGCAGTAAAGTAGAGAACTTACCCTGGCTTGGGGGAGTCAGGAGAGGCGGGGTGGGGGTGGGGGGTGAACAGGACTGTTCCACGGAGGGAACATAGAAGGGCAAGGTTTGCAGGCTTTGGTGGGAGAGATCTGCAGTGTTCTAGGTTAGTGTGGCTGAGGTGGTAGTTTGAGGGGGAATGTAAAAGATGAAGCATCATTCTAAGTCTCAGTGGATCACTAAATAGTTAAATGTGCCAGGCATTGAACTGGGAAGACAGTGAGTCCAGAACCCAAAGGCCTTCACAGGAGTTGCAACTTTTCCTTGGGGCAACTGGGAGCTATTAAAGGGTTCTAAGCTGGAGAGTGACATGACCAGATTTGCATTTTAGAAAGATCACTCTGGTTGCCTTGTAGGAAGTGGACCGGAGGGGCAGGAGTGGAAGCCGGGCTAGATAAGATATTCTTGATACAGGTCCACGCAAGAGACGATAGTAGCTTGGAATGGGAGTGGGTGCAGAGGGCAAGAGGGATGGATTTCTTGGAGGTGGAACAGTCGGGATTTGTGAGTGTTTTTAAGTGCTGGTGAGGGTCTAGGGGGGGTCAAGGATGATTACAGTTTTCCCTTTGGATGGCTAGGGGTCAGGTGGAGCCCTTCTCTGAACTAGGGAACATAGCAGGGACAATGACGACACCCCCACTCCCTGTCCCCCAGCTGGCTGCTCACAGAGGGGGCAGGTGGAACCCAGGTCTCGGGGGTGTCCCTGCCTCATTGCTCCCTGACTTCATCCTGACTTTCCCCCTTCCATTCTGGGGTTGGATGCTGGTGCAGCAGTAACCAGAACGCTTGTCTGTCCCTCCACCAGATCTGAAGCCGTGGGTCTTTAACTTCACCTACCCTGGAGCCCGAGATTTCTCCCAGCTTGCTCTGGATCCCTCCAGGAACCAACTCATCGTGGGAGCCAGGTAATGAGGTGTAGGAGGGTTCGGGCCACGGGTGGCAGTGTGCTTAGAACTGGCTGGAGGGAATATTATTTGGGATGAGCCCACTATGGGCAGACCCTTGTCTTGGGCCCGGGTTCCCCTCTGCCAGACCCTTTCTGTATCTGAATGTCTATCTCCCACAAAAGGAAGCATTAGCTGGAGCAAGGGCGGGGAGTGGGGGGGTGAGCTCTAGACCTCCAGATCTCAGCAAGCCATATTCCTTCGTGGCTGGTAGTTACTGAGAGCAGAACACCTGCTGGCCACCTTCTACCCCCTGTCCCTACCCTGCTGCCAGGACTGCCCAGTCAACGGCCTGCCTGGGAGCTCCATGCAGAGAAGGTGCCCAGGAGCCCCCTGCTGGCTGGCTGGCCACCTGCACCGGGGATGCTGGACTCAGGCCGCCAACTTCTCCTGTGAAGCCCTTCACTTCCCTCTGTGTTGCCTGATCTTGTTGAACCCCACTGTTCTGGATCTAGGGAGGACTTGTGGAGACGTTATGGAGTGGAACAGAAGGAGATAGTTCTCACAAAATCATGGACCATCAACTCTAGTAGGGAAGGGAGCTTAGAGATGTTTACTCCAGTGGGTCTCAAAGAGTGGTCCCTGGACCAGCAGGACCAACAGCACCTGAGAACTTGTTAGAAATGCAAATTCTTGGGTTCCACCCCAAGCCTGCTGAATCCGAAGCTCTGGCGGTGGGGCCAGCAATGTGGTTTAGTCAGCCCTCCAGGTGAGTGTGGTGACTCTCAGGTTTGAAAATCACTAGTCTAATCCAACTGCCCTGGACTTAAACATGAAGAGGCAAGGGACAGGAGAGGGGGAGGGGAGCTTCCCAAGATCACTTAACAAGATGACAACAGAGTACCATATATGCAGTAAAGCACCTACAGCATGGAGTAAATGAGGCATGTAATAAATCACCTCATCTTCACATTCGCCCCAGGCAGGGCGGTCTGTGATTATTCCCATTGTATGGACTAGTAAGCTGAGGCTCAGAAGGTTCAGGCCACCCGCCTGTGTTCACAGGGCTCTTTCTCATCCACTCTGGGGCTTCCCCACATGGGGAGCTCCACCCTGAGCCTGGCTGTGCCCTCAGAGACAGGAAAAGTCAGGCCTGCCTTTGGTCCATTGCAGCCCACACAGCAAATGAAGTGAGTCCTCAGTTTCTTCTCCCCCTTTCTCTAGGTCACTTTCCTTCCTCCTTTTCTTCTTCCAGACATTTCCCCCATTCTTTCTGACCCCCTGGGTCTCTGGAATTCAGGCTGGGGATATTTTTCATTCCTGTATACCTGCCTTGTTCCATAAGGGATTTAGGGGTGGGTCAGGCTGGGGAGATTTCTCTCTGTTCTCATCTCCCAGAAGAGCAGACTGCAATGCTGTGATGAATGGTTTTTGATGGGATAAAAATTAATAAAGTGATGCAATGTTTCCCCTAATTTTTTAAAGCTGTGAGCAGATGCCTGCATTACCTGAGCAGGCAGCTGGGGCAGAGCCCGAGCCCATCTGTCCTCAGGCCAGGAGGGAGGGGACGGGGAAGCTCTGCAGGGCAGGGGCTGGGGAGGTCCAGCAGAGGCCTAGAGCCAAGGTCACCCCATGAGGCCTGCCCAGCCCCAGGATAGCAAAGAAGCTAAGTGGAGGCTGGGCCTGGCACCAGAGCTGGGGAAGAGAAGCCTTCAGGCTGGGGTGTCTCCTTCAGGCCCCTGGATTCATTCAGCAGGGCCCCCCTTCTCCTGCTGGCCCACTCCACAACCTTTCTCCTCAGTGCTCTTCTCAGTAGAGAAGAGCCAGAAAGTTCTAAAGCACTTATTCCTAAACACCTCAGGAACCAAAAGAGAAATGGCCAAAAGAAGATATTAGAAAGGGGGCGCCTGGGTGGCTCAGTTGGTTAAGCGACTGCCTTCGGCTCAGGTCATGACCCTGGAGTCCCGGGATCGAGTCCCGCATCGGGCTCCCTGCTCGGCGGGGAGTCTGCTTCTCCCTCTGACCCTCCCCCCTCTCATGTGCTCTCTCTCATTCTCTCTCTCTCAAATAAATAAATAAAATCTTAAAAAAAAAAAAAAAAGAAGATATTAGAAGGAAAGAAAGAAAATTCTTAGGGAAATCCAAGACTCTGGATTTGGATCTGCTTGACATTAATAAAGCCTCTTAAGATGCATCACACAATTCCCCTGTCTCCACAGGCCTGTGAAATGAGAAAGACAGGCATTCCGTTTCTCCATTTCACAGATGCAGACACTGAAGCTCCCAGAAGGTCCCCAGCAGGTAGCCGAGCTGGAATTCTCCCTGCCTCTGCTGCAGGGTCTACTCCGTGAGCCTACAGTCACTTCTGCATGGCATGCTGACCAGTGGCCCTGTCGCCCTCAAAGTCCATGCCTAGTCATAGTGGCCTTGTAGCTCCAGAGTCCAGGCAAAGCGGTGTCCTCCCCACCCGCCACTGTGAGTGCCCGAGGGCTGGTTAACAGATCACCACTGTTATCTAAGGGCTTTCAAACATTAACGCTGTTATTTTTAGAGCAGTTCTAGGTTCACAACAAACTTGACAGGAAGGCACAGATGTTTCCCACATACCTCCCGCTCCCACGCATGCATAGCCTCCCCCACCAGAGGGGTCCATTTGTTGCAATTAAAGACGCACGCTGACACATCATTATCACCCAAAGTCTGTAGTCAACATCATGGTCTCTTGGTCTACATTCTGTGGGTTTGCACAAAGGTATAATGATATGTACCACCATTACGGTGTCATACAGAGTAGTTACTGCCCTAAAAATCCTCCGTGCTCCACCTGCTCATCCTCCCACACCACAAGCACTGATCTTTCCATAGTTTTGCCTTTTCCGGAATATCATATAGTTGGAATCATACAGTATGTAGCCTTTTCAGATTGGCTTCTTTCACTTAGTATTATGCATCTAAGGTTGCTCCAGGTCTTCATGGCTTGATAGCTCTCTTCTTTTTTGCTCTGAGGAATATTCTATTACCTGGATACAGTTTATTTATCCGCTCACCTGCTGAAAGGCCTCTTGGTTGCTTCCAAGTTTGGGCAATTGTGAATAAAGCTGCTATAAACATATGTGCAGGTTTTTGTGTGGACCTCTTTCCTTATTTAAGGTTTTTGAGCAGCCGGCTGATGTGACTGACGGAAACAGCGTTTGAGGCAGATGAAGCTGGCAGCCCTGTGTGGGCTGGATGGTGCAGGACAGGAATCGGGAGGGGACGGAGGCGGTGATTTGGGCAAGAGGAGACACGGTGGTCCAGGGAGTGGCCGTGGGAAGGGCAGATCCAGAGTCCCTGCAGGAGGGACTGCAGGAGATGAGGAGGCAGACAGGACTTGGAGGGGCCCGAGGCGCCGTGTCGGGAGAGATGGCTGGCCTGTCTGAGGACCGGAGTGGGTCAAGGTGGAAGGAAGGAGATGGCTTGTTTAGGTTCCTGCAGGAGCCTCCGTGAGGCTTCAAGTTTACCAGAAGTGGGCTCCCTGGCGGGGAAGATGGTGGTGGGGCTGGTCCTGCCAGCACAGCTGGGGGAGGGGGGGCAGAGATAGTGTGGGCTTCGGAAGTAGACAAGTCCGCCGCTTAATCCCAACTCCTTCACCTACTGTCTCTGTGACTCGGACATTGATCCCACCTGTTTCCTCATCTGTAAATGAAGTTTTCTCTCTCTACTCCCGGGGTTGCTGGAAGGTTAAAAGAGCCAGTGGAGATGAAGCTCTCCCTGGGTTGGCCCACCATAGGCCCTCCACAGTCTGCACCCAGCCCCCCACAAAGCAGGAGCCAGGAAGCTGCTTCCTGGGGACCTGCCTGCAGAGCCAGCTTGACTTATGATTTTTGTCTCTGTTTTCACAGGAACTACCTCTTCAGACTCAGCCTTGCCAATGTTTCCCTCCTTCAGGTACATTTGCCTGCCTTCCCTCCCCTCCCCTCCCCTTCCCTTTCCTGTGATTTCCCTGGTATTTGGGAGCTGGGGCTGGGGTAACACAGGAAGCAAGATTCAGAATTCAGCCCTTAGGGGCAAAACCAGGAGCCCCATGGGCATGGACTCAGGCTGGCTTCCAGGTAACTGCTGGGAAGGTAGCTGTAAGTGGGGTCGTGGTCACATAAACACGGAGGCACACACAGGGCGAACTGCATCATGCAGACGAACTGCACGATGCAGGAGGGAAGGAGCACCCGGGTGCGGGTGACCAGCTGGCCCTGTTTGCCTGTGAATGAGGGGTCCCAGGGTATAGGAATTATGGTGCTAAATCTGGGACAGTACTGGGCAAACTGGAATGGTTGGTCCTTCTAAGTCCTACACGGAGGTCTGAGTTTTGGCCTCAAGAGAAAGGGTATCCTTGGTTCCTTTCTTAGCTTGGCCTGAGTGATCCCATTCTAACTCAGCATTTTCACTGAGCTGTGATTGATTTATTATCTGCTGCCAAGAAGGATTCCCCAAGCATAATTCCCTAAGTGCTCTGGGAGGCATTTTAATGGGACTCCTTGATCCAGAACATTTATCCCAGATTGAGAAACAGATGCCAAACCACCTCTGCAGAGGCAGAACATTCTAGAGAAAAGAAGTCCATCTCTTCCTCAGTGAGGGGAAAGACTCAGTTCTTGTGTCTGGGAGGCTTCTGTGTTTATTGCATCGGCACTGGGGAGTGCGGGGGGGTGTGCTATAAGACAAGCAGAGGCTCTGCCCTCTAGAGCTCACAGTGTAGCCAAGACAAGACGATGAGTGCTGCATCGGACCTTAGTACAGAACGGTTAAAGGAGGTGGTCAGGCGCTAGGCTGTTTGGTATAGGATTTCACTGCAAAGGGCATTTGGGGAAGGGGACACCTCCTTAGTGAGCTGTTGTGACATTCTGGTCTGATTTCTTCTAGCTGCACCTGGGTGTATATCCACAGGGACCATTGCAGCTGGTTGCCAGAGGGGAGGTATAAGGGAGCAGAAAAGTTCCGACCATCAGAAGGGAGGGGCCCAGAAGAACTAGAATAAATTGAAAGGAAAATGCCATTCATCTGTTTATGAGTCTATCTATCCTCCAGTCCTTACCTTAAGCAGCCAACCTGCCATCCATTCATCCAACCACCCACCCAATAAACATTTATTGAGTACCCCGGAAACCTGGGTTTAGTCCCAGGCATGGTACTACGCATTTGAGGTCCAAAGGTGAATCAGGCTTAGTCACTGGCCTCAGGAATAAGCAGATAAGGTTACAAATGATTCCCTGTCCTGGATGGGATTTCTGTGGCATGGTCCTGGGGTCTGGGCTATAGCAGCATCCGGTGGACTGCCAGCTTGGTCACAAGCAGCCCATACAGAACTTACTTACCATGTGACATCCACAGAAAATGAAGCCAAGATGCCAAGCACAGCAGGTCAGGGCCTGGGGGACGTTGGTGCAGAGGTGGTTGGTTCAAAGTGGCTGGGAGGGAGTGGATCCAGGGGCCCTGCCCTGAGCTCAGGTAGTTGGCTTCCTTGGTTCCCAAGGTCTGCAAATGAAAGTCTTCTAGGAGCAGTAAAGTGGTCAAAGAGAGAAGGAGAAACGGATGCACAGAAATAAAAGCAATGCGGTGGGAAGCATGCAGGCAGGGTGAATGCTAGGTTCACCAATGGCCCAGAGGCGCTAGGAACCCATCAGGCTCCGCTTGGTCAGCAAAGACTTCTCGGAAAGCTATCCTTGGGCCGGAGCTCGAAGGATGGGGGTTTGCCAGGCAGCTGACGGGGGAACACAAATGTGTGAGATAGCATGGAGTGCTGAGGGGCCCAGTGTGCAGGATCATGGGGTGTGAGTGGGAAAGGAGAGGGAGGTGAGGCCTGGGGAAAGAGAGGGTCCATACTGCAGAAAGTCTTCACTGCTGAGCAGAGGAGTCTATATTTTATTTTGAAGGCAATGGGGGTCACTAAAGGGTTTTAAACAGAGAAGTGGCATGATCAGTTTTGGCGTTTAGATCACCTGGCCTGGTGCAGGGAATGGATTAGTGGAGGAGCCGGTTAGGGGGCAACAGCAATAGCCTAGGTGAGTGGTGGGGAAAATTGAACTAAGGCAGTGGAATGGGATGGAGAGAAGGAGAAAGATCTTCAGGGGACAGAAACACGCAGGGTCACAACATCAAACAACTCCAGGGCACACCTGGCATGGTCTTCTGCATGAAGGTGACCCCTAGAGTTGGGGAAGTTAGCAGCCCTGGAGGGCTTAGCCAAAGCCTTGGCCCCCAGTGGTGCCATCTAGGTTTCTGCCTTCCAGAGCTGGATAGCATAAATCAGGTTGGGAATGGAGCTAGCCTGGCTCATGGCAGTGGTTCACCCTTGGTTGCCCACTAGAATTACCAGGAGATATTTAAAAAACACTGACGCCTGGGTCCCACCCTCAGAGATTCTGACTTGCTTGTCAGGGTACAGCTGGGCACTGGGATTTTCAAATCACAGATGATTCCAGTGTGCAGCCAGATTTAGGAACCGCTGCTCTAGGAGCTCAGTATCGTTTCTGTAGGTGTTGCCCAGCTGGTTTGGCATCCCAGGTGTCCTTGACAACTGGCCCGCTGGTCCCAGGTCCCACATCTGATCAGATGTTAGGACTCTCTGGCTTGCTGATGAGGCCTGGCATTGGGCTTATCCCTCTCTGTGTTGATCTGGCCTCAGCCCTAGGAAGATATCTTAATGCCACCCCCGTAACTCACACTGGGGGCTCACACTGGGGGCGGGGGCTCAACTGCAGCACCTTCTCTGAAGGGCGCTGCAAATCAGCCACAAGTGGACCAGGAATTGGTTTTACCACCTTCCCAGGGTGTCTCTTTGGGGCCTGAGCTCAGGAGTCCAGAGTGGATTCTCCACGACAGAACTAAGGAGAGGAATAAATACTTTTCATGCCCACATCCCCACTGTAGTGGGGACCATCTGGCCACAAAGCGGAGAGAGGGAGAGAAGTTGGAGTGGGCTGTCTAGCATTCCCTGGAGAGGCTGGGGGTGAACCCCGGCCTCCAGTCCCCTGGTCTGTCATCTGGCCCGGTGAAAAAGCCGTGACTTTTGACCACAGAAGCCTGACCTCAGCAAGTGCCCTTCCATTGCCCTCTCTGGGACTTTGGGTCTCTGCTTATAAGCTTTCAGTCTGCAGCATCTGCTATCACAAGTGGCTCAGGGCAACCGAGTGCTAAAATGGAGCTGACCACTGCCCCATACCACAGGAGGAGGTAAGGCCCAGCCCCCCACCCCCACCCCAGCTTCCTCTATTCTCCATACTGCCCGCGGTATGCATGGTTCCAACTCTCCTTTACAGCCAACTGATCCTCCCACTGGCCCCAAGGTAGGATTTAACCAAACTTAAAGCTCAATGCTTTATTGACAATTTAAACAATTAAAGAATAATCTAAATACAGTTTATGCAAACCAGCGTCCATTAAAAGGACTTTTAAGTACCTAACCCCTATTAAACAATTTATATAAACGACTATTCCTTCAGGAAAATCGAAATGCTGAGCCTCCTCCCCAATTCTCCAAGCACTAAAGGGAAGGGAGATGTGTGAAGCAGCAGAGGGCTGTGTGTGTGTGTGTGTGTGTGTGTGTGTGTGTTTACTCATGCTTGTAGACAGGGAAGGGAAGTCAAATCAGCTCATCTGTGATGGCTATTTATCAGTGTAACTTAAACTGGTTTGGGGAAAGAAAAGGTGACCAGTGGTCAAGAGTGTCAGGGGGATGCTGTGTGATGAGCTAACTTGGATTTGGCAATTTTCTGACCTTTGCCAGAGAGCTTCCAGGGGATGAGGTGACTAGAGGCCTAATTGCAATGGATTTATGATCTTGGGCTACCAGATGTCCTGAAAGTGCAGAAACACAGACTGTTCTGCACATACGAGTCAGGGCACGTGTGGGGCTTTGTTGGGCCTTGGCAGACAATGAAGCTGATTCTGAGCTCTCTTCTAGTTATCTCTACATTCTCCAAGCTAGTCTGACGACTCTCAAGTTATTTGAAATCTAACCTCTGCTGAATGGTGGACTTAATGCTCAGAAGATGTTTTAGTGTTGAGCCATTGTCACTGGCATCCAGGGGAGGTGCTGAGTCTGCAAGGAGATTTCTCCAGTTCCTGGCCAACTCACCTGTTCTCTCCCATAGCAGAAAAACATGCAGTTTCTAGAGATTGCCATACTGGAATTTCTGGAACAGTCCTAGTTTAAAGCTTTATGCATGGCAGATTGATTGATCATACATGTCTATCTCCACTTCTTCACAAAAACCCACTAAAATGACAGTGAGGAATTTTTAAAGGTTCAGATCCACAATGACAGAGAGACATCAATGGAGAAGAGATTAAACACATTTTAGGGAGATGGAACGTGGATGGACAGTCATAACTGATTTAGCAGAGCAGAACAGTTTACAGAGGAAAATATGCCAGAGAAGTAAGCTGAACCCCCCCAAAGGGCTCAGAAATTGGGATGTTAGGTATTGAGGAATGTGAGGATGGGGTATAAAGATAAGGGGGAAATCGTTGAAATTGTCTAAATTGAGAGGTTGGAATCCAGGGCTCCTATCCCATCCCACATAGCAATCCCTTCATCCATTTTACCCCTCCCCCAACAAAGGGAGACTAAGACCCTTTCTCTAAAGAGCTAACTGGTGAGTCTCCAAATTTAAGACTCCAAGAAAGCTAAAGGACACTAATGGGGTATGGGGCTAAAACAGTGTTTCTCTTCTTTCTCTCTCTGTGTGATTTATTTATTGAAGAAACCTGGTCATTTATCCTATAGTCTGGATTTTGCTGATTGCAATCCAAGTGGTACATTTTACCATTTTCCTCTATTCTCTGCATCATCTGTAAATTGATTGCTAGATCTAAAGACTTTATTCAGTTTAGATTCCAACAAGATTGCTCACTTCAAGGGATTATTGTGTACTTTTTTTAGGATGCACATAGTATTCTGGTTTTTTTCCAATGTTAGCAGCCACTGATGATTGTTTCCCAGATCCATTAATTCTGTAGGTGTTACAATGTATGAGCTGGACTTCTACAAAGAAAAACTTCTCATCTCCTATTTGGTTACCCAACCATATAGTCATATAGGAAAGGCAGGATAAATGTTTGATACTCTTTCTTTCTTTACCACATTTTAAAGAATGAGCAGTTTTGCTAGTGTCTGTCAGTGCTCAATCTGTCAATGATGATCAGTTAATTTTATTATTTTATTATTATTACAAACTCAAAATGGCTTTAAACATTGTTGAATGTGTTTCAATCCATTGTAGTTATCTTTCATGACTATCCCATCTCTGCCAGTAGGGGGCCTCTTCAAGTTGGTTCCTGGGTCCTTTGACATGAGGACCCTGGTTGCCTTTGGTTGCATCCTTGCTGTTGGGTGTGAGGTGTGAGGAGGTGTTCCAGACTCACCTTGTTGTACATTTCCTAACCCCAGCCCTGGAATCAGCCATTACTCTAAGATGCCGGTTCCTTTCAGTGGGAAATGGCTAGTTGATTTATTTTTAAATATAAAGAAATAGCCAAAAATCACCAGACCTATCAGGAAAGCCTCTAAAGTAAAAGAGAAAGATCAAATCAAACAAGCAAATAGAATGAAGAAACCTGTGAGAAAACAGGGACAATAAGAGAAATATAAGAAAACATTTTTTAAAATTAATTAGAAAAAAATGAATGGAATCTTCTGAGATATAAAAATGTATTGTTTTATAAAACAAATTAAAACTATGGAAATGAAAAATGTGATTGGGGAAATAAAAATTGAATTGAAGGATCAAAAGATGAGGTTGAAGAAAAATCTCCCAGAAATTAGAACAACAACAACAAAAAATAAGAAATTAAGAACCAGGGAGAAATAACAGAAAATTAGAGGATCAACACACAAGGGCCAACAGTTGACTGGATTAATGAGCTACAAAAAAGAGAACAGAGGAAAAGGTGAGGAAGAAATTAAAGATGAAATTACATAAGAATATCTGCCAACACAGAGCATGAGTCTTCACATTGAAAGGGCTGAATGGGTTCCCAAAAGGGACATGTACTAAGGCACATCAGTGTGAAATCCAGGATATTGTTATGAAAGAGAAGATCCAAAATGCTTCTAGAGTCTAAAGAAAAAGAAAATGGTCATTAGAAAAGTTGGGGAATAAGAGTTACATCAAACTGTGGGGTGCCTGGGTGGTTCAGTCAGTTAAACATCTAGCTCTTGATTTTGGCTCAGGTCATGATCTCAGGGTCATGAGATCCAGCCCTTCATCTGACTCCATGCTGAGCGTGGAGCCAGATTCTCTCCCTCTTCGTCCCGACCCCCTCAAAAAAAAAAAAAGAAAGAAAAAAGAAAAGAATTACATCAGACTTCTCACAGCAACACTGGAATCTAGGAGACATTGGAAGAATAAATGCCTTTAAAATTCTGAGTGAAGATTATTTCCAACCTAGAACTCTGTATCAAAGCTATCAATCAAGTATGAAGATAGAATGAATCAAACATGCAAGAATTTTAAAAAATTGAACTACCATGGGGCACCTGGCAGGCTCAGTCAGAAGAGCATGTGGCTCTCGATCTCAGGGTCGTGAGTTTGAGCCCCATGTTTGGTGTAGAGATTACTCAAATAAATGAATAAATAAAAAGTTTTAAGAAATTGTTCTACTATGTTCCTTTTCTTAGGAGGATACTGGAGATGTGTTTCACCAAAATAAGCAAGTAAATCAAAAAAATGGGAAACATGGGATTTAGCAAAAAGGAAAGGAGAGAAGGTAAGTCCCAGGATAACAGCCAAATAGGAGGGCCCAGGAGCAACCAGTCCACACTGGGACAGGAGCCTGGAGGCTGGGGCAGGAGGGAGAGGACAGGAACGAATGGATGATCAGAGCCATTTGTGTTTACAGTAAATAATACTGAGATGGATTTGTAACACCTGTTGGACATTTGGGAAAAAATTAGTGGTAAGTATGTTGCAAAACAAGCAAATGAAGAAAATCAAGGCATTATTCAGTCCCGGAAAAACAAAAACTTGGTCAAGGAGGAAACCGCATCAGAATAGGCATTATTTTATGGATTCTCAGATGCACATTTTGACATTTTAATGAGTCTGAAATCAGGCCATGTCTTTTGGTTGATGGCGTCTTAGTCACTGTCAACCAGACTGCCGTCCTGATTGACTTGTCCTTGCCTATACAGGTGTGAACTTGGTCATTACCCTGATAACAGCAACCCATTAACATTTCAGGCCACAAACCATTTTAGGATCATATGAGGGGGAAATATGAGTCCTGATTTTTTGGAAAACCTTCTGTGGACACCTTCTGGTAAGACCAAGAAAGTACCAGCATCCAAACTTGCAGAATGGGATCCATAGCTCAGAAGAAAATTCCGGAGACCAGAGTGGAATACGCCTTAAGAATTGCTGAATCGCTGAAGCCCTGGGTGGTTCAAAAAAATGATCCTCTAAAGCAAGCAAACATAACAAAACAAATGAGCACTAACAACTGGAAAGTGACTCAGAAGAGGCAAACTGAATTCAAGAAGGTTTAAGAATACTTTATTGGGCTTGTTTCCATTTTTCTTCTTTGTACACACAAGATTGATAGATGATAGAAATTGTATGTCTAAATAAGAGCACTTTTGATAAGTTTACATTAAAAATTTAAGTAATAACGATCTGATTGGCAGTATATTTTCTTCCTTGGTGTTTCATATTACAATCAACTGTGTTTTATATTCAGCGAAATACAGGGTACTGGTTGGTAGTAGTAAACAATTTTTATATATTCATAATAAGGTAAATACCAATGTTGATTTTAATTTAAAAATAATTATATTAACATTTTAAATACTTAATATTACATAATTACAATGGGAGGATGGGGAGAAGGGAAATGTAGGTGTGCTTTGGGGTGGGGGAGAATGGGATGGGTGATCGGGAAAAATCTTTACCTCCATATCAGGAAGTCAGAAGAGAAAGTCTGAGATTGATACATATTTTTGAGAAATGGGATTAAAAAATTAAATTAAATTAAAAGAAATTCTATTAAAACAAACACACACAGAGAAAAAGCTAAAAGCATTGAAAGTGGTTGTCCTTAGGAAATGGGATGGGTGGAGGAGGAGTGGGTTGCCGGTTGGTTTTTTTTTTAATAATTTTTTCATATCATTGACTTTTTCAACTCTGTACATCATTACTTGGATATAAATAATTTTTAAAATAAAATAAAAATTTTAAAAATGCCTCAAACAAGCCTGTTCTGTGCTGTTACCATTTTAAATATACATATCCTTTTCAGGCCATATGTTCTAACTTTGGGCTTGAGAAATCTATTCACTGTGAGAAGCTGCAGGATGTAACAGAGAGAACTCAGCTCTGGTGTTAACTGTCTGGGTTTGCATCTTAGGCTTGTTGCTTATTAGCTTTGTGACCTTGGGTGAATTGCTCAACTTCTCTGAGCTTCATTTTCCTCACCTGTAAAATGAGCAAAAGTCTACATGTTTCACTGGCGGTGAGGATCCAAGAGAGAGGTGCTGTCAAGTCGTGGCACAGTGCCTGTCTGGGTGTTCAGCTCAGGGGAACTTGAACTGCTTTTGATTGTGCACAACTGTCCCACCGACCCAGCCAGTGGAACTCCCACCCCCTTATGAGCAAGATCCCTTTGCCCACCAGCCCCCAGCCCCCCTCAGCCACCCACTGTCTGGAGCTTCAGGCCCAGTGTCTGTGGTACAGTGTCTGTGGGCCATTGCTCTTGTCGGCCTCAGGGGCCCCAGAGTTGCTTGTTTCTGTCCCTCTTTCCTCTCACATCAGACTCAGCCATGGAGCTGATGGGGTCCTGAGGATCACAATGCCTCCATTGTTCCTGTCCAGATAAACCCCATGGCTCTGAGGCCAGATGCCAGGGGTCCTTTGCCCTCCAAGGTCTGGGAGCAGAGGCCTTCCTGAGCTCCAGGCTTGGCGTGGCAGGAGGAGCCCAGCCTGCTCAGAGGGCTGATGGAGGCATGAGCAACTTGTTCCCCCCGCTCCTGAATCCAGGCTCTGCCGGAGTCAGCCCTCCCTCTGCCCCACAAAGCAGCCATCTTGGAGCTGTGCATGGACAGCAGCCTGCAGCTTCCTCCCCCAGCACCCTTCTTCTCCCACATCCCGGCCCTGGAGCTCTGCAGGCAGGGACTTCATAGCTAGGAGGAGCTTTGTGAGAAATTAAAAGCAGGTTGGCTTTTTTTGTTGTTGTTGTTTCCCGTTTGGATAGAAGATCTGCTTGCTCAGGGCTCCCTCTCCCAGGACAGGTAGGCAGTTCTTGTTTATACGTGTGACCCAGAAATCTTAATGAGCCACACACCAGGGCTGTTGACATTGCCTGGACATGGAGGGTAGCGCTCTCCCCTGCAGCTGCTCTTCAGAGGCTGGGAGGGGTGTGAGAGAGCAGAGACAGAATAGGTGAAGAGGAAGGGGGGTTCCTAGGTGGGGACCAGCCCTTTCCTAATGTCATGGACACTTGGGAACACGAGTCCCTGAGTGAAAGCTGCATCCCCAAGCACCCCATGGTGCACCCCACGATAGAGCGTGAGTCATGCTACGAGGGAAGCAGACAGCACAGCGTTAGGGAGGCGTAGCAATTACAAAATGGGAAGCCCAAGGTTCTGAGACAGCGGGATAAAGAGAAAAAACACACAGAGCCTTTGAATCAAGAATGTGGGTTCCAGTCCTTGCTCTACCACATGGCAGCAGCGAGCCACACAGAGTTTCTTCACCCGTTAAGGGGGAAACAAAACAAACAAACAAACAAAAACCACTTTGCAGGGTAATAGTGGGAAAATTAAATAGATCTGTCTCTAAGGTTTGCAAATCTAGCCTTTCCTCCCTCCCTGCCTCCCACTCATTTGAGGGACATCTGGCACATAAGGGAGGCACGTTTTCCATCTCCCACTCTGGGTCTGGGGTGGTCCTGAAGGTCCTCCTTGGCCACTTCCAGCTCTCTGGCTGACCTGGGGGAGGAAAGATGGGAAGGTCCCAGGACAGAGCTGCATGGGGATAGTTCAGCATGAAGACATTGTTACTGCCGGCCTCCCTGACCCAAGCAGTGGGGACGGTGTTGGATTGAGGGGACATCCTCCTTAGGGTCTCTGAGTAAGGAGATCTGGCAGGCCTCTGAGTCCACGTGGATGTAGTGAGGGGAGCCTTTACCCTGCTGGCTGTCATTGACCCTTTCCCAGCATCCGGTCCCCTCCCAGCCCTGACTGCTGCCCGCCTGGCGGTGAGTGGCACAGGGTGTGATGTCTGTGTGCCCCTCCTACAGGCCACGGAGTGGGCCTCCAATGAGGACACGCGCCGCTCCTGCCAAAGCAAAGGGAAGACTGAGGTATGTGGCTCCCGTGGTCCAGGGGCCTGGCTTAGAGCTGGCAAGAGGCTTGTGGTTGTGGGGATGGAGGGGCACCTTGTGGGCACAGGGCCGCCTGCGGGAGAGGCCCAGCCTGCAGGTGCGTGGCGGGGGGAGCTCTGGGTGCAGGTAAGGATGCAGCGCTCAGCATCGGGGTGGGCAATGACGCAGCAGGTTGGCCTGGGGGTCGGGGGGATGTGTGAGGGGAGGGGATGTCTACAGAGGCAATCTGAACTTCAGAGCAGGGCACATTGGGGGCAGAAGGGAGTGTTCTCAAATGTTTGTGGTGCAGTGGTGTGAAGGAAGACACCCAGCCCCACATGTGGTGCCCCTGTCCCTCTCTTACTTCTCTATCACTATGCTTTAGGAGGAGTGTCAGAACTACATGCGAGTCCTGATTGTCACTGGCCGGAAAGTGTTCATGTGCGGGACCAATGCCTTTTCCCCGGTGTGCTCCAGCAGACAGGTGGGGCCCCCTCAGGGTAAGGCAGACTAAAGAGGGCATGGAGAGGTTCTCTCACCCAGGCACCACACAGCCTTGAGTGGGGGAGCCAAATTTAGTAAAAACAAAAAAAAAAAAACCCCAAACAGAAAAGAATGCCCAGTTAAATTTAATTTCAGATAAACAGCAAATTATATTTTAGCATAAGTATATCCCATGCAAGCTTTGGGACATACTTATGCTAAACAATTATTCATCGTTCATCAAAATTCAAATGTAACTGGGTCTGCTGTATCTTATCAGTCAACCTCACCTTGGAGGGTCCTGACTGGGGGGGGGAGTGTGCAGGGAACAGAGGCTGATGGAGCTCCTGGCACAACCTCCTCCCTCCATGATGGCGGCTCCCTCAGAGGGACTGTGAGGTGGGGCAAGTGAGGAGGAGGTTGGAGACAGGGAGAGGTTCAGAGACACCAGGGACCCAGGAGGAAGCAAACTCGGGTTCAGGGGGGCAGGGGAGAACAGGCAGCCCCTGGGTCTCAGGGAAAAGTGCCCCTATCTCCCCGTGTCCCCAGGTGGGGAACCTCAGCCGGACCATAGAGAAGATCAATGGTGTGGCCCGCTGCCCCTACGACCCACGCCACAACTCCACAGCTGTCATCTCCTCTCAGGGGGAGCTGTACGCGGCCACCGTCATTGACTTCTCAGGGCGGGACCCCGCCATCTACCGCAGCCTAGGCAGCGGGCCACCACTTCGCACCGCCCAGTATAACTCCAAGTGGCTCAATGGTAAGGGGGCACGGCCCCGGGGGTGGGGGTTCTCCTACCAGCCAGCCTACCCTGAGCCCTATCAATCCTCCTTCCTGCCCCGCCTCTGAAAGGCATCACACTGGCTTCCTCAGGAGGCCCAGAATCGGGGAGATGTTTGCCCAAGGACCGAAGTACACTGGAGATGGACTCCAGATGAAATGACAGATGTACCCAGAACAAATGGAGGGGAAGCGATGAGGGCAGAGGAAGAGTTGGGAATTCATTAGGAGGAAGGGTTATAGGAAAGAAGAGGTTGGGAGAGGGTGGTAGGAGTTTCCTTTCCCTTGGAGCTGAATTCCTGCTTCTCCACTGATTGGCTGTGTGGCTTTGAGCAAGTACTTGACCTCTCTCTGCCATAATGTTCTCATCCGTAATCAGAGGATAATCGTAGTACTTACCTCGTAGGTTGTTACGAGGAGCACAGAAAGTACTTATAATAATGTCTGGTAGGCAGTGAGTGCTCAGTAGCACAGATTAACTATTACTATAACTTCGTAGTGGAGGTGGGAACAGGGTTAGGTCAGCAAACTGTCCAAGGGTGTCAGGATGCGCATCTGGGAAAATGGAAGTCAACTCTGTCCCCTTCCTCCCCGCTGGCCCGACCCACCCCTTTGTTCCTCTCCTGCCCCCCAGAGCCAAACTTCGTGGCAGCTTACGATATTGGGCTGTTTGCATACTTCTTCCTGCGGGAGAACGCGGTGGAGCACGACTGCGGACGCACTGTGTACTCTCGGGTGGCCCGAGTGTGCAAGAATGACGTGGGGGGCCGCTTCCTACTGGAGGACACATGGACCACGTTCATGAAGGCCCGGCTCAACTGCTCCCGCCCAGGCGAGATCCCCTTCTACTACAATGAGCTGCAGAGTGCCTTCCACCTGCCTGAGCAGGACCTCATCTATGGGGTCTTCACTACCAACGTGTGAGTCCCTGGCCCTCTGCTATCCCGTCCCTGCCTCGCGGACTGGAGGGCATGGGCAGGTCCCTCTCTGGGCCCCTGTTTCTCCTTCTGTAAAATGGGGAGTGCAGCCGGTCTTCAGGGTAAACTTGCTCGCACATCACACACTCCTTACTTGGCTGTGGCTTGCTGCCTCTGGAGGAGTAAGCCCTTGTTCTGGATTGCTGTGAAGGGCAGGCCAAGGCCAGATCTGAAGAAAGTAAACAGAGCTGGATTATGGCTCTGTGCAGGAAGAAATTGCTGTGGTGAAAGGAAAATAGCCTGCCTTGGATGAGTGGATGGCAGCCCCGGGAGGGTCCAGGAGCAGCTGCCTACAGGCAAGCTCAGAGAGAATTCTCTCCAGTCCCTTCCAACCTCAGGACTCCATGATCCTGCTAAACCTAACCAGCAGAGCCTCCTGGCAGTCCTGACGGCACTGGGAGACACAGGCTGGGAATCAGAGCCCCTTTTGTTTCCTGGGTGTATGTAAGGAAGGGTAGCCCTCACGGAGATCACGAGGCCCCCCTCCCCCCACCTCCTCCTGTGTAAAGGCTGACCCAATCAGGTGATTTCATGTACAAAGTGCTGAACGGGCAGCAGAGACCGAGGAACACGTTTGTTGTACAGGATGCTGGGCAAGGTTCTTTGTGAGGACCTCGGAAACATATGAGCCTAGAGTGCCATGTGCTGACGCTGGGCCCCAGGTAGCAGGGACTGGAGGAGGGCCATGCTAGCTATAGCAAGCACAGTCTGAGAGGAGGGACAGGGATGAGAGCAAAACTGGGAAACAGGAGCAGAGAGGCCATCCAAGGCGGGGGGATACCCGTCCATCGCAGCCCACGCAGGCCATGAGCTGACAGCCAGGAACTATGACCAGCCAGGCAGTCAGCACAAGATACTGGGCAGTCATGAGCAAGGGGCAGGAGCTGCTAGAGAGGCACCAGGGGGAAATGATGAGAGTGGTATGGATTGGAAATAGTTTCTGTATTGTGTGCCTTCTCCACGCCAGGTGCTTGTCACGGTGGGGGAGGGAGGGAAGCAGGGGTGCCAGTGAGCAAAAGCAGACCTGGCTTTGCCCTTAAGGAGCTTACCTTCTAGAAATAGTGGTTATTAAACACCCAATTTTAACTGTGATAAATGCTACAAAGGGAAAGGGCAGTGTGCAGGGAAGCCTCTACCAGTATGGAGGGGTAGTGATCAGGGAAGGCTCCTGTAGGAAGTGACATCTACTGGATAAATGGGAGTTAACTAGGGGAGAGGAGCATTCCAGCCCGAGGGAAGAACACACACAGAGCTTCGGAGTGGGAAGACAGAAATGTTTGAGGAACTTACTGGAGACCAGTGTGGCAGGAGCCTGGAGGGTGAGGAAGAGGAGAAACAGGAGAGGAGGCTGAGGGGCTAGGATGGGAAGAATTACGTCCTTACAGACTGCTGCTCAAGGGTTTTGATCTTTATTCTAAGAGCAAGGAGAAATTACTGAAGGCGTGAAGCTGGCCAGAGACCAGCTTGGATGCGCATTTTGAACTGTTCCCTGTGGCTGCTCTGTGGAGAATGGATTCAAGGAGGCTGGACAGGCTGTAGGAAGGCCAGCCACGAGATCAGCGCAGCATCCAGCCAGAGATGATGGGGGCTGAGGCCAGGCAGAAAGGGCAGGGAGGGTGATGGACACATTTGGGAGAGGGTCTAAATGCCGAGAACAGAACTGGAAACATTTGGCTGAGTGGTATGGGCTCTGTGACCTGTTCACATCAGACTCCTAGAAACCCCTGATCCCGGGACTGAACGGGTCTTAGAGGTCACCCGGCTCAGGGTGTTGTGGGCTGGGCAGCATGAATCAGGGGTTTGATAACCAGCTTGAAGGGTAAAATAAAATGAAGAAAGCAGAATAGAATGGAATAAAAATAGCGGAGTACAATGCATTTAGTAAGGGTATTGTTTCATGAAAATTCTTTACAAATGTGTGTGCTCGGGGGCGTGTTATTCGGAGTTGTAATATGAAGTATATTTCTGACAGTGGGCTCTGGACTAAGTGTTTGAAAAACACTAACTTTATTTGGCCCTCCCACTGGAGAAGGGAAAGGGATGAGGAAGTAGCACAGAATGATCCCCCAGGGCTTCTCATCAGTGGGCCTTTCCCAGAGTTTCCAGAGTGTGAGGACCGCACCCTCCTTCCCTGGGAAAAGCACCGGGCTTGTGCTAGGCCCTCAGCAAGCCTTGGAACTGTGCCGCACAGTGCCTGGACGGCCGGCTGTGGGGCTTAAGGGACCCAGGCCCGCAGGGAGGGCGGCACCCCACCACCTCTTGTCTTTCAGAAACAGCATCGCCGCTTCTGCTGTCTGCGCCTTCAACCTCAGTGCCATCTCCCAGGCTTTTAATGGCCCATTTCGCTACCAGGAGAACCCCAGGGCTGCCTGGCTCCCCATCGCTAACCCCATCCCCAACTTCCAGGTATAGCTTCTCCTCCCCTTTCCCTCTCCTCACAGGCCAGCTTTTCCTAGATGACCAGCCCCCCAGTTGATTCCCAGCTGCTTAGCACAAACACCAAACCTGTCCCAGCTGGTCTGCACCCATCTGTGAGGCCTGCGATAGTTCCCTAAGACGGTGGAGTGAGAACGGGAGAGTGGGTGGGATGCAGAGCAAGGGAGCCTACTCTGAGCCATCTCTAAATGTGACTTCACACCTCCAGGGAGACTCAATATAGGAAACTAGGAGAGCACTCACAAGCTGTCTGGTCAGAACTGAGGGATTTTAGCTGGAGTTTGCTTGCAGTCTACCTAGACTGGGTATTAATTCCTGGAGGGTCTGAGTGACAGGAGGGGTCAGGGCCCAGCCATGGATGATGTGAGCATCCCCTGGTGCTATGATGGAGAAGAGGAAAGAGCCCTGAGGCAAAGGAAGCTAATGATGGTCAACCTTCAAATCCATCAACTTCCTGCCCACAGGGCAGTATGGAGCATGGGAAGACCTCAGGCTTTGCAGTGGGATCATCCTGACCCAGATATAGCTCTCCCTCTGTGTGACCTTGACCTGGGTCAAGTCACCCAACCTCCTGGAGTCTCTTTACCCTTATCTGGGACTAGGGATAATACTCTTGACCTCAAAGATAACTGTAAGGGTTAAATATGTGCCTGACAGAGTGCCTGGGATGTAGTAAGTGCTCCATACACGGCAGTGGCCCTCCAGCTTCGGTTTGGAAGGTGTAAGAACTTTGAGCTGGTAGGAACACGAGAGAAGGAAGGCAAGTTGTGGCCCAACATGGGGGAGGAGCACCTACAGCAACAGCATAAAATCACACCACACTTGTTATCCACACTCCAATGATTCATTTTTAGATAATCCAGCCCCTTTTTCATCTCTCCCGCCCCCCCTTCACCATCCCCCGCAGGTCCCTCCTCCCCATCTTCCCAGCCTCATTTCCCCTTAGTTCTTAGAGGCATCTCTTCCCCCCCACCCCCCGCCCCGCCCCAAGGGGTTGCAGGGAACGCAGCAGCGGGGATGTTGGGGGTGGGGGGCCGGGATTGGGTAATCACGACCTGCCCGTGGCCGCCTGGGTTATGATGAGGAAGGAGAGGGATAGGGGACTGGGCAGCCCAGCAGCTGGGCACGCGTGACTCCCCCCCCCCCCCCCCCCCCGCGGTAGTGCGGCACTCTGCCAGAGGTGGGCCCCAACGAGAACCTGACGGAGCGCAGCCTGCAGGACGCTCAGCGCCTGTTCCTGATGAGCGAGGCTGTGCAGCCGGTGACACCCGAGCCCTGTGTCACCCAGGACAGCGTGCGCTTCTCACACCTCGTGGTGGACCTGGTGCAGGCCAAGGACACGCTCTACCACGTGCTCTACATCGGCACGGGTGAGCCCTCTCCGCCCAGCCTGGCCCCGGGTGGGGAGGAGGTTGAAGGGCGGGGGCGGGGCGGGGCCTTCAAGGCCCCCCTCGTCCGGCCCCTCCAGAGTCGGGCACCATCCTGAAGGCACTGTCCACGGCGAGCCGCAGCCTCCGCGGCTGCTACCTGGAGGAGCTGCACGTCCTGCCCCCCGGCCGCCGCGAGCCCCTTCGCAGCCTGCGCATCCTGCACAGCGCCCGCGCGCTCTTCGTGGGGCTGAGCGACCGCGTGCTGCGGGTCCCGCTGGAGAGGTGCGCCGCCTACCGCAGCCAGGGGTAAGCGGGGGGCCGCGGGAGCCGGGCGAGGGGGGGCGGCAGTGTGCGGGGTGGGGGGGTGGCGGGCCCCTGGCCCCCTCCAGGCTTGTGCCCGCTGATCGCACCTCGGAGGTGGCTCTCATGAGACAGAGCTCTGAAGCCACCCGGGGTGGCAAACCGGCGCAGTCTCCAGTTGTTTGCCTGTCAATTGGGACGGTCTGCATAAACCACTTATTGCCTGGGGGAAGTGTGTGCTTTAGCAAAATGAGGGGGCTGTTGCTATCCCTTTTGTCAACCCCAAAGCGAGGGTCTGTCAGCCATCTCTAGCTTACTTGATTGCGTCTCAGTCCCTTTAATTCAGAGAAAGATCTTTATCTTTGAACCCACAGGACTTACTACCCAGATGTGTGGGGAGCTAGGAGAGGATGCTCTGAGTTGGTGCCAGATTTTTGCTTTTCTTCCTTCCTGACTTAGAAGAGGCAGAGGCCTGGCTTGGGTCCGGTGGAGATGAGGAACCAGGTGGAGCTGTTGGTTGTATTTGCTTCCCAACTGCTGCTGAGACCTTAGCTTCAAGTGGATTCACGAGTTTGGCAATCATGGCACTTGGCGTCTCAGGGGGAACACAAAAGCCTATTCCAAAGCCAAATGGAAATGTATCTCCAATTCCTACTACGTGAAGCTCTCCCAAGCTGTGCCCCCTCGTTTTTGAGATACTCAAAAGCCGCCTTAGCTGGCGTAGTCACAGCCACATGGGCTCCTGTGGCCTTTGCAACACAGAAGCCTCCTGGCCGTGCCCATCTGTCCTTGAGAACTGAGAGACAAATGGTACCCCTGCTGCCAAGGGTTGTCCTCCGGCCCCTGTGGGGTGTGCCGGGCTCTGGGCAGAGGGCCGGAGGGCCGGGGAGGAGGCGGGAGGGTCACGGTGTGGCAGCTGGGGAGGAAGAAAGGGAGAGCAGTGCGCAGACACTCAGGTCCCCTCGGCCCCAGCGCATAGCTCTAGCAGCAAACCACCAACGTGTACTGAGCCCTACCGTGCTCGGAGCGCTTTGCAGGGCGGTGGAGGTGAGAGAAAGGGGGCAAGATGAAATGGGCCCAGAACACTCCCATTTCCCTTGGCGCTGTGGATGTCTGGCTGGAGAGAGAAACCTGGGCCTGTAGTGGATGTGTGGGGAGAGACAGTGGGGCATTGTAGGTGAGGCCCCCCGTGGCTGAATTGGACGCGCCTGGGCTTCTCCCTCAGCTCCATCATCTGCTAGCTACACGATCCTGAGCAAGCTACTTATCCTTTCGAGCTTTCTCCTCAGGGGAAAATAGGAGGAAATTGTGATGGAGCAAATGATAGTTCATTCTGGCAGAGTTGTTATAAGGATTGGGAATTCTATTCATGATGTGCTCATGCGTGGTAACTAGCGTCCTTAGTTCCTTCGTATTTCCACAAATGCATGTCAGGGCCCTGCAGCCTCCTGGGCTCTCTGCAGTCTCAGCACCTGTGACATGGACTACAGGCAGCACGGCTTGGCACGAATTGCAGGCTATCTGCTGATGGCGTTTCCTCCGTATCTTGTGTTCTTTAACTCTTGTGTTGTTTTTTTTTAAGATTTTATTTATTCATTTGAGACAGAGAGATACAGAGAGAGAGAGCATGAGCAGGGGGAGAGGCAGAGGGAGAAGCAGGCTCCCCGCTGAGCCAGGAGCCAGATGTGGGGCTCGATTCCAGGACCCTGGGATCATAACCTGAGCTGAAGGCAGACGCTCAACCATCCGAGCCACCCAGGCACCCCTCTTGTATTGTTTTTAAACTTTGCACATAGTCTTGTTCTTTAGGAGCTTGTAAATCCTTGAAGGCAAACCCACTATCCCAATACTTTTTAGACTTCCCCTGGGGGCCATGCCCAGCCTAAGGCACAAAGTGGCCTTCCACACAGGACTGATCCTTCAGCTCACTGATCATTTGGCCTGAGAGGAGGTTGGTGCAGGAGAAGGGAGGGGAATGGGACCGAGGCCAGCTGGGAATGCCAAGGGAGGATTGGATCTGAACCTTCGCCTGTGGGCACTGAAGTGGTCTTTGAGTGGGGGAGTGGAGTGAGAGGCAGCGTGAATAGGTGTTTGACAAAGATCAATCAGACAGTGGTGAGCGACATTGTCAAGGGGCAGAGGGTTGGCCAGTGTGAGCTAGTGTGGCTCCGGGCCAGATATGAAGTAATGGGGTCTGCAGTGGAACCAGAGAAAGGAAGATGCCGGGACATTGCCTCGCTCGCATGATGCTTCAGAGAAGGGACAGGGAGGTTGCGTCGTGTGGCCAGGTGGAATAGCAGGGTAGAAAGAGGTCAGTTTGGAGTCTGATACTTTCACCCTATTTGGACTCCTGAATTTGGGATAAGAGCGCTTGACATGTACAGTGAGATGCTGCTGTAAGGCTCTAGGTGGATCTGAAAATGTGAGGTCTCATGATTGCAAAGTTAATAAAATGACCAGAGTGAGGCTGTGTAGCCACCAATCTGTGCACCCCAGAGTCTGGAAGCCAACTATCACACTATATCAGAATTTGTGCTGTTGGGGGGCGGGTTGTCATAGGGTTTTACTGTGTCCTAAGATCGACATTTCATGCTTTTCCCCCTCATTCCTTCCAAAGCTGGCAGGAGGATGAGGGTGGATTGGCAGAGTCCTTTCAGGCCCCCCTCCACTGCCCAGAATCCAGGGGCTTGTCTCCAGCCCCCTCCTTTCGCTCAGGCAAATCTCAGCCCCGTGGGACATAATTAGGACCCTGGCCTGGCCAGAGAGAGATCAGGGCTCACAAGAGGTGGGGCAGAGGGAATAAGCTGCTGCCTGGCTCTACAAAGCAAGTGTTTTATGCGTGAACACTCCCTCCCTCCTTCCATCATGCCTTTCACGCTGCACTGGAGGGGGCGTGGGGGTGTCTACACCAGTTCACTCAGGAAGGTGGCTCGGAGAGTCTCCTCCCAACCTCTCTCCCTGATAGGAAATCTGGCCCTCATCTTAAATGATGGCCACTTGCTCCCAGGCTCCACCTTGGACAGCTCCCATTGTGCTACTGTTGCTACCGGGTGCTGGAATCCACCCGCTTTCAACTTCCACCATCCGTCTCTGTCCTGCCTCCCGGCACATGGAATGAACCTGTTCCCTTTTGTAATGGCTGCTTGAGACACTGCAGTAAAAAAGACATGATGATATATTATTGGTCTAAAGGCTGCTTTTATGAAAGAAACTCTCAACTGCTACCCATTCTTACAGTCAGACACGCTTTAATTCTCTCCTTGGAGCTTTAATTTTAAGAACATTCCCTGCTCTGTAAGCTTTGGAGTGGTCTTTGGCCCAAAGCCGCGAATGTGGGCAGGAGGAGAGCTCAAGCATTGGCTCCAGGGGAGTCGTGTAAGCCCCGTCAGGCGGCCAGGGCCAGGGGAGGGCAGGGCAGGCGTGTCTGTGGAGAATCTGGTCTCTTTCTTGTCTGGGGGAACTGAGAGCAGGGTGAGAGGGTGAGGGAGCCTGAGTGGGGGTGCTGGGGCCAGCATCCACTCCGGCTTTTCTTCCCTCCTTTCCTATTCTGTCACGGATTGGAAAGACAAGGCACTTCATCTCTTGGCTTGGGAACCCTGACCAACGTGGCCTGGAACAGCAATGCTCAACCATGCTATTCTTTAGAATCACCTAGGGAGCGTTTAAAAGATTCCAGCCTACTTTGGTCCGTAAAGCCCAGATATAGGTGGGTTTTTTATTTTGTTTGCTAAAGCTTTTTAAAAGATCACTAGGAGATTCTAATTTGCAGTCAAAACTGGGAACAATTTTTCTAGGACTGGTTATTTTTCTTTACAGTCTTTTAAAAAAAATTTTATTTTAATTCCAGTAAGTTAACAGTGTTATATTAGTTTCAGGTGTACAATATAGTGTGATTCAACAATTCTATACATCATTACTCAGTGCTTATCATGATAAGTATACTCTTAATCCCCTTCACCTGTTTCACTCATCTTCCCACCCACCTCCCCTCTGATAAACTTTATTTTATTTTATTTTTTATTTTTTATTTTTTTATTATTATGTTATGTTAATCACCATACATTACATCATTAGTTTTTGATGTAGTGTTCCACGATTCATTGTTTGTGCACAACACCCAGTGCTCCATGCAGAACGTGCCCTTTTTAATATCCATCACCAGGCTAACCAATCCTCCCACCCCCTCCTCTCTAGAACCCTCAGTTTGTTTTTCAGAGTCCATCATCTCTCATGTTTCATCTCCCCCTCCGATTTCCCCCCCTTCATTCTTCCCCTCCTGCTATCTTCTTCTTTATTTTTTTTTAAACATATAATGTATTATTTGTTTCAGAGGTACAGATCTGTGATTCAACAGTCTTGCACAATTCACAGCGCTCACCATAGCACATACCCTCCCCAATGTCTATCACCCAGCCACCCCATCCCTCCCCCCCCACCACTCCAGCAACCCTCAGTTTGTTTCCTGAGATTAAGATTTCCTCATATCAGTGAGGTCATATGATACATGTCTTTCTCTAATTGACTTATTTCACTCAGCAAAACACTCTCCAGTTCCATCCACATCGTTGCAAATGGCAAGATTTCATTCCTTTTGATGGCTGCATAATATTCCATTGTATATATATACCACATCTTCTTTATCCATTCATCTGTCGATGGACATCTTGGCTCTTTCCACAGTCTGACTATTGTGGACATTGCTGCTATAAACATCGGGGTGCATGTACCCCTTCAGATCTCTACATTTGTATCTTTGGGGTAAATACCCAGTAGTGCAATTGCTGGGTCATATGGTAGCTCTATTTTCAACTTTTTGAGGAACCTCCATACTGTTTTCCAGAGTGGTTGCACCAGCTTGCATTCCCACCAACAGTGTAGGAGGGTTCCCTTTCTCCACATCCCTGCCAACATCTGTCGTTTCCTGACTTGTTAATTTTAGCCATTCTGACTGGTGTGAGGTGATATCTCATTGAGGTTTTGATTTGGATTTCCCTGATGCCAAGCGACGTTGAGCACTTTTTCATGTGTCTGTTGGCCATTTGGATGTCTTCTTTGGAAAAATGTCTGTTCATGTCTTCTGCCCATTTCTTAATTGGATCATTTGTTCTTTGGATGTTGAGTTTAAGAAGTTCTTTATAGATTTTGGATACTAGCCCTTTATCTGATATGTCATTTGCAAATATCTTCTCCCATTCTGTCAGTTGTCTTTTGGTTTTGTTGACTGTTTCTTTTGCTGTGCAAAAGTTTTTTATCTTGATGAGGTCCCAATAGTTCATTTTTGCCCTTGCTTCCCTTGCCTTTGGCGATGTTTCTAGGAAGAAGTTGCTGTGGCTGAGGTCGAAGAGGTTGCTGCCTGTGTTCTCCTTTAGGATTTTGATGGACTCCTTAGACCCTAGATGAAAGAAGTAGCATGAGGCAAAATTGCATTCCTCCAGAATCTTCTGCTTTTATCTTGTACAAACTGATTCAAATTTTCTGCTCTTCTCCATTTTCTCTACTGGCAGACATTTGTTTTTGATGAATAGAATTTTATTTATTAGTATTATTAGTAGTATAGCCCTATTCATGGCTCTCTTTCATTTAATTCCTGTTGCCTCTAAAGTGCCATATCAGCTGCTTCTGGAGTTTGATACTGCCTTCTGAGAGCTGAGGGAAATACCCTCAGGAGCGGGCTTCATTGAGTTCTGATTGGCTGGATTTGGTGGCAGCAAATTTGGTCCAAATGTCAGCCAGAGAGCAGAAGCTCAAAACCACATGTTGCTGGGACTACTTTGCATATGCGCTGTATCTAGTACCATGGTGTCTAGTTTGATGCATTCTGCTGGTGAAACACCCCCAAATCAAACCATTGGTCCCAGATGAAAATATGAACACACTTATATTGTACAATTTACAATTGTACTTGAGTGAATAAAATGGAAACGGATTCTTGAGTAACAGATGAGCATTCTGGATTCCCGGGCGGGCCAGAGGGTACTTGCTGGGGTCCAGCAAGGCCCTTGCCCATGAAGCCCCAGGCATCACCTCCCTTAAATGAGGTCACGGGCTGCCTGAGCAAGGGGCAGCATTATCTTCTTCAGCCTCCTCTGGCAACAAGGGGAAGCCCCACCCCCTTCTTTGTGAGCTCTCTCATATAACCTCATTTGTCTTTGGAACCTCACATGGTCCATTTAACTCACTGAAAATAAAGAACTCACCTGACAGGAGACTCTCCTTAAAGCTTTGTGAGGAAAGAAGGATTCTATCCTGGAAACACCAAAAGGAGAAAACGTTTGACTCTTTCATGTATTCCTTTAACCCTTGACATCCTTGCCCCTTTGGCCCATCAAAAATCCCTCTGCAGAGTCATGTCATGGTGTGGACTCCCCCACCTCCTTGCAGCCTAGCACCTCCTTTACCTGAAGCCTTTTCTGCTTCCTGGCCTCCAATTTCTGCCCCCCCATTCCCAGTGCTCTCTCTGGACCCTCTCTTGCAGGCCCACTGCTGTGGAGCAGCCAAGCCTGGTAAAAGGGTTGGAAGTTGGGAAAAGGAGGCAGAAGGGACCCAGGGTATCCCCTGGGGTTGGCAGTGGGTTCCCCCAGGCAGAGGGAACTTCCTTCAGGCTCCAGAATCTGATACTCTATTTACTTAGCAATGAACAGCAAATCCTGATTCCGTAATTTCCATACTCTTTTTCTCCTCCTTGAAGTCTTACTGGTAGAGATTTAATTGTTTTAAAAGTTTTGTTTATTTGATTATTTATTTTTAGTAATCTCCACACCCAAAGTGGGGCTCAAACTCATGACCCTGAGATCAAGCATCACACACTCTTTTGACTGAACCAGCCAGGCGCCCCCGGATTTAACTTGTTGTTGTTGTTGTTGTTAAAAACTGTAAAAGGATGGGACGTCTGGGTGGCTCAGTCGGTTAAAGTCTGCCTTCAGCTCAGGTCATGATCTCACGGTCCTGGGATCGAGTCTCACATTGGGCTCCTTGCTCAGCGGTAGCCTGCTTCTCCCTCTGCCTGTTTCTCTCCCTGCGTGTGCGCTCCCTCTCTCTCTGACAAATAAATAAAATCTTTAAAAGAAAAACTGTAAAGGATAAAATGAATAAGTCTGAAGGAGAAAGAGAAGAGAGGAGCCCTAGAATGTGAGAAGTGGAGGCATTTGGGGCATTCATTGGCGTGTGAACCATTACCTTCTCTGGGTCACTGCAGATAGACCAGCCCTGAGGGCCCGGGAAAGGGGACACGGGACGTCGACCCCTCTCTTGGCAGCCTGCGCTCATTCTCATGATGCTGACGCACTAGACTCTGGTTCTTGCCCCTGAGCAGCACAGGCATGTGGATGCCCTCAGAGGCCCCGGACTATGCCTCGGTGTCCCCTGTGTTTTGAGGCATGGGCCTCTGTTCACTCAGTGGGCGAAGTCAGACTCCCAGCTGGGAGGCAAGAGCATGGTGGAAGAATCGTGGTTAAGAAGTCTAAGCTCCTAAAAAAAAAAAAATGAAAATGAAGTCTAGGCTCTAGCCCCGGCTCTGCCATGTGTAATCTGTGTGATCTGGGGGGAACTCCTCTTCGCTCTCTGTGGCTGTTTCTTCCTTTATACAACAAAAAGGTTGTATTGCAGATCCCAGTAATTCTCAACTTGGCTCCCATTAGAATCACCTAGGAGTTTTTAAAACCTCCCCACCCCCCAGAGACTTTTGTATGGGTGGGGGCAGGTATCAGTATTTTCTAAAAGCTTCTTTAGTGATTCCAATGTGCAGCCAGGGTGGGGAGAACCACTGGGCCAGACTGTCCCTAATCCATCACTAATGTTTTATGGCTCTATTATCATCATGTCTGACAGAGAGGCACTACTTCCTTGGATTTCTATTCACCACATCTTCTCCTGTGGCCCTAGATGAGGAGCATGGGGCACCTAGGCTTGGGGAAGGCAAGGTTAAGAGTGTGGGCTCTGGAAGGCAAGGGTTTGAGTCCTTGTTCAGCTCTCTGGGTTTCCTCCATGTAACATGAGGATGATGACAGTACCTTCTGCCCTGGGTTGTTGTATTAAATTAATTCATGCTTGTAAAGTGTTTAAAATGATTCCCGGCACACAGGAAGTGTTCAATGAGCTTAGTTATTACTGTGGAGGGCAACTGGATGGATAAGGGCACCAGAGGGGGCGAGTGAGGGTGGGAGGCCCTCAGGCTTGAGTCTCAGGACCTCTGTCTGGCAGGGCGTGCCTAGGGGCCCGGGACCCATACTGCGGCTGGGACGAGAAGCAGCAACGTTGCAGCACGCTTGAGGACAGTTCCAACATGAGCCTCTGGACCCAGAACATAACAGCGTGTCCTGTGAGAACCCTTTCATGCGCCCCACCTGGGACCTCGCCCCCTGATTCAGGCTGTGACTCTCCATCAGTATCCCCATGTCCCCTGGGACTTGGTGCCTTCCCTGTCCCTGCCTCGTGTGACCTGTTTGATGTGTATCTGCAGGTGCGAAATGTGACTCAGGATGGGGGCTTCGGCCAGTGGTCACCATGGCAACCATGTGAGCACTTAGATGGGGACAATTCAGGATCTTGCCTGTGTCGGGCCCGAGCCTGTGACTCCCCCCGACCCCGCTGTGGGGGCCGAGACTGCCTGGGGCCAGCCATCCACATCGCCAACTGTTCCAGGTATGTGGGGATACGGGACTTGGATGGCGGCTGCCTTGACCTGGGGGGGGGGGGGCGCGCGCGAATAGAGGAAATGGGGCATCCCCAGGCAGGTGTTCCTGCAAAGGGACAGAAACCACTCCAGAGCTGTGCAGGGGACTGGAGAGGTGGCTAAAATATGAGCCCTCCACTCTAGTGGGAGAGAAGTCTCTGCCTTGTGGGGGCTCTTGATACAAACAGGTAGGCTGGACAGGCATGGGAGTCACAGACCATAGCCTCAATAAGCCTTGCTGTTCCAAACACGAGGGACAGCATGGGGCGGTGGTCAAGTAGGCAGACCTGGTGCCAATCCTGGATTACCATCGTCTGGAGGTATGACCTTGGACTCTCTTAAAATCACTCCATTCTATACATGTGTATTGGTTTAACTGTCAAAACAACCTCATGGGGTAGGAATACAATCATTATCCTTACTTTTTTTTTTTTTAAGATTTTATTTATTTATTTGACAGAGAGAGAGAGACAGCGAGAGAGGGAACACAAGCAGGGGGAGTGGGAGAGGGAGAAGCAGGCTTCCTGAGGAGCAGGGAGCCCGATGCGGGGCTCAGTGTGGGGCTCCATCCCAGGACCCTGGGATCATGACCTGAGCCAAAGGCAGACGCTTAATGACTGAGCCACCCAGGCGCCCCCATTATCCTTACTTTAAAGATGAGTTTTATGAGGCACCGAAATTTTCAGTAACTTGTCCAGGCTCATATAGCCAGTAAGTGATAGAACCAAAACTTGAAAATTGGAGTCAAAGTAGACAACAGTGAATGGTGTCTGAGGTTGGAGCAAAGCATGGGGTGTTGTAGAACAGGGAAGAGAGAATGGGATTGAGTGCAAGGGTTGGACAACCAAGAAGGATGAACAAAGGTTGCATATTGCAAAGGCAACTGGAGCCCTTTCTAGAGAATGTGTCCTTTTGCCCCACAAGTATCTCCATGCCCCGGGTCCTACCTCTATACCCTTAGCCCTGAGCACAGCCTGATATATGGGGAAAGGCTCTCAACACATGTTTGAGGAATGAATGAACACAGGAACGAATAAACAGCCCGCCTGGTTGGGAGCTGCCTTTTCCCGTATCACTGACAATAATATAAAATCCACCTGCCTAGCTATAGATAGATCTGAGTAGCTAGGGCTCGGAGGATCATCTGTCCCTGTCCCCTCTGACCCCACCAGGAACGGAGCGTGGACCCCGTGGTCCTCGTGGGCCCTGTGCAGCACGTCCTGTGGGATCGGATTCCAGGTGCGGCAGCGAAGTTGCAGCAACCCCGCTCCCCGCCACGGGGGCCGCATCTGCGTGGGCAAGAGCCGCGAGGAGCGGTGAGCGAGCGTGTGGCCAGGTTTCTGAGACAAGCTAGCCCTGCAGCCCCAGACTTGCCGGGCCCCCTAGAAAGTGGCCTGGATTCTCCGAGTGAGCCGGTGGACTCTTGTCCTTCCCAGGCTTGCACTCCCAGGGACCTCTTGTTAAGGAAGGGGGTGCCTGCTCCCTAGTGCGATGACCGCTCCCCCCACACACCCTTCCCCGCAGGTTCTGTAACGAAAACACGCCTTGCCCGGTGCCCATCTTCTGGGCGTCGTGGGGCTCCTGGAGCAAGTGCAGCAGCAACTGTGGGGGCGGCGTGCAATCGCGGCGGCGGTCCTGTGAGAACGGCAACTCCTGCCCTGGCTGCGGCGTGGTGAGGCCCGATGAGGGCGCGCGGGCCGGAGGACCTGCCCCCACGGGAGGGCAGGCGGGGGCCGGGGGCGCGGGCCAGGCCTGGGGCTGCAGGCCCGCCACACAGCACCCGCTCCCATCCCGAAGGAGTTCAAGACGTGCAACCCCGAGGGCTGCCCGGAAGTGCGGCGCAACACGCCGTGGACGCCGTGGCTGCCCGTGAACGTGACTCAGGGCGGGGCGCGGCAGGAGCAGCGCTTCCGCTTCACGTGCCGCGCTCCCCTGCCGGACCCCCACGGCCTGCAGCTTGGCCGGAGGAGGACGGAGACCAGAACCTGCCCGGCGGACGGCTCGGGAGCCTGCGACACCGACGGTACAGCGCCTCGCCCCGCTCCCTCCCAGGCGCCAGCGCTGGCGCGGGGCTGGGGGAGGCTGGGAGTCGGAGGGGGCTACGGGGAGGGGGGGGGTGTCAGTGGATCGTGTTTGGAAGAAGCCGGAGGCCTGTGGGGCAGGAGTGGGGCCGCTGGGTGTGCTCATCACTGAGGCCAGTCTCCCCACCCATGCCCCACCCAGCCCTGGTGGAGGATCTCCTGCGCAGCGGGGGCACCTCCCCGCACTCGGTGAGCGGGGGCTGGGCTGCGTGGGGCCCGTGGTCGTCCTGCTCCCGGGACTGCGAGCTGGGCTTCCGCGTCCGCAAGAGAACGTGCACGAACCCGGAGCCCCGCAGCGGAGGCCTGCCATGCATAGGCGACGCCGCCGAGTACCAGGACTGTAACCACCAGGCTTGTCCAGGTGACCCCGCGCTTAGGGAACCCCCATCAAGGAGACTCCCTAGGCCACACCTCATGCCCAGACGACCAGTTCTTTTTGCCAACTCTGTACAGTGGGCCCTACAGCAAGTCTGTGGCCTGACCATGGACACAGCACCTTCTCCCACCGAGCAGGGCCTCTCCTCGTCTTCCTTGTCACTTTTTTCTCTCCCCTAATGGGTTAGCCAGATAAGAGGCTTGATCTGAGGTGGAGTTGGTTTTTGGTATCTCCTCTGCAGCCAGCATTTCCCCCTGCACCCCTCAGGAGGAAGGGGCAGTCCCTAACAGTGGGCTGAGGGCGGGTGCAGAGGATGGAGTCAGGGTGGTCCAGGGCAGAGTGGCCTAGCTGGGGATAGGGTAGAAGTGTCTTAGGCCCTGCCTGCACCTGCAGCCCCTTTCACACACCCTGTCCCCTTGCAGTGCGGGGTGCCTGGTCCTGCTGGACCTCCTGGTCCCCGTGCTCAGCCTCCTGTGGTGGAGGCCACTATCAACGCACACGTTCCTGCACCAGCCCCGCGCCCTCCCCAGGCGAGGACATCTGTCTTGGTCTGCACACAGAGGAGGCGCTGTGTGCTACTCAGGCTTGCCCAGGTATGACAAACATCACGCCAGGGCTGGGGAGCCCCTTGGGTCCCTCTGAACTCCCTCAGGGGGTCTCAGGGCAGTTAACCTCATCCGAGTCCACAACCCACAGAAGGCTGGTCACCGTGGTCCGAGTGGAGTGCATGCACGGAGGACGGAGCCCAAAGCCGCAGCCGACACTGTGAAGAGCTGGTCCCAGGGCCCAGCGCCTGCACCGGAAACAGCAGCGAGAGCCGCCCCTGCCCCTACGGCGAGATTCCCGGTAGGTCCTTAAGCCAGCACCTTGGCACCAACCCTTCGCACCCTGGGCCCCCAGCTTCCTTCCCCTTCTGAAGAATCTTAGTGGGTCTAGGATGGAACACCAGGGTGGGAGGTGTGCATACTTTGGGCTTTTGCCCCTTCTTCTCTAGTGAATGGGCTGGCCCCTCTTAGAGACAAGGTCTGAGTGGGGACAGAGTGGAATGAAGGCCCCCAGACCACGTCCCACGCGGCTCAGTGCTGACCCAGGGACCCTCCTAGAGATATACCTAGCCCCAGAGGGACCCTTCTCTCCTCCCTGCCCCACACTCTCTCTGCTTGTCTTCCTGCAGTGATCCTGCCTGCCTCCAGCATGGAGGAGGCCACCAGCTGTGGAGGTAAAAGGACCCTGCCCACCTCGTGACGCTGTCTTTCCACCTCTCCTCCCCAAAGAGGAGACCAGCCCAACTCTGAAATCTGGAGTCTCTCCACTTCCTGCTCCAGAGAGACAAACCTTGCGGAGGTCCTGGCTGCTCTGGACGATGTATAGGGGGGCCTGGGAGGTTCCATCTCTGCCCCCCGGCTAGGAGGCAGTCATCGAGTCTGTATTCAAGAAGAGTCACCCAAGTCCACACCCTCTGGTTGCCTCCTCTGACCTAAACCACAGGTGTCCTGTGAGAGAGGCCCCTGGTGGCTGGCTGCCTGGCCTTCCTGTTTCCGTTGGGTCTGGCCTCAAAGCCCTTTCCTTTATGTCTCAGAGCCTCCTGTTGGGAGGCGGTCAGGAGTGGAGTCTCTGCTCTTCGTGGTGGCCCTTTCCTTACCATTTGCTTCCGCCTCTCCCAGGGTTCAGTCTCATCCACCTGGTAGCCACAGGCGTCTCCTGCTTCCTGGGCTCTGGGCTGCTGACCTTGGCCGTGTACCTGTCCTACCAGCACTGCCGGCGCCAGTCCCAGGAATCCACACTCGTCCACCCTGCCACCCCCAACCACCTGCACTACAAGGGTGGGGGCACCCCCAAGAACGAGAAGTACACACCCATGGAGTTCAAGGTGGGAGCCTTCATGTAGAGGCTGAGTGCAGGGTGAAGGGTGCCGTGGTTCTGGCCTGGAGCTGGGCGCAGCGGGGCTGGGCACTGGGGAGGGCGCAGGGTGCTGTGAACTGTGTCAGCGGCCAGAGTGTTTGCTCACTGACTGGTTCCTGACAGCCTTGCCCTGGCCCGTCGCCTTCCCCCGCCCCCCTCCCTTACCCCTTCCTCTCCGGTTCCTTCCTTCCTCCACAGACCCTGAACAAGAATAACCTGATCCCCGATGACAGAGCCAGTTTCTACCCATTGCAGCAGACCAATGTATACACAACCACCTACTATCCCAGCCCACTGAACAAACACAGCTTCCGACCTGAGGCCTCACCTGGACAACGGTGCTTCCCCAACAGCTGATAACACTGTCCTGGGGACTTGGGCTCCTTGCCTTCTTAAGGCACAGAGCAGGTGGAAATGGGACGGTGGAGCCAGTTTGGTTTTCTCCTTCTGCACCTGGCCAAGAACTTGCCGCCTTGCCTGTGGGGGTCCCATCCGACTTCAAAGAGCTCTGGCTGGCGGTGACCATGGGGGAGAGGGCTGGCTTCAGGCTGGCACATGGCTGGAGTTCCAGCTCAGCCCAGGTCTCTCATGGCCTCCTTGCGACCCACTACCGTGCTGATCTCCCCTGCCGTGTCTGGGCTGTGGACCTACTGGGCATGCGAGGAACTGGAGAGTGGAGATGACTGAGCAGGCTCTTAGGTTCGGGCTGGAAATGATGCTCCTGTGGCCCTCACGGGCCGAGGCTGTCCCTCTCTGGCTGGCCCCAGGAAGGGCCTGGGATCTACCCTGATCATCTGTGAGAGGAACTAAGCAAATGGCCCCAGAAGCTCTGGATTCTCCGCCCAGGGCCGGGCCACTATGGTGCTGCCCCAGTGTGACCTGGGGACCAAGGCTGGCCCAGCTTGTCCACCTTTGCCTAGCAGTCTGTACTTTGCCCAGGGACATCCTTCTGGTCAGAGGCAGTGAGGGCTGGGGACTGAAGATTGATCTTTGCTAAGAAGCCCTTTAGTCTGGGCTGGGACAGGCTTCAGCTTTGCCCTCAGAATGCAGGAAAGGTGGTCCAAGAGAAAGGGAGGCAGGAGTCCACCCTCTGTGCCGCTGTGGAGACTGTCTTCCAGTCGCTGCTCAGTAGAGCTGTTGGCTGAGACCTGCTTGGGAGTCTCAGGCCCTTCATCTGTTCAGGAACGCACACACACGCACACGCACACACACCCTCAACATGCTACAGCAACAAAAAGGATGTTGGGCTGTGGCATTATTAATTAAAGATGATATCTGGTCTCCAAATGTAATTCTTTGTGTGTATGTGTGTGGGCTCCTCTTGGCGTGGGCTAGTCAAGTAGAGCATTGCACTGGGGTAATAGATGGTCTTCTCAGGGTGGAGGGAATGATCCACATAGAATTGGATTTTCATAGAGGGTATCTTCCCACTTGTGAGAATATGTGCATACACACATGTTGCTCCAAACCTTTTTAGGGACAAATTCTCAAGTAGGGACACAAGGTACACACCAAAGGCAACACGACTGGAGATTTTTCTGCCTGGTCCCTTAGCAGCTCTTCTAGGCAATAGCTCCAGAATGGAAATGCGTGAGTCCAACAGGGGAGTATTGATGAGGGTTATTTTATGAGGTATTTATAAGGCTAAGTTTAATAAAAACCAAAACTGACTGAAAAAATGAATAAACTGGTGAAGTGGGAGAAGCCCAATATAGTTTTTTGCTGGATTAAGTAAAAATAACCTCGAAGCCTCAGCCCACCAAGTCACAAATGAGTGGATGGACATGTTAAATTCAAAGAGCAATTTCCCAACTTAATTGGCTGGATCAATTCTCCTAGGACTCCCAGCGAATCCTACATGTAGGTCAGGCTTTAAAGCCTGTGATCCTAGTGGGGAGGAGGAGGACTGGAGCATTCCTGGCCCCGCCTGAGTCCTGGAATCCCTGTGCTCACTGGGACGAAGGAAGTAGCAGTGTCCTCAGGCCAGGGTGGAGCCTGATCAGAGAGAGCTCCAGAGACCTATGAGTACTTCTGCTTTGGGATTTCTCACTGGGTTCCTGTTAATGAGTCCAGAGCTTATGGGAATTTGTGGGGTGTTAGATCTTGGGGTCTCTGATTCTCTTAGACCTGGTAGAGGCAGTGAAGCTTAAGAGTGTTCAAGGGCCCAGGGCCTACTTCATAAGGGCCACTTATATGTCCAAGTGGAGGGACTGGACAGGTCTGTAGGAAGTAGTAATGGAGAATACCTAGCTAATGCTCACCCCTATTGACTGGAATGGCATCAGTGGGAATGAAAACCTGTGGATGCAGTGGCAAAACACCACACACACCACACTGAATTCTCTTTTTATAAAAAAAAACTTGTGCCTTTGGACGCATGATCATCAGATTGCATTAAGGGATCCACACTGCATGCAAATTAGCTTGCATGGTTGGCAAAGGCTGCACCCACGGATTAGGAAGCCAAGAATGTCCTCCCTGGAGGCTGTGTTCTCTCCAACAGGTGCCTGAGGCCACATGGATGGCTGCATAGTGTCAGGAAGATGAGGTATGAAAGAAGAGGGGGCTTCTTAGGCCCAACTGGCTCATAAAAAGAGGAAGGGAAATGCAGGATTGGGTTCTCTAGGCCTTGTTGGGCCTTTTTGTCTTTGGATAACTCTGTGTGTGTGTTTTCTTATTATTAAAGTGATACATGTTTATTGTAGAAAATTTGGAGGATACAGGAAACCAAAAATATAAACACAGTTATAGGTAAAAACCAAGGCAGAGACTTAGGGATTTTAAATGGTGGTGTGAAGACATTTCTTCTCTCAACATCACTCCAAAAGTAAAGAGGACAAAAAACAAAAGCTGTCACTATTTTCAATCAAACTAGGATGTAACTATAATCCCAAATTATAATACATGAACACAGAAAGCAGAGGAACAGCAATCATCTGGAAGAATGGGTATGGGTCAAACCTAAGCACCCAAGCAATTTCAGAAAGAATCAGAAATTGGAAGACCTGGTATCAGGGAAGGTGAGGTTAAGGTGGGAGCCTAAAAAGGAGGTGGTGGTTGAAAATCCGTGTGTAAGCTTCAGCTAGACCCTCAAGATGACTTCATTCTCTAGACTTAAAGGTAAGTCACTACTCCTTTGCCTCCACAGGGGACAATAAGTATGTTCCCTTGGGACACTGAACCAGACTGGACATGGAGATACCAGGCACAAAGTGGGTGTGTGGTGAGGGTCTGTTTGGATAACTAGAGGGTTAAGAAACAGACTATGATTATCGGTGGGATTCAGCAGTTGCCTTTTTGGCTAACTCCAAGATTCTGGCAGCCAAGTTTCTCCCCCATCCCCTCCTCTAAGCAGGAGATTGGAAGATGATTCTTTGAAGAAGCACACTAGGTCTACAGAATCTGAAAAAATAAGCCAGCTGGTCACCTGTGCAACAATCCTACAGTGAAATACACTCATTAACAAACAGTGTCCTAGTACACAGAACCTGCAGTCAGCTTTCAGCGCCTCACTCATAAATAGGAATGTGCAGATAAGTGTCACAGACATCAGAGAAAAATGTGCCAACATGAAAGAAAGTCCAAGAGGAACTCGATGAAAACAGAGATGGTATATATAGAGACTATTTCAAAGACATCATAATTCTTCAGAATAAGATACTGCATTCACAAAATAACAAGATAAAAAGGACAGATTAAAGCTCTTAGAAGTTAAAAAAATATGACAGCAGAAATAATAAAAGGGTTTAACAATAAAGGGAGTTTCCCAAAAAGTTGAACAAAAAGACAAAGAAATGGAAAATAGGAAAGAAAATATAAGAAAATTAGAGGATTGGAGCACCTGGCTGGTTCAGTTGGTGGAGTATGACTCTTGATCTCAGGGTTGTAAGTTTAAGCCCCATCTTGGGTGTAAAGATTACTTAAAAAATAAAATCTTAAAAAAAAAAAAATGAGATAGATCCAGAAGGTCTAACAGCCCATTGAAATTTTCACAGTTGGAAATTATCAAAGAAAGACTATGGGAAATTTTGCCAAAACCAAAAGACAAGGTCTTCAGATCAGTACCTAGCACCAAGAGGCACAAAAACATAACATTTCAAAACAACAGCCTTGAAGAGAAGATTCCAACAGACAAAAAAGATTAGGAATATGAATGGTACAAACCTCTTATTAACAGGATTTAAAGTGAGGGGCGCCTGGATGACTCAGTCAGTTGAGAGGCTGCCTTCGACTCGGGTCATGATCCCAGGGTCCTGGGATCGAGCCCCGCATCGGGCTCCCTGCTCAGCGGGAAGCCTGCTTCTCCCTCTGCCTGCCACTTCCCCTCCTTGTGCTCTCTCTCTGTCAAATAAATAATAAAATATTAAAACAAAACAAAACAAAAAAAAACAACACCAAGATTTAAAGTGAGAATGAAGTGGAAATTATCCTCAAGATTATGAAGTAAAAATAATACTTGGTTGTGAATTTTATACCCAGCCAAACTATGAGTCGTATGAGTAGAACATTTTTAGACATGCAGATCTCAAAAAATATATATCACATGTACTTTTGCTTCAGTAAAACAAGAGAAAACACAGAAAATGTGGATCCAAGGGAAAGGGGACCTAACACAAGAAGGGGGTGAGGACAGATATGTCATGCGACAGGCCCAGAGAGCAACAATCCAGGTTAGTGTAGGAGGACAGCATGCACCCAGAGAGAGCCAGGAAAAATGAACAGGCAGATTATCTGGCAGGTTTGTATGAAAAATCATATGAAGATTTACAAAAATGTTATTTTAGGGGCATCTGGGGGGCTCAGTCAGTTAAGTGTCCAACTCCTGATTTCAGCTCAGGGTTGTGGGATTGAGCCCCCTGTTGGGCTCCACACTTAGCAGAGTCTGCTTAGGATTCTCTCTCCCTCTCCCTCTGCCCTTCCCCCTCTACCCCGCATGTGCACACTGTCTCTCTCTAAAATAAATAAATAAATCTTTAAAAAACTCTTATTTTATAAAACTGTATGGAAAGACTTAAATTTGGGTTCAAAGAAAATTAAGAAAAAAAGGCATTTTTTTGGTTCTTACATGATTTATTTAAAAAGCATTTTTTTTATTAAAATAAAACACAGGTACAGAGAAACCACACAGAACAAAAGTACAGCTTAGTGCATATAGGGTTAATACCTTTGTAATGACCATCCAGGTCAAGTGATAGAACTTTCACAAACACTTCAGATCCCCTTCTTCTGTTCCATCCTTGTCACAGCCCTCTCCTTCCAAATATGAGATAATTGTTAACACCAGGTAAAACAAAAGAGCAGACAGAAGAGGAAATGTAATCATTGTTTATCACTTGGTGCAACCATGATATTTATATAATCGTAGTAATTAAAACACTGTACATGGACTTAAGCATAACTTGTAATACAGATATATTGTACTTTTTTTTTTTTTTTATCATGGGGAGACATCACCAAATGGACAAGCCTTAACTTTTGTTGCCAACTGAATATTGGGTAGCTATTGGGAAAGAAAGGAATGAAACATTTTAAATGATTTTTTTTCCTGATAATAACTATGGTACATGTTCATTAAAGAAATTTGGGGAGGGGCACCTGGGTGCTTCAGTCAGTTGAGCATCAGACCCTTGATTTTAGCTCAGGTCATGATCTTAGCATCATGAGATCGAGCCCCGCATCAGGCTCCAAGCTCAGTGGAGAGTCTGCTGGAGATTCTCTCCCTCTCCCTCTGCCCCTCCCCTATAAAATAAATAAATAAATATTTTTTAAAAATTAAAAGAAAATTGGGGAGAAAAACACAAAAATCTTATAAAAAGAAAATACAAATTCCCCCAAATCCAGCCAAGAAATAGCCATCAGTACTTCATTATGTTCTCTTCGAGCCCTTTTTTTATAGCTGTGTGTGTTTGAGAGTGCTTTATAAAATTAAGACATACTACATACATGGTTTTTATTCAGATTTTTAAATACTTTTTATTTGTTTTTATTTAAATTCAATTAACATATAATGTATTATTGGTTTCAGAGGTATTATTCTGATTTTGATACGTAACATTACATCCCTATTTCCCCATGTTGTTAAAGATTCTGTGAGCCTCCACACCCCTTTCAGGGGCTGCCCTAGGAATGGGTCAGGGAGCGGAGAGAGGGCCTTGTTTACAGAACTCCACAGGTAGCAATGTATCCCCCCCGACCCCTCGAAAGAGAGAGCACAATTTTTATATATTTCATTTGTTTACCACCACTGAGGAAGGTTTACTTTGAAAAGTTTGCATAATATTTGAAAAATACTGGCCTAAAACTTTCTGTTACATAAATTATATTTGTTACATAGATTTACCTATTCTATTACATCCATTTATTCTACTCTATTATACAAATGTATCACTGTATTACATAAATTTATCATAATTTATTGAAACCACTCATTCGTTTCAAAATTTTCTTTAGCAAAAAATACTTTTATGGAACTTCTTATCCATATCTCTGACTATATATCCTTAGGATAAATTCCCAGGAGTGAAGGCTCTTAACTTCTCTGGCCAGGTCTCTTGCTGATGAGAACACTCTCCCTCCAGCAGTGTATTCTCATTTTCTTCCTACTAACCCTAATAGCCAACACTGATAAGTGCTATCCCTTCCAAACACTGATCAGGTACAGAGAAACCACACAGAACAAAACTATAGCTTGGTGCATCTAGGGTTAGTGATACCTTCTTCGGTTCTCTCAGCAATCCTAAAACAAAGGTACTGTTAGCAGGCCAACTCTCAGATGAGGAGACTGAAGTTTAATAATTTTAAGTAACTTGCTCAAAGTCACATCGCTAGTCAGTGATGATCCCAGAATTTCAACCCAGACAGTCCATGTGCTTGCTATAAATTTTTTTTTAAGTGCAATTGCTTAAATTTTCATTTAAACGTATTTAGTGAGTGGCCAATTCCCCCATACACATATTGGTCATTGGCATGTCTACTTTTTAAAAAGGGAGGTGTTCTGTACTTTTTCTCTTAGGTGGTGATCTTTTCCCTACTGCTTTGTGTATAAAGTATACAAAGGAACTCTCATGTATAAATACATTAATCCTTAGTCAGAAAGATTGAAGTATTTCTCTAATTGATCATATGCCTGCTTTGACACACAGATGTTCGGATTTTTTTACATAGTCAAAACTACAGGTTTTTTAAAAATGAAAATTGCACTGACTTTGCGTGAATAACCCTGAAGTAATGAGTCTTGTCACTGTCACCACCATGAATCTCAAGGAAGTAGAGTTTGAGGGGACACATGTGTTTCCCACACACCTTGCATGGTGGCAGTGACCCTAAGCAAGTAAAGCCCCTAAACAAGTTGTTACCCTAAAGAAGTAAAGATAGTTCCAGGCTGGGGAACTCTCCGTCTGGGATTTGACTTAGGGGAGCTCACATCCTATGCTCCATGGAGCAAGGGGAATGCCTAAGAGTGAGAAAAACAACAGAGTATGAGATGAGAGGTTCATTTCTCGGGGAGAAGGAAATACAGCCAGGCCCCTTCTCCCTGTCAGGGCAAGTGAGGTTTCAGTGAAAAACAAAACCTAGGGCTCTTCTCTTGGAGGCCAGAGACGGGCCACTGTGGGGGATGGTTCAGCCCAGAGTACAGGGCCCCCTGGATCACAGCTGTGTGTCTAAGCAGGTCAGTCCTAACCCTCAAGCATCCAAGGTTAGGAGCCCATTGATGATGGAAGGAGACAATCTCCCCACATAGTCAGGGAGGTGCTCTTGGCAAGGGGAGGTACCCCTGGGTGAGGGTCAGATCTTCTCCGACGAGGTGCTGGCTTCCAAGTCCTGATTCCAAAGTCATACAACACAATTCAAGCCTCTATATTCAAAATGAAAGTTTAAGGGCGCCTGGGTGGCTCAGTCGGTTAAGCATCTGCCTTCGGCTCAGGTCATGATCCCGGGGCCCTGGGATTGAGCCCCATGTCAGGCTCCCTGCTCAATGGGGAGCCTTCTTCTCCCTCTCCTTCTGCCTGCCACTCCCCCGGCTTGTGCGCTCTCTCTCTCTTTCTCTCTTTAACAAATAAATAAATAAAATCTTTAAAAAAAAGAAAAAGAAAATGTAGTCTTACTTGGTATGTGTCATCTGGGGACAGAGGCTATTGACCCAAACTTGCTCTGGCCCCTGGCAACGGACAGGCACCTGGTCTCACAGGAGCCGTTCTGAGCATTTGTTGTGTGGGAGGACAATGTTGGACAGACTGTGGGGAGCTCAGAGTCTCTAGCTTTATCACTCGCCAGCTGTGGGACCTCAGCAAATCTTTTCCTCATTTTGGGTTACAGTTTTCTGGCCTATGAAATGGGAGGGTTGGGCCCAGAATCCCCACCAAATTCCGTGATTCCCAGAGCTTTTGAAAAAATCTCGTACATGGTATTTTTTCATCTTTTCTTTTCTAGCCAAGTGCTCTGGTGTTGCCCCTGCGGGGGGCCTTTTTCTGCCCCCAGAACTTGTCTGAGACTCTGCTGTGCTTCTCAGGGCTGAGTCATCTGCTGGAGAAATCAGGCTCCCTGAACTCACTGTCCTCGTACAGGAACCGGGGAAAATGTCTTTCTCAGAGAGTCAACTGGATGAATGTCGTTCCCTGGAATGGCAACGTTCTAAAGATTTTATTTATTTATTTATTTATGAGAGAAAAAGCACACACATGCAAGTGGGGGGAAGGGCAAAGGGGGAGGGAGAGGGAGAGAATCTCAAGCAGACTACCCTCTGAGTATGGTGCCCACTGCGGGACTCAATCCCACGACCCTGAGATCATGACTTGAGCGGAAACCAAGAATCAGACCCTCAACCGACTGAGCCACCCAGGCGCCCTGGAATGGCAACATTCTAAAAGGGGAGTTTCTGTTAGGTAAGAGACACCCAGCTGTTAATACCAAGCAATGGGTACTTGTCTTGGTTTGCAGCCCTATGCGTTCCTAAGGCCTGATTCAGTCCCTGAAGAGAGTCTTTCACATGGTAGTGTCTCTGGCCCTGGGCCACCTCCCCCAGGACCCGGCTGCTCCAGCCCCGGCCTGGCCCTGTGCTCAGGCCATCCTGGGCCTCCAGTTATACTTCTAGGTCACCCAGATGATTCACTGGACAACCCTTGCAGACCAGTCCGACATAGACTCAGGCAAAGCCTCTCTCCTCATCCCAAGCTGCCAACAGGATGACCAGTGCTTAAGGAGGTGGGGCTTTAATTCCGTGGCTGTGTTGACCATGCTGGTAACTGCAGGGGCGCTCAGGCCTCAGGGTCTGAAGTCCTATCTCTGAAGTTATTGGAAAATTCATCCCTACTCACGAGGTCCTTCCAAACACTCTAAAAGAGACAGTTTGGGACGCCTTGGGGGGCTCAGTCATTAAGTGTCTGCCTTCAGCTCAGGTCATGATCCCAGGGTCCTGGGATTGAACCCCACATCAGGCTCTCTGCTCAGCAGGGAGTTTGCTTCTCTCTCTCCCCCTGCCTTCGCTCACACTTTGTGCGTGCGTGCTCTCTCTCTCTGAAATAAATAAAATCTTTAAAAAAGCATTAATAGAAGAGACAGTTTTCCCTAGGACTGTACCCAGTGTCCAGGGGCAGATGGGACACAGCACCCCACACACACACACTTGGGACATTGAGCACTCACAAACACAAGGTTCTACTTCCCCCACCCCAGTAAATCTCCCTGATTTCCCAGAGGAGTGGGCCCCAAATAGCTTGTGTCACAAAACTCTCCCAGATGTAACCAGGGATAACCAAGATAGCGCCAATTCCCACTTGACCCTCTGCAGCCTTGACCCACAGGGTTTCTTCGCTTGAAGGTAAGCGCACAACTTCCCTTCAGTATATATGTTTAATTAATTTCTTTAATGAATATAGCAGGTATTTAAAAGGAATACATGCACGGAGTAAAAACAAAACAAAAAACAGTACAAAAAGATATCCAGTGAACACTGGGTCTCCGATTCTTGATTCCTGGGCCCCAAGTTCCCCTTCACGCAGGTGGGTAGAGGCTGGGCAACAAGACACATACAAATACGTGCATTTATGTGTGTGCCCATAAAATGCACCAAAGTCTGGCTTTAACCTTGATATTCAGCCAAAACTTGGCCTTCAGCCTCAGCTTTTGGAAGTCTAAATAGCTGACTGTGTACTTCGCTATCATTTATAGTGCCCCTGACTTTGTGTCTGGTCTACAGTCACGGTTACACAGGCTGCCGCTGGATCAAATCCGCACGTCAACTCCCACAGTAGGCACAGGGCATGCCCCTCAGATTCACTGTTAATACGCGATCCTCGCTATAAATGTCTAGATAAATCTCTCTTTTTTTTAATTTGATAGAGAGAGACACAGTGAGAGAGGGAACACAAGCAGGAGGAGTGGGAGAGGGAGAAGCGGCTTCCCGTTGAGCAGGGAGCCCGATGCGGGGCTCAATCCCAGGACTCTGGGACCATGACCTGAGCCGAAGGCAGACGCTTAACGACTGAGCCACCCAGGCGCCCCCGTCTAGATAAATCTTGATGTGAAAAATCGATGTTTCATATGTTCAAATCCTGTCAGTGGCATGATATATGTATGTTTAGTATTGTAAAAGTAAAATGTCACAATAATTAATGATTGGGAAAGCTGCTAATTTTATGTTCAAACACACTTAAGCACTTTAACAAATAAATAGGAAAAAGACTGAGAGGTAAAAAGAATACTGTAAGAGGGGCACGTGGGTGGCTCCGTGGGTTCAGCATCTGCCTTCAGCTCAGGTCATGATCCCAGGGTCCTGGGATCGAGTCCCGCCATCGGGCTCCCTGCTCAGCGGGGAGTCTGCTTCCCTCCCTCCCTCTGCCTCTCCCCGCGCTGGAGCATGTGCTCTCTCTCTCTCTCTCAAATAAACAAATTAAATCTTTAAAAAAAAATACGAGAGAATGTGAGCAGGAGAACTTTAGGAAGACCATGATGGGCTTTGTGAACCAATAGATGTTAAACAATTTAAAATACTACAGGGCAGAATAATAGAGATTTGATTAAATAATAATTCTAATATTTGCCAACTGGGTTGGCATCTCTCTATAGCATTCATTATGTTAAACAAAATATCCCTGAAGCAGTACGTTTAATTTTGGGTATTTAATTCCATTTAGGTTGTGAGTCTTTCAAGAATAAATTCTACTTGGGAATTTACATCCTAAGAAAATGGATTTAAAAAACAAAGAACGTCAGCTTTTCTACTTCAACATCTCATAAGCAGAAAAAATTACCAAATCATGTACAATATCTATGATGAATCACCTTTGACCTAGGCCGAAAAAAGAACATAAGGGGAATAGAGAAGAGAAAAAAAAATCCAGGAAAATGTAATATCCAAAAAATATCTGGCTTCTCTACTGTGCCCAGTGATGTGAGCCTCGACTCGGTGTCACAAAAAGCGCAGCTGACCATGCTGGCCTACTGCAGCCCCAGCACCTTCATGTGGAACTTAAAATGTGACCGGTTAGCAGTTTTAATAGCAAAACCGTAAGAATCATCTCATTCTTTGGGATGAAATTTCAGCTTAATTCTTGCATCCCCAAAGTCTTCTTCTGAGATGGTAAGAACTGGCTTTGGCCTCAGCTTGAACCCCACATTGACGGTAGCATTTACTCCCGTCTGCATGATGGGCAGCATGCAAGCCTGCCTGCGCGCTGCTCAGCGTCAGCTTGTCCATCTGCCACTCTTCCTGCAGAGTGCTCCACGGCTATCTTTCTTCCTAACAACTACACCCCATTTATTTAACCAAACCCCAGTGATGGGACTTTCCAGCTGGGTTTCAGTCTTTTGTTATCAACAATGGGGCAAAGACGACCCTTGGATGTGTAGACCCATAGAGGCGGAGTGAACTCCTAAAAACGGCATTACTCAAAGAGTATTCACATTTGATACGTTGTCCAACTTACTGGAACATCGCATCACACTTTCTAGTTTTTTCTGTCTCTTTTAGAGCTAATTCTCCTGTTTTAATGGTAAGGCTCATTCTGGGGGGAAAGACAGCAGTCAAGGTGATTTCAGTGGCCCTTCGTCTCCAAGGAGCTTCCTTCTTGCCTACATGGCCCTGGTCGCCCAGGGCACCTGGTTAAACCTCCCTTGAGGGCCCCATCACACCCAGTCTTGAGCCATCAAAGCTTGTCTGCCAGATGTTCTAGGCTTCCTGGGTTCAGCACTTGGATAAGCCCTCTACATAGAAACTCCCTGGGATACTATGACCCCCCCCACCCCTGACTCTTTCACCCTTTTCCCTAGTTCAGGAGTTGGGAAAAGACCTGAGGTTCCTGGAATTCCTCCATGGCTCCTTCCTGACCTTCTACTTCTAGTACTTTAATCTGAGCAAGAAGCAGTTTCCCTTCTGCTGCTTAGGGCATCTTTGTGGACTTCAAGTTCCTGTGTTTTCTTGATCTTTATTTTAACATCTATATAGGACCATGTTCCCTAAATAATGATATTAAGGCCATTACTTCAACTTAATTTATGGGAAGGGCTTGGGACAAGCAAGCATGGAGAAGACAGGACTTCCATCTCAACCCCAGAGAATGACACTCAAATGGATGCACCAGTCATGGTACTTACTGTCAAGTCTATTATTCCCAAATCTCTGAAACAACCGCCACCCCCACCCCAGTCTTCCTCCCATCAGGCAAGCAACATTAGGCCAGTATTTACATTACGGATGACCAGTGATTGGCTCCATCTGCCACAGGGTGGCCTTGCATGAAGGACTCTGCCCAAAAGCCCAGAGGGAAATCACCTAAGCCAATCAAAAGATTGGTCTCTGTGGGATTTGGGCTAAAGAATGAAGATTAGATTGACCAGTAGCAATACAAGAATGGAGCAGACACACAGGGATTCCATGGAGAGACTGGGCTAACTGGGGGGCTAGGGGGTTGGCAGCTCCCTCTCTAGGCTCCAGCCCACATATCCAGTCATACCACCTTGCTAAGATGGCTCAAGTAAATGAGTCTTGTAATCACGGGGGCACACTAGCTCACGGACGTCCACAGTGTGCCTCAGAACTCACTCTCCCGGCCCATGAGCTCTTCCATCTCCTCCCTCCACCCAAATGCCCCACCAAGGAGATTCTCCATTCACAGGGCATAAGACTGGTTTGGTTTCTGATCTTTATCTTTAAATTCCCTTTCAGAGAAAAGGGGAATTTGACACATTCACATTTGCCTGACTGGGTCATATGCAGAAACAGTCTTATGTATTGAGGTAAATCCAGTTCCCTGAACATCTTATCTCCGTCCTCCCTCCTCCAAGGAGTGTGCTGAGCACTCGGCCAGCACCATGCATACACCTGCTAGTTCCTTTATGTGAGGTGCTGTGGGGTAGAGCAATGGCTGATAATTATTCCTTTTTTTTTTTTTTAACCACACGGTCTCTGAAAGAATTTTGAAGAATTTAGTTACACATACAATTTTTACATTGTATTTTTTCATCCAAGTTTAAAGATCCACAAAGAATGTAATTGCTAGCATACTGTAAATACTGACATTTAAAAGTAAAACTGTTCTTTTAAATGCAACTAATAGAATCTAAAAGGCACCGCATTTTTAAAAATACAGGAAGGGCTCCACTTGAACAATTGGAAAATTTACATTGTTCCTTTTACCCTTTAAAGGTGTATATCATTCCACTTCCCCCACAGAATGTTATCCTAATGTAATGTATTTTTAAGCTTGAAAGTCTTTTATTGTTCACACTACCCTACTTTTCTGCAACTAAAATATGTATGTGAATTATAATGTTAATTTTTAAAATTTCCTGTGAAGATGAGATCTAAGTTAAAAGTGATTTGGGAGTGAGATACTATGATTATTATTAACATCAAACATTATAGAGTTCCTTGAATTTTGACAGTTATTAAATGTCAAGTAAAATTTTAGAGAGCAGTGGTATAGAATAGATGTTACTTATCACTAGAATGAGAAAGATTAACAGCAGAGAGAGAGAAGAGTGAGAGTCTTAGGACTTGCAAAACATGTGTTGATGCTTGTTGTCAAGTGCATTATTTCCAGAAGAATCCACAAAGCACTCCTGCTACTGTGGGCACACTGAAATCTACAACAGGAATTAAAAATGATAGAGAGCAGGATGCCTGGGTGGCTCAGTAGGTGAAGTGTCTGCCTTTGGCTCCGGTCATGATCCCAGGGTCCTGGGATCGAGCCCCGCATCGGGCTCCCTGCTCAGTGGGGAGTCTGTTTCTCCCTCTGCTTGCTTTCTCTCTCTCTCTGACAAATAAATAATTTTCTTTAAAGATTTTATTTATTTGAGAGAGAGAATGAGATAGAGCGAGCATGAGAGGGGGGAGGGCCAGAGGGAGAAGCAGACCCCCCGCAGAGCAGGGAGCCCGATGCGGGACTCGATCCCGGGACTCCAGGATCATGACCTGAGCCGAAGGCAGTTGCTTAACCAACTGAGCCACCCAGGCGCCCCAAATAAATAAATTTTTAAAAATCTGTAAAAAAATGGCAATGATGATGAGAAAACTTGTACCCAAGAAAAAGATGAATATGGGCTTATAGTATTTGAGACTCTTTGGGTGTAATTTAATAAAAATGATAAAACTTTTAGGAGAAAATCTTTAGGAGATCGGGGTAGGTAGGGATCTGATATGACATCCAAAGCACAATCTATAAAAGAAAATATTAATAAATTGTACTTCATGAAAATTAAGAACTTTTATAAAACAATTAAAAGATAAACCACAGGTTAGGAGAAACTACTGACAAATCTAGAATATATAAAGAACCGAAGTTCAGTAACAAGAAAACAAACAACCCAATAACAAATGGGCAAAAAGTATGAAGAGACCCTTCACCAGAGATTTATGGATGGCAAAGAAATATGTGGAGAGATGACTGACATCATTATTTGTTAGGAAAATGCAAAATAAAGCCACCATAAGATATCACAACACACTATTAAAATGACTAAACTGAAAAAGGCTGATCACACCAAGTGTAGGGGGACACCTGGAATTCTACTACGCTGCTGCTGAGAATGGAACAACCACTTTGGAAAACAGTTCGGCAGTTTCTTAAATAGTTAAGCATACATTTACTATATGATCCGGTCATTCCATGCCTAGCTATTTACCCAAGGGAAAAGAATATATGTGTCCGCACAAAGACTCATACACAAATGTTCATAGCAGTTTTATTTGTAAGGGCCCCAAACTGGACACAACCCAGTTACCCATCATCAGGTGAATGGATAAACACCCTGTGGTATATCCATACAAGGGATCTAAATAGCAATACAAAGGAATGAACTACTGATACTCACAGCAACATCAATGAATATCAGAATGATTACTCTGAGTACAAGCAGCCAGACACATAAGGTATTGCTCCATTTATATACAATTCTAGAAAATGGAACCTATGGTGGCAGAAGGCAGAACAATGTTTGCCTAGGGGTAGGGTATGTTGACCGTTGGGGGGAAGGGAGGGAAGGATATTAAAGGGGGTGAGAGATATGTTCCCTAACCTTGACGGTGGTGATGGTTTCATGGGTGGGTACACGTGTCAAAACATACAGTGTACACTTTGGATATGTGAGGCTAACTGCATGGCAATTAGACCTCAGGAAAGCCATTTAAAAAGTGTGAATAAATATCCAAGAAAATAAGCAATACTAACTGGTCTTAACCATGTGTCTCTTACTTGAAGGTTTACTATTGATCTGTCTGAAGTACATGGCAAACCTCCTACATCCTCTTGCCCTCTTCCTGAGTCCTGCGCAGGGATGGAGATGAGGCATGGGGGGTGGGGGGCAGAGAGCACTCTCAAAGCTGTTCCTCCAGATTGAGAATGGGGGGCAGGCAGAGAGGCTGGGCTTTAAAAGCAACATGCTTTATTCTAATCTTGAGTATCCTTTTTTACTTAAAGATTTACTTATTGGGGCGCCTGGGTGGCTCAGTCGGTTAAGCGGCTGCCTTCAGCTCAGGTCATGATCCCTGGGTCCTGGGATCGAGCCCCGCATCGGGCTCCCTGCTCAGTGGAGAGCCTGCTTCTCCCTCTCTTTCTGCCTGCCTCTCTGCCTACTTGTGCTTTCTCTCTCTGTGTCAAATAAATAAAATCTTAAAAAAAAAAAAAGATTTACTTATTTATTTGAGAGAGCAGGAGGGAGGGAGAGAGGGAGTATGGCGCCTGCAGGGTAGGGGGAGGGGCAGAGGGACAGAGAGTCTCAAGCAGACTCCCCGCTGAGCGCAGAGTGATGTGAAGCTGTGGGGCTCCATCTCACAACCCTGAGATCACAACCTGAGCTGAAACCAAGTCGGAGGCTTAACAGACTGTGCCACCCAGGAGCCCCATGACCAAGGTTATTAAATAACAGTTGTCATCTTTCCTGCTCCCCCACTCTATAATACGTCCAAGGTCTGAGCATCTCAACATGAGTCAAAGCTCGTCTTACAATATGCCACATTGTCTGTGACAGAAATACGTGTAAGAGAGGGGTAGAGGTGAGGCCCCGCCCTGAGTTCATGATAACTGGTTAGAAGAGGTATTGTGGACACATGTATTTTTAATTGTTCTCCTCCTCCTTTCCCACTTTTTTTGAGGGGGGGGCGAGAGGGGGCAGTGAGAGCTTCCCCCCCACCCCACCCCCCGGACCTCCGCAGTAAGAGTGCAAGTGTGAGAGACCTGCCTTTCATTTGCAAGTGGGAGAAAGACAAACTTGAAAAGGGAGTGGGAAAGCAGAACCCAGCCCTGACCTCAAGTCAGCGGGAGGGTCTCAGATCTCAGATCTGCTTTAGGAAAGGCAGTATGTGGTTTTCCTTAAATCCATCATACTGGGAACCTCTTGCCCTCACGTGCCCTGATCTGAAGGCCCCTGACATGGAGGGTTGACCCTGGACTTTTGAATTCTAGACCCGCCACCACTGCCCAGCCGTGTGATGTGTCAGGTGGGCGTGGTGACACCTACCTTGCAGGACTTTGGTTATAGAACGGGGCCTCGAACAATGTCTGGCAATGCCAATGCACTGCTCTTGGAAAAACTCCTTTGCACGCGCACGTGAAACAGAAAGAGAGAATGGGGGTGGGGGGAGAAGGTGTCACCCAGGACCAACTTCATCCGAGTTGAAGGCTGGAGCTCCGCCCCCCCTCCCCCATCCTGGGCTCAAACCCAGCCCCTTGGCTCACCAGCTATTTGACCTTGGGCAATTTGTTCTTCTAATGCAAAACGGAGCTAATAATAGAACTTACTCCCGGTTTGCTGTGAGGGCTGAAGCGCAGAAAATGCTTAGAACAGTATCCAGCATGCACCCCAAATTATTACCATTGTTACTGAGCGTTTGCATGGGAGGGTGAAGAGTCATTTCTGCAATCCGAGTCCCTGGTATGTCAGAGTATGTGGTCTTGAGAGTCACAAAAATTGCTTCATTGACAAAATTCCAAAATTTGACCTAGCGTCCTTTGGGGGAACAAATGATACTAGTCCAGTAAATTATGCATGAAACAGCTTTTGCAAGACATCGCTAGTGAAAAACTAGTCTCCCATATAGGGCCTTCCCACCTTCATGTATCTACTTGGGAATTTCCCTCCTTCCCTCCATCCCTTCCTACACTGCCTCCTTTCTGCCTTACTTGCTGGAATTCAGAATTGAACAGAACCTTAAAAACCATCAGGTCCAGGATTTTAATGTAAGAAAGGACTGAAGGGTTGACTGGCCCACCAGCGCCAGGGAGTGTGGTTTATGAGAAGTGAAGAAAAGAGCAGGAAGAAGAAGGAGAGGCGAGTGTGACTTATTTCTGTCACCCCTCCTTGTCACCTTTCCCAGCTGAGGAGAATCCCTGAAAATTCATTTGCTGGTGGACCCTAAGGGGGACTGTGACACAATATGAATTAAACCTTAGGTCTCCGTCCCCACTTCCAGGCACACAGCTCCTAAAGCCCTTAGAATCTCTAATGTGATAAATCTTTTGTCTGCTAATGAATGACTGGCGGCTGGGGGCTCCTGGCTAGCCTCTTGACCGGGGATGGTTACCAGGGGAACCAACCACGTGATTAGAGGGTTGGCACTTCAGCCCCTCCCCCAACCTCCTGGGAGGGCAGAGGGACCGGGAGGTTGAGCTGATCACTAATGGCTAATGATTTAATCAATCGCGCCCACCTAACGAAGCCTCCATTAAAAACCCTAACTGAAGGGCCTCTGGAGCTGGGCTCCGGGGTTGCTGATCCCGTGGCAGGGCTGGGAGGTGGTGCCAAGCCTGGAGAGGGCCCGGAAGCTCCCTGCCCCTTCCCCCAGCCCCTGTCCTATTCATCTCTAGCATCTGGCTGTTCTGAGTTGTATTCTGTTGCAATAGATTGGTAATCTAGTACACAAACCGTTTTCCTGAGTTTTGTGAGCCTTTCTAGCAAATTATCAAACCTGAGGATGGGGTCATGGGAACGCCTGATTTATAGCTTTTTATTGGTCAGAAGCAGAGGTGACAGACAATTTGGACTTGCAGTTGGTGTCTGAAGTAGGGGATAGGGAGGCACTCCTATGAGACTGAGCCTTTAACCTGTGGGGTCTACCTTAACTCCAGGCAGTTAGTGTCACGATTGAGTTGAACTGTTAGTGTCTGGGGGTGCCTGACTGGCTCAGTCAGGAGAACATATGACTCTTTTTTTTTTTTAAGATTTTTTTTATTTATTCATGAGAGACAGAGAGAGAGAGAGAGAGAGGCAGAGGGAGAAGCAGGCTCCCAAGGAGCAGGGAGCCCGATGCGGGACTCGATCCCAGGACCCTGGGATCATGACCCGAGCCGAAGGCAGACGCCCAACCATCTGAGCCACCCAGGTGCCCTAGAACATATGACTCTTGATCTCTGGGTCATGAGTTCGATCCCCATGTTGGGGGTAGGGTTTACGTTAAAAAGTAAAAAACTAAAAAAAACTAAAAAAAAACCCAAAAAAACCCAAACCTGTTGGTATCTGATGAGAATCGGACAATTGCTTGGTGTGAAAAAACCCTGCATATTTGGTGTCAGAAGTGAGTGTAGAGAAGTAGCACTTCTTTTTTTCCATTAAGCTGGATAAATAATTAAGTTAATATGGGGATACTTGTCAGAAGCTAAAAGTCCTCATACCTGAACCAAGTTATTCTCCTTCTAGGTATCTTTTCTAAGAAAAGAATCAGAAACTAGGTCGAGGATAAATATACAACATGTATTCCCCAGAATAAATCTCCCCAGAAACAGTCTTAATGTCCAACAATAAAATTAGATACTTTAAATTGTAAATTTTTCCATGGCCATGGGAAAACATTCATGATATAATGTTAAGGAGAGAAAATAAAAACACAGTTACAATTTGTTCTATATTAAGAAGTAAAGAAAGCAATATGCTTTTCTGTATTTTTAAAAATGAAGACTTTGAAACCTTCGAGAGGAGAACAGGACTGTTTGGAAACTAATCCAGAAACTTTATTTATTTATTTATTTATTTATTTATTTATTTATTTATTTATTTATTTATTTATTTATTTGACAGAGAGAGACACAGCGAGAGAGGGAACACAAGCAGGGGGAGTGGGAGAGGGAGAAGCAGGCTTCCCGCGGAGCAGAGAGCCCGATGCGGGGATCGATCCCGGGACCCCTGGATCATGACCCTAGCCAAAGGCAGACGCTTAACGACTGAGCCACCCAGGCGCCCCTAATCCAGAAAGTTTTAAGAAAAACATGCCTCCAAAAGGTTTAAGGACATTCATCATTCCGAGTTTTTCTAAGCCTGGGCTCCCCACCACTTAACTGTGGATGTGCTTGCTTTGGAAGTGAAAAAGGAGAATCCTCCATGCTTTCGTGAACGGATCTGGACCTACCTCAATAGTTTTTGCTGCTTGTTCTATTGTTTCAAATTCCACAAAGGCAAATCCCTTTGAATCTCCAGTAGACTAATAGTTTGGCATACTTATATCAACAACATTGTCACATTTCCCAAATACTCTTTCAATCCAGCTGTGATCAATTTTTCTGGGAATTAACACCTATGATAAATTAGAGGTAGTAGTAAATATGTATGGATTTAATAACTATTGCCTTACTCAGAGGGTCAACAAATTTTACCTCAAATATATTTTTAAATTAAATGAAAATTAAAATGAAGACTTTGGGAGGGATACAAGAGGGAAGGAAAGGAAGAAGGCAAACAACACTTATCAGGCAGGCCACCAAGATGTGCCCGGTGCTTTATGACCATTCTGTTCACTGCTCCATTCCATTGTCACAAAATCCATGTGAGGTAAGTATAATTATCCCACTCCTTCATGTTAATTATACTTTTTTTTTTTAAAGATTTTATTTATTTGTCAGAGAGAGAGAGCAAACAAGCAGGGAGAACGGCAGGCAGAGGGAGAAGCAGGCTCCCCGCTGAGCAAGGAGCCTGATGCGGGGCTCGATCCCAGGATCTCGGGATCATGACCTGAGCTGAAGGCAGACGCCCAACTGACTGAGCCACCCGGGTGTCCCTAATTATGCTTTTTTAATGGAGGAGAGCACAGGATCCCCAAAAGAGATGAAAGAATTCCCAGGGCTCAGGGCTTGTTGGTAGAGGAGCAGGATTCGGCCCAGCCTATCCTGCTCCCAAGCTCGTGTCTTCCCACCGTATCTCGCTGCCCAAATGCTCAGGGAGCTTTGGCTGCACTTCTACTGCCATTTGGAGTTTGATTAAAAACAAAATGCGGACCACTTTATCACGAGTGCTTTCAATCCACATTTATTGCAAAACCACAGCATAGTAACTATGACATCAATGTAACCGTATTTCCTAACGGAACAGGCGATCACCATTCTAATGTGCATTCTCCAAAGAAGCGGAGGCTTATTATATGGAAGCTCCTGCACAGTGAGTAATGACTAGAACCCCCATTCTGAACTGGGAGTTCTAAACCATTAAACATTTAATTACCACTTTGGCAAAGCAATGCACATTACCATTTCCACAATGTAACAGCACAGAGATTTTAAATGCATCTTTATTTTTCAGAATCTTCAGTCTTCACAATGTGTAAAGTGAAGCAGAGTTTTTAAATAAAACGCTTTGCCAAAACATAGTTTCTTAAAAAGACCCGATGAAAAGGAGGGAAAATTGCACATGAATACTATTTATCAGTGCTTACAGTTGACATTAACTATAGTTTTAAAAGAATAAAAATATTCAAGACTTCAACATTTCCTTACAAAAGTATACTTGGCCATAAAATCAAAGTCTATAAAACCCCAAATATTAAAAAAGTAAAATGCAAAAAAAATTTTTTTATTAAAATGTAATACAATCTTTACATGGTAAGAGTTGTTTAAAAACGCACAGAACACCTCCTAAATTGTGAGAGTCAGAGGGGCATTTATCACACACACTCACGCTTTGACAGTTGCATAGACCCACTGGGTCACAGAGCTGGGCAAGCAGGTATGCACACAACCCGCCCCCCCCGCCCCTGCCAGCACCGAGGCTCCGTGGGGGCAGATTCTAAGCTCCCCCCGCACCTGTTCATATTTACACCATGTCTTGTGCTGGGAAGAGGAAGTTTGCCCGAGCACATGCGGTGTCATAAGAGGTGGGGCCCCTGCTGTCAAAGAGTCTAGATCTTTGTGTTGCCTAGATCTTAGTGTTGCCATTGGAAAAATCAGGTCCTGGAGCTGGGAGGAATCTCAAGAGATCATTTGGTCTATGCTCAGTCCTCTGGCCCAGCCCTGACCCATTCTCCTCCTTAGAGCCCCAGAAGCAGTGAATCGGCTGCAGCCTGCTGGAACGCTATTTTGCTCTTGTAATCAGAACTTCTTGTGTTTAACTGTAGCAGTTTCAGCCAAAAACCGTTCCCAGGGTGGACCCGGATCCCGGCAGGAAAGGACTTTGTTTTTCCATAGACTGAATGAAAGGAATCAGGGACTTCACTGCAGCCTTGGACTAACCAGAGACAATGGGGGTGGGGGTGGGGGGTGGGGAGCATGAACAGGAATGCGACTCAAGGCCAAGAGGGAGCCTCAAGGCTGAAGGCAGGGTGACCTACAGGAACCCCGGGGAATGAGAATGGGGGAGTCTGTTTGGCATGCTAGTCCCCCCCTTCCCACTCCCCGGATGGGTGGTGGTGGCCATAGGACTGTTGAAGTTTCCTGCTCCAGGAGCTGCACCTGCTCTGTTTCTGCAGCCACCTGACCTACCACCTGCTGCCCCGGCCTCGGCCTGCCTTCCTGCTCTGTCAGGTAGCGCACGGCCGCTCAAGCCAGAGAACTATAAAGTTAGACCAAATGCGTGGTGACTTAGGAGCAGAAGGCGAACAACGAAGTGTTTGGGCTTTGGGATAGCGATTTTGGCTGGACAGGCTTTCTGGCTTGCTTCTAGGAGAGTGACTGAGAGGGTGGAGGTGGACGGAGAAGTCTGAATGGAGTAAGAGACGGGAATTTTACTTGGATCGAAGTCCACTTGGACTACTCAAGATTTCTTTGCATCCAAGAATTGGCATGAAAAGCAACTATGCTGGCAGAGTGCATGAAACACAATAGGTTTCAAAGGCATGCCTTCAATTACAGAACATTCCTTGGAGGATGGAAGGGAGGGGGGTTGTTAAAGTTACAGCCTTTGGAGTAAAACGCAGTTCCTCTTGGGAGGCGATGGATGTCTGTTCCCACTGCTTTCTCAGAGCAGAACTGGAGACCCACCATGCCAGACAGGGCATCTGTGCGGGGCGGGGGGGGGGGGGGGGGGGGCGGTTCCAGATGGCGGGCGCCGCCTTCCAGCGCTCCCGCCGGCTTGCGTGAATGCCAATGCGAAGTGGGAACCGTGGGGACTCTTCCCTCACCACTACAATCCCTCGTTACCTGGGGCCCTCTGCCTTGATCTGTTCTGCTGGCTTCCCTCTGCCACTGTTTCTTGAGCAGCCCCCTCTGGCCTCCATTCCTTGAAAGCAAGAAGTTCTCAGTGCAAATGGGGAGAGGCTCTGGCACAGGGACAGGGAAGTTGTAGAATCTCCAGCCCTCTTGAGCAGAGAAAGCAGTTGGCCAGACGTGCCACAGGCAGGATGTACTTGGAGGCAGGAGGCTGAGCCAGATGACTCAGTGAGAATAAGCCAGTTTCGGGGCTGTTTTCCAGAATCTGGCTTCTACTACAACTCTGCCTCCAAACCTCCTTCTCCAATTTTGCTCAGCAGATATATTAACACATGCCTATAGGCCTGGCTTACGTCTCACTGACTCTTCCACGGTGGTCTCCTGGGCCTCCTTACATAGCCTTGTCTCCTCCTTACTAGAAGGCTCTTCCCTCTGCCCAGTCCCATGTCTGAAAGAGCACTAACAGGTGGGAAATCTTTGGAAGCTTGTTAGCTTTCCTAAACCCTTTCTCCCCTTCTCAAGTCATCAAAACAGATTTCTCTGCCTTTCCCTTCAAAAGCTGTCCAGGAGTGTGTTATACTCCATGAAGTTAGGGACACGCATGGATTCGTCATGGCCCAAGAAAACAGGATTTAGAACCTGTTCTTCCAAATAGAGTAAGATCCCATAGACAGTTGTAGAAATAAGTGACAAAGCTTCTAGCAGCCTTTTGGGGGGTGTTGCTAGCTTTGAACTACACGGTTTATATGAATGGACTCATCGGAAAATGAATGTGAGGGCCAGGACACTGTCTTAATTGTTTCTACAACCTCAGCGCCTAGCCCAGTGCTCAGCATGCTGCAGGATCTGCAAACATACTGGCTGAATTACGAGATCCAGCCTCCTGCATCCTAGATCTTTTTTCTTTTTTAAATATGATCTGCCTTTCCCGGCATTTAATATTGGCTATGATGAAATCCCTGCCTGACTTTATTTTAGAATGTTCCATTATGTACAAATTGTATTATAAAGTACACAGAAGGAAAAAGATCATAGTCTGCTCTAAGATAAAAGAAGCAATTTTGTAAGAAAAAAATTAAAGTTTAAAAAAACATGAAATAAATTCCAGGACCTAGCTAACAAAGAATTTACTGGTAGAGCAATATTGATAAAAGACTGGATGGGAAGGAAATCAGTAGCTGGTTCATTTGAATAACCTTTCTCCCAGTTAGGTGGAAGGATGATTACAGGCATCAGAAGGGTAGCATGGAGTCGCCCTGCCTGGAGATTGACACTAAGCTTGAGTGAAAACGACAACAAATATGGAAGGGCTTCTCTATTTTGGGATAAAAGAGGGTGAGGTGTCAGGGCTAACATATCAATTGATGTTTTTTCCCTGAAAAGAACAAATGTAATTACTTTCCTTGGGACATGGAGCAAGGATTCTAGGGCACAAGCCGCAAGGACAGTGGGATTATGGAGGAGAGGGATGGCTGCATCTGAGACATCTCTGTCACTTACTAAAACAATTTCTCAGCAATAACTTATAGATCAGGAAGAACAATACAATGTGAATTAGTGAGTTCAGGAAAGAACTAAGAAGAAAGAGGCCACCCCAACACACCCCCTCATCTTAGCTAAATTCCACTGGACAGGCCCCGTCCTATGACAGGTGAGGTGGGAGCAATCAGCTCTCCTGACTTCTGCCAGGCACGTTCTCCGAGTCACAGACCGAAACAGAAATAGCACATTATGTGCATAGGTCAAAGGAAGCGATGTTGTTTGGGACTTGTAGATGCCATCTAGCAAGAGGGAGGCAGAATTTTCCTAAAACTTAATTTTCAAAAGCCTCCAAAAGGATACATTCCTGGTGGAGAGGGAGATAAATTTGAAATTGGGGACATTTGTATTAAATAAAATCATCTGCAGAACTAAAACCTCCCCCTCCCCCCCTTTTTTAGCATTCTTTGGGTTTCTGCAAAGTCTTCAGAGGCTGGGACTTCACTAGTGATGCATCAAGTGTGCTTGGGTTCACTCGCAGATGGGGAGACCGGAAGGGCTCCCATAAAGACTCCAGTCCCCAGACTAGCCCTTCTCTATCTGACAGGCTGAAATCCCAAGTTCTATCATTAGAAATCCTTCCTTTTGGTGTTTAGTCTTTGTTCTTTGTTAAAATTCAAATTCCCCTTAGAAAGGAGACTCACAAGGCCTTATGAATATGGGTATCTTAGTGTGCATGCATTTGTTAAATTTGTCTTCAGAGGAAATGGAGGCGCCAACAATCTTCCCAACTTCCTGAAGGACTAGTAAGCCAGCCGTGATGGTGAGGTTGGGATTCCTAATGCCAAAATTGATTCCATGCTCCCAGATAGATACAGCTTCTGTCTATGATGAAAATTTCAATGGAACAAAATATTCTTTCCTTGAAATCAGTTATGGTTAATGATGGTATGAGAAAGGTACTTAGGTGCCTGCTGTGTGTAATTAAGGATTTGGGAAACTGTCAATCTTTCTTTTAATTGTTAGTTCAGGAGAGTGTTATGGTTTTTAAAATATGTCTAAAGGGTCCTGAAGGATAGAAACATCTTTGGTTTTCTGATTCTCTTCACAGGCACACACTGCACACATATCATTACTCTATCCAGAATGAATAGAAGGACGAGGGAAGGAATAAACGGGTATGTTGACAGCCTGAGTTTCTTGCACTGCCCGGCTCCTGTTAGCACATCACTAACAGCTAACAGGGCCCTGTAGAATTTCCGCCTTTATCTGAGATGATAATGCAGAACTGGAAGTATTGGGGATAGGTAGTGCACTCTACTATCGTCTTCTACTTTCGGTGACGTGTGACCACTAGGTGTAGAAAACTTTTCAGCCAAAGGAACATCTACTCTCACCCTCTTAATTTAGAGGTGCGGAAAATGAAGTCCGAGAGGACAGGTGGTTTGCCAAAGGCCCCAAGGGTGCTCAGCAGCTGCCCTGGCGAGAGACTGGTCCCTTCTGACTCCCAGCCTGGTCCCTTCTTTCGGTTCCTTTCTCCATTAGCTGTTGTGCTCACATCAGAGCCTCAGTGAAGCCTTGTTTACTAATACCTGCACGCAGATCCGGCCTTGACAAGCTGAGGCTCTGCTCTCTGTGAGGTATCCGCACAGCTCTCCTGACAGAATGTGGCCATGTCGAGGATGACATAGTGGCAAAGCAACTTACAATCAATCCTTTGGTGCCATGACTCTAGATACATAAGCCTGAGGATGGGCTTTACCATCTGATCTGACAGTTTGATTTCTACAGGTGCAAACCCGTCCCTGACTCACAATGAATCAAACCAAGCCAAAGGATGGGTTCCTGGTTTGGCCTGATTCCAGCGAGCAAATGCAGTGCTCTGACCTGGCTTCTGGAACGCTGTCTCAACATCAGATGGCAGATCTCTCTCTTATTGTGTTTGATACATTTTGATGTGTTTGATGCATTTCATATACAAAGTTCTTTGGGGGAAATAAACAGCACCTGTAGCTTATCTCCTACCACATACAATGAAAAAGCCAATTCTTCTCGTCTAGCGTGTGCAGTGGAATAGTCCATGTATTCACAGGAGGAGGGCCACTGCACAAATGGAAACATGACGGTGCTGGGAAGGTCTGCAATTTTAGAGACTGCTTCCGTCATTCGTCATTTTTTCCTACTTAAATAAGAACAGACCTGAGTTTTTGAACTGGAACAGACCTTAGGGAATATCTTTGTTGGCTCCCTTATTTCAGAGATGTGATAAATGGGAAATGAAGTGACTTGCTCAAGGTCAAACAGCTGAAGACACTAGGCCTGGGACACCTGCCAGGCCCGGGGGCTCCTGGGTGTCTCTAGTCTAGTTCATGAAGAAACTGGCCAGCTTTCCTCTCTAATGCTGGTAACTCGGAAAATCTGACGCAACCGGAAAGGGGAAAGCTGGATGGGAAGGAGGGCAGGGAAGGAAGAGGTGACCAAACCAAGCTACACTCTTGTCCTACTACAATGCATCCGTTTTATGGGTAGTGTGAGAGTCAGGACAGCTAAGGAAAGTGACCAGGAAAATAGGAAGGATCACCAGAATCTTCATTAGCTATTGTTTTAAAAAAATGGAATCACACAGTTTACTCTCTTGATTCTTTGCTTTCTATACGGTTGTGTGTCTCTCCTGAGACAAAGAGCCAAGGAAGCCCTGTCGAGAAAATTAATTTGGGTTTCGGGTGTGGGTCATTCACTTTCTTCTCTCGCAGTATGTGGGCCCTAGTTGACCACATAAAAACAGAAACTCAATTTCCAATAAGAAAAACAGAATATTGCATATTAAATTTCACTTTTAAACTTTAGGATATGATAGAGTTTGATGGTACACAACCAGGTTTGTGACCTGTCTCTATTAACTACTCCTACATTTGATACAGACTCATCTGGGAGAGAAATAAGGATCTCAGAAACTCCTGCTTCTGCCCCCCAAAAGCTAATGCCAACACGGTCTAAGAAACAGTTCCCTAGATGACTTAATTTTAAATCCCCTCTAAGTTTCTATACATACGTATGTGAAAGCACAGAAGAATTTCTGAAAAGATTAATAAGGAAATACTTTGGAGAAGGGGAATGGATAGTCAGCACGTGTTTGTATGGAGGTAGACTTCACTCTATTTCTGTACTGGGTATTTTATAATGGATATACATTCATGGATTTTCTTGTTTAATTTTCAAAAATTTAAAAGAAATGAAGAAATTACTTAAAAAATTTATTTCTGGTCACCACATTCATCACTTATGGAAAGAATGCTGGTCTAGGACTCAGGTTATCTGCTACAACTTGGCTGGGGCATTGAACTTCAAAGGTTCTCTGTTAATTTGTAAAATGAGGTAGTTGGATTAGATCATCTCTTTGATTCAATGGGAAGAAAATCAATCTGAATTAGAAAAAGCCTAAATTAAGTTGTATGAAGTAGAAGTATGATTTTTAACATTTAGGTAAATGAAAAGTGTCTCCAAGTCATTCCTGCCATTCTGGTCAAGACTGTGGAAGCCTCCCTTACAGACGAGAAGTGCCCAGAGGGAGCCCCAAGAGCACTGTGATGTGTGCTTTAGAGCTAAAATGGTTTGATGCGTTTCTAACATTTTATCAAGTTGCTGAAATGAATTCCATGCTTTCATTTTTTGGTTGTTTAAAAAAAAAGTGTAAGTGTCCCTTGTTGAATGAGCAGAACAGCTAGGGGGGAGTAACCTTTGCTCTCACTTTTTGAGTGTGGGTTGAGATGGAAAGCTATCATTTGAGGCCTTCCAGATTTCCAAGGCACAACAGAAAGACTACATAAGGCTATCGAAACAGTCCATATTCTAAAATGCAACAGGTAATAACTAGAGAAGCTTGTTTGAGACCTCTGTCATTCCCATTTCAGGGAATATTCTAATTTATCAGACTTGCTGTGGGAAGAACCGTTAAATCTCTCTGGATTTACTCATGCTAGCGTCCTGCTCAGGAGAGGGAAGCCCAGGCGTATGGCCTTAGTCATAGTCAAGAATGAGACTGGGCTTCCGCCTCGGAGCTCAGGGACGGGCTCAGGGTGAAGCCTGTGCCGGGAAGTCAGTTCAAGGAAGCAGAGACCTAGGAGAGTCTCAGACACCTGAGAGGACACGTGCGCTTGGGGCAGCCAAGGCGTCCGCTTACTGAGCACACAACTACTTCCACTGAGTACAAAGTACCCAATGGATGCTGTTAAAAGAGCACCCCAAAATCTGTCAACTTTTGTTCTTCTGGGATGGTCCAACACTACATGCCCCCGGAATATTGCTTATATTTTCCGAACAGAGTAGCGAATTCTTTGATAGTATGGAAATAAGCTTTAATTTGTCCCTTTCTGTATAATTCTAAATTAAAGGGGAATTCTGTTTTTCCTAGATCCACAAAATAGGTGTCATCAAATTTCCTCATAGTTTTCTTTTGCACTTGCTATATAAAATGGTATAATCACAGTAATTCAGTGTGGAATTAATGTGATTTTTAACATTAATTTAAAGCACATTTACTATGCATTCGTATTTGATCTTGAGTTTAAAATGTAGCTACTACTTATGTAACCAGCAAGATGAATGCCTAGATTTTAGTAAAAATAAGAGTAAAAAACCCCTAATTTGAAGTAGATGGGAATTTAATCTCTTCAATTTAAAATCTCTTAGCTGAATCCCTCATTAGAAGGGCTTCATAAAAACAAGCTGTAAACATTCTCAATAATTAAGCATAAATATATGATCTATGATAAAGCTTGGTCCTGAAGCCATATATGCTTAAACATACAAAATCCTACTTGAACTTGATTCCCTCTTGTTATTTTATTAGCTCCATCCTCCAGTGAAATGCATTTGTGTGTGTAATTATCTTGTGCCTATACCTCGACCACGGACCATATTAAAAAATGTTTCTTCCCATAAACTGTGAAGTATTCATTGATAAGCCACGGGGAACTTACACTACAACATGTCCTTACCAATTAATGCTGTTGACTTGGTTTATGAGGATTGAATTATTCATCAGAATCGTTTTATATCACGTCCCTGCAAGCGAAGACTCAGAGATGTTAGAGCACCAACAGGATGAAGAAAACAGAATGATCTTACTTAAAAACCAGTCACCTTAATTGGATCCCTGTACTTTCCATACTGAGTAATGATGATTTGCTCTGGAGCCCCACCATGTGTGAACATGGAGGAGTACTCACAAACCCCCCGAAATGTTTGAATTAAGCCGCGGTTTTGTGAAGTAGGGAAAAACCCTGCTTTGGGAGTCACAAGGTGTGGGTTTCAGTTGGTTCTACTTCTGTCACTAACTAGGACTGTGACCTTCAGCAAGACCCTGAACCTCTGTGGGATTGTTTCTATAAATTCTAAAATGAGGGGCTTGGCTTAGTAGAGGGTTCAGACTTCTTTCGTTATAAAATTTCATTGGGACTCTGTAATGTCTGTTTAGAAAGTACAAAGACAACAGCTGGTCTATTGTGATGCATGCTAGAAATAACAAGTAAAAAATGCATATGACTTGAAATATTCAGGGAAATGAATAATGTGTAGTCCTCTCTCCCCTTTAGTTCTATCAGGTTTGGTATATGAAATTTTGATGACTTAAAACAGTTGCAGTTTGTGATTAGAACAAGCGTCTGCCAGAGGGGTAAGCAGATAGAATAGACGGAAGTACTCATCTCATTTCATGTGTGCTAAAAACAATGGTTGGTGTCTGGTACAATGTAGGAATTTTTCATCACTACCCACATGGGATGTCATTAAACTAGTCATTTAGGTAATATTTTTAAAGTGTTTTTCTTCACTTTGTCTTAAAAGTAGAATTAACTAAAATTAAAATGTTCTACTTCATGTCTTATTATAGCAAAATTTCATATACAGTGTCCTCAAACACAATAGTTCTGACTAAAACCAAATACTTCCTAGTTCTTCCCTCTCCTTTCTGTCTTCTATCCAAAAAGGAAGGGCTGGGGGTTAGTTTAGCACCGGCTCATGGACTGCTAATATCCATAGTGGCTGGCTTTCAATCATCTTCAAGAATCCTGCTTTCCTTTTATTGAAGGGTGACAGAGTTAACTGGAACTACTTAGCTTTCTTCTCTTAGCAAGTTCCTTAGCTTTCTTCTCTTTAGCAGGTTCCTTAGTTCCTTCAGTTCTCGATGCTAAGTTAGCAGGATGGTTATAAAGGGGCTGATTTAAAGGTGATGGAAGACAGAGGCTGAATTTCTTACTTTTCAAGGAGCACAATTTAGGATCTCAGAAGAAGGCTTAGACCCCCTCTGAGACCGGGGTGAGTTCCCACACAGCTTTGGCCTTATGAAGGGGGAGAAGGGGGAGCATTTGGGACTGTGTGTGAGGGTGTGTGCACACGTGGTGAGATGAGCAGAGCGGAGGGCTAACTAGCTCTCTTTAACCACATTCTACCACCAAGGCTAAGAGAGGAGTTGGCTTGCACTCTGTCCAGAGAAAGACAAATAAAAATGTATTTAGCTGACAATGAAGATATACTTTCAAGGGAGGAAAAAAAAAGAGAGGGGGTTGAAGGAAGCTGAGAATAATGAAGGCAAAGAAAGTATTGTTCTTGTCTTTCTGGGAAAATGTGTGGGTTTCCTGGGTAAGGGGAATGATGTAAATGTGAACAGTGGTAGTATCATAATCCCATTGGAGCATATTTTATGTCACAGTGAAATATATGTCTGAGAGCTGTCCAATGAGTAACTGTCATTTTTAAAAAAACTATCATCCATACAAAGAAAACAGGTACTGGCAAAAGATCGCCTTCTCAAATGTACGGACTCCATACAGAATTGAGTATTTTACAACCTGAATTGAAATACAAGAATGTAATCCAGAAACCACTCAACAGATTTGGAAGTTTCAACATTAGAAATTGTTATTTTCAAACAAGGGTCATTTAATAAACTGCAACCCTAGCGAATAATAGCTGGTGCTGGACTTTACTGGACTTTACATCCCATGCCACCATATATATATATACATATACATGTATATGTATATATAGCATGAAGACACAGAATGTTCTATGTGATTTGTCATTTCACTTTTAACAAAGTGCTAAATCAGTACGGAATTACATTTTTCATACAGTATTTAATGCGACTATACCGAACATTTAGTCACCTTTAATATAATTATTTAAGAGCCTAGTAGATGAAATTGTATTTCACAGAAACAAGGATAAGTTGAGATCGAGACACAAAGTATGTGCTCTGAAATCAGTGGGAAGCACTTGTTCACCGTAATAAAGATGGCCAAAGGTTTCTGACCTAATTAAAAATAAGGAGTCATATAAGAAATGGCTTTATTAGAAAAAACGTAGTGTACACGTGGCTAATTTTGATCATCGATAGACCTCTTGGCTATTTTATAATTAAAATCTGATAGAGGGTTTAAACTTCTTTAGAAGTTAGTGGCATTTCTTCCTACTCTGATATGTGACTTAGGTAAGGTATGTGACAAATACCCTTTCTTTCTTTCCATAATTACAAATGATCAATCAGTAGTTCAGCACTGGCACAAAACATAGAGGACATTATTTAGGTAGTGCTTTACGTGTAAGATATCCACACTTCCGACCCCGGAACCAGGCACAGGTGTGCCATTTTATAGTCTTTCAATCCCCTAGTATCCCTAAGTCCCACATTATTATTACCTAGTAGTCATGAAATGAATGTGATCATCTGTAACCTAACAAAACCTCTGAGTGAAGTTTCTCTCTTCTCCTTTTGTTTTTCCCGTTAGGTGTGCAACTCCAAGCAAATGTGCAGTATGCAGTATGATTTCCAGTCCCTTTTTAAATTCCTTCACGTTCGTGCCATTATACTGAGACAACCACATCAAGATACAGTCTGTCATACGATTCCCTGAAGCACAGAATGAGGAGGAGACTGAGCAAACACGACCCGGGAAGGCACCAGTTGAACCAAGACAACTCTGGAAGACAAAAACACGCAGTTGTAAGCATTCATATGTCACCAGCGGAATACCACCTGTATGCCATGAGCACTGTGCTCCCCCAGCCAAAAGCATGTGTAACAACAATAAATGCATTGTGGGAGGCCTGAGAACCGGTTTTCAAGAAACAGTGGCGATCTGGAGTCTAGGTGTGGACCTGCAGTGTATTATACCACTTTCATGTGCAATAGTTTTAATCAGTATTATTAATAACTTCTCATCAACTTAACCCACTTTGACTTTGGTGGCAAAAAAAAAAAATCTATTCTTCCAAAGGAAAAAAAAAATCACCTTTAAACATTTGTTCGCTGTTTTTAAATGCCCTCTATCACTATCACTCTTGTCTCTGTTTAGAAATATCTGACAGTTTAGGGGTGCCTGGGTGGCTCAGATGGTTAAGCGTCTGCCTTCGGCTCAGGTCATGATCCCAGGGTCCTGGGATCGAGTCCCACATCGGGCTCCTTGCTCAGCGGGGAGCCTGCTTCTCCCTCTGCCTGCCTCTCCCCCTGCTTGCGCTCTCTCTCTCTCTGGCAAATAAATAAATAAATAAAATCTTAAAAAAAAAAAATCTGACAGTTTAGAAAGACAAATAAGAAAATCACCCGAATCTGGAGATAACACTTTTAGATTTTCTTGGAGAGAAATATCTAGTTCTCAGCAAGTAGTAATCATTGTAAAACAGGTTAGAAAATACATGAAAAAGGGCGCCTGGGTGGCTCAGTTGGTTAAGCGACTGCCTTCGGCTCAGGTCATGATCCTGGAGTCCCTGGATCGAGTCCCGCATCAGGCTCCCTGCTTGGCAGGGAGTCTGCTTCTCCCTCTGACCCTCCCCCTTCTCATGGGCTCTCTCTCATTCTCTCTCTCTCAAATAAATAAATAAAATCTTTAAAAAAAAAAAAAGAAAATACATGAAAAAACCCAATAAAGTGAAATATAACAAATTAATCCTAATTCTACCATCAGAGAAACTACTGTGAATATCTTGGTTTCTTTCTTTCTAGTTGTCTTTTTTTTCCTACTAGCATAAACGGTACGTACAACGTCAATTACCCGAAAACCTAGAGGAATCATCTAAACAGGCAATTCTCTTGTTACTTGGTTTAATGGTATCAAGAACATGCTTATTCAAAAATGCTGGCTCATGAACTCGCGACTTGCCCACAGGCCAATCCCAGCCTCGTGCTACCAAGATATCCCAGCTCACTGTGGCTGCCTGCCGCGGCCTCCTCCAGCTCCAGTGGTCCTTGAGCTGTGCCTCTGTTCTGCCTCCTTCTACCCAGCCCTCCTTGCCAGGTAATCCTGAGGCTCTGGGTGCACAAGTGAGCAGCTTCTTGGCATGAAGAGGTTGTATTCCCTAGTTTAATATCCATTTAGCAATTTCAATTAAACAAACAAAACAACAGGGGTGCCTGGCTGGCTCAGGGTTAAGCGTCTGCCTTCGGCTCAGGTCATGATCTCAGGGTCCTAGGTTTGAGACCCTGTGGTGGGCTCCCTGCTCAGCGGGGAGTCTGCTTCTCCCTTTGCCCACCCTGCCACCCCGGCCCCACTTGTGCTCTCTCTCAAATGAACAAATAAAATCTTAAACACAAACAAAAACAAATGAGGGGGAAAAGCTCCCTGGTACATTTTCTTTCCTTTGGGCACTGCTATAGGTTTATATTTTTCTTTTGTACTTCTAGAGAATACTAATACTGGCTTAATCTTCAAAAATCATCCTAAACATTTCTACACTGCTGTTTTAGTTCAATCCATAATTCATATGGCTAAAAGAGCAATTTATGCTCAGAAATGGAAATCAGAAAACCAAGTGGTAAGAAAAGGTGCTGAAATACCTTTTTTTTGTAATATGCTTACAAAAGCAGCCTCCCTGCATCTCAATTTTTACATTTTAAAAGTCAGACATGCTATTCTATAGCATATAACAAAGACATATTTCAGTGGTATTTCTATGCAAAGCTGTTTTCTGTGCTTTACTTGGACTGACTATAATCTAAATACCCAGAAAGGCTGTGACCCCTGGAATCTTGCCTTCATTCCGATAATCCCTGAAATGACACACCAGAATTGTCAGCTTTTATATTAACCATACAGCTTCTGGATTTCAGATGATAATTTTAACAGGCAAAAAGAAGCAGTAAAAAAAAAAAAAAGGAGAGAAAAAGCAGTAAAATAGAACAGCATACTGTTTGTATTAAAAGTGAGTATTTTGACTTTAAGGTCAAATTTTAAGCAATAGCTAAAAAAAAGTATGTTTTGACAAAGTGCTCTACAACAAGGACACTTCCCAAATCTTACAGAGATCGTATTTTTGGGGGGGCTAGAGTAACACTCATGTAGCAACACCCAACTTGTCCTTGCTCCCCTGAAACCTAGAAATTTATCAAACATTGCCAAAGCAGACCTTTTATTTCATCAGAGTTGTAAAATTATTCCTTCTCCCTGGGTTCAGATGAAATCTATAAAAATGCCTCATAATTGTTCTTTAGTGTTATGGTTTACAGCCTGGTTTTTACTATTGTGCTCACCTCTGAGAAGTCAAATCCACCTTTTAGTTAAGTTCACTTGGCTCAACCAACTACAAGTGTTCTTTGAAATTATTGGGCTTTTCAGAAGGCAAAAAGATATGCATCTCTACATTTCCCCACTGCAAACCATTCACATCATCCACAGCTTAGGTGCTCTAATAAGCAGGAAATGGTTTGCTTAAACGTTTAATATGACTTTGCAGTAGCAAAGTCACCTGCTGTCCTTTCTGAGCCTGCTGTCATATGACATAATTGAACCAACAAGGTCCTGATTCATTGAAACTTTCTTATTCTTAACCGTTATACCTTTTTTTTAAAAAAAATATTTTATTTATTTATTTGAGAGAGAGAGAGAGTATGAACAGTGGGGAGGAACAGAGGGAGAGGGAGAAGCAGGCTCCCTGCTGAGCAGGGAGTCCAACTCAGGGCTTGATCCCAGGACCCCGAGATCATGACCTGAGCCGAAAGCATATGCTTAACCGACTGAGCCACCCAGGTGCCCCAACCATTATACCTTTTTAAAGTGAGCACAGTTTTCTAGTATTCCTTTTTTTTTTTTTCCTTTCACTAGAGAAAATACAAATCCATACTTTAAATCTGCCTCTTTCTATATTTCTGCTGGTTCTCTGTCATTTATTATATATACACTACATCTGGAGTAGTCTTTGCTAATTTTACAGTTTGGACAGGTACCTACATTTTACTTGGTGAAGTGGACTCTGCACCAAATGGTGATGCTCTTTTGGGACTGAACTAATTAGGATTTCGCTCATCCTCTCACCTTTTTCTTCCAGAAGCACTATTATACTTTTCACATCTTTCCCTTTAATGATGCCATGCTTTCAGTTTTTACCACCTTGAAGTACTTGTCTGGTCCCAGATGCTACCCTCCAGAACCAACCTCCTACCTTCTTTGGGGATTTAAGCAGAATTATAATGATTTAACAAAACTGTCTCCATTTTCATTCAAGAGGAGCCACGTGAGCTCATGATTTCATGGTGTAATGCCCTGCTCCTTTCACTCGCATTAACTACCCAATAGATCTGACTGTAACATGTGTAATTACTCCCTACATATAAAATTACTCCTTACTAGTCCACATCTGGTGAACCTGTTCTGGTAACCAACAGTCAATGCCTCACTCTTCAGCCAAGCCCCTGAATCTTCTGAGCCACAACGCAACCTCAAATTCATGGTCAGCTACTTCAAAATGAAAGGCCTGAGGTAAAAACCTTTAGCGCATTTAGCCAAAACCTGCTGCAAAGCTTCTAGAACAAAAAAACAGCAAACAATACAAACTTCAGAATAAGTTCCAAACAAAAAAAAGAACATTAGAATATATTTCAGAGCATATAAAGAACATTAACAGCACCCTCCCATTGATTTTATATGTGAAGTTATTAGGATAAAGTGTCACTGTATTGTCTGCAATAACTCAAGAGATTCTCCAAGCAAACATTATTGGAAGCAACTCAGTTTTACAAATATGCCTGTATTAGGGAGCAAGTAACAGTGTGTGTGTGTGTGTGTTTTAAAGTGACCTTGAAAAACCCAAGACAGAAAAACTCTAAGAAACTTCTCACACTTTCCAAGTACCCCAAACAGAGAGAGAACAGGATGTGGGAGACCCTGTGACCCTGAGCTCCAAAAAGCCAATGGCACCTGGCATCGAAGCTCGTGTGATGCCCACCATCCACGACGGTAACAGCCATAATCTGCAAGCCAACCACCAGCAGAGGCTTTCTTGCTAGGCAAGCCATTCTGATGGGGTCATTTGGGGGTTAGTCTGTACAGTCCTGAAAAATTATCTCTGACACAGTCACATTGTGGGGAAATAAACTCTAGTCAGGAAGTTTAGTACTTCTTTGAGGAGTGACCTTACGAAACCACAGATCTTCGTGATGATTAAAAACCAGGCCTTCCAATCATGTAGCTGACAGAACTGAATCCTGATACCTAACTAACTTCTGGGTGAGTTTTTCAAGTTTTAACATGATGGAATTATGGCGTTTGAATGCTGGCTGTAATGGAAGGGAATTCCTTCATCCCAAGAAATGTTTAGGGTAGTAGGCTGTGGAACTCAAAGTTATTTTTAGGAAATAACTCCGCAAAATTTTTAGATTTGTCGCGTATATATCCTCGAACCTCAGTTACAAGGTGTGTAGGCTTCTGCAGAAGGATTTTTGGGGCAAGATTGGCTAATCCTATGTGAAAGAGCCTCAACAAGGTTGTCATCCATCGTTCTAGTGATGTTGGCCTTAGGGAGATGTGGGCATATCTGTGTGCATTTATTACACACACTCACACATAAACAGGTAAAAGCATTCCTTTAAAATGGAAGCCTAGATATTTAAATTCCTACTAGCAAGCAGTGAATTATCTAGAAGGAAATATGACAAACATCTGGTGGGTGCCAGTGACTGACCTGGCCTAGGCTCTTTCACACATACCTTCTGATTAACTTTCTCCAATGTCAAAATGTACTGAGATTTTTTTTTTTCCTGAAAGTCATCTTGCTGGATTAAAATTAACTATTAACGTCTCATTTTCCACAATAATCATGGAGATGAGGCATAAGCCTTTAACATTGACACAGATATGTATACAAACATGTGATCAGAAACCAACCAAAAAGAAGGAAGCTTTTTTCCCCCAGCTAGATAGATCCTTGATTATATCAGTGAGATAGGAATTAGCAGAAATACTGCTAAGTGTTTGTTCTGCTACCTATGCCAGAGAAACAAAAATATCTGCTTGTATCTGGTCACTAGGATCTGCAAAATGGGGGTGGTGGTGGTGAGCACCTACTGATGCTCACTCGCACTAGACTCATCTCTGTTGAACAGATCGAAAGCTGAGGGTGGACTCGCGGAGGGACACACTCTACCGGCCAAGCAAAATGGTAAGGAGTACGCTGGGCTCTTCCATACTCACACAGTGGAGGGGTATTCTTTGCCTTAAACAGATTAATAAATATATGCTATACTTTAGAGACCACATGCAAGAGGTTTATCAGGGAATAACATTATTTGGCATCTACTGTTTTTATATACTGGGAGGACAAAACTCTATTTCCAGCAGACAGAAAAAACCACACTCTAGCCAGGCTGCAGGGACCACTTAGCAAAGCTGTGCCCATGAGCTGGAAAATTGTTTCTATCACCTGAAGGGGCAACACAGCCATCCCTCACACTTTATCATGCAAGAGAGAGGCATCGAGCCTCTTAATTTCAACTGTGATATACTGAAGTGGATGAAAGCTGATGTGTAGTAATTAGTAATTGTTTATTTTATTTAGAATAGTTTGTTCTGTTTTAGAAAACACATTGGAAGCAAAGGCCTTATTCCAACACCTCCTGATGGCATTTTCTCTGATGGAAACACGTTTCCAGGGGGACTGTAAACAGTGGGCTGCCTTCATTAATCTCTCTCCTCCAAATGAGAAACTCAACTTAGATCAAGTTTAGGAACGTTAAAACCTACTTTACCTGCATTACTGATTGATGGAAATAATCTGTTGTTAATTACAGATGATATATTAAGTTAATATATCATTCAGATGCTTTCTGCTGTTAGGTGAAAATGCTATACCAAAAGTTGTCCAAAACCCAGGCCAGACTGTTCCATCAGCTTTGAAAAGTCAAAAATTTATTTTCCAGTCAAGCCGGTTATCATGGCTATTATTTCAATTCTAAGCCTGTTGGAAAGTTTCCTATAAACAATTAGGACTCTTGGATTGCCACATTTGGGAGCATTTCTTACACTTGAATCTTACAAATTAGATTCTTCCATGTACAAATTATCCAAATTTACTGGTATTTGATGAGCAGTTAAGAGAATAGCAATGAGGGAAAAGGGTTAGTAATAGATTAAGATGAGGAAATAAAATAGGATCTAAGCCTAGTAGAAATTAATAAAAGTTCTACATTCAAGAATCACAAGTATAAGTCCTTATATTTTAACATGAAAAAAAGAATACCAGAAAATTATACTCAAATTTTCTGAAACAGTAAGAAAGATTTTAGACAGGAGAAGAAAGGATATCAGAGATAACCAAACAACTATGCAAAACGGAATCACTACAAACCCATGGACCCCAGCATCAGACAGGCCTGCCTTCAACATGCCTAGCAACCTTTCCAGCTGTTCCCATAGTGTCTCCTCCCACCCCTCAAAGGTTATTTTAACGCTTCATTCTCTCTGTAAGCCCTTCCTCCACTATCTTCCCACCAGTTCTTAACAGATTGGCTTATAAGCAGAAGCTGGTGCCATCAAAGAGTTCCTTCAATGATCTCCCCAGGAAACGTGTCTGCCCCTGTGCCCACGCACGCTGCCTCCTCTCCTAACTCCTTTTGTCCAAGCCTAACTCCTCCAGCTGAGTTCAGGACCCCATCCCTCTCTCTCTTGTAAGGGTCTCCCTTTTCTTCCAAGGTGTACTCCTGGGTTCTCACTTCAACCTTCTTTTCACTCTTTCCCTGTGCTAACAAATTCACTAGCCACTAGCCACATGCAGCTATTTAAACTTAAATTAATTAAAATGAAATTAAAGAAATCCAATTCCTTACCTGCACTAGTTTCATGTGGCTAGTGGAACTGTATTGGACGGTACAAAGAGCATCACTATCATCATAAAAAGTTCCATTGGATAGAGCTGTTCTATACATTCTACACACTCCTTGGGTGACTACAAATATACCCCAGGCATTAATTTATATCTTATGTTAAGACAGTAGATTCTAAGTACCTTTTAAAAAGCAATATACCAGTGGTTCTCAAAGAAACTGCATATTAGAATCACCTGAGGGGCTTTTAAAAATACAAATGCAGGGCCCCAGTCCAGGTTCATGAAATCAGAAACTCTGGGGAGTGAGCGTGCACTAGATCAGGCTTAGGATGCATTTCAAGAAAAACAACTGAGGATTTTTTTTTTTTTTACTGGCACATGAAAGCTCAAATAAAGTTATTTGCTTTGGTGAGAATTCTCCATATAAATTCCCTATACACCAGTGCCCCAAACCTCTTTGGTAACACATTTAGATAGGAAATAAAAAGTCAAATTTCTTACCTGTGTGATAAAATGTGAGAAAAAATAAAAGTACTCCCATGAACATATTACTTAAAAAAGTGACAACTCCACATGTAATTCCTTCTGGAACTGGGTAGACAGTTTCCACAAAAAGCTCAAAAAATATAGGTATACTGCTATTCAAGAACACTCCCAGGAGAATGCAGGAGGCATACAATGTCACTAAAATAAAAACACAAACATTTTAGTTTCATGGTAGCAGCAGTGAGTCCTATCAGAGAGATCTTCTGGGTATTCTCTTTCAGTAAGTATCAACTCTGGAATTTATATCTTTTCAATGGTAGCTGATAAAGTTTGATAAAGTATCACTATCTGTCAGCTCTTTGCTCAGGTTTTGTGGAATAGATAGAAGGTTTTGTTGCTGGATGATTACCAGTTTATTTGCTTTGTCTTTTTGGTATGGATTATTCCAAAGCACAGAAACAATTTTACCACTATAATAATAATTAAAAGGATTCTTCTCCCTTAGTCACACTCCTGGCTGACAGATGTTTAGATAAAATATAGCAACTTAATTTGAAATCTAAACTCATTCTACAATTTTAAACAGAACTTAAAATCTAAGAATAAATGTAAGAAACATTAAGTGTTACTGAAAATTACATACTTAAAGGGACTAGTTAGCAATTGCCCTCAAGTACAAAATAAAAATATCCAGTATGTAATTCCTGGAGAAACACTTGAATTAGTCTTCAATTTTGGAATGAGTTTTATGTCAACAGTTTTTTAAAAAATATGTAACTTTCTTAGAACACAAAAAAATTTCACCCAGAGATGTATAATAAATAGTGGTTAGGATCCCAGCTTAGCAATAAGAAACCCATTAACCTGATTCCATAGCAGAATCTTTGAATAAGGACGTTATTCTTATTCTTAGAAGAATGTTTAGGGAAATGCACCCCACTCCAAATAGCTATTTCACAGCTACTTTCTGCATACAAACCTTCATTACTTTAAATTTGAAGGTGAAAAAAGAACCAATGAGGGAAAAAAATGATATCCTACAGAAACTTAAAACACATCCCATATAGACTAGTAAGTATATCATACCCACAGATAATAATGAGTAGAATTTATTCTAAGCCTAAGGTTATTGGGAAAGTATTTATTTTTTGTTTTTAAAAATTCTGAAGGTCTAATTGGCTTTATTAAATGATTCATGAACTGGGCAGCATCTCATCTAGCAAGTAGAGGGGAACTCCCAGGAAAATATTTTATTTATTTTTTATTTTTTCTGGGAAAATATTTTAAATAAAAGTATCTGTTAAGGAAAAGAGTTTCTGTACAGTAACCTCAACTCCCGTTTCTTCCTCCAATTACACTAGCCTTTCAGGATTATAAAATATTTAGTAATTCTATAACACAAATGGCTGGTGATTATACTGACTTTCTTGGACTAGAAGATACACAAGAGAGAGAACAAAAGGATGACAGCGAATAAAGAACAGACTGCGGGCTAAAGCAGTGACCAACCTATTCACAGAATTAAATGGGAAGCATGTCATAGTTAAAATAAATACCACTTAAGGGCGCCTGGGTGGCTCAGTTGGTTAAGCGACTGCCTTCGGCTCAGGTCATGATCCTGGAGTCCCAAGATCGAGTCCCGCATCCGGCTCCCTGCTCGGCAGGGAGTCTGCTTCTCCCTCTGACCCTCCTCCCTCTCATGCTCTCTGTCTCTTATTCTCTCTCTCTCAAATAAATAAATAAAATCTTTAATAAATAAATAAATAAATAAATACCACTTAAAATATGAAGTAATTTTCAAGATTCTTAAAAACATAGCCCCTCATGCTCACTATGTATTTGCCAGACACAGATCACGTAAATCAATCAACACGTTCCCCTTTACACGTGACTCAGTGGCACATTAGGAAATGTAGGGATGGAATGTCACTTTTATAGCATATTCTACCTACAAAACACTTTATAATAATTTATCAGTCAGTCAGTGGTAATCAGAGCAGAGTTGGCTATTGACCCAAACACGAATGAGTCTAGGAGTTTGAAATATGAAAATATTGAAATAAATGACAGGAAAAATCAAACTCTTAAGAATCAGGAAATGCTACTTCTAAGGATTCACAAACCACTAATAGAATGAGCTGTTTTTAGGAAACACGTTTGGAAAGAATCCTTTCGACATTTTTATTTCTGAAAGAGATAAACCCTCACCTGTAATTTGTAATCAGGCAAGTTAAAATAACTGAAAAATTACCACAATCTGTATATAACAGAATAATTGCATGTTGTAAAAGAAAGAATGATAATATAATGATGAGGACATACAGAAAGGGGACTATCAGTACGAAGTCTTGAAAGGAGAGCTTTGGTTTTATTGATTTTTAATCACGCATGTTACCGGGGGAGAGAGAGAGAGGGAGAGAGATGGGCACAGGATGTCTCAGAAAAGTAGAGCCTGGTGAGGCAGGCGGCCCTGTCTGAAAACCCCTTAAGACCATTCCACTCCCTTGGCTTCATGCTTATTAAAAATCTTCTGATTTTGGTTTCCTAGGTATCTGAATTCTAGGAAGAGACGAGGAAATCTTTATCACTAGAAAGACAAAATTTCTGTTGTAAATTAAACATTGTTGATGGAACTGGAAATAGTTGATCTTCTGATAGGTCATTTGAAAATGCCTATCAAAATAAATAATGCACTTACTCTTTGACCCAGCAATTCCACTTCTAGGTATTTATCCTATAGCTATTAAGGTCCAAGAATATAGAGAACACTCACTGCAATATTGTTTGTAGTATGAAAAGATTAAAAATAAGCTAAATGTCCACCAATAGGGGGGTTGGTTGTTTAAAAATTTATCAAACATCCAAAGGTGTATTATGCAACCATTAAAAATGGAAGTAACTCTGTATGTAGTGATATTAATGACATCTAAGATATGTAAGTGAAAAAGGTGTGGAAAAGTGTGTTATCTTTTTAAAAAGGACGGACACACGGGGACACACACACACACACGTTTGTAAATTTATAGAATTCTCTGGGAAAATACCCAAGAAACATTCAGAGTTACCCCTAAAGAGAAAAGCTGGAGGCCATAGGAGGGTAGACATTTTTTATCGTATACCTTTTTACTACTAATTGAATTTGAATTATTTGCTTTGTACACATCTTTTTCATCGTATACTTTTTAACTACTAATTGAATTTGAATTATTTACTTAGTACACATCCTAACTATTTAACAACAAAGAGAGTTTTATTGTAAGCTAATGAAATAGCAGCTGATCCAACTCCCCCTCATGCAAGGTTTTTAGCTCACGGATTCAGAAATGGTTATCACCGTGTGGCCTGACCTACAGACTTCCCAGCCGGGAGCCACGTAACCCACCCCTGTGCAGGATCCTTGACACAAATATTCCCACTTCATTTTGTAAGAATTCCTATTACATGTAGGATAAATGGGCTGAGATGGATGAAATAACTTCAGAGGCTAGTAAACAAAAAGCAAGTATTTTCATTCAATTCATTCAATTTGCTCACCCTGGGGGTTTGCTTCTTGTATTATATAGAAATGATGACCAAGAGGGTGTTTTACACTGGATGGGGGTACTGAAATCACTTGTTATTGCATAAAGAATCAAAATCTTTCACATAGGAAAGGGTTAAATTAGGATCATCATAATCAGAATGGGGAAAAGTAGCTGTGTTAGGACTGATTTCATATACTCCCCAGTGCTCTGGGACATGCATACATCAAGTAGAGGCCAATTTGAATTTCACTTCCATTTGAGTTTTCAGTTTAGAAGCTGATACAATATCTTTATACATTGGTTTGGCAGATCCAGTGGGTGAATGTCATCTATTAAAAGTCAGGCAGACAAGATAATTTCCCTCCTCATCAGAGAGGGTTCAAACTACATGACTGTTAAATATTTCTATGACTTTCTATAGTGCTGATACTAAAATTATAATAAACTGCCTTTCAATTAAAAAGTCAAGGTAATTTAGCAGAACAAACACAATGCTGATGCAGAGTCTTTTCAAACAAGTTAATAAAATTTCACAGGCCCACAATTCAAATTGCAAAAAACAAAGTCCTGTGTAGCACAAAATATAATTACGATGGATGTTATTTCAAGAACATGAAATGGATCATAACCCTGAAAGTTCTACTTCCCCCACTCCTGCTCCCAATGACAAACCAAATTAATAAACTTTAGGGAAATAAAACTATGTATAAAATACATTTTTATTAACCCAAACACTCAAACCTTAGGTGTTATAAAACAAATCGCAAAATTACAAATAAGAACTATCTCATTCAGGGGCACCTGGGTGGCTCAGTGGGTTAAGCCTCTGCCTTTGGCTCACTCAGGTCATGATCTCTGGGTCCTGGGATCAAGCCCTGCACTGGTCTCTTTGCTCAGTGTGGAGTCTGCTTCTCCCTCTGCCCCTTCCCCTGCTTGTGCTCGCACTCTCTCTCTCTCTCAAATAAATAAGATCTTAAAAAAAAAAGAACTATTTCATTCAACATTTAATGAGATTCTCAATAGATCATTAATAACAAAAACAACTTCAAACCTTGGATTTATATAATTTTTAAAACATTTTAAAAACTGCTTTCAAATATATTATCATATTTGATCATCCTACTGACTCTCTGAAGCAGGTAAGGCATTTTACAGATGAAGTGACCAAAGTTCTGAAAGTCAAAATGACTTATTTATAGAAACAATGTAAATTAGCATTGCTAAAAATAATATAATTAAGGCTTACAGAATCTAGCATGTTTTCCACCAAGCCACTGTGTCAGATTGAAAAAAAAAAAATAACAAGACTTGGTATTTCTTTTATTCATTGGTATTGACACAAAAGGCATGCTTCCCAAATCTGTCTTGAGCACAAAAGCCAGAAGTCATCCCACATTAAGACAGATGACAAAATAAAAAATAGAGGAGCAAAAAGTTACAAACAAGACGATGAACTTCAATCATGATAAATGTAAAATGGGTTCAAAAATTAGTGTTTAGGTATATAATAGGGAAAACATAAGCCTTTCTTCAAAACCATTTATCAGGCACCTATTATACGTAAGCTGCTATGCTGGAACCGTAAATAGGACAAATCACTCCTCATCTAAAGGAACATGATCCACATCTATGGTTTAGCAGCCATCTACATGCACAGTGCTAGAAGATAATTATACTTCATTCTTGGGGGAAAAAAAAAAAAGCTGTGTCTAATCATAAGCAGCAATAGCCCCCAGCATTAGGTGCTGAGTACAGCAGGAAAAGTGTGCTAAATTCTAATAGCAATAGGTTTTCAGGAAAACCTGACAAGCTATGGTAGGTTTAAAAGAGGCTGACTTGGGGCACCTGGGTGGCTCAGTTGGTTAAGCATCTGCCTTCAGCTCAGGTCATCATCCCAGGGTCCTGGGATGGAGTCCTGCATCGGGCTCCTTGCTCAGCGGGGAGCCTGCTTCTCCCTCTCCCTCTGCCTGTCGCTCCCCCTGCTCATGCTCTCCTCTCTCCCCCTGACAAATAAATAAATAAAAGCTTAAAAAAAAAAAAAGAATGGCAAAGAAGAAGTCAAACTCTCTCTTTTCGCAGGTGACATGATACTTAATGTGGAAAACCCAAAAGACTCCACCCCCAAATTATTAGAACTCATACAGCAATTCAGTAATGTGGCAGGATACAAAATTAATGCACAGAAATCAGTTGCTTTCTTATACACTAACAACGCAACTGTAGAAAGAGAAATTAGAGAAACAATCCCATTTACAATAGCACCAAAAACCATAAGATACCTCAGAATAAACCTAACCAAAGACGTAAAGGATCTATACTCTAGGAACTACAGAACACTCATGAAAGAAATTGAAGAAGACACAAAAAGATGGAAAAATATTCCATGCTCATGGATCGGAAGAATAAACATTGTTAAAATGTCTATGCTACCCAGAGCAATCTATACCTTCAATGCCATCCCGGTCAAAATTCCAATGACATTTTTCAAAGTGCTGGAACAAACAATCCTAAAATTTGTATGGAATCAGAAAAGACCCCGAATCGCCAAGGAAATGTTGAAAAAGAAAAACAAAGCTGGGGGCATCACGTTGCCCGATTTCAAGCTCTATTACAAAGCTGTGATCACCGAGACAGCATGGTACTGGCACAAAAACAGACATATAGACCAATGGAACAGAACAGAGAGCCCAGATATGGACCCTCAACTCTATGGTCAAATAATCTTTGACAAAGCAGGAAAAAACATGCAATGGAAAAAAGACAGTCTCTTCAATAAACGGTGCTGGGAAAATTGGACAGCCACATGCAGAAGAATGAAACTCAACCATTCTCTAACACCATTCACAAAGATAAACTCAAAGTGGATGAAAGACCTCAATGTGAGACAGGGATCCATCAAAATCCTAGAGGAGAACATAGGCAGTAACCTCTTTGACATCAGCCACAGCAACTTCTTTCAAGATACATCTCCAAAAGCTAGTGAAACAAAGGCAAAAATGAACTTTTGGGACTTCATGAAGATAAAAAGCTTCTGCACAGCAAAGGAAACAGTCAACAAAACAAAGAGGCAACCCACAGAATGGGAGAAAATATTTGCAAATGACACTACAGATAAGGGGCTGCTATCCAAGATCTATAAAGAACTTCTCAAACTCAACACCCAAAAAACAAATAATCAAGTCAAAAAGTGGGCGGAAGATATGAAAAGACACTTCTCTGAAGAAGACATACAAATGGCTAACAGACACATGAAAAAATGTTCATCATCATTAGCCATCAGGGAAATTCAAATCAAAACCACACTGAGATACCACCTTACACCAGTTAGAATGGCAAAAATGGACAGGGAAAGAAACAACAAATGTTGGAAAGGTTGTGGAGAAAGGGGAACCCTCTGACACTGTTGGTGGGAATGCAAGTGGGTACAGCCACTTTGGAAAACAGTGTGGAGGTGCCTCAAAAAATTAAAAATAGAGCTACCCTATGACCCAGCAATTGCACTCCTGGGTATTTACCCCAAAGACACAGATGTAGTGAAAAGAAGGGCCGTATGCACCCCAGTGTTCATAGCAGAAATGTCCGCAATAGCCAAACTCTGGAAAGAGCCGAGATGCCCTTCAACAGATGAATGGATAAAGAAGATGTGGTCCATATATACAATGGAATATTACTCAGCCATCAGAAAGGACGAATACCCAACTTTTACATCAACATGGATGGGACTGGAGGAGATTATGCTAAGTGAAATAAGTCAAGCAGAGAAAGTAAATTATCATATGGTTTCACTTATTTGTGGAACGTAAGGAATAGCATGGAGGACATTAGGAGAAGGAAGGGAAAAATGGGGGGCAGGGAATTGGAGGGAGAGATGAACCATGAGAGACTATGGACTCTGAGAAACAAACAGGGGTTGGGGGGGTGGGATTGGTTAGCCCGGTGATGGGTATTAAGGAGGGCACGTACTGCATGGAGCACTGGGTGTTATACAAAAACAATGGATCGTGGATCACCACAACAAAAACTAATGATATATTGTATGTTGACTAACATAACATAATAAAATTAAAAAAAAAAGGAAGAGGCTGACTGTGCTGGTCAGTGCTGGGAATCCATGTCTGGTGAGGACAGCTTGTGAGAACCGAGGGATGCTTAGATTAAGGCGAAGGCCAGACATGACAGATCTAATGTTTTGAGGGTGTCAGTGGAAGGGGGAGGGAGCTGACTTGCCCTGTAAGCTGTTTGCTCCAAATCAGTTATCGCATCGCAATAGGAGGAAGAATTTCCCAGGACCCAGAGCTGACAAACAATGGGACAGGGAACAGCTTCCTCTCTGAGGTGGTATTCCAGTTGCAGTCAGAGAGACATATATCTGGACTGTAATGGAAGAGATTCATTTATTGAATAAGTTATATCAGATGATAACTAAAGTTCATTCAAGTAAATCAATGACAAATACATTTAGGTAAAGAACTTAACTAAGATACTAAAAACAAAAATTTTATAGGGGCCTCTAGGTAGATAAGAATAATAGAGAATTTATTTACAGTTTTATTAAGAAGTATTATAAGAAATAAGAAGGATTATAAAATAGTATGATAGATGTTTATCATGAAAAGTTTTAAGTATTAGAATCAAGAAATTTCCCTAAAGAGTTGGTTTTTAACATTACTTTATTGGATAAATTTTATTATTATGCATGCTGACTGAATTTTATTTTATGATGAAGTTAGGAAAGTTAACTGGGAATTATTAGATTAGACCTTTATTAAAAATATTTTTATAATCTAAGTTAAACTTGATATTGCAAGTGAAAATACTCCTTCAGGAAACAGACACATGTAAAAAGAGAAACAGTAAACATTCACAATGTTTGTTAACAGCAGTTTTTTCCATCGGTTTTGGGAGTGTTGAACATACGGGATACATACATATGTATGTACACACACACTGGTAGAACATTTCTGTACTGCTGAGCTGTACTTCTCTCGGCCTCACATTTTCTCCCTAAAAATGGTTGCTGTGGCCTTTATGATCTGCCACTGGTTAAAGTATGCTACTGCATATTTCATGTACTCATGAAACTGCAGCTCCAAAAGAGGATAGAGTGTATTTTGCTGCAATATTCATTAATGGTGGTGATTTTCTTTCTGTATGTTATTTTGTGGGTGTCCCTTGTTTAGCCTCTTTGTTGGCTCACTTTAGTCCTATAAAGGCTGACAGGTATGTTTAGAGTCTCTTAGAGCTGGAAGGCCAAGGGGTTGTATCTTGCAGAAATGAAGCACAACTGATAATCCTTTGAAATAGTGGGCCCAGAGTTGAGATGGGTTGTGCTATCAGATATCACAGGTACAGGTTTATCAGTAACTTTTAAGTTCCCAAGGAATTATTTATGGTTCTGCAGAAGGCGATGCACGGTTACATCATGGAACAGTGACTAATCACCTGGTCAAGCCCCCTACCTTCCAGAAACAGAGTCTGCTTACAGACTTGTTCCTCTTCTTGAAAATCTCCGTGGATAAACTTTATATGCTCTTGCTCAATAGGCCCTATCAACAAGTTTACGATTCTTACATTTAAGATTTTTCACAAATCCATTCTCTTCTTTTAATCCACGTTCTATTTTTTCCTTCTTGATCCGACAGTGATGAACATGAGTAACAGTGATGACCGGTTCATAAAGGTGGAAAGTATAATTAAGTCACTTAGCTTTCCTTCCTTAAAATCCCTAATTCCCTTAAAAGTGTGCATATCTTTGGGGCGCCTGGGTGGCTCAGTCAGTTAAGCATCTGACGCTTGATCTCAGCTCAGGTCTTAATCTCAGCGTTGTGAGTTCAAGTCCCGCGCTGGGCTCCATGCTGGGCATGGAGCTTACTTTAAAAAAAAAAAAAGTGCATATTTTTAATCATGCTCATCATCCCCTTCTGAATTTTCTCATTCCTATTAAGAGGATCACTCTCTAGGTCGCGACGTGCCGACAATGGCGACTGCGTCAGCCTGAGCGGGTCTCCGTTTTCCAGCGATCTCCTGACGTTGCCGCGAGGGCCGTGGGGGCGCGGGAGCCGCGGGGGCTGCAGGCGTCTCAATCCTGGTTGGTGGCGGCGGCGGCGGCGGCGGCGGTGGCGGCGGCGGCAGCGGCAGCGGCGCGTGCGCGCTCCCGCCACGCCCTGGGTAGAGCGCGGGCGCTGAGGCCCGGTGGAGCAAGCCAGCTTCCGGCCGCGTCTCGGCCTCTTTGCTCCTGTTTGCTCGCGCGGACCCTGTCCCTTGCCTAAGTCGGCAACATGAGCGGCAACAACTTGGATGGGAACGACGAGTTTGATGAGCAGTTGCGAAAGCAAGAATTGTACGGCGACGCCAAGGACGGCGACACCCAGAAGGATCCCAGTGGAGAACCCGATTCTTTCGGGCAGCAGCCGGCTGACACACAGTACGAGTGGGACCTGGAGAAGAAGGCGTGGTTCCCCAAGATCACTGAAGATTTCATTGCTACGTATCAGGCCAATTATGGCTTTTCTAACGATGGGGCATCTAGCTCTACTGCAAATGTACAAGAAGTCAGTGCTAGGACTGCAGAAGAACCTCCACAAAGAAAAACCCCTGAACCCAGTGATCCCAAAAAGAGGGGAGAAAAGAGAAAGGCCGAATCAGGATGGTTTCACGTTGAAGAAGACAGAAATACAAATGTATATGTGTCTGGTTTGCCTCCAGACATTACAGTGGATGAATTTATACAGCTCATGTCCAAGTTTGGCATTATTATGAGAGATCCTCAAACGGAAGAATTTAAAGTCAAACTTTACAAAGATAATCAAGGAAATCTTAAAGGAGATGGTCTTTGCTGTTATTTGAAGAGGGAATCTGTGGATCTCGCGTTAAAACTCTTGGATGAAGATGAAATTAGAGGCTACAAATTACATGTTGAAGTGGCAAAGTTTCAACTTAAGGGGGAATATGATGCCTCAAAGAAGAAGAAGAAGTGCAAAGACTACAAGAAAAAGCTGTCTCTGCAACAGAAGCAGTTGGACTGGAGACCTGAGAGACGAGCCGGCCCACCCCGAATGCGCCACGAGCGAGTTGTCATCATCAAAAATATGTTCCATCCAATGGATTTTGAGGATGACCCATTGGTGCTGAATGAAATCAGAGAAGACCTTCGAGTAGAGTGTTCAAAGTTTGGACAAATTAGGAAGCTCCTTCTCTTTGATAGACACCCAGATGGTGTGGCTTCTGTGTCCTTCAGGGATCCAGAGGAAGCTGATTATTGTATTCAGACTCTCGATGGAAGGTGGTTTGGTGGCCGTCAAATCACTGCCCAGGCGTGGGATGGAACTACAGATTATCAGGTGGAAGAGACCACAAGAGAAAGGGAGGAAAGGCTGAGAGGATGGGAGGCTTTCCTCAATGCTCCCAAGGCCAACAGAGGCCTCCGGTGTTCGAATTCCGTTTGTGCTTTGGAAAGGGCAGGGCCTTCTAGAGTAAGGCATTTTTCAGAGCACCATAGCACATCTAAAATGAATGCACAAGAAGCCACAAATGAAATGGCGTTCGAAGAACCTATCGATGAAAAGAAGTTTGAAAAAACTGAAGATGGGGGAGAATTTGAAGGAGATGCTTCTGAAAAAAATGCCAAAGAGAGTGGCCCCGAGAAAGAGCCTGAAGAAGGCTACCCCCAGAAAGAATCTGAAGAAGGCTGCCTCAAAACAGAGTCTGAGGAAGGCTGCCCCAAAAGAGAGCATGAAGAAGACTACCCTGAGAGAGAGTCCGGAGAAGGCAGTCCTGAGAAAGAGTTCAAAGAGGGTAGTCCTAAAACAGAGTCTAAAGAGAATGGCCCCGAACGGGAATCCAAAAAGAAGAGGCTCAAAAATGATTATGAAGAGAATGGCCTTGAAAAGGAATCTGACCAAGATGGCCCCAGCAGGGAATATGAGGAGGACGAGAGCCCCCAAAAGGAGTCTGATGAAGACGACTTGGAAAGGGAATCCGAAGAAGACTGCTCTGAAAAGCAGTTTGAAGATGGCTCCGAGAAAGAATTTGAAGAGAACGGCCTCGAGAAGGATTCTGACGAAGACGGCTCCGACAGGGAGTTTGGTGAAAACATTCTTGGTAGGGAGTTTGAAGACAATGACTCTGACAAATTGGAATTTGGAGATAGCAGCTCCGAAAGAGCATTTGAGGAGGAAGTCTCTGAGAGAGAGTTTGACGAAGAGTCCGATGACAAGGAAGAAGGGGAAGACACATACGACAAGGTGTTTGATGATGAGTCAGACAACAAAGAGGACGAAGACTACGCAGACGAAAAGGGGCTCGAAAACGCTGACGAGAAGATGCTCGAAGACTCGGATGACAAAGAGGAGGAAGAAGGAGTAGAGGTAAAGGAAGATGAAGACGTGGACGAAAAGATGTTCGAAGAGGATGATTCCAACGGGAAGCTGTTCGACGACGAGGATTCCAGTGAGAAGCTGTTTGACGACTCTGACGAGAGAGGGACAGTGAGGGGGGTGGGGAATGTGAAAGATGAAGGGCCCCCCTCCACAGGCAGCAGCTTTGTCCTCAGTAGTAACAACGACGTCAACGACATTTAATCCCTTAAACTTGCTTGGTAGGGAGCTTCCTCCATCCGCATTCTGCCCGTGCTCCAGGGTAATTGCTAGCAGTGTTACATGAATGTGTGCCTAGTGGTAGGATGCCAGCAGAATAATGCATTGAAGTTTTCACTGTTACCTGTACTTAATGATTTTAAATCTGTGTTAATTGGCGGGCCATTCAGGTAAAACTTCATAGTATAATGCAAGTCAGCTGCGTACTTGTCCTTTGTCAGATTTGTTAAATGCATGCAGAATAATATTTTTTAAAGTATTCTGATTGAAGTTTGTGATAATTCAAAAATAAAAAAAGTTGTTAATATGCCGAAACTGGAAAAAAAAAAAAAAAGAGGATCACTCTCTAGCCTATACATGTCACATGCCTTTCAATAAACCGAGTATGTTTTCTTTCTTCAAATGCCTCTTGAAGTCAGCTTGTAGTCACCTATCACTCTCACGGGGCTCACATCTAGCTTATCTGCCCCCCCTTACTCCCCACTCACTATCTGTTTCTGACCTTGCCACTGTGGTCTTCCAGTAACTTGAATTAGATGAAGAACCTCCCAAGGCAACTTCTGCTAAAACTCAAATTATATTGTTTCAGCAAACTCAACATCAAAGTGCTAACATTTTTCAAAATGCCATTTTCAAAGCATTTATCTGTTCAGTGAAAAATGACTGTGTGAACTGTGGCTAACAGGGTTTAATACCTACTTTTCAGATAAGGTGAAAAATGTCTTTTCATAATTTTGTATATAGAATAAGCTGCAAGATTTTGAAACTCACATTATCTAGTCATGAGTTAATTTATTTGCTGTTTTGAAGACACTTCAATTAATAAAGATATAATAGAATTTTAAATACTGAATTTCCTTAAGGAAATAAAAGGATACTGCTGATAGCCTCCAAGGGGATATATATAAGCAAGTACATGTATCAAAACAGTGCACCTCTAGATAGAATGGAATGATCCAGTTTTTCTTCTATAGAGATGGAAACAATAATATCAAGATCAGTAGATCACAAAAAATACTGCACCAGAAGGTTTTAGTAGTAGCAGCACTTATAACACATGGTTGAACAAAATTAACTAGCTTTTAATTTATTATGTCAACAATTATAATTAATGCATATATTTTCACACTTTTCATGTAGATTCTTCTGATATTTAAAAGTAATAACAGGAATACTAAATTTACTAGAAATGGGAAGAAGACTAGATATTTTCCTCATTAAAAAAAAGAATGACTCTGGTAAAAAAGAAATACGAATTTGCCATTACTGGCTTTCAATATCAGTTTAAAGGTCTAGATCTGTCTATAATTAGATTTTGTAGTAAGTTCCCTTTCATGAAACCTCTTCTACTTAAAAGGAATTAGGTCAGATTTTTATAAAGGCAGTAAGAGTATCTGTAACAGATGATTCAAATTCTCCATTGTTCCATTAAAATGTGCCCTTTTGCCTGCCTACAGCTAGTGCTGAGTAACAGAGTGGCCATGGTTGCTATTACCGGCAACAAGTCATATCCACTGAGATTCAAAATGGAGATAATATACACTTCATTCATCCATCCACTCACCCACTCACTCATTCATTCATCACTCAGGGCTTGTCCTAGGTAGTAGGGCGGGAGTTGGGGTCAGAATTGCTAAGGCACAAGTCCATGCTCCAGATTTTCAGATTGGTAAGGGAGATAAGAAACACACTCAAGTAACTATTAGGTGGTATCAGGAAAGAGAAAAAAACACCCACCATGATCATTCAGGAAAGGAATGCGAAAATCTAGTTTTTAATGCAGTATAAGTTAAAAAAGTATCTACCAGGAGTTTCTTTTTTTCTTCTTTCTTTCAGGAGTTTCTAAGTGACATTTAAAAACTGACTTGCAATTGGAAGTAACAGTAGAATTTATAAATTCAGTTGTGAAGATGGCCACATCAAACTTAACCTTTCAGTTCTGGCCTTGATTTAATTTAGAATTCTGCTTTCCTTTCTGTCCAACATAATTATTTTCAAGGACAGACTGGAAAAACATAGTCCTGACCAGGGTCAATTATATCAATTTTCCTTCAAGATTTATAAAGATGCATAGTTTTCAATACATACCTTTTTTCTGATTATGAAAGTAAAACATGCTCATTATTACAAATCTAGACAAAAAAGGAGGTAAAAAAGAAATTTTCTTATTACCTCCACCCAGAGATAAAACTGTTAATTTTATCATATCAAATAGAAAACACATAAAATTTAATGAATGGAATATCTTATAATGAATATTCTACACTCAATTCAAGGGCAAAAATGTGTTCATTATATACTTACAACTTTGTTCTTATAGAATCTAACAGATACATACTTGACATACAGTACCACACACACACACACACACACACACAGACAAATCTGAGTGTAATGCCATGAATAAGAAGAGTTGTAAACCAGAACTATTCTATCAGAATGTTGTGCAACTGCTAAATTATGAAATTATACCCAAATAAAATAAAACAAAAAATTCTGGTTCAGAATACTTGCCAAAATTGTTCAAAAACCCTAATACAGGAATGTTAGTATATAAAAAGTGCACAGTATCCAAAAACCATTACTCTGGACAACTGGGCTTTATAGGCAAAGCAATAAAAATTAAAGAAAGGGATTCCTGGCAGGATGGTACAGGGCAGAAATTTCCAAACCTGTCTTCACAGCACACTGAGTGCCTTAGTAATTTTTTCATGGTGCCCAAGGCCAAAAGAAGTAACTAACAGTTCTGTTAATTACATAGTCGGGGCCAAACCATTTAATAAATATATATGTCCTAACAATTTAGTGGCCATTTAAAAAATAATACCCATATATTGAAAGAAATGTATTTTTATTTCAGTCTCAAATAACCACAACCACTGACTAATGAGATACGTGCAATCTGATGGGAACTGCATGACTTCTCAAATCTTGGAATCAAATCCGAGAATCAGACCTGATTTTTGTGCAGTATTTACTTTTTATCACAGCCACTGCAGGAAACCAAACTTTGCAAAGATATGATGTTATCAAAAAAGAAAGCCACAGGGATCTAATGATGAAACTGGGAACTCTCTCGAACTAGAGGTTCACAAAGTGTCTGACAGATGTGGAATATCTCTGTGTTTCCTTCAGAAATTTAAAATAACCCATGATGCCCTTGTGAATTTGCCGTGGCACTCCAGAGAAGCTGGCTTGGTAGGAACTCTAAAATAAAGGCTGTCTGAAAAATCTGATGCCTCTGATATATAAATTGCTGGTCATTTTATTACAGAGCACATATGTACAAATTGGGATACTATGACAGATCATTTTATAGACCAAGAGAGCTCTGTTATTGCTCCTTCTTTTCCTTTAACAAAAGACTGCTAAAGTTGCAGATTTTTTAATCCGTTTGCAAGTAATAGCCACCTACTGGATTATGTGTTTAATTATGGGATTATTTATTATAAAGGTAGACTGGAGGATTATGTAGGATTATTTATTTTAACAAGTACTTGCATGGGTAAGAGCACACCAGAGTCTAAAAGTGGCTCTCCAGGGTCCTACTGCCCAGTGGAATGTATGTTTTATGGGGACTCCATGAGAGAAAGGTTCCTTTAGCCTACCTATAAGTACGGCTGCAGATGGAATTAAGGTTGCTAATCAGTCGACCTTAAAATTGGGAGATTATCCTGGATTATCTGGGTGGACTCAATGTAATCACATGGATCCAAGTGGAAGGCGGGGCAGAAGATGAGAGCTCAGAGGAAGATGTGACTTGGAAGAAAGGTGCAGGTGATGTTGTATGAGAAGGACTTGACCCATTGCTGGCTTTACAGATGGAGGAAGGGAGCCACGAACCCAGGAATGTGGGCAGCCTCTGGAAGTTAGAAAAGGCAAGGAGGTGGGTTCTTCCCTAGAGTTGGACTCTTGCCTAGTGAGACCCAGGTTGGACTTCTAGCTGGCAAAAATGTAAGACAATAAATTTGAGTCATTTTAAGCCACTATATTTGTGGAAACTTGTTACAGCAGCCATAGAAAACTAATAAAGACCCCCCCCCCATGATACTATTAAGTAACAATGCAATAGCAACTATAAATATTTCAGGTCAATTAGATGAGCTAAGTAAGCTGCCTATGATATACTTCCAATAGGTATTTGTCAGTAAGTTTTGTTTTGTATTAATGATGTAAGAAGACTGAATAACCTATAGGTGCTGGTTGAAAGAATTTTACTGGTGTATACTTCAAACATAGCTTTATGCCTTTGTTCATTTTCCTTACAGCTAACAATGATGTAATGACTATGAAGAAGATAAAAATCTTTGTATCAATGCTCTGATATGAATTTTAGAAGAATATAGGCTTTTCTATGCTATATAAGTTTAGGCTAAAGATTATACTTCTTTTCCGTATGTAAAATACCAATGAAAATATTTTAAATTATTTCTTGAACTTTTTAATGGGAAGATAGTTTGATGTCTGGACGTGGGAGACATTTTTGTACATTTGTTAGTTTTATAATTTTTATAGTTTTATAAGTATAATTACTTATTCTATTTCCATTAGTTATGGAAAACAAGAAAAATTCCTACTTTTGGGGTATATATATTTTTGTGAACTGAAAATATCTATTCAAAGCTCAAAACTGTCTGTGTTTACCTGTGGTTAAAGGCAGGTGTGTGATGCTATTCAAACAGGTCAGGGTGAACCACGTGGACGACAGGGTAGCCCCAGAAAACAGGAGGAGAAGAATTAGTTTCAGCATACCCCTGATAAAATCTGCAAACCTGAAAAGAAATAAGGTTCTATTATAATTCTTCCTGGATTTTTAAGATACTATTTAAATTAATGACACACTTCCATTAAACAATAATTTCTTGAAGACATTTCCACGAGTTCTTTCTAAAGCAAGTGACAAAACTTTTTTTAACTGGTACATTTTGTGTGTATGATAAACGTTACTTTGTGGGAAATCTTTTTTTTCCTCTTGCAAAACACACAAAATGTGATCTCTATTCAAGATCTGTAACTTACAGGATGGATTCTGTGTTTTTAAACGCTACTTTTACTTTTGTTAAGTATTCTTCTATACTTTCCAAACATTCTATAATGAACACATATTATTCTAGTTTTTTTTTTTTAAGATTTTATTTATTTATTTATTTGACAGAGAGAGACACAGCGAGAGAGGGAACACAAGCAGGGGGAGTGGGAGAGGGAGAAGCAGGCTTCCCGCGGAGCAGAGAGCCCGATGCGGGGCTCGGTCCCAGGACCCTGGGATCATGACCCGAGCTGAAGGCAGATGCTTAACGACTGAGTCACCCAGGCACCCCCATATTATTCTAGTTTTAGAAAACAGGCTAACTGGTTGACATAAACTGGCAAAGATGACTCTCCCAAAATTCAAACTTGGAGAGTACAAACGCTTACCCCGGAGCCCCCGGGTTCCTTTATGATCTGCTCTCTGCCTTACTAGTCTCCCGTTGGGCAGCCCTGCTTCTGTTTCTCCTACAAGCGATGGTTGCTTTTGCATTTGTCCCGTTTGCCTGGAACACTGGTTACTCCCATTCCTGACCTTTCTCCTGCTTTCCCCATAGGTCGTTCAGGTCTCAGTAAGTCTTCACTAAGACTCTCTGTGCTCACGGAAGAAGTCCTCACCATCTATCCCGTCTCCATACCCTATTTCTTCACAGCACTGATCTCTACTGGCATTTCTCTTGCTCTTGCAGGTGTTTATTTTTTGTCTTCCCCATTAGACTGTAAGCTCCGTGAGAGCAAGAGTGTAGCTCTGGAATAATGAATACTATCCTCTAAAGGTTGTGACTTATGTTTCATAGCATTTTAAGTTCTCAAAATTCCTGCTTTTTTCTGAATTAACAAGAAATTGAAAGGCAAATGGCAGAGATGCTTATTGTTATGAACCGCAACTTTTCTATTTGCCCGTCACTTTTCCTCGTCTGCTAACTGATGGCTGTACAGGGCACAGTTCTCTGGTTGTGCCTACAACTTACTCTGTCCTTGAGAATTGTTCCTATCGTTGAAAAACCAATCCCTTCCCAAATATAACATCTACCGTGTTTTTTCTACCTTGAAAATTGATCTTAATTTCTACTGTGATTACATTACTGTCCTTCTTAATACTTTCAAATGCTATCTTTTGTGCTTATTTGACGTGATAAGGTTAATCATATTTGTAAGCGTTATCGAGACTAAAATAGCTTTCCTATGACAGCTGATGCCATCTTTTGGTGGAAAAAAATGGATGCATCTTTTGTCCAGGGACTTAAGTTTGTTCTCAACTATGAAAGTTCATGAGCAGAAAATTCTTATGTACTCTGAAAAAGGTTCCACAGCTTGATAGAAATTTCCCTCAAGAAAATCCAAAAACTGTTATAATTTCACGCCCACCAAACACTTTTTTGATTTATGTTTTGGTATGCTGCAAGAATGTACTTGTCTGACTGGCAGATGGCGAGGTATGAGAGAATAAAATAGTTTTCTGGTACAATCAAAACTGAAAAAAGTTGAACAGTGAGGACGTTGACAGGGCAAGATCACACAAGAATAAGCTAACCAATGTGATCTGCTATTTTTGTAGACCTACTCCTTTCAAATGGGTTAATACCATCAAACTATACTGTTAGGACATTTTGTAGTGGCCTTTAGTGACATAATTACCAAAAAAAAAAATCACCTAAGCACTAATGTCTATAAGGAGATTCTGTTCTAGGGATCCCCCAAATGGTGTTATGAACATAACTTTAAAACGGATTCTAGGCCTAGCAGATAGCTACAATTGATTTCAGATCCCAAAGTAAGGGTAGTATTTTTTAGAACTTCCATTTCAATGAATTAAAAACAGAAATGTCCTCACTCTCATTTTTTCCTCTAGCTCTATTTCTATATAGATAAAATTAAGGGTTTACAGAAAGAAAATAAAGCAAAAGGTACATGTGAGATGTCATTTCTGATACACGATAGTTCCCTCTTTGACCTATCTGGTGCTCAGAATAGGATTTGGTTAATGATGACTCACTATAATAGGCTTGGAGATTTAATTAGAAAAGTTAGATAGGGATTCTGTCAAATATGACAGGTCAATGTATTTCATTTTCCATGTAGTGATTTCCTACAAATGCTCTCTGCCTATTCTTCTTCTTTAGCTTTTAGATTTTATTCTTATATTTCCCGAACTTATAAAAACCTCAGAGTGATTTAGAAATTACAGTGTCAATTTATTCTTTCATTATCCCAGAAATGCTATGTAAACTGTAAGGTCTAGATATAATATTATCCTCTGTCAATTATGTTTAAGTATTCAGATATTGAGGTGATTTACATATCTTATTTGATCTCCCCAAATATGTAATTAGATTCTTCTCTTTCTGGTAAAGTTGATTGCTTAATTTTGTTTTTCATGAAACAAGGTAAATGATTTGAGAAGTGAATGAGTATTATCTCCTTGGAAACACTAAGAATAGTTTTACAGGCAGTCACCTGGATGAGTGGTATTTCCATTCTTTTTTTTTTTTCCCAGAAAAAAAATGAGACTTTTTACTTCTTCTGACTCATTCTAAAAATGTGTTGTCATAATGGGTTAAGATCAAAGGGAGTTTGGTGAAACTGGAAGTCTTTATGTACATTTTTCATCAAAATGGGATAAACACAGGGATGGGGGGCGCCTGGGTGGCTCAGTCGTTAAGCATCTGCCTTCAGCTCAGGTCATGATCCCAGGATCCTGGGATCGAGCCCCACATTGGGCTCCCTGCTTGGCGGTAGCCTGCTTCTCCCTCTCCCACTCCCCCGGCTCATGTTCCCTCTCTCGCTGTGTCTCTCTCTGTCAAATAAATAAATAAAATCTTAAAAAAAAAACAACAACACAGGGATGTACCTGCCAAAAAAGACCGAAAATAAATATCTGCTAATCAGATCCTTCCTTTTCATGGAAAGTTCTAGAGATGCTCTTACAAACGATTCTTTTCAATTCTCGATAAGTATTCAATTTGCCTTTATTACTGTATCATCTTTCTCTGGGTTCCATTTGTAGATGCTGTTCTCCAATAATATGGAGACAGGCAGCTTAATTACGCTGGAAATACATCTCCATCCTCCAAAAACATTTTAGGGCAGACTGCTCCTGAGAAAGGTTTCTTGTAGCAGGAAATTCTTAATGCATGTGAATTTTCCTGTAGTCTGAACAAGTGCCCTTCTCTGACCTTTGCCTGTTTTATTTTTCCCTGAATTTTAGCATTTATTGAAAGCAGCCATTTTTTTGTTTTTTTGGTTTTGGTTTGGTCCACTCACATGTTTGACATAAAATAGTCTCACCTTGCCATAGCTATTCCAACAACACAGCCTCCAACTATGGACCAAAATCCAATCCAGCCAGCATCTACCTGTGGGGAAAGTGGCAGACACATTTAATATAAGACTATGAGGTTGCAATTAAGAAGGCATGAAAAAAAGATCCTCTCTAATCAATATATTATTCAATATATATGTATGAATTTCTATGTACATGTATAATTCAATATATAATCAACAGCTAAATGGCAACAAATCTAGAAAATATTATTTAAGAAAATGAATAAAATTGAAAGGATTCATGTGTGACTAATACAACTGCTCTAAGTAAGTACATCCTTGATTAACTTTTTGTTGGAATATTTAAATCAACAAAATAATCAGTTTCACAAACAAATGTTTTCAAGTATGTACTACATTGTACTAGAACTCTTAAGAAAATAGGAAAAGGACAGAAGATGGTTACTGACCTCAAGAAGTTTAAATATAACCAACATACAGGAAAACTACTAACAAATAATCAGGCGCTCAAACATGTGGCAACAATTAAAGATGTATCAAGAGTCACAGAAGAGAGAGCAAGTGAGAGCAACAGAAATGCGGGTTGAGCACCTAGGGAGACTGCTGAAAGACAATTTCAGCTGGGTTTCAAATATATAGCTCATTCCACGCATGGGAAAACATTTCCAACCCTGCCATTTAGCAGCTTTGTGACCCTGGACAAATTTTGTCTTCTCACCCATAAAATGGCTAAATGAGATAATTTGTGTACAGGACTTGGATCAGTGGTCAGCACACAGAAAATGCTCAATAAAGACTGTTATTACTACCTGATAATTCTCCATCTATCTAATGTCTTATGTCTCTCCTCCCCTCATAGTCAAACTTTTTTTTTTTTTTTAAAGATTTTATTTATTTATTTGAGAGAGAGTGAATGAGAGAGAGCAGGAGAGGGAGGAGGGTCAGAGGGAGAAGCAGACTCCCTGCTGAGCAGGGAGCCCGATGCGGGACTCGATCCCGGGACTCCAGGATCATGACCTGAGCCGAAGGCAGTCGCTTAACCAACTGAGCCACCCAGGCGCCCCATGGTCAAACTTTTTCAGAGCAATCTATAAATGCTGCCTAGATTTACCCATCACTCATGTATCTTTAACTCCTCCTATGACTTGGTTTCTGTCCCAATTCATACTCTTAAGTCTCAGTTTCCTCATTAATATGATGAGGATAACAAAGGGTTTTTTTTTCAGACTTAAATAAGCTAATACATGTAAAATGTTCAATACATGTTAGTGGTTATCAATGGAATTCCATGTGTCCCTAACAATATCAGTGCATTTTGTCTCCTCTTTCCCTTCCCATGGCCGCCATACTTGCTTATTACCTTATTTCTTACTTCTGGATTCCTGTAATAGCTTCTTAAATGGTCTCCACAATCTATTCTGCCCACTATTGCTAGAATAATTATACCAATCATTCCACTTTCCTGCTCAGAAACAGTTACTGGCTTTTCCTGTGGTTACAGGGCCAAGTCCAAACCTGACCTGCCACTTGAGAGCTGCCAAACTAACTTCTACCGTTTATTATTTTCCTAGTCCTATTTCTCATTATACCTATACACTGAAATGTTATCTTCTACCTGGGCACTCAGCTGGATTATATGTCCCAGCTGCCAGTCAAACACATGTGACTATGCGCTTAAGTTCTCAATGGAAGCGGGCAGAATGAAGGTGCTCTCTAGGCGAGAACCTGGAAGACGTCTGTATGCCTCCTCCACGCTTCCTTTCCCTTTCTGACCACTAGAATTAGGATGTAATCACCAGCCTAAACCGCACATACAATGACAAGGTGCTAGGGGACAGGACTGAGGCAAAGTGGAAGCAGCCTAGGTCTCTAAATCAGTGTGAGGAAAAGAGCTATCCAAACTCTGGACAAATGTCCTAGATTGTTATGCAAACTGTCCTAGATTGCTATGTAAATGAGAAATAAATTCCTTAAGCCTCAGAATTTTGAGATTCTACTTCTCATAGCAGCTTAGCCTACTCTAAGTAATACAATTACTTAACAGGATTTGGTGCCAGAACAAAGATAAGTACTCTCTGGAGAAAGAGAACAGCCTGAAGTTTAATTTATCTCTTTTTTTTTTTTTCTTCTTCATATCACTGGCATTTGGGGCCAGAGAATTCTCTGTTCTGCAGAACTGCCCCTCTCATTGCAGAGCATTTAGCATCCATTGTCTAAGGCTCACTTAATGCTATCAGGCCCTCCCAAACATTTCCATCTATCCCCTGGGTGAGTGGGGCCCTGTGTCAGGCTAAGAACCACTGTGCATCTGACTGTACTGATCCTGGTCCTTTCAGGCCAATTGTGCTTTTCTGCTTCCTTCGTTCATGACATCTGCTTTAGTTAATAATATCTACCCACTAATTTATTAAAACTCTAATTTTAAAAAAGATTTATTTTAGAGAGAGGGAGAGAGAGAGCGCATGTGCATGCGAAGGGGGGGGCGCAGAGGGAGAGGGATAGAGAGAGAATCTAAGCAGCCTTCCTGCTGAGTGCAGAGACCAACTCAGGGCTTGATCCCATGACCCCAAGAACATGACCCTCAGATGAAATTGAAAGTCGGTTGCTTAATCAAGTGATCTATCCAGGCACCCCATTTTCCTCATTTAATTTTAAATTTCACTTTATTTAATATCTGGTGTGATTTCTGGTCTATCTCTCAGAGTTTATACAGAGAGAGATACTTGAAAGGGCATCTCAGGATTTATAATGTGAAGCATAAGATCTGCAAAATCAGAATCATTTAAATGGGTGCTACACTTTTCTTTCTTGGAATTGAGCATGCTTGGAATACCTGCCATCCAGAAAAATCAGTTAGAAAACTAAAGGAAGGCTTTCTTCTTATGGTGAAGGTGCACTAGGACATTTGGATTCATATTCTGGTTGAGAACTAGAAAATACAGGTGAAAAATCCATCTGATGGCATCAGAAGGCCAAGAAGGTAATTCCAGAATTATGGAACCGTGATGCAGAATGGGAAGGAAATCCAAAAAGATAAGCCTGGTATTTGGGGACACTTTTCCCTTTGGGGTGTCTGATTTCAGAAAAGGTAGCTAAGGTGCTGAGGGTTATCAATAGCCTTGCTGCCCTAAGAAAGAAAAAAATTTGAGTTCAGGGCCTATTGTAGGGTGTGTGGCCTTGTAAAAAAAAAAAAACAGCCTTTATTTTTTTAAAAGATTGATTGATTGATTTGACAGAGAGCATGAGAACACAAGCAGGGGGAGTAGCAAAGGGAGAGGGGGAAGCAGGCTCCCTGCTGAGAGATGTGGGATGTGGATGTGGGACTCCATCTCAGGACCCCGGAATCATGACCTAAGCCAAAGGCAGACACTTAATTGACTGAGCCACCCAGGCGCCCCAAAACCTCAGCCTTTAGATGGTGACTTTGAAGGGCTATACCTAAGAGTACTGTACACTGGAAAGAGAATAATATTCTGTGGGACTGAAACACAGCTTTAAATAATCTCAATTCCTGAAACTGGATTCCTAGATTCCTATAAGAAAAAACACAGTTCTTTCTGGGGTTAAATAACATCTTCTTGACGCTTAAATGAGCTCTACAACTTTTTATATACTATGTCTGGCACTCAGTCAAAAATAAAGGCACACCTCATAAGGAGATAAGAAACCACCAAAGATAAGAAAACAAAAATGAATACCACAAACATAAAAAGACCCACAGGGGATCTAGATCAAAGAATTATGAGACTTTAAGCAACTATTTTTGATAATTCAAAAAAGTAAAAGATTGAGCACTTCTACAGAAATTTGGAAACTATGAAAAAGAAATAAAAATTTTATAACTTAAGAATATAACTGAAATTAACAACTCAGAGATGAGTTTAACAAAATATTAGAGCTGAAAACTGAAATAGTGAGTTGAAAGAAAGGCTAGATGAAACATCCAGTCTGAAGCAGGGAAAGGCAAAAGGATAGAAAATTCAGAAATGAGATTAAGAGACATAGGGAATATAGTGTGAAAGTATAACATATGGTCTCCAAAGGAAATTAGAGAAAATAGAACCTAAGGAAGCTAATTTTTATTTTATTTCATTTCAACTAATTTAAATTTCTTTTTCTCAAAGAAGATTTTATTTATTTATTTGAGAGAGAGAGCACGAGCAGGGGGAAGGGCAGAGGGAGAAGCAGACTCCCCGCCGAGCAAGGAGCTGGATGCGGGACTCAATCATGACCTGAGCGGAAGGCAGATGCTTAATGGACTGAGCCACCCAGGCGCCCGTCAACTAATTTAAATTTCAAATTAAATAGCCACAAGTGGCTAGTAGCTACTGTACCAGACAATGTACTTCTACAGGATAACATAAGGGAATATATTAATAAATGTAATATATGGTTTACAAGGAAGTTAATTATAAAAGTTAATTCTTAAACTGATCTTATAGATTCAAAAAATTCTAGCCAAAATCCCAATAAAGGGACATATTTATTCTACAAAATACCAAAATTTATTATAACACTAAAATACTTGAGACACTTAGGTAGATAAAAGTGATAAAAGATAGGCAAATAGACTAGAGGGAAAAAAGTAGTTTAGAAACACATCTGTGCACATAAGGGCACTTCATTTTGATGAAGATGACACTAGAGTGCAATGAGAAAAGCATGATCTTTTCAAAAATTAATACCAGGTTAATGGATACCTACATGGGAAAAAAGAAACTGAACTCCTACCTTATAAAAAGCACAGAATTCAATTCTAGGTTTAAATGTGACAGGAATAATGATAAAGCTTCTAGAATAGCATTATCCAACAGTGCTTTCTATGATGACAGAAATGTTCTGTATCTGCACTGTCCAATATGGTATATATGGTATATTTGTTATATACATATTAATAAACTTCAAGCAAGCAAAGATTTCTCTCTCTCTCTTCTGCATTATGGTCTCTGCTACATCCAGACTATCTCTGAGTTGGTTTCTATTCAATACTTCCTCTTTGTAAATACGGGTCACATTTTCCTGTTTGTCTAATTTTTTTTTTAACAGTATGGTACATGCTGTGGATGACACAATATAAAGATTCTGGATTCTCTTTATCTTTCTCTACAATGGCTGATTTTTGCATTTTGTGTAGTAGGCAGTTCAGTTAATAACTGATCACTTTGAACTTGTATAGGCTTAATTTTGTGTTTTATTAAGGTAGTAAGTAGAAACCAAAGTGTTTCCCAAGCCCCCCTCACTTGGTAGGACTCAATCTCCAAATTGTCTCCTCTGCCGATTTTGGTCAGGGCTTGTGTACTGTGGGTCTAAGTAGAATAGGCCTTATTTTACCTAGAGCATGGTCCTTGATTCTAAATTTTGGCTTAGATTCTTGTGTCTCAGAAGAAGCCCAAGGTATTAACAAGGTTTTAATGAGGTCTTACCATTCTGGCTGAGCCAGAACTCTAAGACCCCAGCACTGCTTGCCCTCTACTGTATTCGTTCTGCTTTATACCTCCTAGCAGTCTTTCTGTTAAGCCTCTGGTAGCTTTGCCCTTTACATGTACAGTCCATCTCTCAGTCAAGACTTGCTGAGTACCCCACGTAGTCTTCTGGGGAGCCCCCTTCTGCACAGCTCTCTTCTTTACAATCAGTAAGAAAAAGGCAGCCCAATAGTGGGCAAGAGACTTGAACAGGTGTGTCACAAGAAAGGATATTCAAATATCCAACAAACACTTAAAAAGATATCACTATAATGGCATTTAACTGCACAGCCGTTAGTATTTCTAACTTTAAAAAGACTAACATTGCCAAGTGTTGGTAAAGATGTGAAGCAATGAGAAATTTCACGTCCTGCTGGTAGGACTATAAAGTGATACAACTGCTTTGGGGGAGTTTGGCATCATCTATCAAATCAGGCATATACTATTCCTAGCCATATATCCAAACAGAAATGTGTATAGAGGTACTTCAAGAGTTTATGAGAACATTCCTACACATTGTTTGTGACAGTCAAAAACTGTAAACAATCCAAATGTTCATCAAAAGTAGAATGGACAAATTGTTGCTCACTCATGCAATGGAATGGCACACCAGTGTGCTGGATTTCTTCCATTTGCCCCTTCAAAGCCCTCTACTCCTTTCTACCATGCTACCTGGAAGTGCGGAAAAGGAATACATGGCCTGAAGCATATAGGTGAAATGGTTATTTTTAAAGAAATGAGATTCTGAGACCAGAGAGAAAGTGAGAAATTAGATGACAAAGTAGTCATATAGTTGATGATGGGATCTTAAACTTCTTTATAAAGTATAAAGCAAGACTAGGATGGAGTGAACAAAATGAAGATTTTCCTTCTCTATATTTCCGTTTATTAGCATCATTAATAGCAGCCAAATAAATGTAAAATTCATGGCTGTCAACAAAATCCAGGAAGAAAATCAATATTATTTTTATTTCCTAAGGATCTTGCTTTTGCAACAATGATATCGGATAATGTTTTACCCAGGCCTTCAAGTTTAAACCAAGAACATGAAGACAATATTTATAATTTAAATGAACTAAAAATACCTATAACTTATAAAGAAATAAAATGCTTACTTGGCTGACATGCACTGGTGTTAAAATTAAGTCCAGAACTCCAGACCAACCAGCAAATACACCAAGTGGTATGGCATATGCTAAAGCAATCATCAAAAATCTCATGTTGCTGTAAAAGAAAAGTAAAAGAAAGTATTACTACAGATTCCAAAATCTTGATTTTAAATTCTTACTCATGAAAAATGTAAGTCCTTTGGAAACTGGAACACCAGAATCAGAAAGAGAAAATAACTGTCAGTTTTGTAATAAATTCAAAGTTCTTTAAATTTTTTGTTTTTATGAAAACCCTTCTTGTTCATATTGGTTAAAGTTGTCAATGTTTACTATATAGGTGAATTACCAACATTATTTCATAGAATGAACAGGAAGTTTCAGTTAAAAAAAAGCTCTTATTTGAAAGGATAAATTACCATTTCTCCTTATGAATGAGGTGGAGGGGAAAGAAAAATCAAAGCTTAAAAAGAAATACATGTTGCTAGTTTTATTATTTTCAGAGAGCAGTTTTAACTTTTGTTTTATTGCTATTAAAGTCTGTATTAGTCAAAGATTTTAATAGGCAATACAATGCAAATGGCTCAAAACCAAAAAATATATAAAAATATGAGAAAACATGTCCCTATCCCATTCCCCTCTTCCCACAATTACCAGTGTTAGCGCTTTCTTGGGCACTTCCCAGAAACAGTTGAAAATATACAAGCCTATGTATATATACAAATGTGTGTGTGTAAATATATATACACACACACATAAGAATATATATATTCTTATTACATATTTGTATATATATTATAGATATGTGCATATTAATATATATATTCTCAACTGTGTGTGTGTATATATATATATTCTTTCCCCAATTTTTTTACATAAATGGTAGTATATTAAAACCATTTGCTGAATTTTACTTTTTTTAACAGTTAAGTCTTAGAACTCTTCCCTAGTCAATAAAGAGCTTCCTCATTCTTTCTTAGAGCTGTGTAGTACTCCATTATGTTGCTATATCATAATTTAACCAGCCCTCACTGAGAGATTTGTATTTATTGTATATATGATATATAAAGGCATTATAATATATATATATAAATTTATTCCTTTGCTCTTACAGTCATTTCATATGTACACTAGTACATTTGGAGAACTGACTTCTAGAAGTGCAACTGCTATGTCAAAAGAGTATGTGTATTTGTAACTTCAATAGACAATGCCAATTGCCCTCTACAGAGATTGTACTTTTCTACATACCTATCAAAACGGCTAAAACAAAAACATAGTGATAACACCAAAGTCTGGTGAAGATGCCCAGAAACCAGATGACTTGTATATTGCTTGTGGTGATGAAAAATGGTACAGCAATTCTGGAAAATAGCCTGGCAGGTTTTTTTTTTTTTTTTTAAACTAAATATGCATCTACCATATTATGGCAACTACCATATAAATGGGCATTTATCCTAGAGATATGAAAACTTATGTTCCTACAAAAACCTGCATATAAATGTTTATTTGTAATGGCCAAAAAAACCCTACCTTCAACAGGTGAAGAGTTAAACAAACTGTACATCCACACCATGGAATACTATTCAGCAATAAAAAGGAGTAACTACTGAAACACAAAACAACCTGGTTGATTCTCCAGAGAATTATGCTTTTTTTCAAGTTTTTATTTAAATTCCAGTTAGTTAACAGTGTATTATTAGTTTTAGGTGTAGAATTTAGTGATTCATCACTTATACACAACACCCAGTGCTCATCATTAAAAGTGCCCTCCTTAACCCATCACCCATTTCACCCATCCCCTACCCACCTCCCCTCTAGCAACCCTCAGTTTCTTCTCTATAGTTAAGAGTCTGTTTTCTGGTTTCCTTCCCTCTCTCTCTCTCTTTTTTAAGCCAATCCTAAAATTTATGTACTATATGATTCCATATATATAACATTCTTGAAGTGACACTATATAATGGAGAACAGATCAGTGTTTGCCAGTAGAGTGGGAGGGAAGTAGATGTGGCTACAAAAGGACAAAAAACGTGATCCTGGTGATGATGGAAATGTTCTGTATCTTGACTATCAATGTTAATTTTCTGGTTGTGATATTGTACAACAGTTTTGTAAGATGTTATCACTGGGGGAAACTGGGAAAGAGCTCATGTTATCCTTCTGTATTATTTCCTATAACTGCATGTGAATCTACAATTACTTCACAAATAAGTTTAATTTAAAAAATGTAATAAAAATTACATACCATTAACAATAGCTAGGAAAGCCCAAGATCTCTATGGGAGGAAAGAAAAAGCAATCTTTAATCTAATTAAGGGCATAGAAAATGATCTAAATAGATAGAGAGACAGTCTATATAGTCAATTCGCTCCAAATTAATCAAAAATTTCAATATAATCACTATTAAAGTTCAAGTTGAATTTTTAGAAACTTAAGAAATATGCTCTAAAGCTTATATGGAAGAATAAAAGTCCCTGGAGGGCTAACTTATCTTTAAACAAATATGAAAAAGGAGGCCCTTATCCTATCACATATCAAGACAAACTGCATGGCTGTAATAAAAAATGGTTTGCAAATGGCTCAAGAACAAGCACAATGGAGGAGAACAGAGGGCTAACAAACTGCTAACGACTGTTCAGTAAATATGCTAGTTTCTTTTACGGAAAAAATCCCACAAAACTCCTGCATCATTAGTTAATATCACATACCTAAGGTAGATTCTAGGTGGGTTGAATACCTCAATGTAAAAGATAAAACCAGAAAGTTAATAATTAAGGAATCCACAGACAAAATTTGTGGGCAGATGACAGAATGGGATAGATATTTGAAATTTTTTATTTATTATTATTATTTTTAAAGATTTATTTTTAAAACTTTATTTTTAAGATTTTGATTTATTTGAGAGAGAGAGAGAACAAACGGGGCAGTGGCAGAGAGGGAGAAGCAGACTCTCCACTGAGCAGGGAGCCCGATGCTGGGCTCAATCCCAGGAGCCAAGGCAGCCGCTTAACCCACTGAACCACCCACCCAGGAGCCCCTAAAGATTTATTTATTTTAGAGAGATAATAAATAAATAATGGTGGTAAAAACTTTGGAGCATAACCAGTGATTTTTCTGTTTCCCCAGAAAATGGAATTAGAATCCAGAGAAGCAGTTATTCTGATTAATCCACTTCCCTAGTCAATATTTTATGTTGTCTGATTAACATAAATATAAAGTAAATATAAAGTAAATATAAAGTAATGAGTTCAGGCATCCTTTGAAGGACCAGAGAAAATTACATTGATAGGCTAGAGGGATGGGGCATGGCAGGTCCAAAGAACTCTCCTAGAGAGCACCCCGCAGAGGCAATGCTGCAGACTTAACAAATAATGGAAGAAATGAAGTAATGTTAGGCACTGTTCCTTGTCAGAACAATTTTTTACACAGCTCCTTAGCTTAAAATCCTTCGGAGGACTCCTCATTTCCCACAGACTAGTCCAAATTATTTGTCTGGCATAATATGACCTAACCTATCTCTCCTGATTGCTGTTGAAACTCTGGTGCTGCATAGGGAAAAACTTAAACAGCATTTAAAAAAACATATCATTTTAAACCATCATCTTACACATATGCGCCACTGGTCACCATTCAATTTGACGAATATTTTTATTTGCCTATTATGTGGAAGGCAATATTCTACGTGCTACAGAGATGTGATTTTTAAAAACTTTTTGTTGTACTCCAAAGTAAGAAGTATATTTTTACTTTGTGACCTCCCCACACGTCCATACATATATTCTGAAATAAGTCTCACAAAAAAATACGTACCCTTACTACATGCGATAAATAATATTTCCATTCTAGCTTATTTCATTCTACTTTTTTTCTTAAAGGTGGTCTACCTACTAAATTAGTTGGCTGTGAACCAAAGCTTGAAAAAAAATGTTACACAGCTATGCTAACTTGCTAGCCACCAGCCAGGTACGGCTTTTGAATATTTGAAATGTGGCTAGTCCAGCTGAGGAAATGAATTTTTCATTTTATTTCATTGTAATTAATTTAAAGAAAATTCTAAACAGAAGCAGTGAAAAATACTTTCCCATTAACCACAACTTTATTTTTTTGGTAGGACTATATTTCCCTTTAACTGCGGTATTGGGTAAGATATTATTGTAATGTGCTGGGTGTAGCATGTGTTGTTTCTGTCACTGATCTTGGTGTCAGTGAACTGACTCAGTTCTCATTGTTTTTTTGACACAGATATAACTTTGTAATTTGCTTATCTGAGTATTTTATGAAGAAAGAGAGTAGAAGAAAATATGTTGGAAATTTCACAATGAATGGCAACTGCAATTTGTTGCAGCAGAGCAAAATGAATGTTGTGTAAAAAAAAATTTAAGTCAATTAAGTGGATAATATTAAGGGACATGTTCAGCAAATACACAGTAAATTTTATAGGAGGTTTCTTCTCATCAGTCAAAAAGGAATAAAAAAAAAATTAGTTACCTAAAATCAGAATTAAATGTCCAATAAACATTAAAAATTTTTTTTTCACAGATCTGAGCTATCACTTTGGCCAGCTATAAAATGGTTTCGATTTGTGTACAAAAAGAAAACCATTTTTATTTTTTTAATTTTTTTTAAGATTTTATTTATTTATTTGAGAGAGAGCATGAGCATGAGCAGGGTGGGGGGCAGAGGGAGAGGGACAAGCAGATTCCCCACTGAGCAGGGAGCCCAAAGCAAGGTGGGGCTTGATTCTAGGACTCTGGGATCATAACCTGAGCCAAAGGCAGATGCTTAACTGACTGAGCCACCCAGATGCCCCTGTTTTTGGTGATTTTTAAAAATAGATTTCTGATGGGGGCGCCTGAGTGGCTCGTCAGTTAAGCGTCTGACTCTTGGTTTCGGCTCAGGTCATCATCTCATGGGTCTGGAGATCTAGCCCCACAGTGGGCTCCACACTCTGGGCGGAGTCTGCTTGGGATTCTCTCTCTCCCTCTCCCTCTCCCTCCACCCTTCTGCACTGCGCGCGTGTGCATGTGTTCTCTAACAAGTAAATCTTAAAAACAGATTTCTGATAGGAAACTGCTCTAAAATATTTAATTACTTTATCAATTATTTGCAACCTGATTAATGGGTTGCTGAAAAATTACCATCCTAAATTACCTTAAATAAATGTGAAATTATCTTGAAGGTGCTAGTCAAAACCACTCAGTGATTCAAAGTGTATTTACCTTAATAATCTACAAAAGCTCCGCCGATAACTCAGCCGCTGGCTAGCTGCAGCAACACTGGGAGGAAGTGGAGGCCGGGGTGGGAAATAAACTAATGTTGCAGAAAACAGTAAGCAGACAACTCCAAATTCTGAGGGCAGGGGAGAAAAAAAAAAGAATAAAATGTTAATCAGACAACATAAAAAGTTCAACGTTTCAAGTATTTATTTATCTAACAAATCATTAACTAAGCTCTAGGCATAAAAAGATAAGCAAAATATAATACCTAGCAAAATTAGTTCAGTCTTGTGAAAAAAAAATAGGTATGTAAAGATATAAATTTCAGCAGGTCATAGGTAAGAGGTCATACTATGGTACACTACATAGATGAAAAGACTGAGGCAGAAACAAATTTACTCTATGGAGAACATTAAAAACCAACAGTATTATAGTGTAAGATTTTGAAATAGATCTGACTGTATAATAAGTATGGTACTCAGAAAGAAAGTATATGATACTAACAGGATAGGAGAAGGTTTATTTGATCAAAGATTGGATATTCCAAAGCACAGTGTAGGACAGACTCAATTTATAGGCTGTATGGGGAATTTGAACAAAACAGGAAACCATCCAAAAATAAGAAACCAAGAAACAGAAAGCAAAATTTAATGAATAAAAAGATTAGCTACTGTAAAATACTAAACAATTAGAAGTAAAATGAACATCCAAACAATTTTAATTTGGAACCATTAATAAGAAAAAGATCCTAGGAGTCCTGATCATTCCCTCCAGAGTTCTGGCACTTGTAAGTCCCAACTTTTGTTGTGTCCAATTTAGTAGAAAAGCATGACTCCCAAAAGAAAAGTTAGGAAACTTGGAGTAGAGACCTGCCTGTGCCATTAATTAACTTTTAATTTGAATGAATCCTTTATTTTTTGTTGTCAATAAAGGGACTGGACTAAGTGATTTCTAGAGTCCACTCAGTTGGATAATTTTAATTACAATTCTAGGGCTATATTCTTAGCAAAAGGTAAAATATTCCTATAAGACATTTAACCACAGATAATGTCATTGTTCTTTGTCAGTTTGAGGAGCAATAAGAAGTTAACGAACTGTTTTAATTTACAGATCTTCTAATTAACAACAGTGAATGAGCATCTTCCATATACTTATTGGCCATTTGTATTTCTTCTTCTGGGATTGCCTTGTTCATATTCTCTCTATGGGCATTTTTGTAAACAGCTTCAGAGAGATAATTTGCACAATACACAATTCACACATTTAAAGTGCACAAGTCAATGATTTTAGTATATTCACAGAATTGTGCAACCATCACCACAATCAATTTTAGGACTTTTTCAGCATCCCCCAAAGAAACTCTGTACCCATTACCCAGCCCCCCACCCCCAAATCTCCCAGCCCCAGGCAACCACTCCCTAATCTTTCAGTCTCCCTGGATTTGAGTATAATGGACATCTCATATAAATGGAATCCTATCTGGTCTTTGTGACCTGCAGCTTTCATTTAGCATAATGTTTTCAAGGTTCAACTATGTTGGATCATGTATCAGTACTTTCATTCTTTTCTATTGTCAAATAATATTCCATTGAATGGATAAAGCACATTTTTTATCCACTTAAGTTGATAAATATTTGGAGTCTTTCCATTTTTTGGCCATTATGAATGATGCTACTATGGACATTTGTGTATAAATTTTTGCATGGATGTGTTTTTACTTTACTTGGGTATATACCTAGAGATGCAATTGCTGGGTCATAGGATAATATATGTTTAACACTATGAAGGACCAAAGTGGTTGTGCCATTTTATTTTCCTACTAGCAATATATGATGATTCCAAGTTCTCCACTTGTTCACCAACATCTCCCATTTTTAAAAAAAGATTTTTATTTTTTAAAGATTTATTTATTTGAGAGAGACAGTGTGTGTGAGAGCACGATTAGGGGTAGGGGAAGAGGGAGATGGAAAGGGAGAGAGAATCTCCAGCAGACTCTGCTCCTGTGCGGAACCCAATGTGGGGCTCAACCTTACAACCCTGGGATCGTGACCTGAGCTGAAACCAAGAGTTAGATGCTTAACTGACTGAGCCACCCAGGTGCCCCCTGAAAGATTTTATTTTCTTAAGGAATCTCTACACCCAATGTGGGACTTGAACTCACGACCCTGAGTCCAAGAGTCAAATGCTCTACCAAGTGAGCCAGCCCGGCACCTCATCCCATTTTATTGATCATAGCCATCCTACTGGATGTGAAGTATATCTCCTTATGGTTTTAATTTGTATTTCCCTAATGACTAATGATGACAAGCATCTTTCACGGGCTTGTTGGCCATGTGTATATCTTCTATGGAGAAATTCGAGTCCTTTGCCCATTTTCTAATTTGGTTGTCTTTTTGTTGCTGAGTTGTAAGAGTTCTTTATATATTCTGGATATAAGTCCTTTATCAGATATATGATTTACAACTATTTTCTCCCATCCTCAAAGTGGTTGTCTTTTTACTTTGTTGATGGGTGTCCTGTGAAACACAAGTTTTTAATTTTGATGAAATCCAATTTATCTATTTTTTCTTTTGTCATTTGTGCTTTTACGATTTCACACCTAATCCAAGGTCACAAAGATTTACTCCTATGTTTTCTTCTATGAGTTTTTAGCTATTATGTTAGGTTTATAATCCATTTTGAGTTAATTTTTATGTATGATGTAAGGAAGGGGTTCAAATGTATTCTTTTGCATATGGACATCTAGTTATTCCAGCAACATTTGTTGAAAATACTATTCTTTCCCTATTGAATTGTCTTGGTACCTTTTTTTTAAAGTTTTATTTAAGTAATCTCTACACCCCACATGGGGCTCGAACTCATGACCCCAAGATCAAGAGTTGCATGCTCTTCTAACTGAGCCAGCCAGGTGCCCCAAACTGTCTTGGTACTCTCATGAAGAGTCAATTGACTGTAAATGTAATGGTTCATTTTTTGGAATCTCACTTCTGTTCCATTGATTTATGTCAATCCTTATGCCAATACCCTACTGTCTTAATTAGTGAAGCTGAGTTTGTAGTAAGTTTTAAAATTGGGAAGTGTGAGTTCTCCAGCTTTGTTCTTTTTCAAGACTGTTTTGGCTATTCTGAGTCCCCTGCATTTCCACATAAATTTTGGGATCAGCTTGTCAATACCTTTTTTATTTATTTAATTTTATTTGGGGGGGATCAGCTTTTCAATTTCTGCAACAAAGGTAGGTGGATTGTACTGAATATGTCGATCAATTTGGGGAATATTACCATATTCACAATATTAAACTTTCCAACTCACAAATATGGGATGTCTCCATTTCTTTAGGTGTTCTTTAATTTCTTTCAACAGTGTTTTATAATTTTCAGAATGCAAGTTTTATATTTATTTTGTTAAATTTATTCCTAAATATTTTATTCTTTTTGAGGCTATTGTAAATTGAATTATCTTCCTAATTTCATGTTTGGATTGTTCATTGTTAATGTATAGAAATACAACACATTTTCTTGCACCTGAAATCTGTGTTTTTAGGATGAACTTGTTAGATCTGGTAGTTCTGTAGTGGATTTCAGAGGATTTTCTATCAGGATCAAGCTGTTTTCAATAGAAATAGTTCTATTTTTTCTTTTGCAGTCTACAGGCCTTTTCTTTCTTTTTCTTATTTAGTGATCCTGATTAGAACCTCTGGCACAATATTAACTAGACAGGGCAGGAGTAGACATCCTCGTCTTATGCCTGATCTCAGTGGGAATGCCTTTAGTCTTTGACCATTGAATATGATCTTTTCTGTGGGTTTTTCATAGATACCTTTTGTTAGGCCGAGGGAGCTCCTACGGACTAATATGTTGAGTGTTTTTATCTTGATAGGGTGTTGGATTTGTCAAATGCCCCTCCCCCTATTAAGATGATCACATGTTTTTTTCTCCTTTATTCTATTGATATATACGTTAGCTGAGTCTTAGATGTTAAACCAACCTTGCATCCTAGGAATAAATCTCATTTGGCCACAGTATATAATCCTTTTTTATATGTTGTTAGAATTGGTTTGCCAGCATTTTGCTCAGGATTTTTGGGTCTGTAGTTTACTTTTCTTCTGATACCTTTTAAATAATTTAAGAGTCATTAATCTTTTAATGTGGCAATTCTAGCAAAATATTTTTAAAGGAATGAAGGGTCATGGGACAATATTTCAGGAAAGAAGACTGACAAATATGAAAGCACTGAAGCAATAACTGGGAGGCTTCGGCTTCACTGGAACCATGAACCAGAAGGATGTAGAGCACTAATACGTGCCCCAAAGTGCTTAAAATCCAGTCATTTAAAAGACACAATTATCGTGTAAGTTTTCAGCAAGAAGAATGATATGACCAAAATAAAGTTTAAAATTTATGTGACACTGCTTTCAGTTTTATTTATTTACTTTTAAACTTCATTTTTTTTTTAAACAAAGAAAAACTTATTTTATTTTTTCAAGATTTTATTTTTAAGTAATCTCTACATCCAACATGGGGCTTGAACTCACAACACCGAGATCAAGAGTCACATGCTCCACCAACTGAGTCAACCAGATGCCCCTCAATTTTTTTCCTTTAAAAGGAGTTGTATAAGGGTGGGGGGGTTTAAATGCTTCATTTATGCCACAGCCTCTGCTTTTGCTTTACTCCCTCTAAAACACATTTTGAAATGTAAATCTCATTGCATAATTCTCTCGTGTAAAATGCTTCAGAGTGTGGCCTTTGCCTACAAGGTAGTGAATTTCAAGCCCATTAGCCCTGCTTAGAAGGCTTGTATGGCCTGGCTTAGCTCTCTAACTTTATCTGTCACTACTCTCACCAAGTTTAAGCCACTCTGGGCTCTGCGTTGCTTGAATATACCAAGCTCTCATCCCTTACAAACCTTCTCCTCCATGGCTCCCTCTCTTTCTAGTATGTTCTTCCTCCTGCCCACTGTATTTGGTTAACTTCCTCTCATCCCTCAGGCTCCACCTTAGATGCTGCATCTCCAGGAAGCTTTACTTGACCTCCAAAATCTAGGTTAGGTGCTCCTCCTGAGGTCTCAGAGCAACTGTCAGCCTTTGGTTATAGCACTTACCACCCTGTTTTACAACTGTTTACCTGTCTGTTCCTTTGGGACACTCTAAGTTCTATGAAAGCAGGAACCATGTCTACCTCAGTGTCTAGCACAAGGACAGATACATAGGAGGTCCAAATAGATGTGTTCAATTAATAAGTGAATAAATACAAAGTTCATCATAATATGGTCCCGTATCTCTCCAGCCTCATCTTCTGCCACTTGTTACCGACACCCAAACACACATACTTACACTACTTCAGCCATATGAAATTATGTGCAGTTCTTTGGACATATGGAGCTCTCTCATACCATATCTGCCCTTGCAGTGGCTATTCCTTCTATACAGAATGCCCTACCTCACTTGAACACTTGGAGAACTCCTATGAAATTCTTAACTTCAATTATCATATTCTTGGTGAAGTCTTCCCCAACTCCTCAACGTCTCTCCAAACTCAGGCAAGTTAGGTCTCTCAAGCTCTGTATATCTATTTGTATAGCAACGGTCTTCTCAGTGATCTTACCAACTCCCAGTACTTAGCACAGTGCTTAGTACATATAAAAACTTACAAAGAGTTTTCTGAACGCAGAAGGAAATAACAAACAGGCATACAGGGCGGAGGAGTCTGTAGGAGACTGTAATGTAAGTGTGGAGTAGGGCTTAACCCTAGAAATAAAGAGAAAGGACCAAGAAAATGTTTTGGAAAGGTCAATATCCCTTTTTAATAGACTAAACATAGAGAGGATACGATACGAAGAGAAGAATAAACTGTGGGTGACCTGGGTTTACCAGGTCAGAGAGGAGTGGGGAAACTGCAAGGGAGAAAATGGGCTTAACAGCTACCAATAGATGGTTAACAAATATTTATTGTGGATCATGATGTTTAGTTTTCTATTCTGATAAGGTATCTAGAAAAGACACTAGACAATGTGTTCTACAGTGCCTAGTTGTAAATGTATGGGAAGAATAAAATTAAGAAATAAACTTCTATGCAGCAATAATACATTTTAAACTTAATAACTTCCTAGAAAGGATAAGTTTTACATAGGCATCTCCATATTCCATGACAAGAAAAGCACACATGTGCATATGTATATTTTGGTCCTCTTAAGTGTTTCATAAGAAGTGATCTGGTATACAGGGTGGAGTAAAGAGGACTGGGATAAAGACGAAGTAGAGCAGGAAGAAAATAAACTGCACAATACCTGCATACAATACAGTCTCTATGAGATCTTTAATGTGGGTCCTGCTCGTCTCTGAAGCAAGAAGAGGCGATGTCCCATTGGGGGCTGGAACGACCAGTGGCCCAACTAAAAATGCGCATGCTCCACCAAGGTAACTGAGCATTGACGCAATGGCTGTGGCGGTGGCCCGTTCATCTGCAGAAAACCACGTCGTAGAGAGGAACGGGGCTGCGTTCATTACCGTTGGACCTGCCAATCCATTTAACAACTGTCCTCCATGGATTAGTCTGGAATTAAAAAAAATTAGAAGGCTGTGAGGCAGCTGAAGCAGACATTTCTATGTAAGAAGAAGTTAGCCAAACTGCAGTTTAACTCTGGCATTAAGGATACATGTCTGTAAAAAACAGGACACGTCTGCAAGGTAAAGCATGCGACTCCCCATGAGGGAGACCAAACACAGTAATAGTTACCCTTATTCATTTCGCAAATATTTACTGAAGCCTCTGATTTATGCCACATGCCACACTAAATACTCCAAATAACCTTGTTTCATTCGTTACAACAACCCTATGTGGTAGCTACTATTATTTTTATTTGTTGAGATGTTAAAGCCTCTGTTTAGAAAGATTAAGGTACTTGCCCAAGTGCTAATGGGCAAAACAGAGATTTGGACCCAGGTTGACTCCAAAATTCCTATTCTTTCTAGTAGATTGCCACTCATAAACAGACCTAGTAAGTGCCACCAGCCATTCAAACAAATAATATGGTTGAGCTCAACATGTCTTAAAATAATGTGGTATTTTAAAAAGCACAATGGAATAGTATTCAGCCATAAAAAGAATGAAATCTTGCCATTTGCCATGATATGGATGGAGCTAAAGAGTATTATGCTAAGTGAAGTAAGTCAAAGACAATACCATATGATTTCACTCATATGTGGAATTTAAGAAACAAATGAGCAAAGGGCAAAAATAAAAAGGGGAGACAAACCAAGAAACAGACTCTTAGCTATAGAGAACAAACTGATGGTTACCAGAGGGGAGGTGGGTAGGGGGTCGGGGGTGGGGGAAATATGTGATGGGAGTTAAGGAGTGCACTTGTCATGATGAAAGAAATAATAATAAAATGATATAAAACATTTCATGCCTACTCTGTGTCAGGTGACAGGAATTAAAAAAAGAATAAAAAAAACGAAAACCATCATTATAGTATCTTCTAATAGAAAAGGAAGTGGTTGAGGAATTGGAGGGCTTGGGTTCTGGTCCAGCTCTGCAACTAACTAGTTGAATGGTTCTGGGCAATGTATCTTTGTGGGATTCCATTTCTTCTCCTGCAAAATGAGATTCCTCTAAATTCAATATCTATCTATTGAGTATCTGTTAGGTTAAACTACCGTAATTACAGGAGCACTGTGTTCCTTCCAGTCCCAGTACTCTGGGGCTTTAATTGCAAGGGTTAGTAAAGAGTAGTTTCTTGCTTCTATTCCATTTGTTCTCTTGCTCATCTCTTCTCAGTATTCTATTTAGTGCTCTATCCTGTTCCTTGCCAACCAAACCCTCTTCTCCCATTGCTCCCTCCACCCCCAACATACATATTCTCATTCAAGAGTAGCCTTGAAGGAAAAGAGAAACCGGAAGTCCAAAAAGCATACCCAAGAAAGGGAGGCAAGTCAACCTCTCCTGCCTTGGAGGTAGACGAAAGGGAAGGAACAGTATGTGTGACATGTATGTGATACTACTTTTTCCCCCATTTCGCTATTCAATCACCATGATATCAAGTCTCCCCCCCCCTTTTTTTAAATAATTGCCAGTTAAGAGACTTAGGAAAAGTTTTTTAAACAGGCATATGGGAAAGAGGTAGGGCCCTACCTTAGAGGCGTAAGTGTGTGGGAAGTGAAATATGTGAATTAGGTCTGCTCAAATCTTTGTAAATGTTGGAAAACTTATTGTGAAGGCAAAAAGAGCTCCCAGAATCATTACTACTACTAAATTAAGACTGAAGACATTTCAAAAATCTTCTTGTGAAAGGGGAACTATTTTCTAGATGACAAAAACAATTCAAACTCTTTATGAAACCAAATTCCTACTCCAAACACCAGTGGATCCCAAGCTATAACAGAGCAATTTCATCACAGAAATACTCTTCCAACAATTATCATTGAGTGGTTTTACTCATGATTCATGATGGCACAACAGACAGTGCATGATGGCGCACAGAGTAACTGCTTTGATATTTAATACCTTTAATGAGGTGTTCCTGAAAGACTCATCTCATCTAGGAGGAGAAGGGCTGGAATGAGTAAATTTTATTATGCCTAAAAATGTTAAGAGTAGAAAGCGAACACAGAATAAACAAACTATCAACAAAACAAAACATGATAAAACATTATGAATCCTGAGAGAATTAAGGCACAAAACTCAAATCATTGCCATGGCTTAACTATGTGTTAACTCTCAGTGGAATCATGAATAGATTTTTTTTTAAAGATTTTATTTATTTATTCGTCAGAGAGAGTGCACACAAGCAGGGGGAGAGGCAGGCAGAGGGAGAAGCAGGCTCCCCACTGAGCAAGGAGCCCCATGTGGGACTCAATCCCAGCACCCTGGGATCATGACCTGAGCTGAAGGCAGACGATCAACCGACTGAGCCACCCAGGCATCCCGAATAGACTATTTTTTTAAGCAGCAAACATGAGTCACAGAATGTGTGAGCTTGTGATAAAAATAGTATCCAAAGCAGGTATATCAGCACTAAGGACATTTCAGATAGGTTCTAAGTCCACAAGGTCACTGAATTTGGGCGGCCAACCTAAAACATGAATTACCATAGTGAAAAATCAGTTTGTGAATTAAAACATGCTGATTTGGGGCACTTGGGTGACTCAGTCATTAAGTGTCTGCCTTCAGCTCAGGTCACGGTCCCAGGGTCCTGGGATCCAGCCCCACATTGGGCTCCCTGTTCAGTGGGAAGCCTGCTTCTCCCTCCCCCACTCCCCCTGCTTGTGTTCCCTCTCTCGCTGTGTCTCTATCAAATAAGTAAAATCTTTAAAAAAATAAAATAAAACATGCTGATTTGGTATTTAAAATTATTCTAATGATTATGTGCATTTTGCATTAAAAGTCATCATGCACAAACACATTCCTCACAAATGAACTCAGTAGGGGAACTGGACCCACAGGATCTTGGGGTTCCCCCCTGAATTCATGGGAAACCTGGCAGGGAAACCCAGTCCCTGCTCTTACCAGCATCTTTACGTTTTCCAGAACATGGTCTTACTCTTTCTCATAACTTGTATTCTAGAATCCCTCAGGGTGTGGCAGTTACTAATATAACTTGTTATAAGAACTACTGTCCTGCAAAATCAAGATTTTCATGTTTGCCTGACCCTGTTTTCTGTTACCTACCATTAACTAATCCTATTTTATGAAATTAATTTGTAAAAATATATTTAAAAATAAAATTCAGTTTTATATCTAAAATCTAGTTTTCCCATTTAATGATAATACAAAATTAGGGATATGTTTTTTTCTGGGGAAAAAAAGGGCAGTCATAAAACTAAAATCATACTAATATTACAATAAACTCTTTACAATGACAGTAAAGGAGAGGAAATAATTATAAATTGTTCAATACAAGCTGTGTTGTTTAACTTATTCAACAAACATGTACTAAGTACATGTATTGGGTAGGCATTGTGATAGGCATAAGTATATGGGAATATAAAATTAAAAAGCTAAAGTCCTTGCCCTTAGAGTCCTTAGGGGTAGTTGAAGCATCACCTATCAGCATGTACCAGGAATATAAAGAAAAATAAGGCAATAATTAGTCCCACCCTAATGCCTGTGGGGCTGGTGATAAGAGTACGAATGGAAGACCTTGCATATCCTCCTTCTCTTCTGACCTCTGGCTCTGGTCTACAAAATCATCACATGTATGCACGGGGACCTGAAGGTCTGACTCCAAGCTTTCCTGCTTTCCAAACATCTGCCCCTTGGCAACCCCTTGAGCCTGGCGAGTACACACCAGGGATGCGGTCCACTCTTACAAGAACAAACCTGAGAAAAAGGCCTGTTGCAGGGAAATCTGGGGTCCTGTGTAGCTAGAACATGATGAGCAGGGTGGGCACATCTCCTTGGCCCTAGAGACTCCTCAGCACATACGGAACAGTAAAGCTGAAGGAAAGACAGAGTGGGATACCCTCAGCCCTGAGTCCAGGACAAGGACCCCTTGGCAGTACGGGCAACAGCAACAGTGGGGATATGGAACAGGGGATGGTTTGGAAGACTGTTCTTAGGCATGCAACAGAAGTGGCTAGCGGGGAGGAGCAGAGGCAGAGGGAGAAGCAGACTCCCCGCTGAGCAGGGAGCCCGACATGGGGCTCGATCCCAGGACCCTGGGATCATGACCCGAGCCGAAGGCAGCCGCTTAACCGACTGAGCCACCCAGGTGCCCCCATTTATAAATTTTAAAAAGTCTAAATTCAGTGATACAAAAACCAAGGTGATTAATAAATATTCTGGAAATAAAGCTTTAAAAAAAAAAACACAAGCAATCAAGCAAACATTGAGGGTGGTCCAAGCATGGCCAGCGCTTTATTACCGTGTCGGGCGCACTGGACCCTGGAAGGGTGGGCAGCAGTTAGGAATGGAGGCAGCCCCTGGGCAGTAAGCCCTGCAGCAGAAAGTGGACTCGCCAACTCAAGGGCTTTAACTCCTGCTTCACACCTGATGATGGCCAGTACACATTCACAGTTAGGGGACTTCAAATCTCGAACTTCGCAGGCCAAGCTGTGACAGATCTGCCAGGGGGCCGGTGTGCTGCCCTCTTTCTTCATCCCAGTCTCCTCTCGCGGCGTCCTTGATTTACTCCCTCTCCCCGTCTCCCTCCGGTCTTTTCCCCGTTTCCTTTTTTCCTCCTACCTAGCTGCTGCCTACATCTGTGTTTGTCCCATCCTCACAGGCCAGGTGGGAAAATGGGCGAGGGGGTAATTTCCTGAGCAGGCCGAGAGGATATGAAAGACCTGGAGTTTCTCCTGAAGCAGCAGCGGCAGAACTAGATGGTAGAGCAGGAGGAGCAGGTGTGGCTCACTAGCGTCAGTACTTCCGGGGGTTTGCAGCCTTCCCGAGGCCTGGCAGGAGGAGGGGAGAGGAGGAAGGGACTGGACACGACGGACCTACGGAAACTGCACCAAGTCCTGCCCTTGCCCTGTGCCCCTTCACCTTCAGCCCTCGCTTGGTAGCCCCCCCTTGCCCCCACGGCTGAGGCCTCAGTGGCACGTGGCTTGGCATTTGAGCACAGCTGCATTCCATTCCATATCATTCAATATACTATAGCTTTTCAAACAAATGCCAATAGCTAAAGTTCAAACCGAAGACCTACAGTTCATGGTTTTCTAATGTACTTGACATTTTAGTTTGTATTTAATGATATTCCGGTATCCTACCCTTTTGCTTTCTGACATCCTGGAACAAATACCTATGATTCCTCAACTATTTTCTACTTGGAATATATGTTTTAGAATTAGAATTTTTGTAGCTGGAAGAGACTTCAAACCTCACCTAGATAACCCACCTCTGCATTTTATAGATATAAAAACTGAGTTCCAGAGAGGCTAATATGACATTTAAAATCACAATTATAATTTTATAACTTTCTTTTCTCCAAAAAATATGGGGGATGGGGGGAGCTCCAAAGTCATATAACTAGCTAATGGCTAAGCCAGGACTGGAAATCAAAATCAAAGCTGATTTAATTGGTCTACAAATCTCTCTACTCTTCCAACATGGTCTCATTCTGAAGGTTCTCTGTTAATAGTATAAATAAAAATCATTGACTGTTAAGATAGCTCAAGGCTCTGAGATCCAAAGGCACGCAAGTATCTGGCATATTTTGATTCTGTGCACAGACCTACTTTAGAAACCTTTAGTTTATTATGACTAGCATTGGTGATAACATTAGAAAATTGGTTTAGAAACTTAGCAGATACTTCCTCACTGTAAGTCCAGCATTCTTAACTTAAATTCTACGTATTTTTAATATGAAGTAATTTAGAATCCACAAAAATACTCACCTCTAAGATTCAATATGCCAATGGTTCACAAACTTTCTCACAATTCCTAATTATCCTGCAGCAGAATAAACTGGTATGTTACACCATTTCCTGGATATTTAAAATGGCAGAGTGCTAGGAATAGTTTTCCTTTATTTAGTCCAAGAAAATATAGGGCAAAAAAGGGATGTTATGAACTAATTAGAGGAAAAAGGAAGTTAGGAAGGAAGAAACCGATGATAGTAGAAAGGAAGAAGCTTTTTAGGGACTGTTGCTATAGTCTGTTTTTAGAAACTCGGTTTCTTCTGTATCCTTTAATAATTGGGGCTAATTATGATTCGACTAGAAATATCTGTTGAATATCTACTATGGCCAAGGAAGATGATATCACTGAAGATGACTATTATAGTCCTGGCCCTAAATAAACTTATAATAACATCAAGTACCAGTTACAGAGAGCACATAGAAAAACACAGTGAAGAGTACTAGATTAGGTATCAGAAAACTCAGTTTCTAGTCTGAGCTAAATTTATTAATCGTGTAATCTTTGGTGAATCGCTTATTCTCTTGCCGTTTCAATTTCTCCGAAGGTACTTTATCTCACAGGGTTTTTATTAAGGCCAAACACAATCATCTCTTGGCAAGGAAGGGGGAAAAATAGATGTCTACCTCCCCCCATTTTGTCTCATAACTTTTTTCTTTCTTGTAACTTTTATTTTGTCCTCTTAGTTTAAAAGTATATATACTTATAGTAGAAAAATACATACAGAAAATATCCATAAATTCAATAACTCAATTAAGCAGCCCAGACAACCCCTACTAATGTATTTTTTTCTTTCAGTTTTTTTCCCAATGCATCTCTCAATACCTAAACATGGGTAAGTAGATACCATATTGTATATGCAGTCTTATCCACTAAATTATTTTAACTTCATAGCCTATCATAAGCATTTTCTCATTAAAGATTCTTTATAATCATAATTGTTATGGCTCTGTGAAAGTCTACTATACAGATACACAAAAACTCATTTAACCATTTCCTAATGTTTGCTGCTTATTTGCTAATATTAATAATGCTCTGATAGTCCTTGTATGTAAATATTTGCTACTTTCCAGATTACTTCTTTAGGGTCAAAGGATATGAATATTTTAGGCCTTATGAAACCTACTCCCACATTGTTTTCAGAAGGATTTGTAGTAATTTATATTCCCATCAGTAGTGATTGACAGTGCCTGTCTCACCAGCACTGTCATTATTTAAAAAATACACACACACACGTGCACTCATATACCTTGGTGTTTAGTTTTCTATTGCTCTTATAAAAAATTATCACAAAACCAAAGGCTTTAAAACAACACAAATGTATTATCTTACAGTTCCGTAAATCAGAAGCCCCCGGGTCTCATGGAGCCACAAAGCGTCAGCATGGCTGTGCTCCTTTTTAGAGGCTCTAGAAGAATCCATGTCCTTGCCTTTTCCTGGTTTCTAGTGGCCACCTGCAAGCCTGGTTCATGGCTCCCTTCCTGTCTTCAAAGCTGGCAAGAGAGATTTGAGTCCCAGCATGCTGCATCTCTCTGACTTCCTCTTCTGTTTCTTTTTTTTTTTTTTTAAAGATTTTATTTATTTATTTGACAGAGACACAGCTAGAGAGGGAACACAGCAGGGGGAGTGGGAGAGGGAGAAACAGGCTTCCCGCCGAGCAGAGAGCCCGATATGGGGCTCGATCCCAGGACTCCAGGATAATGACCTGAGCCGAAGGCAGACGCTTAACGACTGAGCCACCCAGGCGCCCCTTCTGTTTCTCTTTTAAGGACTTTTGTGATTACACTGGGACCATCTGGATAAGCCAGGATAATCTCCCTAAGGTCAGCTGATTAGCAAGCTTAATTCCACCTGCAACCAAAGCTTTCCCTTACCACGTAATGTAACATATTCACAGGTTCCACAGATTAGGACATGGCTATCCTTTGGGGATGGGAGCATTCTTCTGCCTACCACACTTGAGAAGGCCAAAAGGCATCTCCTTGTTTTAATTTGCATTTCTCTTTTGATTACTGGTCTTTTCTCCTATTGGTGTACTACAATTTTTCTCTTTTTTCTCTTTATATATTTATCTACCTGAGTTTTTTTTTTTTTTTTTAAGATTTTATTTATTTATTTGACAGAGACGCAGTGAGAGAGGGAACACAAGCAGGGGGAGTGGGAGAGGGAGAAGCAGGTTTCCCGCCAAGCAGGAGCCCGATGCGGGGCTCGATCCCGGGACTCTGGGACATGACCTGAGCTGAAGGCAGACGCTTAACAACTGAGCCACCCAGGCGCCCTATCTACCTGAGTTTTAATTGGGCACATGGCTGCTGAGCTACACATCCAGCCTCTCTTACAGACGGCATGGCCATGGACTAAGTCTGTACAAGTGGATGTGAGGACAGATGACATATACAACCTCTTAGACATCACTGAGTGATGTAGTCATTGCCCTGAATGTCCTACTTCCCCTTCTTGGGGGCTAGAATGAGAGTAGGATTATGAGCCAGCTTTGACCACTCGGACAAGGGCACCACCCTAGGGGATGTTAGAGCAACAACAGAAAAGAAATGTGGGTCCTTCGAGGGCCTTGTGGAACAGAGCTGCCTACAAGCAACCCACTATCTCCTAGGCTTTCTTCAGAGAAAAATAAACTTCTTTCTCATTGAGCCTGTGTATCTTTGGTATCTTTACTACATAGCTTAGCCTATACCTTACTAATACATGGTCTGTCAATAAATGTGGACTGTTGAATTATGAATTTAAAGGATGAAATCTGGGAGCCAACATTTCTTATGTCTACTATACCCAATTTTCCATTCACTTTCCTAAATTGCTTATATATTTTTATATTATTTTATCTGTTATCTATCATACTTGCAACAAATATTTTTCCCAGTTTGAGTTTTAACTTCGATTTGAGCCTAAACGTTCAAATGTTTTTTTTTTGTTTTGTTTTTTTTAAAGATTTTATTTATTTGACAGAGAGAGACACAGCGAGAGAGGGAACACAAGTAGGGGGAGTGGGGGAGGGAGAAGCAGGCTTCCCACAGAGCAGGGGGCCCGATGTGGGGCTCGATCCCAGGACCCTGGGATCATGACCCGAGCTGAAGGCAGACGCTTAACGACTGAGCCACCCAGGCACCCCTAAATGTTCAAATGTTTATGTAGTCAAACCTATTGACCTTTCCCTTTGTGATGTCTTTCATTGTTTTTATGCTTGGAAAAAAGCAATCTCTTTAGTGATAAGATTAATTTTCCCTTACACAGTCTCAGTTTTAAATACATAGCTCATCACTCCATCTGGAATATATTTTGATGCATGTAAAGTAACCAAATAGGTAACTGATTTTCCCAAACATATATTAGATAAACCTAAACTTAATAAAATACGATTTATTTACCAATCCAATCCTAATTTACAGGTTTTTAATTACATTAAATTATCAATGTCTACTTCTAGTCTATTTTGTTCCTATAATGATATTATTATACATAAAATGTTTTAATTGTTCTTTTTGAAAGTATTAAGAGAAAAAACATCTAGAGCAAATCTTTACTCAGAAGAAAAAAATAGAGATGTGCAATGGACTTTGAATGTACTCTTCATAACTTTCAACTCAGCCTGTTCCGAAAATCCTATCAACATGTGTGATTGTGATTATGTACAGTAGGGAAGGAGAGAGGTATGATCACGGAGGGGCCCATGGGGAGTTCTAGAATTCTAAATTGGGTAATGAGTACATGACTGCCTGTTTTATGATTATTTCCCTAAAGTGTACATATGTTTTTATGTACTTTTATGTGTATTATATTTAATCTAAATAAAGTAAATAAAAACATTCATATAAGCTACTGTATGGGCCCTTGGAAGAAATGTCTCAGAAATAACTATATCCTAAAGACAACCAAAAGGGGGAAAAAGTATTTTCTACACCTTTCTACTCTCTTTTTTCACCCTGTTAAATACTAATCAAGATGAGTTATCTTCCCTTACCAATTTTTCTCTTTCCCATATTACCACCATGTAGAAACAGTTGTGAAACTTGACCCCTGGACATTTAAGAGTCAAATTAGGCCAAATAAAATGACTGAATAAAGGCTAAATCTTTTTTTTTTAATTTATTTTTTATTTTTTTTAAAGATTTTATTTATTTATTTGAGAGAGAATGAGAGACAGAGAGCACGAGAGGGAGGAGGGTCAGAGGGAGAAGCAGACCCCCTGCCAAGCAGAGAGCCCGATGCGGGACTCGATCCCGGGACTCCAGGATCATGACCTGAGCCGAAGGCAGTCGCCCAACCGACTGAGCCACCCAGGCGCCCCAAGGCTAAATCTTAATCTGCTTTAAGACATTAAATATATCATGTGATTATACTGCAGGATGGGCAAGCACAATGCAATTTGCTTAATCGGTTCCCATTTAAAGTGAGGATGCTAGTACTCAGGGCAATAGTTCTCCAACTTAAATGAGCATAAAATTAACTAAAGGAGCTTGTTAAAATTGTTGATTCTGGGGACTCATTCCAGAGACTACATGAGTGGTACTGCAGTGGGGCCCCTGGGTTTCATATTTTTAATAAGTAGGTACTGTGCAGATCATACTTTTAAAAAACACTGATCTAGGAAAATCTGAATCTTAACGTATTTTACAAAGAAGAGTCTTAGTGTTGAAATCTACCAACTGTTCACTTTTACATCAAAATCTTTATATTTCTATATTGGGGAAATCTGCATATAACCCTTCCTTGCCTTTCTTTTTCTTGTTCTCATCATTGAAACTCTAACATGATCATTTTAGTTTCACTTAACTTGTGTCTTGTCAAGAAGGTAATATATGCACATGGTAAAAATATTCCCAAGAGTAGGAAAGAGTACAAAATAAAAAGTAAATCTCCTTTCCACCCCAGACTTCTAGTTCCCCAGACCTCCTCCTTAAAACAACTAATGGTAATGGTTTCTTTCAGAAACAGTCCTTGCCATATAATCACACATACATATATCCCTCCTACTTTTTTCCTAAATATAACATGTTACATAACATGTAAACTGCCTTTTTATAAAACTGGACAATATATCTTGGAGATATTTCCATTCAGCACATACAGAACTTTTACTTCCTTTTCACAGCTGCATACTATTTCACAATATACTTTACCATAACCAGTCCTCTGTTGAAGATACTGGCCGCCGCCTTCTTTTTTTTAAGATTTATTTATTTATTTGAGAGAGAAAGAAAGAGAGAGAGAAAGAGAGAATGTGAGTAGGGGGAAGGGAGAGAGAATATTCAAGCCAATTCCCCGCTGAGCACAGAGCCTGCCACAGGGCTCTGTCTCATGACCCTGAGATCATGACCTGAGCCAAAATCAAGAGTCGGATGCTTGGGGTGCCTGGGTGGTTCAGTCGGTTAAACGTCTGCCTTTGGCTCATGTCGTGATCCCAGGGTCCTGGGAACGGGCCCCACGTTGGGCTCCCTGCTCAGCGGGGAGTCTGCTTCTCCCTCTCCCTGCCGCTCCCCCTGCTGTGTGCCGTCTCGCTCACTCTCTCTCTCTCAAATAAATAAAATCTTAAAAAAAAAAAAGTCAAATGCTCAACAACTGAGCCACCCAGGCGTCCCAAAGACACTGGCCTTCTGACAGTAGCCTTCGACCATTACAAGCAAAGCTGCACAAACATGGTTACCCCTGCAAACTGGTAGAACTTCATATGTGGGCTAATTTTCTGGAAGTGCAAATACTGGGTTAAAGGACACCGCATTTTGAATCTAATAAATACTGCCAAAATGCCCTCCAAATAGGAATGCCCCAAACTACTCACACATCAGCAGGGCCCATTTTTTTCTACCCCAACCAACATATAATGTTATCACACTTTTTCATCTTTGCCAATAAACAGACATCTACACATCTACATGCTGTTTAAATTTTCATTTCTTTAATTATGACAGAAAGTTGAGCATCTTTCCTTAAGTTTATGTCATATGTATTTTAATTTCTGTAATTAGTTGCCCATATCTGTCACTCATTTTCCTACCAAGTTGCTATCTTTTATTGATTTGAAGAAATTCTTTTCAACTATGGAAATTACCCATTTGGGGGCGCCTGGGTGGCTCAGTTGGTTAAGCGACTGCTTTCGGCTCAGGTCATGATCCTGGAGTCCCTGGATCGAGTCCCGCATCGGGCTCCCTGCTCAGCAGGGAGCCTGCTTCTCCCTCTGACCCTCCCCCCCTCATGTGCTCTCTCTCATTCTCTCTGTCTCAAATAAATAAATAAAATCTTTAAAAAAAAAAAAAAAAGGAAATTACCCATTTGTTTTATTGCTGCACATATTTCCCAGCTTTTAACTTGTCTTTTGACTTTGTTTTATAGTACATTTAATCATGCAGATATTCTAAAATTTTTTTTTAAGATTTTATTTATTTATTTGACAGAGAGAGAGATCACAAGTAGGGGGAGCAGCAGAGGGAGAGAGAGAAGCAGGCTCCTTGCTGAGCAGGGAGCCTGATGCGGGGCTCGATCCTACGACCCCGGGATTGTGAGCTGAGCCAAAGGCAGATGCTTAACTGACTGAGCCACCCGATATTCTAAATTTTTTATGTAGTCAAATGTATGAAGCCTTTCTTCTATGGCTTCTCGGACTTGCGTTTTAGTAGAAAGGTCTTCCTCATTGTCAGATTATTGAAAAATAGCCTCATTATCTAACACTTTTATGGTTCATTTTTTACATTAAAATTTTTGACCCAACTGGAATTTACTTAAATGGTAAGACAGAGATTTAAGGTTTTTCTTCATTTTTTTGTCCCCAGATAGTTAAGCAATTATCATAAAACCATGTATTAAACAACCTTTTCCGGTATGGTCATTTTATTTATTTTTTTAATTAATTAAAAAGGTTTTATTTTAGTAATCTCTACACCCAACGTGGGGCTCAAACCCACAACCAAGATGAAGAGTTGCACGCTCCACTGACTGCGCCAGCCAGGCGCCCCTGGTATGGTCATTTTAAATGTAATTTTGCCAGCTGCAAGCATTTCACAATAGAATATATTTCTTAAAAAAAAAAAAAAATCTATGTTTACTAGAACCATCCTATTTAACTAACACACATTAGTAAATGTTATCTATAATTTATATTAATGGAAACTACACTGAATTAGAAGATAACATGGCATGTGTTACAGGAATCCCTGGATATACCTACAGTTAAAAGCACATATATCTTACTGTAAGTTCACCCTCTGGAAATCTTTAAATTGTTTACTGGGCATGCAGTATCATATTTCATGCTACAAAGTAACATCATCCAGTGCTATACAGCAATGACATTTATAATTTTTTTGGTATGATTTGCTTCCCGATCACAGAAGAAATGCTTTAAAGTTCATTATTTTGGGGCGCCTGGGTGGCTCAGTTGTTAAGCGTCTGCCTTCAGCTCAGGTCATGATCCCAGGGTCCTGGGATCGAGCCCTGCGTTGGGCTCCCTGCTGGGCGGGAAGCCTGCTTCTCCTTCTCCCACTCCCCCTGCCTGTGTTCCCTCTCTCGCTGTGTCTCTCTCTGTCAAATAAATAAATAAAATCTTAAAAAAAAAAATTAAAGAAAAAAAATTAAGTTCATTATTCTAAGTTCCTCATTTATCTATGATGTAGAAAAATAGAAGTAGAAAAATAATTTTCCTGGATTTTTACTGGTACTATGCAGGTAAAAGAAATACTGATACCATGCAGTGATAGAACACCATTAGGAAGGTGGTGAGAAGAGTCTTGGTTGATGAAAGAGCTTGTCAGAAGCTGCTTTTATCATGTCTGGAGACTTAAGGAAGCTAAGATACAGGACGCCAAGGGTGCAGGGACACTATTCCAGAAGGCTGGGTCTGAGGTTCAAAAAGCTCCAAGTAAAACGGGCACAAAAACACAGATTGCCAAATACTTGTTTCAACGCTGGCCAAATGGATGTTACAGGTCTTTACCCCTTCCTGCTGAGTATCAGATGGTGATGGAAGCTTAAAAGTGGTGATCTATTAAACTTACTAGTCAAAAACACATATTCTAATTGTAGCATTTTCATTTTAATAGCTGCATAAGCATTGTTAATAATACTGCTTAAAGGAAATACTGTATGGACATAAAACAAAGTCTCATTTTAAGGGGATAATATTCCCACATTCTTTATAGATGAATGCACGAGGATTGAAAATTCAATTTATGCCCTCTTTTTATCAAAGATTCAATCTCTCTGAACTCTTTCAGTAATTCTCTTTCATCTCCTCCTATCTTTGTTTACATTTCTTTACGAGCTCTATTTTTTTTCCATATCACCTTCTTCACCAAGTCAGAGAGTCAATTCTTTATTACTGTTAGAGCTTTATATCTGGAAAAGATATAAAGGGAAATAAGACTAGAGAGAATAGTATGGATGGCTCAAAGCAGAAGAAAAGCTAATAAAAATATTAATGGGCATTTTAAAAGAATGCATTATTAAAGTTAAGCTTACTGAAATTTGTATTTAAAAACTGTGGATGCCGTGTTTGAAAAATTAAGAACATCTCAAACACAATAATGAAACTCATCTGTTAAGACTTCACTCAAAAGGATAGGAAATGAAGACTAGCTTTCCACAGAGACCCATCATCTCTCACTTGGTTTATTGCACTGGCTCCCCAACTGGTCTTCTTACTCCTGCCCTTGACCTCCAGCTTCAGTCTATTCTCAACAAAGCAGCTTGTGACCAGGGTTCTCCTCAGTTCAAAATCACCAATGGTTTCCCAGCTCAGAAAAAGCTAAGGTCTTAAAGGATCTTGTCTCACACTCCCACCACCACCCCATAACCGTACTGATCTCATTTCCTATCACTCTTCCCACGAAGCCTCTCCTGTCTCACTTGGCTCCAGGCACATTAACCTCCCTGCCAGGAGAGCTCTTCCCTTCCAGCACTTTACATTTGCTGTTCTGCCTGGAATGCTTGGCCCCCAGATAATGCATGGTCCATTCCTTTGGGTTCTTACCCCAAAAAGTTATCTTCCCAGTAAGGTTTTTTTGGTTTGTTTTTTGTTTTCTTGGGGCATTCTTTCTGAAATTTCACCATCCTTCCCCTGACATTTCAGATCTTTCTTTCCTATTTTATTTTTTCTCTATAACACATACTACATATTTTATTTATTTATCTGGTTTATTGCAAGTCTCCCCAACCAGAATGTAAACTCCAAGAGGCAAGGATTTGTCTTTGGTGTTCTCTGCTGTGTTCCCCATGTCCAGAAGAGAGCTTGGCACTCAGTAGGAGCTCAGTGAATTTTGCTGAGTAAGTGAACTGATAAATGAATAAACAAATAAAAAATGATTCCAGTTTGGGCTCTCACTTCTTTCCTGGTCTCCTCCCAGCTATCTCTACTTTTTTTTTTTTTTTTTTTTTTAAAGATTTACTTATTTATTTATTTGACAGAGAGAGACACAGTGAGAGAGGGAACACAAGCAGGGGGAGTGGGAGAAGGAGAAGCAGGCTTCCCGCTGAGCAAGGAGCCCCATGCGGGGCTCGATCCCAGGACCCTGGGATCATGACCTGAGCCGAAGGCAGACGCTTAACGACTGAGCCACCCAGGCGCCCCTATCTCTACCTTCTGTAATCAATCCTATATACCTCAAATCAGTAGTTTACCCAACACAGGTCAGATCTTATTGCTGCTCTAAGCCACAAGAACTAAGTGGCTCACAACTGCCCAGTGAAGAAAACACAATTTTACAGGATGGCATCAAGATCCCTCTGGATAATCTTTTCTAAATCTATCCATAATCTGGATAACCTTTTCTAAACTCATCTATTTATATCCCATTTTTATACCTTAACCTGTAGACGAGTATCTCCCAAATTTGAATAATTTATGGGTCCTTTTTTTTTTTTTTAAGATTTTATTTATTTGACAGAGAGAGAGACAGAGAGAGAACAAGCAGGTAGAGCAGGAGAGGGAGAGGGAGAAGCAGGCTCCCTGCCAGGCATGACCTGAGCCGAAGGCAGACCCTTAACTGACTGAGCCACCTAGGTACCCCCATGGATCCTTTTTAAAGAGGAAAAATTTTTCAATGACCTTCAGGATCACATCCAAGGACCCCAGTTTGAGAAACACTAATTTAAGAAAATGACATTCTAGTCAATAAAAATGTCTTTTAATTACAGATTATTACTGGTAAAATAATTTTAGTAATATTCTAACCAAAAGGAAAACAAAACTTTAAAATCTTCATATACCTTGTACCCTCTGAGAATAAATCCACAGACCCAGGTGCAGAAATGCTGCTGTACACAAATGAAATTACCTAACCATCCCAGACGAGGTCTATGCCTACCTGCCTCTATGCCTTTGTTCCTGTTATTCCTCTTCTCTGGAATATTCTTTGGTAACTGCAGTTATATAATCCCAGTTCTACTCATCCTTCAATGCCTACTTTAATTATCACCTCCTTCATCAACTCTTTTTGATACCCTCAGCTGAAACTTCTCTCAGTGTCTCAGGACAGTTTTATACCCCTTCTGTTGCATTAGCTACATTATTCTTCCTTACGTTATACCATTATTTTCCCGTGGTTATTATCGCTCCTAGATAGCATGAAGATTAACTTGTTCTTTTTCTATTTACACAAAAATTAGTATAGTCATTTTCCATATGACAATTAATAAATGTCTACTGAATTAATCATTATGTAGGGAAAAAAAATAAATGCTAATTTAACTATGACCCTCTATTGATCCTCTTAAAAATGGAACCGTTTAGGGGCGCCTGGGTGGCTCAGTCAGTTGAGCATCTGCCTTCAGCTCAGGTCATGATCCCAGGGTCCTCGGATCGAGCCCCACATCAGGCTACCTGCTCCTCCCTCTCCCCTGTTTGTGTGCGCTCTCTCTCTCTCTCTCAAATAAATAAAATCTTTAAAAAAAATTATTTAAAAAAATGGAACCATTTACTAAAAGCTTATAACCAAACATATTTAATATATTCGTAATGAAGAAAAATGTGGGAAAAAATTTTAAGTTATTTATAGAATTTACCTTCTTTTAAGCATTAAGTCTGATACAGGTATGCATCTTAGACCAGTTCCCAAAACCATAAGGAAGGATGTCAGAAGCACTGTTACCCGAAGACCTAGGAGGAAACAAAAAAAATCTGGGTTATTTTTTACATTCTTTTCATGTAAGTCCAGTGTTAAGAGCAAAGATTGTTTTACTCAATCACAGTGATATTATATTCCAGTATTTTAGCTTTTTGCTAAAACTCCATACATGGGGGAAAAAAACCTCTCCATGCTAAAAATGAAAGGATTCTAACTTTAATAGAAAACTTGAATGATCACATCAAAGAAGATCCATTAGGTCCAGTTTTTCAAAATGAATGGCTACAATGTTTTATTCATATATAACAGTAAAAAATATAGAAGATAATTTTAAAGGACTAGCTACTTTTGTTTTATACTTCCATTATAAAATTTCCAGTTTTCAAATGCAAGCTGCAAAAACTCTAAACTGCCCCTAAAAAGTTTTTTAATGTAGATATATCATGGCTTTAAATTTTCTTGAAAAATGACAACTGGCCAATTATGTATTTTATATAATTAGCAGGACAAACTAATGCTTGTTATATGAGGTGGTCCTTTAGAACCCTTTGACTATGAATACAACAATGGTCTTTTTATTTTTCTTGACTTATCAGATGGCTTTCAATTTATAGAATGATACCATTAAAAAAAAAGGCATGGCTTAGGACTTTCTAATATGGATCAAATAGCTTTTCCCTTTCTATCTCAAATATAATCAATTATTTTAAAAATGTGTGCCAATAGTCAGTCACATGGATAACAAGGTAAAAGAGAATATAAAAATATTAAAATAAGGCAATCAAAAATAGACACAATATTCTAGGTATGGCAGAGTAGTTTAATGGGATTATAAATTCCTACTGCTGGAATGCTGCACTTCTGTTACTACTAAACTAATACCACCTGTTTGTGGCAGCCACATCACACAGGTGGCTCATACTGAGCGTGTGGCAGAAGTGGCAACATTTCTTCCAATTTCTCCCAAATTCAAAGCCTCATGGAAACCATTTCATAGTGAATAGACTGAATGCAAATTTTTAAATCTAAGTTTTTCTTTTTTTCCCAGGGCTTTCTTTTTTTTGACAGCAGGGAATAGTTAAGTATTTTGGTTTTCAAAGGGCTTTTCTGCTTGAAGGTGTTAAAAACAAGACAACAGGCCCAAAATGGAGTTGCTCATGCTAAGTCTCATGTCACCAAACTGCCTTGACTTAATTTCAGTTTTGGTTCTCCCAGAAATGGAACACTAATCTAATCAATCAGTGCTAGTGAGGTAATCTGCCTGACAGACCCCCTCCTGTCCCCTGAAGGAAAATGACCTTGCCACAAGCAATCCACTTTTGCTAGTAAAACTTCCTTGTTCCCACTCCGTTCTGCCTGTAAAAGTCTTTCATTTTGCACAGCCCTTGGAACTCCTTTCTATATGCTAGATGAGATCCTGCCTGATTCATGAATCGTTGAATAGAGCCAGTAAGATCTTTAAATTTACTCAGCTGAATTTTGCTTCTTAACCAAGGAAATTGAAAGTCAACAAAACTATAATTATGCAGATTAAACTTAGCAAGGAAAATAAACTTGAGATCTGGATCAGGCACACACATGCCACATTGAAGATAATTTGTGATATGAACTGAGTTAGCTTTATAATATTCTTAAATGATTTGAATATGATTAATACAATTTGGCAGAAGGAATATCATAGAAAATTGTGCTTCCCAGTAAGAAGTAATGCATACATACTGCTCATTTACTGCTTCTACTAAAAGAATGCAAATTTTAAACCCATATTATAGCCATGGGAAATAGAGTGTAATTAATAAATTACACTCGGTCATAAATATGCTAAACTTGCAAAGTGTTGTTCTTACAAGGTTTACATATGGGGTGTCTTATGAGATACTGATTAAAATGTTACAGATTTGGGACTATAAGGCTTTACCTTCTACATATTTATTTTTTTCCTAAGTATTTGGTTTGTAATTAAGGTAAGCAGCCACCAACTAAGCAGTGAGGCGTTGTTTATGACCATATAGTCCAAATAACCCAGTTTCCTATTATTACTGCTAAAGGCTGGCACGCTTTTCTACTCAATTATAGCTTTTATCAAATAAATGATAATATAACAGCTAAATATATACATTTCATAATAAAGAAGTTGTGAAAAGCTGATTATTAAAGCAACCTCACAGGTACAGCTTGTGGCTTTCTTGCTTATTTTTAATTGTTGCCAAGTATTACTTAATCCACCCCAGATGATGCTCAATTCTGAATAAAATGTTTTCTTTATCTCATTTGAATCTCAACAAGGCAGGACTCTATAATTTCATGTAATCAAAATAACATCAACTGACTTCGGGAAGAAAAGGTATGAGGACTCCAGGAAAATAAGCCTATGAGACATCTAGTACTTTTATGTAAATAAACAGATCCCAAGTGATTACAGTACTAGGATGTTGAGTGCAAAAACCATCTGATGAAAGGTATTAGAACAATTTCAGAAAACCAAACATGATTGAAAATAAAAATAAATTCTATTCAAACATGGCACAGACACTGCAGGAAGCTTCCTTCCCATGGATGAAATCACTCCTTTGCTGGGAACATATTTGGTACAGGAATGGCATCTCTACAACAGGTGTGCTTAAAAAATCAGGATGCAAAGTTAATTGGAACACACACACACACATTCATAGTGGATGCATGGGAAATTAATTATAGTCATAAAGTTCATCTGGTAAGACTGTTTGTTCTCAGGCTCCATACTTCCATCAACTGGAGAGAAGATGAGCTCTGTTCTTGGTGAGGAGACCTCCAGTCTCCCTATCCCCAAAAGCCACAGTCTTGCCACCCCAAACTGCTTTGGAGACCACCAGGAACAATCATATTGTGCCTGTTTTTTTTTCTGTCTACATCAGGCTTGGGAGATCCAAGATTCACAGGTCATCCCTATACAAATCTGGCTTCATATATCCCCTAATCTGAACTCATCTCTACAGCTTCCCCAACTCCTGAAACCTTTCCACTGTGCCTGCTGGAGGGCTCACAATCAGGGAATCCGTGGAATCCCTACATTCTGAAGCCCTTCTCCAAATGTTCTCTTTACCTTCCTAATCCCACCAAAACCTCTCCCCCCATGACACTGCTCCCCCAATACTTCCAGATCACTGTCACTTCCTCCTCCCTAAAGTTCCTCAGTCTCTTTTCTCGATGCTTTTAAGATTCTCTCTGGTTTTAAGCAATATGGTTATGATGTGCTTCAGTGTAGTTTTCTTCATGTTTCTTCTGCTAGGATTCTTGTCTTAGAGTTGTGGGTTTATAGATACGGAATTTTTCTGCCATTATTTCTTCAATTTGGGGGGCCCTCTCTCATCTCACTCTATGCCTTTCCCTTACTTTTCTCTTCTGCTTCTGGATCCCTAATTACATGTATATTAGGTCACTTAAAACTGTCCCACAACTCACTGATGCTGGTGTTTTTGCTTGTTTCTTTTTAGTCTTTTTTGCCCCCCTCTCTTCCATTTTGGATAGTATTTATTGCCGTCTTCAAGTTCACTAATCTTTTCTTCTGCAATGTCTACTCTGCTATTAAATCCTGTCCTATACACCTTTTTTTTTTTGGTCAGATTGCATTTCCATCTACAGAAATTTAATATCGGTCTTTTTATGTTTCCTGTGTCTCGCCCTAACATGTTCATGCTTTCTTCTATCTTCTTGAAAATATATAGAATATATAAAGTAGTTGTTTTGATGTTCCTGTCTACTAATTTATCATTTGCGCCATCTGGGGATCTGTTTCTATTCATTGTTTTTCTCCTCTTTATCGGTTGTATTTTCCTGCTTCTTTGCATGCTTAGCAAATTTTTATTTTGATGTCAGGAATTCCTTGTTGGATGATGGGTTTTTTTTTTTTTGCATTTCTTTAAATGTTTGTGAACAATATTGTGAGATACAGCTGAGTTACTTTTGATCTTTCTGAGGCATACTTTTAAGCTTTATTAGGTGAAACCAGAGCATTCTTCAGCCTAGGGTTCTTTTGTCTTTACTACTGAGGCAATGCCCCTATGAGTTTTCAACCCAATCTCTTCTGTATTTTGAGGTTTTCCCTTTCTGACCTTGGGAATGTGAACTATTCCTAGCTTTGTGTGAACTTTGGGAATTGTTCTGCCTATTCTTTTTTTGCTGCTCCTTTTTCCAGCATTTGGTAGTTTCCTCACATGTATCTGCTGATTGGTTATCAGCTGAAGACTGATCTGTAGAAACTCCCTGTAGATCTAGAACTTTCTGTAAAGCTCTTTTCCTTTCTGGTACTCCACCCTAAGAATTCTAGCTAAGTTGGTCTCTTGCAATTCTCAACTGTCTCCTCAACCTAGGGAAACTGCAGCACTCAGTCTGGGCTCCCCATCTCTACACTGATACCTGGAAATTCTTTCATGGTGTTCATAGGGATCACCACCCTGCCCTGCCTGTTGTCCAATGTCTGAAAACTGTTTCATATACTTTAATTTTTTGTTTTTGGTTGAAAATTGAAGGATAAATCCAGTTCCTACTATTCCATCATGGCCAGAACAGCTTTTGATCTAATTATATTTAATTCTAATACTCAAAACTCCTTGCTGCAGTTGTCTAGAAACTACCACACACCTGTCGCCAGGGCATTCACCCTCACTGTTTACAAATATCTTGGCTCATTATTCCTCCTTATGACAATACTTTTTCATAAATCTGGTGATTTCGAGATTCACTAGATGATCATTTCAATATCCCTGCCTCTCAGTCCCAACTTCTTATTCCATGATCATGTCCTCTACCCTACACCTCAGTAGTCTTTTCTCTTGTATATACTCTGATCTAACTTTTACTATGATTGCATCCATAATATAACTCAATTTCAAGCATTCCATTCTTCAACCATGACCTCCTCTTTCTCTCTTGCCTTGTTTTATATTCTTCCATAGCATTTATCACCATCTGACATACTAAATATTTAATTTTGTTTGTTGCCTAGATCTCATTAGAATATAGGCTCTGTGAAGTCTATCTTCCCAGTACTTAGCACACATTTAGGTACTATCTCCTTGAAACTTTCTTCACTTGGCTTCTAGGGTTCACTTGCTCTTGGCTCTCCTATTATCTCACTAGCTAGTCCTTTTTTGTCTCTTCTGAAAAATGAAAAGGGGTAAGAGGGTACAAAACCCATCTTAGGGAGATAACCGGTCTTCTATGATAAGCCGGCTGAGGCAGCAGCAAGGCCAGACAACTATCTACCCTTTAGGGAGCAAGATATTTTAGTACCCAATAATGCCGGTACTTACTTTCTATGTATGTAGAGAGGACTTCTGCAGCAGGACAGCCAACATATGAAAGTGTATTAGCTTTCTCCTACTAAAAAGGAAAACCACATACTAAAAGAGAATTTTTACATTTATTTTTTATTGCTTCAACCAATGGCGAATATAAAATTGAATTCCCCATGTGGTTACAGGAACTATTGAAAGAATTCCTGAAGTAACTTATTTTATAAAGTGAACAGGTAGTCCCTAATTTATCTAGCCACAGATAGTTCATACAATTATAATAAAAAAGGTAAAAATTAACATTCTTCTACCATAAAAACAAGGTTGGTTAAATTTAGAAAATAATATTGAAAAATGCTCCTGACAAAAATATAAATAAAAACAAACAACAAAATAACATTTTCCCCTAAATTTAGCCAACCTTGTTAGGAATGACAGAAGAATTGTCACAGATTGGAGGAAATTAAGGAGAAATCATAACTAAGTGCAATTTGGAACCCTAGACTGAATCCTTGCCGTCTTCAAGGAATGGAAATCCCGGAATGGAAAAAAAAAAAGACATTAGTGGAAAAACTGATGAAATCCAATCTATAATTCAGTTTAAAAGCAAACAAACAAAAAAAAACAAAGAAAACCCCCACTGAGGGGGCGCCTGGGTGGCTCAGTTAGCCGGCTGCCTTGGGCTCAGGTCATGATCCCAGGGTTCTGGGATGGAGTCTGCTTCTCCCACTCCCTCTCCCCCTGCTCATGCTCTCTCACTTGTTCTCTGTCTCACTCTGTCTCAAGCAAATAAATAAAAAATCTTTTAAAAAATTAAAAAAAAAAAAAGGAAAGAAAACCTCCATTCAGTACGAGAAACCTTTCCTCAGCATCTAGCACACATCCTCTGCAAAAGTACCTACTCAATCTGTAAGTTCTATGCCAGTCAAGACACATCTTCCAGGGCTGGACACCTTTTTGTTCTTAGAAGGTTCTCTCTCCCTTTACTGTTTTGAGTTATATCCTTTTGTACCTTCACTCAATTTAGTTCTTCCTTCTAGAACTACACAAAGTCTAATTCCTCTTTTACATGACCTTCACATATTTTGTATTTTGCCTCAAGTTTCTTTGTAAATGTTGACACACCCAGTTCCCTTAATCTTACACATGATTTTTACATCATTATTCTTGTCACGCCACTTTTAAAAAGTGCTCCAGTTTGTCAATGGTCTTCCTTCTGTTTGATGCTATACTTCTATGTCTAAAACGGCCCTCCTTTGTCAGCAGCTACATCACGGTGATCATGAATCATTTACCCATACCTATGTGGTATAACTCAGTGCCTTTTCATTCAGTTGTATGACCTCTTTTTTCTCCTCACAGAATCACACTGGCAAGTGGTAAAGTGAGACGTCTCTTCAGAGTATCCCTCAGAGAGTCTTCATTCATCCGCCACGCTTTATCTGAGAGTCATAAATCTCAACTGACACAACCACCTAGTCACAAACACACACTTTAAAGCTGCCCTGCACCATTTTAGAGAAATCAAAGCACTCAGATCGGAGTTTCCCAAAAGCCCTGGGCTGGAGTCATCTATTATGCAAAGCCAAATACTTCCTTGTATCTGGGCATCATCAGTCTATTTTCTGACCTTTCACCCTCAACATTCTCAAATCCCTTTGAAGTCAAAGCATCAGTCATTTTGGTCAGGTGTGAAAAAACGTATAGCACGTGCACAGGAATGCTCTGATGTCCACACTGTGCAAAAACATGAACATTTAGAGATCACTTAATCTCTGCTGTTGCGTAATGGGCCTTGATGTAAACATAAATACAGTATCTGCAAAGAAGCCTCCCCATATTTGTCGCTTTAGGGACGGAGGGTTCCTGGTCAGGAATGGGATACCAGCAACACTCGGTCACCTCACATAACCCTTAAGACGAAGCCGAGGGCGGCGGCTGGCGGGCTCTGGCTCTCCCCGGAGCGACCGCGCCGGCCGGCGCTGCCCGGACCTCCTCACCTCTCTTGTCCAGGAGCCACATGAACGCGAAGCAGGGCAGGAAGCCGATGGGTCCCCACAGCACGAGCAGCGCGATGTCCCAGCTGGAGAAGCCATAGGCCTGGCGCGCCGAGTTCTGGATGGGGCCCCAGGTGTTCCAGACCAGGCCCTGCGCGAAGCCCAGCAGCGAGAAGAGCAGCAGCACCAGCCAGCGGCGCCCGTACACCCGCCCGGGACCCGGGGCCGCCGCGGGCAGCGCCGCCGCCGCCGCTTCCCGGCTTCTCCAGACAGCCCCCGGCGCAGGCCCGAGCCCGGGCCCCAGCAGTGGCTGCCGCTCCTCCTCGCTGCTCCAGCCCGCGCCCATGGCGACGCGCGGCCCGCGGGGCCTCTGCCCAGCGCGGTCCGGGGGGCCGCCGACCTGCCCCGCGCGGATGCGGCCGCAGGAGGCGGAGGCAGAAGAGGCTGCGTTCGCCCTCGGCCTCTGAGCCGCGCCCGGTGCGCCTGCGCCGCGCGAGCCGGCCAGGGGCTGGAAGGCGGGGCAGGTGCCGCGGGCGGGGACGGGAGGCCGGGGTACCGCTCTGGGGCAGTCCCCTCGCGGGCACTGGAGCATAAACTGAGGCGGTAGAGGGCGTGAAGACCCCCGTCCCTGAGGGAGGACAAGGAGAAACCAAAAGGCGGGAGGAGCGCGGCTGAGCCGGGGAAAAGGAAACTCCCAGAAAGGCTGTGTTAAGAGGAGGTTGGGCAAGGAACCTGGGATTGCTGGAGGAAGTGCCTAAGTTTACATCACGTGTCGGATAAACAACTCGGATACCTCCGGTCACTTAAGCTATTGCTTGCTTCTATATTGGATTTATTATTTTTGTTGGATTTCTAACTTTAGAAATTAAAGGGGGAGATAGGGTAAGATTGAGCTGTTGGATTTGCCCTTTGAAAATAATTTCTTTTTTACAGACAGTAAGTACTGCCTAGTTTTTTCAGTTACCCTTTGTCTTACATACCCAATGAGATTATAAACTAGCCAATTACATTCATATGTAATTTAAAAAGATATAGATATCTTTCTACTCGTTGCCTGTCACTAATAGGCTAGCAATAAAGATATGTTGATTAAGACTTAAGAGATTTCTGCCCCTAATGACTTAGATTCATCTCCAGTTATTACAATTTTGACCAGACGAAAAGTGAGAAGGGTGGGGGTTGATCTCTTGATCAAGCAGCCGGTTGTTTATTTCATTATACAAATCCAGAAGCCCGACAGTTGTCGATTAGTGTCCTTGAAACCCTAGGTCAAGCGATTTGGCTTGTGTGGGTCGGGAAATGAGTCACGGAGAGAGCAATTAAAGGACGTTTGCCTGAAGTTCGTATTCCCCAGAAGCCACAAAAAACAGATGGAGTCATGTTGCTGCCAGAAGGGCAAGAAAGGTGGAAGAGAAGCGTTAGCTCTCCTGGTAAGAGCGTCTGCAGAGTAAGGCGGAGGCGGAGCCCCCATTCCACTGCTCCGAGCCCCACAGAACTGCAAACCATCCCCTAAAACTCCAATACTGTTGGGTGTAGGAAAGCGGCAAGGCAGATAGGAAGGACCTGACTAAAAAAGACGGGGAGCAGAAACTAATCCAAGAAAAGACTACAAAGAACGAAGGCTAAACTCTGGGGGAGATACAAAGCGCTACAGCCGAGACCACGTGCTGACATTTCAACAACCTGGGAATCAAAACAAACCTGCGTGGCCCCGCCCAGCGCCCGTCACGTGACTGCCGCGTGAGCGGTGCTTCCGGGGGAGCCTTGGAGTTGCTAGCGCGGCTCCTTCCTGTCCTGCGACTCCAGAGCCCGGTTTTTGGCGGTCCTCTGAACCCACTCCCACTCCACTCCACTTTTGGGTTGGGGCGGAGCTAGCCATGGCAGCAACCCCGGGGACGACCCCTGAAACGGCCCCCGAAGCTGGAGCTGGACAGGTGGAAGGTAGGCGCCAGGCTGAAGTCAGATCATGAGTACAACCCTGTGCCAGCTCATTCTTGGCACTTCTCCTGTGGCCTGTTGGTCTAGCTCTTATTTCACGTCTCTCCGGCACTGCATTAAACTGTGAAGAAATTATTATTTTTTAGTGAACGTGGCTTTTCTCAAATTGAGGCATCCAGATTTCCAGTCATCGTGCAGGCCCTGTATCCCCACATCCTGCCAGGGCTGATTCACGCATGAGGGTGGTTTGAATGGATTAAAATTAAATCTGTGAAAGTGGAGCCCACTCTTGAGGTAAATGGAAATATCTGGGACTGGGACTTCTATGAACAGAGATTATGAGCTTTTGTTAGATTTTGGTGGAACCCTGCCTTAGGTAACCAGTGAGGTTGGGGGGGCCCTTGTGCCAGAGATCTCTGTTAGCCTTTATTGAGTGATTGCTCCGTGCCTGGCACAGTTCTGGGTACTGCTACTGGAGAATCTAGAGACTTCTGATTGTTTATAATAATGCTTTTTTTCCAGTTGAGTAAAAGGGCCTAGAAAGGAAAAGAATGATTAATACCTGATAACATGAATAATACTAGCAGTACACACTGGGTGAAGGCTGTCACCAGGAGGAGAGATCCCTGTGGGGAAAACATAAATGCTTCGAGGAAGGAGTAGTTGGAGGTGGGTCTTTAAGATTGAATGAGATCGTGACAAACTTAGGTGGTAGTGCGGGGGAGTTGTGGGAAGACAGGGAGCAGAAAAACAGGATGGCTGTGATTGGAGATCAAATACTCATGTTTACCTAGAGCAGGAAATGACCAATCCAAGCGGAGGAAACAATTAGAATTTTGTCCTGTCTGACCAGTCTCTTGTCCTTATAAACTCCCTTATGTACCCCAAGGATACAATTCTTTTTTTTTTTTTTTAAGATTTTATTTATTTATTTGACAGAGAGAGACACAGCGAGAGAGGGAACACAAGCAGGGGGAGTGGGAGAGGGAGAAGCAGGCTTCCCACTGAGCAGGGATCCTGATGCGGGACTCCATCCCAGGACCAAAGGCAGACACTTAACAACTGAGCCACCCAGGCACCCCTAGGATACAATTCTTGAACTTCATCTATACTTCCCATCCATTGATTCTTACATTTTCTGTACATCTGTACCCCCTTATCCAGTTTATAATGCATGCTCTATTTTGTCATGATCTCTCCTCTGAAGATGCACCATTCCCTTGTCCTTCCCTTCCTTTTATTCTTCTGGCAGAACTCATACTCTTGATGAACTCAACCTTTTGTTCTCTTTACACCTGCACTTACATGGCTGAATTTTTCTGGAAAAAGTCCTGGGCAAACTGATGACAGTATAAAATGAAAATGATCAACCTCTTGAATATTCATTCAGCATGGGCCTGAGATCCTCTGATTCTATTTCTGTGGTAAGCTTACTACCCCCCATGACAATTCCGCAGACTCTCTATATCCTCTCTTCATCTCTTTCTCACTTTCAGTGGGTGACTGCAAGTCAGGTCAGTTCTGCATCTAATTTGTCTACTTTTCCCCACCTTCACTATCAGACCCTTGTCCAGATGATCCACATTTCTCACCTAAACCACTGCTATATCTTAAGGCCACGGGATCCTGTTTTTTATCTTGTGCCCCTCCAATCCCTTCTCCATTCAGCAAAAAAATTTTATTCTAAGTGCAACCTATCTAAAACAGTCGTTTTAGTTTTCCCCTGACTCCTAACATCTATTGTTCCTGCTTCCTTCATTTCACTTATTACAATCTGAAATTACTTGTTTATTATTGTTTCCTCCATTTGACCTTAAGTGCCTTAAGGGCAGGACCTATATCTGTTTTATTCACCATATGGCCCAAGCCCAGGCACATAGTGGACACTTAGTACATATTTGTTGAGTGAATGAATAAGGGAACTCTGTGCCAAGTCCAAAGGCAGGAGGAGAAAGAGCATGGCATGGTCCAGGAACCGAAAGAAGCGGGTATTAGAAGTGGTGAGGGAAGTGGGATCGTGAAGGGCACCTTATACCAAGTTAAGGAGTCTGGACTTTATGACAGTAGGAGGCCTTTAAAGAGCTTTAGGTAAGGGAGTAACATGATCAGGTTTGATTTTAGGAGGATCAGGAGGATAGATGGGAGGGAGAAAGACTAAAGAACAGGTACTTACCCTTTAAGCCTCAATTTTGTCTTCTGTAAAATGCATGATTAGTGTAAGAGTTAAAGATAATTGGGGATCATCTAGCATAGTGTTTGGCAGGAATTACATATTCATTAGTGGCAACCATTTTTATTATTAAAGAAAGGCCTGGCATTGGTGACTGATGGATGTTGAACTGAGAGAAAAGAACTTAGAGAGCTCTGTAATTTTCCAACCTGAGAAACTACATGTAAATTAGAAACCTGAAGAAAAGGAGGTGGTTGGGAGTAATGAGTGAATGCATAGAGTTTAGATTTGGAAAGATGATGCAAAAGATATCAAGCATGCAGCTGGGTAAAAGGAGAGGTTTTTTTAGATTTAGTATTCACTTTCCATAAATTCACCCTTTTAACGTATACAGTTCATTGGTTTTTAGTATGTTCACAAAGTTGTGCAGCCATTACCACTGTAATTCCAGAGCATTTCCATCACACTGAGAAACCTGTTATCTATTAGTAGTCACTCCCAATTAGACCCTCTCCCCAGCCTCTGGCAGTCACTAATCTACTCTGTCTCTGTGGATATTTGCCTACTCTGGATGTTCCATACAAATGGAATCATGTAATATGGGGCTTTTTGGGTCTGGCTTCTTTCACATTGCATAATATTTTCAAGGTTCATCTGTGTTTTAGCATTTATCAATACTTCATTCCTTCTTAAGGCCTAGTGATATCCCATGGTATGGTAATACCACATTGTTTATCCATTTATCAGTTGATGGCATTTGAGTTGTTTGCACTTTTTGGCTATTATGAGTAATGCTGCTGTGAGCATTCATGTACATGTTTTTGTGTTAACATGTGTTTTCAGTTTTCTTGGGCATATATATAAAATTGGAATTGCTAGGTTATAAGATAATTCCATGTTTAACTTTTTGAAGAAGCTGGTGAATCTTTTTTTTTGAGAGAGAGCACAAGCATGGGTGGGGGGCAGAGGAAGAGGGAGAGAGAGAATCTTAAGCAGGCTCCATGCCCAGCACAGAGCCCCATGCAGGGCTCCAGCGCACGACCCTGAGATCATGACCGGATCTGAAATTAAGACACTTGGACATCTAACTTGACTGAGCCACCCAGGTGCCCCAGAAGAAACTGGTGATTCTTAATTTTGAAGTCCTAAGGAGGGAAAAAAATCTGATGAAAATACGGATTTGCTCCCCTGAAAAATGCAGCATAAATACACATTTTTGCAGGTGACTTCGTATTTTTGTATTAGATTCTCAGTATCCTATCTGTGGAACTTTCAATCACATTTTAAACTGTCATCCTCCCCAGAATCACCAGTTTGGGATGACTGCTTATTACCATTACAAAGTAAGTTAAATAGAGAAAATCCTACCGGAAGAGAAGGCTTTGCTTTAAATTACATAAGGCTTATGTGAACAAAGGGTAAAAAAAAAAGTGCATACATTAAATATACAATGTGAAAGGGTCAGTATATTCAGGATAATGATGAATATTGTGGGAGTCATAAGAAAGTTAATTTTTGAGCAAACTTACTACCAGTCCATTATCAAAAAATATTGGAATGTATATTGTAAACAGAAGACTCGTACAGTGAGGTAGAAGACAGACCTTGCCTTAAAATAGCTTGTAAATATAGTTTGGGGGGAAAAGATGCAGATAAAAAGAGTTGTAGTATAAGACATATCCACAAGCAGGAAGGAATTAATTGGGAAGTAAATATTACACACCTTCAGTGCTTTGGGGCTGAGAGAAGAAAGAACTAATGCAAACTGGATTGGTCTGTACTTCCTAGAGTAATTTGAGTTTGGTATAGTTTGAATATGGAAACGAATGGAAGAGGCCATTTCTGGCAGTCAAGGCTGGGAATAGGAGTGAGTGGAGAAAAGCCTGAGTCACATAAGGCCCAGAGGGCAGGGAGGAAGGTGAGGAGACAGACTGGTTCTACTAGAGTAGAATTGGTAGCAGAGAATGCAGATGAAAAGAAGGAAGATTGTGTCCTTTGAAAAACCAAACAAGAGCAGGGTCAACCAGAAATGTTGATGTGAAGAAGAGGGAAATCATGGGTTTCAGTGTTACAAGAAAAAAAATAGAGCAAGGCACCTCAAAGAGTGAGGAAGTGGAGAGAGGTATTGGGAATTTGAAAGTGAAGAAGCTTTAGAATGGTTGCTGTAGGGGCGAGGGTGATTAGGAATCTGCTAGTGATAACTACCATGCTGGGAACAGGCAAGGAACCTGGTGGAGGTGAGCATGGAATTGTGGACCTTTGTTCCACACATTGTGGATCCCTTTGTTTTGAGACTGTTTTTGATTGTGCTCAAGAGCTCATTTTGGAGAAGTAGAGAAAACAAGTCGTTAGTTTTAATAAAACTTCAATATTTTATATACATTGCTAAAAATGAGGTGTGAATTCAGAAAACATTTATTTAGCATCAGTTTATGCCAAACATTGTGCTAAGCTCTAGGGATAGAAAAGTAATCGTCTTGCCTTCAAGGATGTGATATTTTCTCTTGAAGTAACAGCTTGAAAGTTATTAAAAGCAAAACATGATCATATTGATAATCAAATATATTAGAATCCTTAATTTGAAAATAAAGTGGACCTAGGGGCCCCTGGGTGGTTCAGTGGGTTAAACGTCTGCCTTTGGCTCAGGTCATGATCCCAGGATCCTGGGATTGAGCCCCTTGTTGGGGCTCCTGCTCAGCAGGGAATCTACTTCTCCCTCTCTCTCTGCTCCTCCCCCTGCTCTCTCACTCCCTCTCTCTCTCAAATAAAATCTTTTTTTTTCTTTTTAAGATTTCATTTATTTATTTGACAGAGACACAGTGAGAGAGGGAACACAAGCAGGGGGAGTGGAAGAGGGAGAAGCAGGCTTCCTGCTGAGCAGGGAGCCCAATGCGGGGCTCGATCCCAGGACCCCAGGATCATGACCTGAGCCGAAGGCAGATGCTTAACGACTGAGCCACCCAGGCACCCCTCAAATAAAATCTTTAAAAAAAATGTACTTATAAAAAAAAAGAAAATAAAGGGGACCTTAAAAATGCAAAATAACCATGTTACTGCTATTATAGCTTATAGTTCATAATATTTTATTTAATAAAGATGATCTGTTTCCTTGGCACCTGGGTGACTCAGTCAGTTGAGTGTCTGACTCAGGTTATGATCAATAGCCAGAGCACAGAGGATTTTTAGAGCAATGAAAATACCCTATATGATATAATGATGGTTATATGTCTTTATATTTTAGTCCAGATCCGTAGAATGTACAACACTAACACTGAACGCTAAGATAAACTATGGACTTTGAGTGATTATGATGTGTCAAAAAAAAAAGTTATCCTGGTTAAAAAAAAAAAATGTACCATTTTGGTGAATGATGTTGATAACGGGGGAGCCTATGCATATGTGGGAAGGGGATATATGGGAAATCTGTACCTTCTCAATTTTGTTATAAACCTAGAATTACTCTAAAATAAATTCTTAAAAAACCAACCAACAAACATGAAACTACTTAATGTTAAGAATCAACTTAAATTCTGAATGTGAGATGTTAGAGGATCACACATTGTTTGAAGCTTTTCAGTGAAATTAAAAGTTGCAATTCTTTGAATCTGATTCCACCTTTCAGACTGAGGTTGTTTTTCTCTTGGGCTCTGGTAGCTTTAATTGTAGCCAGGTTTATGTCTTGATGAAGAGAAGAATGTATTCTTAGTTAACTCTTATTCCAGTCTTTCTTGAAATGAGTAAACATATCATCAGCAGGAAGAAGGCAGATAAGAAGTAACTTGATAAGGGAGGACACTTCATGTAAGAATTTATCTCCTGCTTTTAAAGAAGGAAGATCCCTCCCTGCCCCAGCAACAACGGACTAACCACCCCTTGCAGCCAATGAGAAACCGCCACAACCTCCAACTCTTGTTTTTTGCCAATGAACTTTTGTTCAAAACTTCCCAATTCCCTCCGAAAGTCAATTTGCTTCTCCTGAATTGTAATTCCCCTGCTATTCCCAAATAAGCACGTTTTGGTGGTAAAATAACTGGCTGTTTTAAGGTTGACATTCCCAAGGAAAAATTTCATTCCAGAGTTGTAGGGACTTGAGTTTCTTAGAGAGCTGACATTCCTATATGACTGGATTTACTCCTCCTCAGTTGGAGATGCCATACTCTGTCATTTCTTTTTTCATTAAAAAAAAAAAATGGCAGGAGGATGCAGGGGAGTTTAAAGAAAAGCAAAAGCCTATGTAAACAATTTTCCATGCTAGAGCATATATATATAATTCATGTGTAGCTAAGTACTTTATATTTGATAAGGACAAATAACAGAAAAACTATACTGTTGAATTTTTTTAACCGTGGTAAAAACCAAACGACGAAAATTTATCATCTTAACCATTTTTAAGTGGACAACTCAGTAGTGTTAAGTATATTCACATTTTTGTGAAACAGATTTCTAGAACTTTTTCATCTTGCAAATCTGAAACTCTGTACTCAGTAAACAACTCTTCTTTCCTCTCTCCCCTCAGCCCCTGGTAACTGCCATCCTGCTTTGTTTCCATGAATTCAACTATTTTAGATACCTCATGCAGGTGGAATAATACAGTATATGTCTTTTTTGTGACTGGCTTTTTTCACTTAGCATAATGTCTTCAAGATTCATTAATGTTGTAGCATATGACAAGATTTCCTTCCTTTTTAAGGCTGAATGATATTCCATTGTATGATGTCAATGGACGTTTGGGTTGCTTCCATCTTTTGGCTATTATAAATGTGTGGCTATGAATATGAGTGTGCAGATATCTTTTTAAGACTGCTGTTGAATTTTTTTGATGAATAGTTAAGATAAATAGCCATTTTATTTTGAAATACAGAAAATTTTCCTAGTGGAATTCTGAAGAGCTAGATGGAAACATTTTGGTAGAAATTTTGAAGATACTTTGGAGCCTTTTAAAGAATTTTAGTCTTTGAGACAGTCTTCTTTCCAGTATTTTTTTTGGTAAAGATTTTGTTTATTTATTTGAGAGATAGAGCGAGCACAAGAGGGTTGAGGGGCAAAAGGAGAAGCAGACTCCCTGCTAAGCAGGAAGCCTGATGCAGGGCTCTATCCTGGGACTCTGGGATCATGACCTGAACTGAAGGCAGACGCCCAACCAACTGAGCCACCTTAGCACCCCTATTCTTTCTACTATTAATTTCATTTAAAATATAGATGTACTTTTCCTTACTTTAAGTGTAGGACCAGTATTTGTTTTGAACTTACAAGTACTATTTATGAGTTCTGGCATAAATGGATTAAAGTGAGGAGGAGAAGATGATTTTCTGGCTTGACTGGGCAAGAGTTACAAATGTAAGAAGATGGGAAGAAGAGGATGTGAAGTGTCCAGCACATAACTGTCTCCTGTTCCCAGCCTGAACCTGCTTGGGTGTTCACTATCGCACCAAGCATTGGTATTGGAAAGATTATGTCATAACAGCCTCAACACTTCTGTTTATGGTTTCGTCAGTGGCACCACCTTCTAGACCTTGAAATTCAAAGGGTTTATGACTGATCATCATTTTACTTAAGCATATAAGTTAACAACTTATATTAACTTTTAGGAGAATTTTCTTGGTTTATATTGACATTTTTAAAATAGTGACTATAAAATGAAAAATTATCATTGGTGTAAGTTTTACCATTTGGTCTTTGGTATGAATATAGTCATTTTGTTAAGTAGTACTTGCATAGTTCCATAAGTGTTTTTCTGATGTGGCCTAGATGTTCATTATTTTTTACCCTAATATCTACCATTCCAGAAATTTTTAAATTTCTTGTATATACAGAGTTGTTAGATTGATGAAACCATCATAGGCTTACATGTATATATTTAGAAATAATTTAGATTACTATGCCAGGACCCAGTTTTGTGACCTGCTCTTCTGTCACATTCTAAAAACTTTTAAATAAGATTTTAATAAAATCTAATAAAATTTAATTGAAATTTTATAGTTATTAACATTTTTATTAAAATTATACCTGACATGAGAAATGAGTTAATTTCAGTTTCAAGATCTTTGTCTTTGTTGTATTCTATCAATATTAGGAACGAATTCTGGAAACTTGGTAAGTTTTCCTTATTCTCATCTTGAATTCTAAATCTCAGATACAAATCCAAGCCAGGTATTAATTGATGGAGGAAGGCAGATTGCTAACAAATTCAGAGAAATTAGGTTTCAAATTATCATGTAGCTTGCATTAATTAAAGAAAAAATTGCTGAGAAAGAGGCAATTTGCTTTTTAATCATGTTTCACTATCTCCAAAGAATTAGTTGAAACCAAAGCTTTAATAAATTGTAAGAATAACATGCTACATTTAGAGGGAGAAAAAACTATGTGCAACACCTAGATCACTAATCTTTTTTCCAGCAGTTTCTAAGTCATTTCATTAGAAATTGTTGCTTGCTGCAAGTTTAGACCTAAATACACTTATCCTTTAAAGGCTGTCAGGGTTGCTTCAAAATTTTTATGCTCTTTGCAGATATTCCTGGCTTGGAGTGACTGAGTGCATCCCTAGGCTATTTAATTAATACAATGTAGATTGCATTCTTCTTTAAAGGAAGTTGTAACACTTTAATTTGTTATTTTAATGGCCCAGTTCATTGTTGATTAAACTATCAGAACCAAATTACTTTTATGTCACAACCAACTGATTGTTTTATTTCATTGATAGGCCTGAGATTCTGTAAATATGCCAATTTCTTGTTATGGTGAGCATCCTGCTGCCTGTTCTGTACACACTTTATTGCACTTTTTATTCATTTAGCAAACGTTTGAGCATTTAATATATCCCAGTCACTGGGCCAGGTGCTTTCTCAGCAAATTTTAGTTTTTAAGGTCTCTTGTTAAATAACTTCTGGGATGTCTGGGATTTTTAAATCAGATCATTAACTACTTTTTTAAAAGGCATTATGTTAGAGGAAAAAGTATTTCTTTGAAGCTATTCAAAAAGTAGTGCCGAAACACTACTCATGTGTTACTAATGACCATGTATTTATTTGTGGAAGGGTGGCAAGATATATCTTACCCAAATATGAGAACTCTTTGGGGAACGTTCAAAGCCAGATCTATTGGCTCTGATTAAAATAAGCAGAATAGGGACGCCTGGGTGGCTCAGTCGGTCAAGCGTCTGCCTTCGGCTCAGGTCATGATCCCAGGGTCCAGGGATCGAGGCCCGCATTGGGCTCCTTGTTAAGGGAGGAGCCTGCTTCTCCCTCTGCCTGCCACTCCTCTGCTTGTGTGCTCTCTCTCTCTCTCATTCTCTCTGACAAATAAATAAACCTTTAAATAAAATAAAATAAAATAAGCAGAATAAATGATTCCCTACCCCAAAAGGACTGGTGCTTCTCTTTTTATCTGCCCTTTAAAGTTCTAGAAAAAAAGTGTTCAAAGCTTGAATATTTTGTAACTATAGAACTGAAAGAGTGCTACAGGTCAGACCAGCCATGATTCATTCAGTGTAAGTCAGAGTATTTTATAGAGAGAATATGGTTGTCCTTGAAAACAATAGCCTCAGAAGGCAAGGTGTTAAACCAGTTATGAACTAGTAACAATCTTGACTATAAGAATTTTTATATGTAAAGGGATTTAGGAGGTAGAATTTTGCTGGTATTGATTTAGTGGCACAAAGATGGATGTTTTTGCATTCTTTCAGTTGAGGTTTGCAATTTCCTGGGCTTTTGTTTGTTTGTTTGTTTGTTTGTTTGTTTGTTTAAGCCCAATGTGGGGCTTGAACTCATGACTCCAAGATCAAGAGTTAAATGCTCTACCACCTGAGCCAGCCAGGCGCCCCCTGGGCCTTTGATCTCTCAAGGTGGCTAACCATTATGTCTGTTTTCCAGGCAAAATGTAGGAGAGAAGGCTAAGGGCAAAAAGACTGACTAGGCAACTTCCAGATACATCTCTGGCCGCTTGTATCTGTGTAGGAGTCTGGGAATTGTAATTTTTCAGCCACACTCGTTGCACAGAGTTCTATTAGTAAGGAAGAAGAAAGTGGGAATGGGATAAGGTAGGCAACTAGAAGTCTCTACTACAGGTATTATCCCACCAACCCCTGTCCACATAGGCACAAACCAAAACATGCCTCTTTCCCCGACAGCACACCTGGATTTATTATCCATTAATTGGTCTACAGCTTTCCAAAACTTACCTTTCTTTTCGGATTATACTGTCTCTCCTGAGTTTGTAGTGTTCGTGTAGGTCCCACAGTTTGAATTCTCTGGAAGCAGGATGGTGCAGTGGAAAGAGCACTGCACTTGGAATCAGGGAACTTGACCTGTAGTTCCAGTTCGTCACTGGTGTGTTGAGCTTTGACATCTGAGCTTCCTATTTATTCTTCTTTTGGATAATGGAGATAAAATGTCTTCTCTGCCTGTTTTGTGGGCTTCTTAGATGGTCAGATGAGCAGTTTTAATGTATATAAACGTACATGGCAAATAGTAAAGCATCATATGAAGAAATGCATTATTATGATGATGATGATGTTCAAAACCAAACTCTTCATCTTCCCACCAGAATGAGCTGCTGCTCCTAACTTTTTTTTATGTCACGTCACAAAGTCTGGAAACCTCAGTATCCCTTATGGCTGCATCTGCCTCCCACCCCACATCTTTGGTTGTAATAGTCTTTGATACTATTATCTTAGTATTTCTATATATCTACCATCTCTACCCTCCTTACTGGCCCCCCCCCCCCCGTTGTTCAGGGCCTTACTGTAACACTTTTTACTTGGCTAGTACAGTAGCTCTCTGAGTCAATTCCAGTCTCTGCATCTCCACACATTTCTCCATAGCCCTCATTTTTATTGCTAATGAATATAATGTACCACGGGAAAAAATTTGCATAACATTTAGTAATATTCAGTAAATATTTTTCTACTTTTAGACATTAGGCTGTTTATATTTTCAGTTTTTATATTATGGTAGTAGATATTTTATGTGTATATGTATACATATATAATATATATAAATATTCATATAGCTGATGATTACTTTGTTAAAAGCAAATTCCTATAACATGAGTTACTAGGTTAATGGGTGGTTATTTGAGACTTCTGCTTCATTTTTACAGTTGTTTGCCAAAGGATAGTACTAATTTATGTGCCACAAACAACAAAGTATTACCATGAATGTATTACAGCTTCTCACAGCCTAGCAAAACTTAAAAAATATATAATAAAAAATGCGGCTTGTCCCTTTTTCATGTACACGGATTCCAGGCACTCCAAGTCCAGGAAGGTTTGGTGGGTCGCGATCCAGGTAACCTTGTACTTAACATTTATAGGCGAATATGGTTCAAGTCCCCTAATGTGAATTTATCAAACATGTCAAAAGTGGAAAACAAGAACCTCAAGGAAGGATAGAAAATTTTATTCCTGGTCACATCCTGTTTCCCTTATAGGCTCCTTAGCACTTAAAAGATAAGCCTGGGGCTTCATTTACTTCGAGATACCCAAGGGTATCTTCTCTCTTCCTCCCCCCACCCAGCCCCCAGCTCTTCTACTGCCTTTTCCCTCTGAGTGTCCACCCTTATCTCCTCACTTGGGAGCCCTGACTGTGTAGACAATGACAGACTGTCCTCACATGTCTTGCTTACTTTCATCAAGGGCTTAGGGAAGGATTCTGAGTATTTGCCCCTTGTCTGAGCAAAGGGGCCAAATTGACTTAAATTTTCATTTTCTTTAAAAACAAGCCTTGCATTCAGACAAGTGCAAATTACTCAAATTCCTTGATGACTCCTTCCCCATCCCTCTTCCTTTTATCAGAAAGTTTATTTTATTTTTATTTTTTTAAAAATATTTATTTGAGAGAGAGAGCGAGCGAGCAGTGGGGAGGAGCAGAGGGAGAAAGAGAAGCAGACTCTACACTGAGCAGGGAGCCCGACATGGGGCTCGATCCCAAGACCCTGGGATCATGACCTGAGCAGAAGGCAGCCACTTAACCAACTGAGCCACCCAGGTGCCCCAAAGCAGAAAGTTTAGAAGAAAGTTGGATGATGGAAGAATTTGGATTATTATATGAGCTTTTCTTAATTTTTTTGAATTAAGTGTAATTACAGAATGGATAATGAATTAGAGGGTTTAGCTGACTATTCTAGAGAATCAAATCTAGAGAATCATAAATATATGCTGATGATATATATATGTATCTATATATCAGGAGTGAGAGTATGAAGTATTTTTGACTTTCCCAAAAAACTTTCCTTTTAAGATGTCTTTAAGGGGAAACTTACTTGTTCTTTTATTTAGCAAATACTTATCATTACATCCTATCCAAGATTTACTTATAGTCTATGATTCTGTGAAATTTATTGAAGTACTCAGTAAGTCACAGTATTTGTTTGTACAATATCCCATATCCCTTATACTGTTTATGGATGCAATTGAAGTCAAGGATTAACACTGATATCCATCCTAGTACATCTTTTACCTTTTTAAATCGTGAATGAAAATAATCCCCCCCTCACCCCTTTGACTGATGTATGAATTCAGTAGTCTTTTTGGGTAAACACATGATATAGCAAGTAGAATTACACCTGACTCCAGCAACTCTAGTTCTAGAGTAGTTCCCATCAGCATTTCGTATACAACCCTCTATTTAGGAAATACAATTTTCAGAAAATTGTGTCTTTTAAAATTTAAATATAGTTGGAAAGCCTTTTTTAAAAACATTTTTTGACATGAAAATTGTAAATATTTTCCAACATTTAAAATTTCATATGAAAAAATCATTTAAGAATTACAGTTTTTGAGGTCAAATATTTATGTAAATAGTAATAAATGAAGTGTAAAATGTAGTATAATTGCATAGAAAGATTTATCATAATAGAAATGATGTTAGCTATTTTTCTTTCATATTATGTGAAATAACTTTATAGTTATCTATTTCTCTTCTTAGGTGAACACGTCAAACCTTTTACACCAGAGAAAGCAAAAGAAATTATAATGTCTTTACAACAACCTGCAATCTTCTGTAACATGGCTTTTGATTGGCCAGCACAACACTGGACTGTTAAACACCTTTCTGAGGTCCTTCATGGCAAGCAGATACGATTCAGGATGGGAATGAAAAGAACAGATACAGGTAGGACTACAAGTAATCATCATAATAATGTCTCTTTAGTAGCATTCTCTCATTCTTAGCAGTGGTTTCTTTATCTCTAGAGAATCCTTTATTTCTAATCCTGTTTTTGACCATTTGCAGATAGGAAAGTTTTATTGGAAGTTTTAGAAGGACAATTTGTGTTAAGATTTTTTTTTTTTTTAGGGGCGCCTGGGTGGCTCAGTCGTTAAGCATCTGCCTTCGGCTCAGGTCGTGATCCCAGGGTCCTGGGATCGAGCCCCGCATCGGGCTCCCTGCTCGGTGGGAAGCCCGCTTCTCCCTCTCCCACTACCCCTGCTTGTGTTCCCTCTCTCGCTGTGTCTCTCTCTGTCAAATAAATAAAATAAAAATCTTCAAAAAAAAAAAATTTTTTTTTTAGAGTAAACCTATAGTTGATAACATTATACAGTTGATAACCTTATAAGTTGTATTTGTTCATGTATCATGGACCACAGATACTTAATATTTGTTAATGTGTTATTATTTATGTTCCCCTGTGACTGAGAAGATGATTACTAAGCTTATGGTCCCTTTTACTTTTGACTCATGTAGAATGTGTCCTTTTATTTGTGGCTTCAGGCACTATATTTATAGTGCTTACTCTTGGTTGTAATTTTCTCTCTCTCTTCTATTCAGCTGCCTGACCTCTACAGTACTGCATAAATATGAAAAGTATGTAAAGCTGTCTTTTTTTCATCCTCTTAAGCAATTAGATTTTGCCAGCTTCTTCTTCTTCCCTGGAGACTTGTAACATTTTGATATTTTGCCTTATGGTCAGATAACACAGTTACTGTTAACTCTAAAAATAGTTAATTTAAAGGAAAGAAACAGCGCTGTTTTTAATCTAAAGGAGTCCATAACGATTGTCTGGCTTTAGAATGTGTATAACTTCTATTTTGTAGTTTGGTGTCTAGAGTTTGGTAGTCTAATGTTTGCAGCATTGCTGTGAAGTGGCTCTATGAATATCTATTAATAACTCAGAAGGAACTAGAAAATTACCCAGTTTCCCTTCTAGCTTCTCTAAACTTCGTTTTCTTGTGTTGACCTTCTCGTACATCTCTCAAGAATTACTTGGTTTTTGGTGTCTAGAACCCCCTTGTACTCATGGCAGGTAGAGCAGGATTAATACCTAAAACTCTTTGGCATCTCATTCTAATCCCAGACCAAAATGTTTACTGTATTTTAAAATTAAATGCTAGACCAGCAAAAGGCACATAAAAATTTAGCTTGTGCTTTTTCTTTCTTGATTTTAGTCAAATAAATCTCCCATCCACTGAGGTGTCTGTTAGACAGTAATTTGGAGATAAATAGGAACTGTAATTTTTTTCTCATACCTGATTAGGCTCCAAATACAATATGACCACTAATTGCTAACAGTTATTGAGAGCTATTGTGTCAGGCACTCTTCTGAGTGCTTTATACATTTTAATTCTCTTAATCTTCTTCAAACCCTCTTAGAATGGTACTATTATAAGCCTATTTTGTAGATGAGGCACAGTGATTTGACATTTTCAAGCTATGGATGCAATTGAAGTCAAGGATTAACACTGAGAGGGGGTAGGGTCAGAGGGACCCTCTTAATGAAAGCATAAATGAAAAAGAAAGTAGAAGGTCTCTGCAGTTGTGAGCAACTGCTCTGTTTTTACTAAAGATAATTTTTTAAAAAATTTAGATACAATTCACATAAAATTTATCATTTTATTTTATTTCATTTTTTATTTTTTTAAAGATTTTATTTATTTATTTGAGAGAGAGAATGAGAGAGAGAGAGCATGAGAAGGGGGAGGGTCAGAGGGAGAAGCAGACTCCCTGCCAAGCAGGGAGCCCGATGTGGGACTCGATCCCGGGACTCCAGGATCATGACCTGAGCCGAAGGCAGTTGCTTAACCAACTGAGCCACCCAGGCGCCCTAAAATTTATCATTTTAAAGTATACAATTAAGTGGTTTTAGCATATGCACGATGTTGTGCAACCATCATCACTGTCTAATTCCAGAACATTTCATCACTCAATAAGGAAGCCCAGTACCCTTTAAGCAATCACTCTCCATTCCACTTTACCCCCAGCCCCTGGCAACCACTAGTCTGCTTTCTCTTTTTATAGATTTGCCTATTTGGGACATTTCATATAAATGGAATCATTCAATACATGGCCTTTTGTGTCTAGCTTCTTTCATGAGCATGTTTTCAAGATTCATCCAGGTTGTAATATATACCACATTTTGTTTATCCATTCATCAGTTGATGGACATTTGGGTTGTTTCCACTTTTTGGCTATTATGAATAATGCTACGATGAACATTTATGTACAGGTTTTTATGTGGATATATGTTTTCATTGCTCTTGGGCTTATACCTAGAAGGGGAATTGCTGAGTCATGGTAACTCTGTGTTTAACCTTTTGAAGAACTGCCAAAAGGTTTTCTAAAGTAGCTGAAACATTTTACGTTCCCACCCCACTGTATGAGGGTTTTAATTTCTCTACATCTTTGTCAATACTTACCCTATTTTTTATTCCAGCCATCCTAGTGGGTGTGAAGTGTTATCTCATTATGGTTTTGGTATGCATTTCCCTAATGACTAATGATGTTGAGCATCTTTTCACATGTTTATTGACCATTTGTATATCTTTTTGGAAAAATGTCTATTCAAGTCCTTTGCCCATTTTCTAAGATTTTACTTATTTTTGCGCACGAGAGAGAGAGAGAGAGAGAGAGAGAGAGCGAGAGCGCATGCATGCACGCACAAGTGGGGGCTGGGGGGGGTGGGGAAGGAGCAGAGGGAGAAGCAGACACCCCACTGAGCAGAGAGCCCCATGCAGGACTCCATCCCAGGACCCTGGGATCATGACCTGAGCCGAAAGCAGAAGCTTAACCAACTGAGCCACCCAGGCGTCCCTCCCATTTTCTAATTGAAGTGTTTTTTGGTTTGGGGCTGGGAGGTTTGGTCTTTCTGTTGTTGAGTTTAAAAGAGATCTTTACAGGTCTTCCTCAACTTATGATGAGATTAAGTCCTGATAAACCCATCATAAATTGAAAATATCTCAAGTCAAAACTGCATTTAATACACCTAACTGAACACATGGGTGGCTCAGTTGGTTAAGTGTCTGTCTTGGGCTCAGGTCATGATCCCAGAGTCCTGGGATCGAGCCAGCATTGGGCTCCTTACGCAGCGGGGAGTCTCCTTCTCCTTCTGCCCCTCCTCCTGCTCATGCTGTCTCTCTTTCTCTCTCTAATAAATAAATAAAATCTAAAAAAAAAAAAAAAAAAAATACACCTAACTTACCAAACATCATAGCTTAGCCTAGCTTACCTTACATATGCTCAGAACACTTACTAGCTTACAGATGAGCAAAATCATCTAACACAAAGCCTTTTTTTTTTTTTTTTAAGATTTTATTTATTTATTTGACAGAGAGGGAGATAGTGAGAGAGGGAACACAAGCAGGGGGAGTGGGAGAGGGAGAAGCAGGCTTCCCGTTGAGGAGGGAGCCTGATGCGGGGCTAACTCTGGAATCAGCTTGCATGGGTTCAGATTCTGGTTTACCATGTGACTTTAGGCAAGTTACTTAACTTCTCTGTATCTTACAAATGTTTTCAAGATTAAGTGTGTTTGGGCGCCTGGGTGGCTCAGTTGGTTAAGCAACTGCCTTCGGCTCAGGTCATGATCCTGGAGTCCCTGGATCGAGTCCCGCATCGGGCTCCCTGCTTGGCAGGGAGTCTGCTTCTCCCTCTGACCCTCCCCCCTCTCATGTGCTCTCTCTCATTCTCTCTCTCTCTCAAATAAATAAATAAAATCTTAAAAAAAAAAAAGATTAAGTGTGTTTGTATGCATAAAACATGTAGAGCAGTGCCTAGCACATAGTAAATGCTCAACAAATGTTATTTAAAAATAGAAATAATTAAAAAATAAAAGTATGACTTCCTCATTGTAGAGGACATTGAAAAAAGGGGAAGATCCAAAGAAATTTAAAAACACTTTGTCCAAGAGAGAACCACTAGTTACACTCCGATAACTGTTTATGCAGGACTTTTTGTATTTTAAAAATAAAGTTGTATTAATTTTCACGGCCTGCTTTTTTTTTTTCACATCACATGTCCTGAGCAGTTTCTCTTGATGCTAAATGTGACTTTTAAATGGCTAACACTGTGTTGTATGCTAGTATCATGATGAATTTAAAATTTTTTCCTTTTGATTATTTAGATTGCTTAGAAGCTTCAAATTTATAAATAAGACTATAGTGCGGGGCGCCTGAGTGGCTCAGATGGTTAAGCGTCTGCCTTCGGCTCAGGTCATGATCTCAGGGTCCTGGGATCGAGTCCCGCATCAGGCTCCCTGCTCCTTGGGAGCCTGCTTCTCCCTCTGCCTTTCTCTCTCGCTCTGTCTCTCATGAATAAAAAAAAAAAAAAAAAAAAAAAAAGACTATAGTGAGCATCTTTGAAAACAAATCTTGCTCAAGTTTCTGATTATTTCCCTAGGATAGATTCCTAGAAGGAGAATGACTGGGTCAAAGGGTGTGAATGTTATCACGAGTTGCAGCACTGTGCATTAACCTTCTTACACCAGAAACCTGAGTCATCTGATTTCCCCTCTAAGTGGTGTCTGGTGACCCTGTGACTTACACCCTAAATATGTAGCATATCTACCTGCTTCTCTCATTCCCCATGGCCATCTTCTAGGCGGGGTTACCCTACTCTCTCTCACCAACATAGTTGTAGTAGTCTCGTCCCTGGTCCCTCTGCACCCCCTGCCCTCCCCATCCAGGCCATTTGTCATATTGAAACCAGAGACAGTTTTTAAAAAAAAACAAATCTCATCCTGTTTTTATTTTTAAAACCCTTAAGTGTCTTCCATAACCCTTACGCTAAGCTTAGGCCAAAATTTTTGTGTGGTGTAGAAATCCCTGTTTGCCTCATCAGCTTAATCCCTCTCCCTGAGCTTGGGCCAAACAAACATTTTTTTTTCCAGCTTTTGTATTTCCAGAGGTTTGCTTCTCCTTTCTTCAAGGCCTTTGCATACAGAGTCCAGCCTTTCTTTTCTCCTTTCCCATTTTCCCTTACTGCAGCTTTTCCTGGTTAACTCCTCTTCTTCCTTCAGATCTTAGCTCAAATATCATTTTCTCATTGAAGTCTTTCCTGATCACAGCGCCTCTGCCTCCCAAATCAGGGGCAGCTACTCGTCACCTTGTATTTCCCAGTAGCACTTAGCTCAGTTAGAATCACGTGGTTAGTCTGTAAGTAATTAACTCTTTAAAGTCTCTCCTCCCCTCAAGAAGGCCTCCTTCGCGAGGGCCTGGGTCAGGCCTCACCATGGGCTGAACACCAAGTGGACACTCAGGTATTTGTGGAGTAAAAGAATGAAAGGCCTTTGGTACATAAGGCAAAGTGCTTCACAGAAAGGTGGTTTCCATTTACTCTCCTGTCAAAACATGCGAGGGTGCCTGTTTTGCCACTCCTTTGCCCAAACTGAGATTTATCTTAAAAAAAAAAAATTGGACTGATATTTTTATATAGTCCAATCTCATTAACATTTTATTCTTATTTTATTTACTTAGAAATTCTTTCTGTATCTTAAAAATAGGTAAATATTCTAATATTTTCTCCTAATAGCTTATTTCCCTATTACATTTTACTCTTCATCCTTTCCTTATTTATTTTGATGTATGGTGTTTGCTGACTTTTTTAGTTAAGTTGGAAATAACAGTACCTTTTATTTCAGTACCATTTACTGAATAATCCTTTTTACCCCTACTGACTTTAAAATCATCTTTATTATATTACTGTATTCTTATAAATTCCAGCATCTGTTTTTGGACCATGTATTGCGCTATCAGTTTTGAAGCCAGTAAAACATTTCTTAAATGCTATTTTAGCAACTGATATATATTATAATATTTGAAAGAACAATTCATCCTCCCTAATTACTCTTCTTTCTCAGTATTTTCTTAGATGTTATTGAATTTTATTCCTCTAAGTGAATTTTAGAGTTAAATAATGTACTCATATTAAACAAATCCTGTTGGGATTTTAAGTGAAAATTCATTAAGTGTTGTAAGTTAATTCAGAAAGAATCTACCTTGTGATAATACTGTTATCTTACTACGCAAGAACATGTCATTATCACTTAGCAAGTCCATTTCATCTCTCAGTGAAAAGATTGGGGTTTTCATACAGGTCTACAAATTTTTAAAAATATTATAAATATAAACTTTTTATAGCTGGTATGAAGGAAAATATTTTTACCCATTATATTTTTCTAGCTAGTTGTGATGAGTAGATTTTTAAAAGCCATTTATTTTTGTATGTTTATTTTTTTATCCAGCTATTTATTAGTGTATGTAGTTTTTTAGTTTATTCTTGTGGGTTTTCTAGGAAGACAGGCACCTGATCTTATAATCAGTGATAACTTTGTTTCCTTCCTATTGAATGTATTTCTTATTTTTGTTTTAGGTCTTGGTTTGAGTTTTTCTAGAATGCTTGAGACAACAGTATTAGTAATTATACTATCTGAATTATATGTATCTCTTAGTTTATTTTCGGAAGCAGATAGTAACATCTCATAGCTCTTTGAAACGATTCTGGATCAAATTCATGTGGATCATATGGGTCCAGTGGCAATACGATACCTCAACTGGCAGTAATCTGGGAAAAACAGTTGTAGAAATAACCCTAAGCATTTGTAGATGGAGGTGCAATGATGGTCAAAAGTACCCACATTCCATGCAGTGTTTTTGCTTGTAAAATGATGAAGTCTAGGGGTGCTTGGGTGGCTCATTCGGTTAACTGGCTGTCTTTGGCTCAGGTCATGATCCTGGATCCCTGGGATGGAGCCGCAGTGTTGGGCTCCCTGCTCAGCTGGGAGCCTGTTTCTCCCTCTCTCTGCCCCTCCCCCTGCTTGTGCTCGCTCTCCCTCTCGCTCTCTGTTAAATAAATAAATAAAAGCTTTAAAAAGAAATGAGGAAATCTAACAAAATGGAGAAATATTTGTTTCCCTACTCTGCAAAACATATTTTAGGACTCCCTTTTATGAGGGTTGAGGCAAACTCAACTGACACACTACTTCCAAATCCTGAGCTCAGTTGAGCTTCTTCTTACCTAACACTTTGACAGTAAGTGGGATGAAAATTGCAGCTGCCTAGGCTACTTCAATGTTAAATGAAAGAACAATAATAATAAAGTTAGAAAGGAATAATTGCATTGCAGGAAATAAACTAAGAAAAACAACTGTACTACCCAGAAAGAACTTGTCATGATAACAGAATGAAAACAGTACCTTTGGTGCTGCTACTTCCAGGAAGGAAAAATTCAAAAGATTCTATTTTGAAATCACTATGTAAATGTAAAAAAGTCTGTCATTTCCATTCATTCTATTCATTGTAATTTTCTCCTGACAGTAACAGTTGTCACGTGTAATTTTTGCCCTTTTAGATTTTAATTTTTTTAAAGTACAGAACTTGCTGTGACAGAGAACAAAGTCCCTTGATAAGGCTGCAGTGCAGACATGCCTGTGAAAACCGGCCTACTATTGTACCCCTCAGGGACAAGTATCTCAAGTAATGGCTTTAGTATTCAGTTCGATCAGTTGGACTGAATTTTATGAAGTGAAAACTCCTAAGACAGTGTAATGACTTCAGGCTTCCATTGGAGCTTACTGAAATGACTATAAAATGACTCCTATTTCCCACAACCATGCAGCTTTCTTGCCACATGGGTTTTTGTTTGTTAAAAAACTCTGTGTATTCCTATGTTGTTGGGGTACATTCTTTTTTTTTTTATTTAAGATTTTATTTATTTGAGAGAGAACAAGCAGAGGGAGAGGGAGAAGCAGGCTCCCTGCCAGGCAGAGAGCTGGACTCGGGGCTCGGTCCCAGGACCCTGGGATCATGACCTGAGCCGAAGGCAGACGCTGAACCAACTGAGCCACCCAGGTGCCCCTGTTGTTGGGGTAAATTCTTAATGATGATGTTGTTAATATTAGGAACATATATATATATTGATGGGTTACAGTGGCAGGCACTGTTCTGAGTGCTTCTCAAAAATTGTCGAATTTAAATAGTTCTTAATATTGCAGATTTTTACCTTTTAGATAAATGCACTCCTATAAGTCTTCCTGCTTCTCAAGGTCAGATGACAGGTTGATGAAGTAGATGAATTAGGATGACTCTTTGACATACACCCTCCCCTCTGTTACTTCTCCACCATTCTGAAGTTATAGGAAAAAGAGAGGAGGGGGGAAGGAAGGTCAAGATAATCCTAGGCAGTTCAGGCAGAAATGGAGGGAAAAGATAAAAGCTGTTGAAAGAAGAGTTTGAATACACTTCTCCTCTTACTACTAATCTGGCTAACTTTTGAAGTTAATATAAGAATCTGAATTAGTGCCTGTTACTGAGCATCTGCTATGTTTCAGGTATTGTGCCAACTGATTTACATGCAGGAGATCTGTATCACTTAAAAGGATTTCATGCTGATCATAATCAGATTTCTTGAATATTAACTTCCCAGTGTGCATTGAAAATATTCTGCTTGTTACCAGAAAAATTTCATTTTATCACTATTTGGAAGAATAGTTCTTATATGAATGAGTCATCCCCATAATAACAAACCCTTCTGGACAGACAATAGACTTCTCTCTAAGCTTTCCTGATCAACCCTCTTCTCTGGGTCTTTGCCTTTTCCTATGTGTCTGTGGCACAAAATTTTGCATTTAATTAGGTAATGCCTCAGATTTCCTATTATTCTGGCTAAAGCTTTGTCTTTGTCTAAGTATGTTCTCAATTCAAGAGTATTACTTCTCTCTTTTATGTTCCCACAAGCCTGAGTACAGTGTTAGTTACAAATTAGGTACTTAATAAACAATTCTGAAATAAATGAGTTAATGAATAAATGAACAGACTTTAAGTTGCCATTGGCCACTTAATGATTCTGAGGAGCTATGTATAATATATGTGCAATATAAAGTCAGAAAATTTTCAAAAGATGTCATTGCTTTTTTTCCTTTTTAATCTGAAGAAGTAGCTCTCAAATTTTTGGTCTCAGGATCCCTTTGCACTTAAAAATTATTGAGTTCCCCAGTACAGAGAAGATTAGCATGACCCCTTCACAAGGATGACATGCAACTTCATGAAGCATTCCATATTTTCTGTGATATTTGGAAACTCAATAAATGCTGTACCTGGGGCGCGTGGGTGGCTCAGTCGTTAAGCGTCTGCCTCCGGCTCAGGTAATGATCCCAGGGTCCTGGGATCGAGTCCCGCATCGGGCTCCCTGCTCGGCAGGAAGCCTGCTTCTCCCTTTCCCACTCCCCCTGCTTGTGTTCCCTCTCTCGCTGTCTCTCTGTCTGTCCAAAAAAAAAAAAAAATCTTTAGTATATGTGCTGCCGAAGCGAGCACAAAAAAAAAAAAATCTTTAAAAAAATAAATAAATGCTGTACCTTTAAAAAAAATTGAGTTCCCCAATGAGTTTTTGTCAGTGAGGATTATATCTAGTGATGCTTACCGTATTATAAATTAAAACTGAGACATTATTAAAATACAAGAACATAAGTATGTATTCCACTAGTTGTGAGAGCAGTGACATCAACTAATGTCATGTAGCTTCTGGTGAACTCCACTGTACACTCGTGAGAGAATGAGAATGAAAAACATCAGAGTATTATTGTGAAAATAGTTTAGACCTCATAGACCCCTGAAAACATCATCTTGGAAAATTAATAATCTAAAGTATACCACTGGGGCACCTGGGTGGCTCAGACAGTTAAGCGTCTGCCTTCAGCTCAGGTCATGATCTCGGGGTCCTAGAATTGAATCCCGTATCAGGCTCTCTGCTCAGTGGGGAGTTTGCTTCTCCCTCTCCCTCCGCCCCTCCCCCCTGTTTGTGCACTCTCTCTCTCTCTGTCAAATAAATAAAATCTTAAAAAAAAAAATAAAGTATACCACTGGACTACTGAATCAGGCTATCCTACGGGTAGTCTTTAATCTTAAGGTTAAAACCTTTTTACCTTTGTGTTAAATCATGAGTATTGTGAGTGTTGTAGATGGTTCTAATTATATAGCAAGCACAAAATTAATTTTTAATTAATGTTAAACGATAACTTTTTTTGGTTGAAATTTTCATCATTTAAAAAAACAATATTTGGAAATTGTGTTCAGTGTACATTTAAAATTGAGTTCTTTTCCATTGCAGTTCCTCAGTTTGAAACGACATGTGGTTATGTAGAAGCTACACTTGAAGAGTTCCTGAGCTGGAACTGTGACCAGCCTACTATATATGGACCATTTAGAGATTATGATCATTCCAAATTCTGGGCTTATGCTGACTATAAATATTTTGTCAGCCTATTTGACGACAAGGCAGATATTTTCCAGGTAAGTCAATACATTCCTTTTAATCTTGGTAATAATTTATTCTTGAGAAAAGATCACAAATTAGAACTTCTCTGGTACCTTATTCCTTCACTATCATCTTCTCTCAAAAGTAGTCACTGTGAGTCTTAAGTATTTTATCCATTCAAGCTAAAAGTTTTGCTCAGGTGAAGTGTAATGGTCGTCTCACTCAGATGAGCAGGCTTGTCACTCTTCCTACTCAGCAAACTTCTTACACACTCTCTCATTCGCCTTTAAACAGTCCCAGGGCTGGTTTGGCATGTATGGGAAGCATAGATTGTGTATAGAACTTTATTTCCTGATTATTACTTGAAGAAGAGTTCACGAAAGCCTGGAGGCATTCCAGGCTACTGCTGCCCGTCCCTCCCTGCTCTGAGGGATTAGTACAGACGGGTTAATGGCCTGAGGCAGAGAGTGCTGGGCTCCTGGTTGATTGCAGACCTGCAGAAGTATGGGAGTGCTTGCAGAAGGGTAGAATGTGGAAATTCTTTGTCATGTGTTGACATAACTGACAGAAGAGTTTGCAGACTACCATATCCTCTTTTAAGTGTTTTCTGCCTCCAACTGCCAGCTTATTTGTGGGGTGATTTCGCAAACTCCCTGTTCTGGTTTCTGTGTGTGTCTCAGCCATGAGGCAGGAATGGGAGTAGTTCCAGGAAGCCATTTGGATGACTCTGCATTACCCACAATCAGGTCAGGGCTCCAGAGTCCTTTATCCTGCCCCTGATCCTTTGTCCAGAGAAGTATTTGGCCATCACTGCAGGCTGTCATGCTTCTACTCTCCGGCCCCCTGGACTGCTCTCCTCCTGCCTGTCACCATTACCCCCTCTCTGGATTTTCCTTTCACATAGGCTGATAGTCCTTAGACTTTTTTTTTTTAAGTTTTTATTTAAATTCCAGTTAGTTAACATACAGTGTAATGTTAGTTTCAGGTGTACAACATAGTGATTCAGCATCCCATAGATCACCCAGTGCTCATCACAACAAGTGCACTCCTTAATCCACATCACCTGTTTCCTTTTCCATTCAGCCTATATTTTTCTTTTTTTCACTTCAAGTCAAGGTGTAGATGCTGACATTTACATAGTTATGTAACACAATGATCAATACTTTGTAGCTTTAAAGAATTTTTTTGAATGCTTACTTAAATTTTGCTTTTTATAAAAAAAAGGAAAAATGTATCACTTGTCTCAGAATTGTTAGTTGAGTATATATTTTTCTCATAACATGAAAGAATGCATCAGTTTTGAAAATATTCAGTAGATGCTTTCTGAATCGAAAGTCTATACCAAATCTATTTACTCATTTTCAAATGATAATTTTGAGGTAATTTTTTTCTTGTAACTTTATCTGTGATCACTTTATGAATCTTTAACCCTGGAACTTTTAGATATCATAGTTAACTTTTAGAGTCTTTTATTATATTTCTTGCACTGTCACCCATCCTGTAGATTAGACTAGTACTTTTGTACTCCATATTTCAGGTAAAACATTGTGTAATAGTAATATTTATCAAGTACTTCTTATACTTGGTGCTCTTCTAAGTGCTTTACATTTATAATCATCAAGTAACCCTATGATATAATAATTATCCCTGTTTTGGGGCGCCTGGGTGGCTCAGTCGGTTAAGCATCTGCCTTCGACTCAGGTCATGATCCCAGGGTCCTGGGATGGAGCCCAGCATCGGGCTCCCTGCTTGGCAGAAGCCTGCTTCTCCCTGTCCCACTCCCCCTGCTTGTGTTCCCTCTCTCGCTGTCTCTTTCTCTGTCAAATAAATAAATAAAATCTTTAAAAAAAAAAAAATCCCTCTTTTAAGAAAAAAGAGGCACAAAGACGTAAACCTTTTCTGAAATTCTACAGCTAAGAAAAGAGTAACCCAAGCAGTCTGTCCTGCGAGCTTTAACTGCTGCAGGGTATGCATACACAGGGTCCGAATACATCTAGTTCTTTAGGGGCCCCACAGCTGGGGTAAGGACTTCCATGTCTGCTGAGTCTGGGCTCGCTCTACCTTGCATGAATCTCCCATCTGACTCCATCAGTCGTTCTTTCTCAGCCCAGGCATGACAGCACTGGACAGACACGTGTCCTGTCCATTAAGTGTGGATATAAAAGGCCTTTTGGTAGTGTGCCGGAATTCTAATTGAGCCCTTATACAACCTCATGTTTTCAGTTGAATGAGTTTTTGGTCAGCTCAATTATGGTGATTTATCCTCTGGATTAGAACAGGGAAATCTTTTATGAACAAAAAATTCATTATGATTATATCATTTTTTAATCTCAGAGATTTCTGAGCACCAAGTCTTACATCATAGGTACCTAAGTTGTTTTCCTTTTACCAATATAATTCATTCATTCACCAAGTCTTACTACTTAACTGTTTTAAGCTTTCTTCTATCTGTTAAAAATGGTGGGTAGTTAAACATTAAAAAAGATAAATTTTTAAAATTTTTATTAATTCATTTAAAATAAAATCATTGTATGTGAACATAATAACATTTTTATGAAAATAACTATATTATAATGAGATTGGTAGTAATATTAAAAAAAGAAAATAAGTATATTCAAAAATTTTTTAAATGTTATAAGAGGAGTGGCATTGTTTTACATTTTTGCAAGTCTTGTTAATGTCTGGCTTCATAGAAGATAGCTGTATTCTATCTGCTTCCTTATTCAGTCTGTTAAAATTTGTTGGTTTGTTTGAAGTATATGAAGGATATGTTGCCTCACACACATATGCGGCTGAAAAAAATAGGACTATTTTAGAAACTTTTTTAGATAATTGTGAATTTTTTTTTTATACTCCACCAAACTTGACAAGAGGTAGTTTCTGAAAGGTTGGTTTGTTGCAGTACAGAATCTGAACGCATAGTCAATGAACTCTTTGTACTTTTACAATAAAATCCATTGGTCCATCTTGCATGGAATGGCTCTTTTGTAATGCCTTTCATTGGCCATTTGGAAAATACTGGTTTACTGAGTTATATAGATCTTCCAAATGTTGACACATTTCCATATACTTCATTAAAAAAAAGTGACATTTGTTAATATCACCGTTCTCATCAGAGAAGTCTTTAAGTATTAAGAAGCTTTCAAGCTCATGTGTTTCATGATACCAGTTTCCAAAATCATTTTCATTCTGTTCAAATATTTTCGAATTCCCCTTGTGATGTATTGTTTGACTTATGGATTATTTAGAAGTATAATGTTTAGTTTCCAAATATTTGGGGATTTTCCAGCTGTCTTTCTGTTGTTGGTTTCTAATTTCAGTCCATTGTGGTCAGAGAACATATTTTATATGATTTCAGTCCTTTGAAATTAATTGTTTACTGCCCAGAATATAGTCATTCTTGATTAATGTTCCAGGTACACTTGAAAGTAATATGTATTCTCCTATTGTTGTGTTTTATAAATGTCATTCAAGTCAATTGTTTTAAGTCTCCTGTAACCTTACTGATTTTCTGTACACTTGTTCTGCCCATTATATAGAGAAAGGTATGGAAATTTCCCAACTATAATTGTATATATGTTTCTTTTTCAGTTTAGGTTGGTCAATTTTTGTGTCATGTATTTTGAAACTGTTACTAGGTTCATATACATTTAGGATTATTATGTCCTCTTAATCGATTAATCTTATATCATGATGAAATGATCCTCTTTCTCCTGGGTTTTTCCTTGTTCTGAAGTCTTTGTTTAGTTTGCCTTTGGTTAGCGTTAGCATGAAAAAGGAATACTTTCTATATAATTCCATTTATATAAAATTGTAGAACTTGCAAATAAATTTATAGTGACCAAAAAAGATCAAGAACAAGGGGCTAGAGAGAAATGGGTTACTAAGGATCACAGGGAAACTTGGACATGATAAAAATGTTTGCCATCTTAATTATAGCGATGGTTTCTTGCATGTCCATATATGTAAAAATTCACCAAATAGTACACTTTAAATATATGCTGTTTATTATACATCAGTTATACCTCAATAAAGCTGTTTTAAAAAACAAAAGAATACAATGCTGCCTGGTATATTTTGGTTCACTGTCTTGACACCAGCAGTTTTATTCACCATTGTTTTTTGTGCCATCTGTGCAAACGTCAACACAGTGAAATAGGCAAATACCATCTTAATAGTATTATGAACATAATTTCAACCTCACAGGTCCTTTAAAAGGGTCCCAGTGACTCCCAAGGGGTCCACGGACCACCTTGAGAACTTCTGGTTTTACAACATCACTTCTGATATTACTCTTTATTCCTCCAGCTCTGACTCCTCCTCCAATCAATTCTAAAACAGTTTCTCATGAAGATACATTCCAGGTCATGCTACAGATTAAATATTGAAATATATTAATCATGTTCACTAAAATTTCATGACTTAAAATTGTATAAGAATAGCATTTAAAACTCTCCCTGACATGACTGATATGACCTGTCCCCCACGTGTATGTCCCTTTTGTCTCCTTGATGAATGCTGGACCACTCTGTCCTCTCTCATCTTCTGACCTTTGCTCATGCTCTTCTCAACTTCTGTCTGTTAAAATTCTACTTCTTAGGGCCCAGCTCATGTTCAGTCTTGGCTATGAAGCCTTCTCAACCACTGTACCCACAGCTATCCATCCCTTGCCTTTGTTCCTATATGTTTTATTTGGATTGTTATTTAAATGGTGCATGACATGTCTGTGTCTTGTTTCTCTAACAGTATTAGCTCTTTGGGAACAGGGACTATGTTTTATAACTTTTTATTCCCCCAAATTGCTAACATAATGCTGAATACATAATAGATACTTGAATGATTACAGAAGGGAATTTTTGTCCTACTCTTACCATTTCTTGTTTTGATAGTTCTTTGGAACTATCTTTCAAGGAATGTTTTAATTTATACCCTTAGTTTCACCTTTGTCAAATTTTCTGTGGCTTCTAGTTAATCATAGCATTTGTCAATCTTGGTAAGAATTTCTTAGCTCTCTTCAGGCTTCTACTAGTTTTTTAAGTTTTTACTTATAAGCTCTAAAATTTCCATCTATGAACCCTTTTCTTCCACAAATTAAAATTATCCACCGATAAATATATAATACTTATATATACTGATAAATACACTGGTAAATACACTGATATGATTGAAAAATATCTATAGCCTTAGAGGTGGCCAACAGTTGTGATTCTGACACTTGACTGACTTTCATGTATGGCAAGTGAAATTAGTCTCATTATTTTTTAGTTGTCCATCATATCATTGACTAATCTAAATAAAACTTAATTTAGAACATTTTGTTCTCTACTTCCCAAGAAAGGTAGGGTATTTGTGACAGTCCCACATAAAATTTCTTTATCTCTCACTCATTAGGTAAGAATGACAGGTCTTACCTTTTGTAATTATCAGTAAGAATCATCATAATTGAAGCTATTTAGAATCAACATATAGCAAAAAGGATTTTGCCCTAAGAATGTGTCCCAGGTAGATTCCATTTTATGTTGTGATTCACATTGGCTGCTGTGATCCAGGAGCCATGTTAAGTCACCAGGACACAGAATTGCACAAAATGCAATACATTGAAGATTAGTTCTGACCTGTCTTGGACTTTGTAACGTAGTGATGAGAGTATCTTGAAATTGAGCCAGGTGGTTTAGTAATGATTAAGAGAGTTTGGTGGCCAGTGATGCTTTCTGATGGGGCAGATTGGAGTGTAAGAATTTGGGTGTTTATCCAAGCCTAGCTGTGGGTAGAAAGCTAAATACCTCTTTTCTGTTTATGTTACCTAAGGTAGTTTTCCTAAGGAAAAAAGAGCCTTAAGCACTTGCTAATTTATAATGTCCATTTAAGGGGCTATTTAAAACTTAAATTGAAGTATTTATCCTTTATAAGTTTTATATGTAATTATAATTAATTGTATTGTTTTAAAGTTTCATTTTTGTTGTTTTGACCAATATTGTGCTTTCTTTTTTTTTTTTCAGGAATAAAACTCATTATGGAATTAGGTGTAATCAGTTTTTCTATATTTTTTAATCTAGGCATGGAGAATTAATAGAATGAGACTTTTTATGTGACAAATAGAATCAAATTAACCAGGGCCATGAGTCGCCCAAACAGCATTGTATAGGTAAAAGAACAAATAGTTTTGAGTTGGGGTGTTCTCAGAGCCTAGAGCTTACATCAACTAACTCATACTGAATCTGGGCTCTGAGAATACCCCAACTCAAAATATACCATCTTTTAGAACAAAACAACTTAAGAATGGATTATTTTTTGGTGAATGGTTTACATAGTAAGCTAAAAAAAGCCACTATTCTGTATTATAAGCATCTTACCAGTTTTCTTTAGTTCTTTGGTTAAAACTAAAATTATGGAAGATTTGGTTACTTGTACAACGTTTTTAAGATGGTGTTTGATCCTGGAATAATTATTTAACTTGTTAATTGAAACAGATTTAGGAGTTACTCAGGTTCAGCATAAAAATAGATCTAGTTACCTAGATCAGTAAGTCAGCAATTTTTGAGCATTTGTTGTACTCACTGTGTTAGGCACTGGAGATGGTAACCTGAATAAAATAAAAGATTGGCTTCCCATAGGACTTTATAGTAGAATGCAGAAACCTTAAGATAGAAGAGTATAAAATGTCCTATTAGAGTTCAGTATTGTTCCTGATATTATTTTATCACTTAAACAGTAGTAATAGTTTTAGAATATTATGCATAATCTAGAATATTGAAGTGTACACATTTTGAATTTTTTTTTTTTTTAAGATTTTATTTTTATTTATTTGTTAGCGAGCGTGGGCGAGAGAGAGTGAGCGAGAGTACAGGCAGGGAGAGCTGCAGGCAGAGGGAGAAGCAGGCTCCCTGCTGAGCAAGGAGCCCGATGCGGGACTCGATCCCAGGAAGCTGGGATCGTGACCTGAGCCGAAGGCAGCCACTTAACCGACTGAGCCACCCAGGCGTCCCTTGAATTTTTTTTTTTTAATTCAATCCGAGTTTTGAAGTCTCCTATTTAAAGTGTTGGGGACATTTTTAATTAAACAGTTTTCTTTTTTTTTTTTTTAAGATTTTATTTATTGACAGAGAGAAAGTACAGACAGGCAGAGCAGCAGGCTGAGGCAGAGGGAGAAGCAGGCTCTCTGCGGAGCAGGGAGCCCGACGTGGGGCTTGGTCCCAGGACCCAGGGACCATGACCTGAGCCGAGGGCAGCTGCTTAACCGGCTGAGCCACCCAGGCCCCCCCTAATTAAACGATTTTCGAAACTGATCCTCATTACTGTTATGTTTACCTAAAGGAACCCAGTATTTAATTATTGTGATAACAGTAGATTGGTGGTTGGTTTGGGGCTAAGGGTAAAGGCAGGCAGATTAACTGCACAGGAGTAAGAGGAACTATTTGGGGTAATGGAACTATTCTATATCTTGATCATGGGTGTTGGTTACTCTAGTGTATACATTTGTCAAAACTTGTTGAACTATACTGTAAAATGACTGCATTTTATTGTATTTAAATTTTATCTCAATAAAATTAATTTAGGGGCACTTGGGTGCTCAATCGGTTAAGCATATGACTCTTGGTTTTGGCTCAGGTCATGGTCCCAGGGTGGTGAGATCAAGCCTTGCATCTGGCTCCACGCTCAGTGCAGAGTCTGCTTGAGAGTCTCTCCCTCTACCCCTTTCCTTTCCTCGCTCTTGTGTGCATGTGTGTGCTCTCTCTCTCTCTCTCAAATAAATAAATATGCTCTCTCAATAAATTAATTGATTTTGTTTTTTAAAAGATTTTATTTATTTGAGAGAGAGAGAGAGAGCAAGTGGGGGAGGGAGAGAGAGAAGCAGACTCCCCGCTGAGCAGGGAGCCAGATGTAGGACTCAATCCCTGGACCCAGAGATCATGACCTGAAGTCAGATGCTTAACGGACTGAGCCATGCGCCCAAAATTAACTTAAAAAGAAAACTAGGCAATGGAAAAATATTGTTTCTAAATATTTCATTATGTTGATATTCAAGCAGTATCTCCCTAACTTGTATCTTCACAAGTGGCACAAAAATGCATTGTCATCTCTTGTGCCCTGATTTTTTATTTGGGAGAATGATCACTCTATGTACACAAGAAATAAAGCCATCATTATTTATAAGTTATATGTTCAGAACACCATCACAAGGGCAGGGCCACCTGAAGGAAAGAGGAGAATAAAGTACCTGCCCTACTTTTGTGTTATAAACAAAGTTCATTTTCATTGGTCAGCCAGTTTTCAACTGTGAGTGAACAATGAATTTTGCTTATAATGCTCATTCTGCACAGAAGCTGTACTATATTTATTCTTATCCTGAAACACTGTAATGTGTTATTTCCACCTCTTTTTCTTAAGGCATCCTTAAACTGCCAATAAACTTCCCAGATAGATTCTGAGAAGCAACTAGGAATCAGGGCTGATTACCTGCGGTTGGAGGAGGATAAAAAAGCAAGACTGGATTCCTGGTTAACGTCTTTAAGTACTGGGGTAAAATCTGATATGATTTTCTTCTAGAACTTCCCCTTCCCACTAGGGTATTTAACGAACTACCAAATTATAACAGCCCTATGTTAGCACTTCCATAATAAATCTAGCCTTCCTCTTTAATTAAAGAGTTGATGATCTAGACCTTTTGACTGTTTTATTGTCTTTTGTCATTTTCATTGTTTATGATCTACACATTTTACTTGTATATCAATTATTTGGACTGAGAACATTTTTTTTTTTTTCCTGGAGAAATAATGCTGATCTTGTTCTCCAGGCCAGCCTGGGGAAGCCTACTAAATATATAACTACTCAAAGAAGTACATAGAACTCTCCCTACTCCCACCCCAAAGTGTCTATAAGAGTATGTCCTCAGGGATGCATTTCTCCGATATGGGGTTTAGGACTAGCCAACTGCAAACCTGGGAAAAAGTGCCCAACAGAATGGGATTATTGGGGAAAGACAGGTTCCCTGGACTAACCTCCTGAATCAGTTTGAATTAGACCTGTTAAAAAACGAAATTCAACCCAGTGAATTTGAAGATCTAATTGGGATTTATTAAACGATTCATGAATTGGGCAGCATCCCATCTCGCGAGCAGAAGAAAACTCCACTGAACTAAACAAAAGAAAAGTTTTTAAAGGCAGAGAGAGGGCATTAAAAAAAAAAAGAAGAAGAAGAAAGAAATTTATTAGCAAGGAATGCATTGTTTAGGCAAGGTTGCCCTCCTAAGGGGAGTACAAGAGGTCTATTAGTAAATTTCCTACTATTAACCAGGAAATTCCATGTTGACTGGTTAAAGATTACACTTGTGGGGAGGGGAGTGAAATGCAGTTAGGTTAGGTAGTAAGTCTTGTTTTACTGATTTAGGGCCTTAACCTAAGTGATGGCCATTTTGAGGCTATGGTTGTTTTTGTTTTTTTCTTGTTGTTGTTGTTGTTTTTAACAGACTTAGTTGCTTGTAACAGATAACCATGCCTAACTAAATGCATATGGGTGATTTTTTTTTCCTCATATAGGGAGAGTTCAGAGCTGCACTAGCCTGGGCTGTAATGGAGGCTTTGTCATAACAAAGAACCCAAGTTTTACTGTCTTTCTGCTTTGTCCTTCTAAGCATATGGCTTCCATCCTCAAGGCCATCTTGTATTCCACGATAGCCATTACAACTGTATCGCTGAAAAGGGAGAGGGAAGGACAAAAGTCTACTCCCAGCTCTCTGTCTCACTTTTAGGGAACTTTCCCAGAGGGCCCACCTAACAACTTCTCTTTAATGGTTAGAATTTAATCTCTTAGCTCCACTTAACTGCAGGGGAGGCTGGAAAATGGGTATTTCTTAGTAGGCATCTCCCTGAATACAATTGGGAGATATTAAGAAAGATAGGCAGTGTGTGCCACACCCTGCTCATGAAAAGACATGAAAAATTAAAGCAACATTTTAAAAAGATAGTTATTACAGGGTGTCTGTGTAGAACAAGTATAGGGTCTGGGAAAATTGCACCATTGAAGGGAGGGTTCCAAGAATGAGTCCTGGCCCTCTGCACCATCATCCTTTGTGCATTGCTTAAGATGCATAGGGCTAATGCCTGTGCAGCAGGGGAAAGAGGCTTTTGAAGTTAATGGAAGAGCAGTTCTCAGGCAGCCATAGGTCTGGCAGTTTCAAGGGAAGGTCCTATGGCCAGATGCCTGGGGCAAGATGATTGATGGTCATTTTATTTCATGGTTAAATCCATAGGTTAGCAATCTGCCATACTTCTCACTGGAGCAGAGGAAGGGAAAGGAGCAAAGTTCAGATCTCTCTCTCAAGTCCTAATGCATTATTAGTTCCTTGTTGAGGGGTCAAGACTGAGAAGGGTAAAAGCCAAATTTCAACCATTCTTGACCTCTTAATTTATTGTACCATCGTGTGATAGTGATAGAAACTGCCTGTGGCGTTTTTGTTGTTGTTGTTATTTATGTTGTTGTTTCAGGTTGATATCTCCAACTAGACTGTAAAGTTTTCCAATACAGATAATAGAGATGTTTATGTCTTATAGCTCTTTGAGTCTCCATCCTTGATTAGCATATCCCATGTTACCAGTCAGTATTTGTTGATTCAAGTACATGTGGTGTGGTCATGATTCTCAACTCTCTCAGCTCTTGCATTCCCTTTATGATTCTGAAATACAACTTGTAGATGGTATAGTTACCTACACATGTAATTTTTAAAAATTGCTTAAAAATGCCTTACCTATGACATAAAGGAACATTTTAAAGGAAGTAATTTAAAATAAAACAACATATATTTTGGTGTGTTAATGCTTATTGACTACACTAGAAGACATAATGAAGTAGTCAAATCAGGTATGTGATTAAGTAGACCACCTCTAAAACCATATGCCATCTTTTCGAACAGATACCACATTCCATTTACTCCAGAAACCAGGGCCAACCCTGATGCACCCTGTGGTCTGCGATGCTCCTTTTCTGATATTGCAGACTGTGAGGGAGCCTGGTAAGTTCTAGGTGAGGCTGTACCAAATGACTGTTGTCAGTGCTGTGTGTTAGAATTGTTTAGACTTGGGACTGGCTTGGGATGACCAAGGAATCCCAGGACCATACCTACCAGATATATATTTGCCCAAGAAAAAAAAATTCCAGAGTAAAACAGAGTAATAAGTGTGCCAGCCAGAAAGAAAACAAAAAAATACCAAAGGTCAGGATAGATAAAAGCGGAAACTAGATTTAAGCTCTGGTATGTGCTCTGGACCCAGCCAGTTGCTGGAGCTAGTGAGGTATGTAAGTAGTGAAAAGACAGAAGATGACTATAAAATGTGAGTGGTTATTCATTCTACAAACGCCTGTTTTCCAGGTACTGTGCTAGGCTAGAGAGTCGCAGACAGCCCTGGCCCCCTTTCCTCAGGGAGCTCATATTCTAATGGAGAAGACAGACAAATGCATCTAACCAGTAATGGCCAGTTGTCCTAAGTGTTATGAAGTAAACAAAAATGGGCCCAAATCAAGAACAACGGAGAGGGACTTACTTTACATAGGGTAAGTTGGGAAGCTTTCTCTAAGGAGATGATATTTAAGCTGATTCCTAAGAAATGAGAAGCTAGCTATGTGAAAGGAGGGTCAGGAGCTTTCTAAGCAGAGTGAATAGCATATGCAAAGCCTTTGAAGAAGGGAAAATGTGCCTTTTTGGTGGGGGGGGCGGAGAAGAAGAAGGCCATTATGACTGAAGCCTGGCCGATGAGATGCAGAGGGTTAGAAGGTGTCAGAAAGGTGAGAGGGGCCTGGTCATACAGGCCCACAGTTGAGGGCATTTGGACCTAATTCTAAGTTCAAAGCAAGGGAGTGACAGGTCTTAACATTTTAAAAAGATTGCTTTTGTTGTGGTAAGGAGAATGGGTCAGAGGCAAAAAGAGTCAAAGTTCTTTGGGAGGGAGAGACCAAGAGAGAATGATGAGTTGCATAAGGGGGAATAGAAGCATTTAAAGAAGTGACATTTACATTGGGTCTTCAAAGAGAAATATGAACTGGGGTGTGGGAGAGCTGCAAGAAGACCAGTCGGGCAGAGGGAACAGCAGGAGTAAAGGCAGGGGGAGGTGTGTGTGGTCCATACCAGGAAAGCTGTAGAGGTGGTGTGGTAGGGGTCTCCCTCCAGACCCTGCGTCCCCTTCACTGTTCTGTGGGTAATTACCTTCACACATAATTTTTAAAAACAATTAAACTGCCCTGCTATAAAATACAGGGGAAGTTAAGCAGAAATATGTGATTTAATGTGTAATTAATCAAGCGTGACTATACTGGAAGTCATAACGAACTAATCAGATGCTTGTACTTACAAGGAAAAGGTTCAGTTTTGAAGAATTAAGATAAAATTCCATAGAATATTTCCAAAATTGTATATTTCACATTTTGAAATGAGGCTAAGTGAGTATATTTGTATCTATAGGTGTAGAGTCACCACTATGAGATAATAGAAGCACAGACTGATACTGGTGTATATACTGCTGACCCAAACGCAGTGAGTTTCAGTGCTGTTGGTGGTCTGGTTTTCAAAATGGGTAACAACTCCTGGTAAAGCTGCAAAAACACAAGTACAATCCTCCCTTGACTTATTTAGTAATTATGTTTCGGGAAAACTCAGTATGTATTAAAAACATGCCAAAGATCCTTTGATGATATTTGAAATGGAGTTGGAGTCCTACTCTCAGAGAATTAAAATCAAATTTTTTAGTGGTATGAAAACTGTGCAAGATACAGAACCTTTCTTCGTTGTGTTGAGCTCATCCCTGACCTCTATCCACTGAGTACCAGTAGCACCCTCCTTCCACTTGTTATGACAGACAGGAATCTGTGCGTGTTTTGTAACAGTACTGTCAAAAGGACAGTTATATCCCTTAGTTTCCACATATAAAAATGGGTAAAATGGATATATCTACCGTCAATCTCATAAGGATTAAAGGAGATAATACACATAAAATGTTAGTATTGGGGTCTGGTCTACTATAAGAATCCAGTAACCAGATGGTGGTAACTTGTTAGCAATTGAAAATATGGGTCTAGTCATAAAGGGGAGAGACTCTGTTAGGACTCAAGATAAGGCTTGGGAGTCATGTAGACAAGTTGATTTAAACATTGTAAAATGCCAGACAGAAACGAAATAAGATTCAGTTTAAGAGGGATAAATGTAGGATCCCATGGCTTTTTCCTACAATCTATTAATAAGTCAAGGCTGAAGAGATAATGGCTAGTATGGCTAGACCACAGTTCATAAGAAAAAGGCAGGCAAGCCAAGATTAGCCATGGTATAATTCAGTTGCTTAAACTGTCTGATGGTACATGAATGGTATAATGTCCGGGTCATGGAATGCTGCAGTCCCATAGACAGGGTTTCATGTAGGCTGTGCCTAGGGTTGGGGAGTCAGGCTTAAGAGAGCTGTTGACAAAGGTAGTTGAGAAGACAGCAACTGGAGGGAAAAGTTAATGCTACTGAGTTTAGGTATAAAAAAAAGAAAAGGCATGACAGTTTTTCAGATAATTTAAAGACAGCAATTTTTGGCAGAAGAGAAAGTAAACTTGTCTGTAGAAAGCAACTCTACAACCTTCTTCTGTGAGTTACACGAAAGCAAATATTTTGTAGTAAGCAGTTAAAAAAATTCAACCAAATAAATTCGAAGACCTGATTGGCTTTATTATGAGACTGACGCGCTGCCTACTGCGCTAAGGAGGCACCTCTGATTGGCTTTATTAAACAAATCAGGCAGCGTCCCATCTAGCAAGTAGAGGAGAGCTACAAAATGGAAGGTTTTTATAGGGAGAAGGCTGGGGCAAGAAGTTATTAGCAAAGGTAAAGAAAGGATTGATTCAGGTAAGATCACCTTCCCTTGGTGGAAAGGGCATGGGGTTTTATCAAGCATATTACCTCAGCTTCCTTTGGGTGTGGGGGTGGGGATGGAGAAGGAGATGGCCCATGTGACAGATTACCTCATTGGTGCTGACCAGAAAATTCCTGACCCACTAATTAAGACTGTTTCTGGGAGAGGTTGAACTGCAATTAAGTTAAATATTAAGCCCTAGTTTGGTGACATGGCCTAGCATAAGTGACTCCATCCTTGCTCTGCAGTTTTCTTTTTAACACAGTCAGCCAGACACTTGATTGTTCTTTTCAGCGATGGTGTCAAATAGAATTTTATGGATATAGATGATTTCTAGACTTTTCCAACTGTTGAGGTGGGTGTGGGAATAGACTCTAGGGTAGATCACCCCACCAATCACCTTTATTAATTTCACTGTTCCCAGCAAGACTCAAGGTAGATTCCTTCTGCGCCCACTTTGATTTCAGACATTTGACTGTCTATAGGTAGCTAAACACAATTGGCAAGAAAGCCTCAACTCTCAAGAGTCTGGGCGTGGGGTGAGTAGGGGCACAAAATATGTACACTAAATGCTATTTTCTGACAAATTTCCTTTTTTTCAGCCTTTGGTTTTCCTAACCAATTTGCGGCTGAATTTAGGTGGTTTAGGTCACCCTGATCTAATCATTCCAAAATAATTTTTCCTTTTTTGTCTTTACTGTCAGGAAAGCTTCTTGCCAGTTTCTCATATAACCCTATCCCCCATAGGAAAATCTTCCTTCTGTGATTCTTTCTAAAGCAGTGCTCTAGAACAGAGTTTCTCACAGGGGTCAGTCCATTGACTCCCTCAGTTTATGTGAAATTGTGTATATGTGTGCATTTCTCTGAGGAGAGGGGTGTTGGCACTCATTAGATTCCTAAAGGAGTATAAGAATCACTTACACAAGCCTCTTCTTTGGTAAGGCAAATCTCTTTTGCTTCTACATTTCATTCAGCTGCCTTTAGTTAAATTCCAAACTGAGGTGTGGTAGATTGTTCAACAAGGGCCAGAATTAATTGGAAGCCTCTTCTAGGTTCCCTGCTTGGACCAAGAGCCTTTCATTAGTGATTGTAGAGCACCTTCTGCTCACTTCTGTCAGAGCACTTGCCACATGATGTGAGTTGATTTATGGGACCATCTTCTGTTATTAGATTTGAAGGGTAGCCCTGTGTTGTGTTAGTTTTTGTATTCCGAACACGGAGCATCATACCAAGACCAGAACCATTTACCCATAATAAGCCAACATTCTTCTTTCTGTCCCAAGCAACAAATGTTTGAAGCACTTACTCTGAGCCAGGTATTATGTTAGGCATTGGGAATACAGAGGTAAGCTCCCTCCATGGAGCTTACGGGCATACCCAGAGGGACATGATCTTTGCCGCTCCTTGGAGCAGCTGTGTGTGAGCCATGTGCAGATGCATTTACAATAGCACTGACCTTACAAAAAGTCCCCCTTTGTAACAGACATTAGTTTTATGCACATAGTCCACGACTTTCAATACTCAAAACAAAAATGAAAATGCTTTTTCTAGTCTTCCTCAAAACCACCCATTAAATGTCTCTCCAAAATCCTTTCTCTTTGACTACAGCTGTGAATGGTTTGTCTCTAAAAATAGAGAATGTAGATGGAAGATACTGATAAAAGAAGGGTCAGCATTTATGCCCAGGTTCTGCACATAGAAGTGTTTTTTGTTTTGTTTTATTTCTTAAAACTCAATAGGAAAAATTCATGATTTAAAAAAACAAATAGGGGCGCCTGGGTGGCTCAGTTGGTTAAGTGTCTGCCTTCTGCTCAGGTCATGATCCCAGGGTCCTGGGATGGAGCCCCGCATCAGCACGGAGTCAGCTTCTCCCTCTACCCCTCCCCACCCCCCCCACTCATGTTCTCTCTCTCTCAAATGAATAAAATCCTTTAAAAAAAAAAAAAGAAAAGAAATAGAGGGGCCCGTGGCTGGCTTAGTCAGAGGAGCAATGACTCTTGATCTCGGGGTCATGAGTTCAAGCCCCACATTGGGTGTTGTAGATATTACTTAAAGAAATAAAACTTAAAGGGGCGCCTGGGTGGCTCAGATGGTTGAGCGTCTGCCTTCGGCTCGGGTCATGATCCCAGGGTCCTGGGATCGAGTTCCGCATCGGGCTCTCTGCTCCTTGGGAGCCTGCTTCTCCCTCTGCCTCTCTCTCTGTGTCTCTCATGAATAAATAAATAAAATCTTAAAAAAAAAAAAAAAAAAGAAAGAAAACTTAAAGAAAAAAAACAGAAATAGAGGCAAACCTCTGTGTCTGGTTCACTAGTATGTTCTTTTTCTTTTCTAGCTTATACATACTATAATTTATGGATTTGAGTTTATGTCACACTACATTTATAGTTTTCCAATTTTTATTTAAAAGCAGGAAGCCTGGGCACCTGGGTGGCTCTGTCGGTTAAGCGTCTGCCTTCAGCTCAGGTCATGATCCCAGGGTCCTGGGATCGAGCCCTATATTGGGCTCCTTGTTCAGCATGGAGTCTGCTTCTCCCTCTCCCACTGCCCCTCCCCCTCCCCCTGCTCATGCTCACTCACTTTCTTTCTCTCTCTCAAATGAATAAATAAAATCTTAAAAAAGAAAAACAGGAAGCCCCTTATTCTAAACTAAACAAGAGCAGAACAGTTTGTTGAAAAAGCAAGAGGCTTTGCTGCTACCCCCTGGTCCCTAAGGGGATGCCAGGGATCCTGGTTTGAGAACTGCTGGACTAGATGGTATTTATGGGTCAGTAGTTGACTAGGGCATGATTTGTCCACAGAACCAGGCATAAGGAGAGCCAAGTCAAGAGCGCTGTGCTGTCTCTGTTTTAAAGTTCATTTCACTTAAGGAGTTCATGACTTTGGGGAGCATAGCAAAAGTCACGTATGGATATATGTATTTCAGTACTGTATGTATGCAGTCCCTACCTGGAGGCTCTGATTTAGTAGGTGTGAAATAAGACTCCAGCATCTGTAGTTTTAAATGACTCCATTAACTTAGGAGAAGGCTTTTTTAATGTCACTAGAGTGTAAAAAGTTAATGCACTAGTTATACCTAGAAATATCTGCACTGCTTAGAGAAAATATGGCTTTCTGGCTTCCTGAGTTGAGCTTCAGAGACATTTTTATTTTTATATTTTCTTACAGCTTTTTAGGTTTTTATTTTAATTCTAGTTAGTTGACATACAGTATAATATTAGTTTCAAGTGTACAATATAGTGGTTCAGTAATTCCATATATCACGGATGCTCATGCAAGTGCATTCCTTAATGAGTTACATTTTAACTTTTAGAATACATGACATAACATTCTACTCCTCTCATCGGAGACGTTTTAAAAAACTTCTGTTTCCATTTCACTATGGTTCCTGCTACCTGAGTGAAACACTCTTCCTCTAGATATATGCATAATTACGTCTGTTGTTTATTTTCTCCCTCCAACCTCTAAAATGTAAGCTTCGCTTGGGTGGACATATTTGTCTTTCTTATTCACTGATTCATCACAAGCTTCTAGAACCAGTCAGTAAATATTTGTTGAATAACTACTAATAGTGAGGTACGTCAGGTATGTTATTGGTTTAAAAGATTTCTTGGATTGCTCTGGAAGCCTAACTTCCTCCATCTATAGCATTTTCTATAAAAGAGTATTCCAACTACCGAAAAGCAGATGTGCAAATGAAAATGTGTAACCTTACCATACAGCATATTTGGTTGGTTCTTGACAGACTGTAACTTTATTTTCAAAACAGGATGTGATATGGTCTGACTTCGGGTTTCCTGGAAGAAATGGACAGGAAAGTACATTGTGGATCGGCTCCATGGGGGCCCATACGCCCTGTCATCTGGACTCCTATGGTTGCAACTTAGTATTCCAGGTACAAGGAAGGTAATGCACAGGTGCATGCATGAGAGAGAGAGAGAGAAAGTGTGTGTGTGTGTGTGTGTGTGTGTGTGTGTTGCACAGGAAGAGCAATGAGGATCAGGCAGGTGGCCCCCAAGGTTTAGTCCCAGCTCTACCCTGTCAGCCTGCCTCATGACCAAGACCAATCTGTTAACCTCTGGTTCGATTTCCTCCTTTTTGAAGTAAGGGGAATAGTTCAAATGATGGTTTCCACATGTGTCTCTCACTCATGATCAGGATTACCTTCAGAAACTTGATCGTAGAGCTCCAGGATTCCACTCCCAGTTCAGCTAGACAGTTGTCTGCTTAGCTGTGTTATGTAAGAGTCTGCATTTGTAGTTTTCAAAATTCTGTTTAAAAGCAGGAAGACCCTTTCTTCAAATCTAAATAAACAAGAGTGGAGCAGTTTGTTGGAAGAAAGAGGCTTTGCTGCTACCTTCAGGCCCCTGAGGAGATGCCAGGGGTCTGGTTTGGGAACCACTGAATGAGATGGTATTTATGGCCCCTTTCAAGTCTAAATTTCAGTCTGTGTCTACATGTAGACACAATGCAGTATTTTATTACTTTAGGTAAGTTCTTCTCCATCTGTCTGTGGACCCTAAGATATATAAGGGTAGGTCAGGAAATACTTTGATAGTCCCTGGTTCCAGGATTTCCATGAGAGTTTACATGTTTCTTTTAGTTGGAGGATGTACTCAGAATGTTATATGTATAGCCTTCTTTTCTTCCAGTTAGTGATGCTTGAGTCTCCTTTCCTGGCCTTTTGGAACATTTATAGGACAGTACAGAGGGAAAAGCAGAAATGGCCATTTCCTAGTTCTCAGACCCTTTAGACATGACAAGGATTATGAGTGGATCCAAAAGAAACAGTGAGTAAGCATGTGAATAGATTTCACATGTGAAGTATTTTGAAAACTATAAAATGGTATAAGACAGTCCACTTCTGGATTCATTAAGTCCTTATTAAAGGGTCTAGGACGTTTCAGGTGCATTATTACGTGTTGTGGATGCCACAGTGAATCAAGTGTCCATGGTCCTTGCCCTTAGGGAGTTAATAGTCTGAATCTTAAACTTGGTAAGAGAGGTATCCTTGTAAGCAGCTGTTTTCCATGTGTTCTGAATTGGGCAAGAAATTCAGTTGGGAAAACATTACCAAAAAATACCTGGGTTCTTTCTGTGACATAAAATTAATATAGCTTTATTTTAACTTTGTAATAGAGCATATTTTCTGGTCTCATAAAGCTCTGGAATAGTAAAATACCTATTCAGTAAATACTCATGGAGTAGGTACCATGTGTTAGAGTAGGAATGGAGGTGAATGAGTAGGACATGTCTCTGCCCTGAGAGAGTTTATAGTTAGAGTCCAGGCAAGCCCACAGGCAGTGTGATAGAAGGCAGAATGAGCATGCTCTTGAGGAAGGTTTCATAGAGCTGTGGAACTGAAAAGTAGGAGAGATACCATTTCTGCTAGAAAGATTAAGAAAGATTACAGAGAGGAGCTGCCATTTGTGATGGGCTTTGAAGGATGGGTGAAGGATGGGTCCCAAGACATGGGTGGGAGGAGCAGAGGGACCAGCATGAGCAGAGCCCTAGGAAAGCATGTGGTGTATAGAGAAGGAACCCTGTGAATGGTCCAGTGTAAGTTGTGCATTGCAAACAAAGGCATTAGGCAGGAAAGAGAGGTTGGAGCCAGAAGTTTACTTTCAGGCAAATAACCTCTTACTCTCTTTCAGCATGCAGGACAGTGAAATGTTTTTTGATTAGGGGATGACATGGTGATTGACCACCTTTTCTGATTAATAAAAGAAGGATGCATATGCAGTTGACCCTTGAGTAATGAGGGGATTAGGGGTACTGACCCCCACACAGTTGAAAGTCTGCATATAACGTTTGGCTCTGTAAAAACTTAACCACTAATAGCCTACTGTTGACTGGAAGCCTTACCAAGAACATAAATAGTTGATTAACACATATTTTGTATGTTATATGTATTATATACTATATTCTTACAGTAAAGTAAGCAAGAGATTCCTAGGTAGCGTAGTCGGTTGAGCGTCTGACTCTTAGTTTTGGCTTGGGTCATGGTCTCAGGGTCGTGGAATCCAGCCCTGCATCAGACTCAGTGCTCAGCCTGGAGTCTGCTTGAGATTCTTTCCCTCTCCCTCTCCTTTTGCCCCTCCCCCTGCTCACATGCCCACTCACTCACTCTCTCAAATAAATAAATAAAATCCTAAAAAAATAAAGTAAGCTAGAGAAAAGAAAATGTTATTAAGAAAATCATAAGGAAGAGAAAATACATTGACAGTACTGTACCGTATTGGAAAAAACATCTGCACATACGTGGACCCGTGCCGTTCAAACCCCATGTTGTTGAAGGGTCGACTGTATGTTACATTTTAAGTGGAGCAAAACAAATTGTATGGGATTGTTATCTTAATGGCTATTCCTGTAGGAATGCAGCCATGAGGCAGAGGTAGGAGCTGGCACCTGAAGAGGTCAGGCGCTCTGTGACCTAGTTCTGGGTCTACCACTAATCACTAACTAGTCCAGTGAATGACACTGAACCAGCACTGGGTCCCTTTTCCCCTACTTTGAAAGTAAAATTAGACTGATGATCTCTTAAGAGTTCTTCCAGCTCTGACATTCTAAACATAGTAAATGCCAAGAATTCTCCCAAACTTGTCATAGCTACGGTGGAATGGAGCAGCTCTATCTCTAAGGCAAAATAAGATTTTAGTATCTACTTCTTAGTTTGAAAATAGCAGCCAGCTGAAAGGCACATAGTGGTCCCACTGTAACTGCAAGGGGTCACTAGAGAGCTTTAAGCTTTCCTCAGAACTAGTTCTCTCCCTCTCCCTGCCCCTGCCCCTGTCCCTCTCTCTCTCTCTCTGCTTCCCCATTGTGTATTTTTGTCTATGTGTCTTCCTTTTTCAAACACTTCTCCCTTCTTTGCCTCAGATGTCCCCCCTCTATTGACTTGAAGTTTGGGTGTGTTCTGGTGTCTTGTGATTTAAGATTTATCATCTCCATTTTTCAAAGTTTTAAGTGACTGAAACATTTTATAGTTTTCTCTTTTTGAAAATTCGATTATACCACTTTTTAGTTGGGTGGCATCATTTGTGCATTTCTCTTGCTTATGGATTGACTTAACACAGGTTTGACTTAAGGAATTTACAACCCAAACTGGGAGAAGTCTGGAAACTATTTGGTGGATAGCAGTATGGGTGGCTTCTCTGCAGAAGATAAGAATCCAGATATTTGAAAGGGAGGGATTATTCAGGTATCTCTAGAATCAGGGACAGAATCGACTTAGGAGGAGGTAGACTTTGATTTGAGATAAGAAAGAATGATCTGAAGGGGCACCTGCACCCCAGTGTTTATAGCAGCAGTGTCTACAATAGCCAAACTATGGAAGGAGCCCAGATGTCCATCGACAGTTGAATGGATAAAGATGTGGTATATATATACAATGGAATACTACTTAGCCATCAAAGAAAATGAAATCTTGCCATTTGCAATGATGTGGATGAAACTAGAGGATATTATGGTAAGCGAAATAAGTCAATCAGAGAAAGACAGTTATCATATGATCTCTCTGATATGTGGAATTTAAGAAACAAAACAGAGGATCATAGGGGAAGAAGGGAAAAATAAAATAAAACTAAATTAGAGAGGGAGACAAACTGTAAGAGACTCTTAACCATAGGAAACAAACAGGGTTTCTGGAGGGGAGGTGGGTGGGGGGTTGGGGTAACTGGGTGATGGGCATTAAGGAGGGCATGTGATGTTAATGAGCACTGGATGTTATATGCAACAGATGAAGAACTGTACTCTACATTAGAAACTAATGATACACTATATGTTAACTAATTGAATTTAAATAAAGTAAGTTAAAAAAAAAAAAAAAGAAAGAATGATCTTAGAAACTAGATCCTGTCCCAGCTTCAGGGCATCAGGAGATATCCACTGGCTGCTGCCTTATCTCCACCAGGTGTCTGCATAGGAGATTCCACTACTGAGAGATGAGCCAGGTGACCACTGAGATGAGATTGCTCCTATATTCCTTTATGGGTTGAATGAAAATGAAGACTTAGCTGCTGCCTTCTTAGATGTTTTATCTCAAGTTCAGAGTACTAACTTGTATCTTATTTTTTTAATTAGGAAAAGATGGCATCTCTTTCCTCCCGAAGACACTCCTTTCCTTTATCCAACAAGAATCCCTTATGAAGAATCTAGTGTGTTCAGTAAAATCAATGTTGTCAATCCTGATTTAAAACGTTTTCCTCAGTTCTGCAAAGCTCGAAGACATATGGTTACACTAAACCCAGGACAGGTAATGGGCGCCTTAAAACATTGATGACCTGTCAGTGCGTGCCCCAGCTATAAATTTTCATGTCCTTATACCACACGCCTCCCCACGAATACAAATGAGAGTGATTTTCTTCCCTGCTGCTCTCTGCTATTAGAAGGCTTCAGACGCAAACTTCTCAGCTTCACAGGTCATGGAACTATGGGAAGAGGGAATATAGCTCTTTCTACTGGTGAAGAGGAGAATGACTTTGGAGGAAAACAAGAACTCACAGTCATTTTTTTTTTTAAAGATTTTACTTATTTATTTGAGAGAGAGTGCTAGAGAGCATGAGCCGGTGTGGGGGAGCGGCAGGGGGAGGGAGACAAGCAGACTCCCCACTGAGCAGGGAGCCCAGACATGGCCAGATCCCAGGACCCTGAAATCATGACCTGAGCCAAAGACAGACATTTAACTGACTAAGCCACCCAGGTGCCCCACACAGTCAATTTTTAGTAAGGTTAAGAGAAAGTGTCAAGGCATGGGTATTTGAGCACCTCTGGAACATCTGTTTGCAATTAGTATCTTTTCAACTATACTAGAACCCAGACACGTAAATGCAGGTGGGAATGCATCTAGGTGGTGGGACAACAAAGGCAGAATGAACTGAGAATGTTTTGCGTTAAGCAAGCGTGGATGTTCCTTTTATAAAGGATTGTCTCTGAAACATTTCCAGCTGTCCAGTGGAGAAAATCACCTCTACAACATTGGCATTTGCTGTCTGATATTTTATTAACGATATGAAAGTTTTTCTTAGTCTCTTAAGGAGATTTTATTCCCTCAATCATTCCTCTCCCCCTGCCTGTTTTCCTTCCCTTTTACTGGCCCTTTTCTTGCTTCCTTCACATATGAGTGCTCCAACTCAAATAATTTAACTTGAGCAACTTGCTTCAACCTGTTAGCTGTCACTCCCCAGGCACCTGTCCCCCAGCCTCTGACAAGCCCTCATCTATTTTATATCTCTATAGATTTACCTAATTCGAACATTTCACTCACGATCAGTCGTACAAGTGGCCTTCTGTGTCTGCCTTCTTTCACATACCGTAATGCTGCAGAATGTTATCAGGACTCCATTCCTTTTTATGGCTGAATGTATTTCATTGTTACGCATATACATTTTGCTTATCCATTCATCAGTTGATAGGCATTTGGGTTGTTTCCACTTTTTGGCTATTATGAAGAATGTTGCCATAGATGGTGGGGTACCAGTTTTTGAGTGAAGGTAGTTTTTCAGTTCCCTTGGTTATATACCTAGGAGTGAAATTGCTGGGTCCTGTGGTAACTCTCTGTTTAACTTTTTGAGGAATTGTCCAGCTGCTTTCCATAGCAGCTATGCCATTTTACATTCCCACGAAGGAATGTGTGAAGGTTCTGATTTCTTTACCTCCTCACCAACACTTGTTATTTTCCATTATTCCTACTATTATCATAGCCATTCTAGTGGGTGTGACATGCTTGGTAATTCATTTTTTCTTCTATTTTAATAGCCAGATTTGAATATGTGGTTCTGTCTGTTGTATCACTGTTCCTTACATCCTGCTCGTTCTTTAATCTACCAACAACTGGCTCCCTCTCTTACCACTGTACTAAAAGTATAATCTGATGGGACATATATGAACTCCTAATGACTAAATGCAGTAGCCCTTCTTAGGGCTCAGTTCTCCTAAAAGGTGCTCTATTCCCAACTCCTAGCTCCCCCTTGCTCATAGCAAGTGCCACCCATTTTCTAAATCTGAGGCCCCAAAGCTTTGGATCATCCCATCTGCTCTGCTCAAACTTCCATAGGTACTAATCTCATACTGAGTCTGGACAATTGCAATCCTTCTTGACTCTGGCTGTTGGCTTTTGTTTATTATACCTTCCTGTTTAGATCTTAACATTTAATAGTTGGACCACTATAAGGATCTCCTATCCTTCCCAGACTCTACCATAATGTTGCTATTTTAACCATCCCCTTACTAAAAATTTCTTAGTGGGGCACCTGGGTCATTCAGTCAGTTAAGCATCTGACTCTTGATTTCAGCTCAGGTCGTGAGCTCAGGGTTGTGAGATTGAGCCCTGCATCAGGCTTCACGCTGAGCATGGAGCCTGCTTAAGAGTCTCTCTCTCCCTCTCCCTCTGCCCCCCCCACTCCCTCTCAAAAAAAAAAAAAAATTCTTAGCAACTCCTTAATGCTTACAGAATAAAATGCAGATTCTTTATTCTGAATTCAGGGCCCTCCACTGGCCCTAACCAACTCTCCCACCTTATCTCCCATTGCCCCATCTGCAACAGTAAGACCTACCTACTTGCTGTCCCTCAGCAGTCCCACCGCCCTTGCTGGCACTACGTCTCCCTCCTGGCATGTCCTCATTCTTTGCTCTGTCTACATTCTCTCCTAACCCTGGGTCAGACCACACTTCATCCATACCAGGCTTCCCCTGCCCTCCCTGGTTCATGCCTGTGTCTCCCACTTCTGAGGTTCCCTAGCACCAGTGTCTGCTCCTTTGAGTCACCACTTACCCAGTGCCCTCTCTCTATGTACTGTTTCTTCATTGGCTCGATTTTACACCATGAGAAGACAAACTACTTCCTCTGGTTTTACCTGTGCCCTTTCTCAGAATGCATACAACTGTTTTTCAGTGGAAAGGAGGAAAAATTAGAATCTCAGAGTCCTTTACTAAGATTTAGATGCAGGCAGAGCAGGTCCAGGATTAAGGAGAGTAGAAGTTGGAGAAGCTGGTGATATCCTTTGTGGAACATGTGAACTTGTTGGATAAAAAGAAAGGGATTATGAGTTTGTTTGTTTTTTTTTCTTGTTTCTGTTTCCAACGGCAATATTGCTATAAATTCATATGTATTCCTAGCATTTTCGATTAGAGTCCAACGTGCTATTCTTGTGCTAACTTACTTCTTGTTTGCTTTTCAGGTTCTTTTTGTTCCCAGACACTGGTGGCATTACGTAGAATCCATTGATCCTGTCACTGTCAGTATAAACTCATGGATTGAGCTGGTACTTTTTTTTTTTTTTAATAAATGTAATCCCTGCTTTTAAGATACATATAGCCTGTCTATAAAACTTGTGATTAATTTTAACCAATACTCCAGTACTACTTTGGTTTGATATGTTATAATTTATGTATTCAGTACTCTGTTAATGGGTGTTTAGGTTGGAATTAGGATTTTCAGTGATGCACCATTCTCTTTCCTTTAAGGGCACACCATGGGCCCTGATGTTGGTGTGCAGGGTCTTCTCCCTTAGCTGGTATTGTTAAGAGAACGGTGTCGGGCCTGTCTGGATCTGCTGTGTATGTCCCACGTTGCCAGTCCTGTCCACGCCCAGATAGGCTGGAGATTAACTGCTTCTTGGTTCAGGGCCCTTATTACTAATTGCACAATTCTCAGTCCTGCCTTCTACCTCTTCTCAAAGTAGAGTCTTTGCTAGAATTTTATCATTTCATTTCTGCCAGGAAATGAAGGAGGCCTTTTCCCTGCAATATGCTGTTTAATCCCGGTTGCCTGCTCTACTTGACAACTAACATGGCTGCCCAGTGAGGTTCAACCCGGGCTTTCATGGCACCTGTGCCTCTTCAACCAGAGGCTTTGATGGCAGAGGTTTTGATGGCATCTCTGCTGTCCTGTACACAAAGCCTGATTGCATCTCTCCTCTCCCTTTGGCTGCTGCTTCCTCCCCTCGGGCTTTCCTTACCCTTTGGTAACGGGGAGGGCTTTGGCATGGGTGGACCATCAGGGAGACTGTAACAGGAAGCTGCACTATCTGGGCTTCAAGAAGACGTGTCGCCCTTGGGGATTAGGTGAGCGGTATGGCGGGAGATCAGTGGACTCAGTTACTCAGTTAGTTACTTAGCTACTGGTAGCATGCTGAATTGTAGTTGGAGCAAATGTCAAGATACAGTCCAGTCCCAGTCCAAAGTCAGTTCTACAGTAGTCCTGATGGTGCTTCGCTTCTCAAGGTAGCTCTTCTCATTGTTACACAGCGGAGCTATCACCTGCCTGCTTGTAACTGTACCCATTATTTCTGACACTATACCCAATTTTTTTTTTTTTTAAATATTTGACGATACCTTCCATGTGTCCCTTTAAACTTTTCTTTCCCGGGCTCAAAACTTCTGGTTTCTTTCTTTTTTTTTTTTTTAAGATTTTATTTATTTGACAGAGAGAGACACAGTGAGAGAGGGAACATAAGCAGGGGAAGTGGGAGAGGGAGAAGCAGGCTTCCCGCCGAGCAGGGAGCCTGATGCGGGGCTCGATCCCAGGACCCTGGGATCATGACCTGAGCCGAAGGCAGACGCTTAATGCCTGAGCCACCCAGGCGCCCCACCTCTGGTTTCTTTAATGATGTTTTTTTATATGACTTTTTTTTTCAGACTCTTCACCATCTTGATCATAAACTTTGGAACTATGTAGGTTTAAGTTATAGGTCTGTGCCTTTGTTAGCTGTCAAACCTGGATGGTCAGTTCATCTCATCAAGCCTAAGTCTCCTTGCTTGCAGAATAGGGATTATAACTGCACCCACTCCAGTGGTATATCATCTAGTGCCTGGCACATAAGAAATGTTTAAAGGCAGAAACTGCTAATGAGGAGGAAGAACTATTATGTCAAGAGTAGCCCTCTTGTATCATATGATCTCACTGATATGAGGAATTCTTTTTTTTTTTTTTTTTTTTAAAGATTTTATTTGACAGAGAGAGACAGCGAGAGAGGGAACACAAGCAGGGGGAGTGGGAGAGGGAGAAGCAGGCTTCCCACAGAGCAGGGAGCCCGATGCGGGGCTCGATCCCAGGACTCTGGGATCATGACCTGAGCCGAAGGCAGACGCTCAACGACTGAGCCACCCAGGCGCCCGATATGAGGAATTCTTAATCTCAGGAAACAAACTGAGGGTTGCTGGAGTGGTGGTGGGTGGGAGGGATGGGGTGTCTGGGTGATAGACATTGGGGAGGGTATGTGCTATGGTGAGCGCAGTGAATTGTGTAAGACTGATGAATTGCAGACCTGTACCTCTGAAACAAATAATACATTATATGTTAAAAAAAAAAGAAGAAGAAGAAGAAGAAGAAGATAGGAGGCAGGGAAAAATGAAGGGGGGGAGCTCGGAGGGGGAGACAAACCATGAAAGACTGTGGACTCTGAGAAACAAACTGAGGGTTCTAGAGGGGAGGGGGGTGGGGGGATGGGTTAGCCTGGTGATGGGTATTAAAGAGGGCACGTTCTGCATGGAGCACTGGGTGTTATACTCAAACAATGAATCATGGAACACTCCATCAAAAAAAAAAATTTAAAAAAAAAAGAGTAGCCCTCTTAATGTATAAATACCAGGAGGCCTCAGTTCATGGAATATAAGGTTTCTACCTGACATGATTTAGGTCCTCAATTTCTTCAGTGCTGCTTAGAATATTGCATTAGCTTTTTTAGGAACCTTATCTTGCTTTGGTTTATACTCAGCTTGAGAATATCCCTGCTTTTTTCCACATGGTCAGCTGCCGCGTCAGGTTGCCCTCCATTGTGAAGCTGTAAAGCTGGTCCTTGAAACCCACATCCCACACTTCACAGTCCCCTCTCTTGGCTTTCATCATGTTCATTGGGGTGAGCATTCCAGCTTGCCAAGGTCATTTTGAATTTGATTCTCTTCTGTGTTTTTAGTAAACTCCTTCAAGCGGGCCTGTGCCCTTTTGATATGTCCTCATTTGTCTTGGAATGTATCCTTGCTTTCTAATACAAGATGATACCCCAGGATTGCCTTGGACTTTCCCTGCTTCCAACTTGGAGGTTGATAATTTCTGCAGGTGGTCATGGTTCCTTTTAGTGGGGAAGGGTATTTAGAAACTGAGATTGGGGCTCTAAGGCTGTTGTTCATTGCTATTGGCGTGTTGCTGTTTCCAGATCTATAAATGATAAAGCTAGAATGTGATATAGATAGATAGATAGATAGATAGATAGATAGATAGATAGATAGACATGGATATATTTATAATTCTAATTCAAGGTTAATATTATAGGTTTTTTCCTTATTTGTTTCTGTATTTTTATTTTTATTTTATTATTATTATTATTATTTTTGAAGATTTTATTTATTTACTTGACAGAGAGAGACACAGTGAGAGAGGGAACACAAGCAAGGGGAGTGGGAGAGAGAGAAGCAGGGAGGCCAATGCGGGGCTCGATCCCAGGACCCTGGGATCATGACCTGAGCCGAAGGCAGATGCTTAACGACTGAACCACCCAGGCACCCCTTATTATTTTTATTTTTATCTCTTCTCTTACACTGAAAATCAGGATCAATCCTAACAGTAACATCTACTTATTTGCTATATTCTCCTATATATATATGTATGTATATAGGAGAATATAGCAATATATAAATATTTAAATATTTAATATTAATTATTTTTTTAAAAATTCATTTTCTTTAAATAAATAAAATTTATCTATTTGTAAAAATTAATTATTTAATTATTAATATTAATTAGTAATTAATATTAAATATTATAAATAAATATGTATATATTTTTTGGAGGGGAGGGCAGAGAGAGAGAATCTTAAGCAGGCTCTGCTTAAGCAGAGCCTGACACGGGGCTCAATCTCACAACCCTGAGATAATGACCTGAGCCGAAATCAAGAGTTGGACACTTAACTGACTGAGCCACCCATGTGCCCCACCCATATATTTTTTAAGATATCAAATTTACAATTCCAGAATTCCAATATTATTATTACTAATCATAAAACTTGCAAATAAAGTTTAAGATTTCTTTGTGATCCTTTTTATCATTAGACTATATCCCACTGAGGGGCTACAAAGTACTGTGTTCAGAAATCATTGTGAAGGGATTCTTTTCACTTGTGGTTATGTTACTAATTTTAGGTAGGTTTGTTTGTTTTAGTTTGTTTTCAGCATTAGGATTTACTTTTTTTCCTATTTTGACTTCATTTAATATTTTGAACATGTAAAACATTTAACTTGTTAAAATGATATTAAAAGTCTCCTTTATATAGAGAAGTCTCCTTTTCATCTCTGTCTCCTCCACTCCATCCCTCTCCCCCACAACCCCCCCCCCCGACCCCCTACCACCCCACCACAGGGCTCTGTTTTTATTCATTTAGTTTGTCACTCTAGTGTGTCTTCTTTGTAAACATATATGTAAATAATTAAGTAAATAAATAAAGATATTTGTGTATGACCTTATATGTGAATAAGTATAAACTTTTATGTATTTGTTTCATATGCTTATTCATACATAGTCATTCATATTTCCTCTCCTTTCTTACACAGAAAGTAATAAACTACTGTTCTGCACCCTGCTTTCTTCACATTACAATACTATTCTGAATTTGACAAATAATAGTACAGAGAAATTTTCACTTTCTTTCCAACAGCTGTGTAGTATCCCACTATATGGGTACTCCATCCTTTATTCCCTGGTTCCCATGTGGATGGATATTGCGTTATTTCTAATCTTTTGTAATTAGAAATAATGCCAGTGAATAATGTTGTGCATATGTTGTTCTGTATTTGCTGGAAGAGTGTCTTTGGGGAAGGTCTTAAAAGTGAGTTCGCTTTAATTTTGTTAGGCTTTGCCAAATTCCACTTCACAGTGATTGTGCCATTTTGCATTTCCATCAGTAGCATATGAGTGTGCTTCTTTCCTCCATAGCCTCATCACCAGGATGTATTGTTGAACTTTTTAGCTTCTGATTTTTGAATCATAGCTAGAAAAACCTTTCCCTCTTCCAGGTCATAAAGGAATTCACCAATGTTTTCTTTTAGTTTGGATTGTTTCATTTTTTTACATTTGGGTCTCTCATCCATTTAGAGGTTTTTACTAGTGTATGGTGTAAGGTTGAGATCTATTTTTATTTTTACCAAATGACAATAGAATTGTCAGGGACATCATTTATTTTAAAGTCTGTCTTTTCTGTGGTGATTTGAAATACTGCCTTAATCATATACTAGATATCTATGTGTACTTGGGGTCTGTTTCTTCCACTGGCCTTTCTTCACATTCTTTCAATACTTCCACCCTGTTTTATTTAGAGAGGTCTTATAGAATGTTTTTAGTATCTGTAGGGCCAGAAACCTTTTCTTTTCCTGGCTCTTCTTGAATTGGTTTTGTTGTTGTTGGTTTTTTTTTGTATGAGCTTTAGAATCAATTTGTCTAGCTTCAGGGAAAAAAAGATTGATATTTTTTATTCCATTTATATTAAATTTTATATGAGCTGTATGGTGTTGAATTGTCCTATCCAGCAATGAGATACCTTTCTTTTCATCCAAGTCTAGTTGTCTTTGTTTCAGGAGTGTTTTAAAGTTTTCCTCACATTGGATTTGCACATTTCTTTTAAACGTTTATTCCTGGGCATTTCATCTTTTTTGGCTGCTGTGGTTAAGTGAGGTGGGTCTTCTCTTCCATTATATCATCTGAGTGGATATTGTTTGTATATATGAAGGCTATTGATTTTTGTGTTAATTTGAATTATTTTTTTGAGTGTTGTGATTTTTTTATTGACTTTTCTTGGGTTTTCAGATTTCTCTCAGATTATCTGAAAATTAAGATACTTTTACCTCTTCCTTTCCAATTTGTTTTCCTCTGTCTTATTTTCCTTTGTCTAATTACATTGGCTAATATGTCTAGATCAATAATAAATAATAATGGAGATAGTGGGCATCCTTGTCTTTTTCTGATTTTAGAGAGAAATCTCTAGTGATTTTTCTTTTTTTTTTTAAGATTTTATTTATTTATTTGACAGAGAGATAGAGAGCACAAGTAGGCAGAGTGGCAGGCAGAGGGAGAGAAGGAGAAGCAGGCTCTCCGCTGAGCAGGGAGCCCGACATGGGGCTCTATCCCAGGACCCTGGGATCATGACCTGAGGCAAAGGCAGCCGCTTAACTGACTGAGCCACCCAGGCGCCCTCTAGTGATTTTTCTTTAAGTGAAATGCTGGATTTGTGAGTGAACTGTATATATATTTTATCATGTTAAGTATCTGTCAATTCATTACTTTTTTTGTTTTTTATCCAGAAAAGGTGTTAAATTTTATTGAATACCTTTTAAGCATTGATGGAGATGATCATATATAATATTCCTCTTTAGTAAATATCTGGGATTTGAGTAAATTAAATCAATGGATTTCCTAGAATTGATTGAACCATCCTTAATTTCTGGAACAAATCCCACTTGGTTGTGATGTATTATTTCTTAATGTACTATAGAATACCACTTGTTCATACTTTATTTAGATTTTAATTTACCTGGCCTCAAGAGTCTGAAAGCCTTCACTATGGTCTTTTTAGAAGCTTGTTTTATGCCATTTTTTTCAGCTGTCTCTCACAGAATTTTCCAAAGGATTGGTGTCATTGAGTAAAAACAAGTTATGAGGTAGTACTTACAAATTTGGTACCTAAGGACTTGATGCTGACTTAAAGTGGATGATCGCCAAATCAGGACTCTCATTCCTTCTTTAACTTCTGCATACGTCACAGTTTAAAGACCATTCATTCTTCCTTGGAAAACTGGAATGCAGACTAGGAGCTGAGTAATTATATCTTCCTCTGTCATGTGTTGCTTTTATCCTTGTCTCTTCAAGCACTGAACCATAATTTTTTCTTGTTGCCAAATTTAACTCCAAAACCCCTTAGGTTTTAAAACCTACCATATTTGGGGCACCTGGATGGCTCAGTCGTTAAGCGTCTGCCTTCGGGTCAGGTCATGGTCCCAGAGTCCTGGGATTGAGCCCTGTGTCAGGCTCCCTGCTCAGCGGGAAGCCTGCTTCTCCCTCTCCCACTCCCCCTGCTTGTGTTCCCTCTCTTGCTGTGTCTCTCTCTGTCAGATAAATAAAATCTTAAAAAATAAAAATAAAAATAAAACCTACCATATTCAATACAATAACTCAATGTAAATCCTGACTCTGGTATTCTTGTCACAAGTCACATGGATTTGGGGAAAAAGTAGAAATTCTAGTTCCTGTTCAGGTGACAATATTCATCTCTTCTCTGTTTCTCTGTTCCAGAGGATAAAGTATATTCTCAATTCTTCTCAATTGTGCCTTTTTAAATCTTTTTCTTTTAGTATTCCTCCTTATTCTTTTAGTACTGAAATATGTTTATTTTATTGGTATTTTTTCCAAACTTAAGAAATTTTTTTTGTTAATTTTTAAAGGCTTTCCTCTTGCTCTAGTAATTTTTCCATTATTACGTCTTTCATTTTATTTATACCTATAAAATAATGTATATGTAACATATTTGTAGTAGTATAATTTTGCTCATCCCCCCCCCCCACTCCTTTCTGGATGAAGGGGAGTGGGAGGTACAGCCTTCCGGTTATGGAATGAATAAGTCACAGGGATGAAAGGTACAGCATAGGGAATATAGTCAGTGGTATTGCAGGAATGTTGTGTGGTGACAGATGGGAGCTAAGCTTGTGAGCACAGCATAGTGTATAGAGCTGTTGAATCCTGATGTCGTACACCTGAAACAAATGTGACATTGTGCATTGATTATACTTCAATTAAAAAAAATTTCTTAGAGGTTTTGAGAGCTTCTAGGAATTTTACTTCTTTAAAATTTTACTAGCTTTAAACAGATGCAGCTTTTTAAAAGCCTGTTAAGAAGAAAATGGACTAGAATAGAACTATTTTAAGATCCCAAATAAATGCATTTGAATACTCTGTGGAAAAACAATAAAGTGTACAGTTCAGAAATTATATGTATATCCAGGAATTATGCAATCATACTATAATCAATTTTAGAACACTTTCATCAACCTAAAAAAAAACCCCTTATATATGAGTAGTTGCTCCCCCATTTTCCTCTGTAGCCATAGGCAATCACCAACCTATTTTCTGTCTCTGTAGATTTGCCAGTTCTGGAATCATAGACTATGTGGCCAGCATCCTTCACTCAGCATTATATGTTTTCAGGATTCATCTATTATAGCATATATCAGTACTTGATTCCTTTTTATGGCTGAATAATATTCCATTGAATGGCTATACCACATTTTGTTTATCTACTCATCAGCTGGACATGTGGGTTGTGTCTACTTTTTGCAATTATGAATAATGCTATTATTAACATTCATGTACAAGTTTTTATGTGAACATATGTTTTCATTTTCTCACGTGTTCATCTAGGAGTGGAATTTCTGGATCCTATGGTATAATAATGGATCATAAAGACAGGCCAGTAGGCTGGAAACTCAGACAAGAGTTGAAGTTGCAGTGTGGAGTCTGAAATCTGTAGGATGGCTGGCAGACTAGAAACTCACTCACTCAGGACTTCTATTAGAATCTTTAGGTAGAATCCCTTCTTCTGTAGGAAACCTTCATTTTTGCTTTTAAGGCCTTCACCTGAGGTCCACCTACATTATGGAGGATAATCTCCTTTACTTAAAGTCAACTGATTGTAAAGGTTAATCACATCTACAAAGTGTTTTCACAGCAACATTTAGACTAGGGTTTGACCAAACAACTAACCTAACCAAGTTAACTAATAAAATTAACCATCACATATGGCAACTCTGTGTTTAGCCTTTTGAAGAATTGCCAGGCTGTTTCCAAAGCCATTTACATTCTCACCAGCAATGTGTGAATATTCTGACTTCTCCACATCCTCACGAACACTTTTATTATCTGTCTTTTTTATGATAGCCATACTGGTGTGAAGTGGTGTCTGATCATGGGGATTTCATTCATTTTCACTGTGGTATGATATTCTCTTGTATTAATGTATAATGTACCCCAATTTATTGGTTCTTTGTTGATGGATGATTGAGTTGTTTCCAGTTTTTTGCTTTTATAAATAGAATATTCTTATACACATGTGCAAGAGTTTCTCTAAAGAATATGTATTTCTCTGGGAGTAGAATTGCTGGTCTGTAGGATGTACAGTACTCAAGTTTACAAGATAACGCCAACATGTTTTCCAAATGGCTGTACCAGTTTGCACTCCGACCATCAGTGAGTCTGTCAATGCACATTTCTCTACCACTTGGAATTATCAGACTCTCTTTTGCCAATTTCATCAGTTTCTCGATTTGCAGTTCTCTGATTATTCATGAGGTTAAGCATAATTTCATATTTATTAGTCATGTGATTGCTCTTTTTTTGAAATGCATGTCTTCATGTCTTTTGCCCATTTTTAAAAATTGGGTTGTTTGTCTTATTGATGTGTGTAGATTCTTTATATATCCTGGACATTAACCTTGTATCAGTTTTATGTGTTACAAACATCTGGTTTGGTTTTTTCCTTTTGTTGCCTTTTGATGAACAGAAGTTGATTTTCATGTAATTTATTATTAATGCTCTAGTTTATACTTATTGTATCTTTAAAAAAACATGTTTGGATTTTTAGCCATTTCATTCTTTTGGCCAAGCATGTTTATTATAATTTTTCTTCCATTCCTAAATTAGCTTATCAAATTCTATAGGTATTACTCCTCTGTATGTTGTGCTTTTTAAAAAAAATTTTAAACATGTCAACAAATGGAAAAGATTGGAAGAAACACCACAAGGTAGCTCATACTTAAGGCCTATGTCTTACAGACAGGATAAAATTTAAATGTGGTTGGTGAAATATTCATCTCTTCTAGTTGAGAGGTGATAGTGAATATGTAAAAGTTGTGGTCTTCCAATAATATATTCATTCCTTCTCTAACAAAGCTTGTATTAATAAGAGAACAGGACACACAATAGAGACTCTACTCTGTTTTAAGCCATGAGACATAGCGACAAATGAAAACAATGTGCTTTTTTAATCTTGACTCAGGAAGAGGACCACCAAGCCCGGGTAGAAGAGGCAATCACACGCATGCTTGTGTGTGCCCTGAAGACTGCAGAGGATCCACACAATACCAGAGCTTGGTTAAACCCAACCGAGGTAGGCCACTTCTGGTGTTCATCATGGCAGTTAGTTTCCTGTGATCAATCAACCCTGGCTGGAACATTCGTTTTCTAACTTATATAAGTGCATATATCCATTCTAAAGAGTTTTTCTTTCTCCTTAGGTTGAGGAAACATCCCATGAAGTCAATTGTCGCTACTTAAATAGAGCCGTTTCTGCCCTTTTTGATCATTACAGAACATCTAAGGTAGTAGAAATCCAAGCACTGAGAACAAATAGAGAGGACATGAAAAAGGAGGGATCAGATGTGCACAATCACATGGAGGTGGGACAAACAGGTGGCCAGGACTTACTCTTGGGAACGGGAAAACAGGAGGCAGCAAGTCCCTTTGGCCCTGATCTGATTCCTGTAATACTGGGTTCTGAAGAACTACCCTCAGAGAGAGGAGGCATATTTGAAGGTGATGGTAAAGACTTTGTTGGCGAAGGTGGAGAACACTCTGGAAAATTGCATTGTACCAAGAGGCAACGAATGATGAGTAAAAGTGAGGATGCAGTTGTGGAACAAATCTCTTCAAATAGTAGTATGGCTCCTTCTCAAACATTCATTTCTACAGATGACTTGCTAGACTGCTTGGTGAATCCACAAGTAACTAGGATAGTGGCACAACTTCTGATACAAGGAAGAAGTTTGTGGTTCTAAGGAAATTACTTTTAAAATAATACTTTAAAAATATTTTTTGAGTAGTATGATTGTTAAATAAAAGATGACAGAGCAAAAAGTTAATTTGCACATGCTTGTAAATGCACTTGTTCTTACCTAAATGTGTTTCAGTTTCTTGCTACCTTCATTCATGAACATTACTCTTTGGCCAAACTGGCTCTTTCTTAGTTGTTAGGCCTTCTTTCTTCAGTGACTTTGCCTTTCCTCTCCCATCTGATCCTTTCAGCCTATCTCAAATGTAAGCCCCAGGTGTTCTCAACAGAAAGTAATCTCTTCAGCAGTCTCAGGCAGAGGTCGGCCTGACAGTGTGGCCTGCAAAGCTGGAAATACTATCTATCCCCTTATAGAGAAAGTTTGCCAACCCTTGGCCTAATGCATCCATTGGGTGGATTCTAGCCTTGAGCTGAAGTGACTGATTACATTTGTGACACCTGCAGAATTCTCTGTCATCCAGAGCGGGATACCAATCAGGAAAAAAGTAGGTGGGGGTCCAATATAAGGTCTCCTTATGGAAGGAACTGGGACATCTAGGAACACTAGTCCTGGGAAGAAAAAGCACCGGATGTTACAGGCTCTTGCAACGGACTAAAGGTTTGGTCTAGTGAAATTGAGCCTACTCTCATTACATTTGCAAGAAGATCTGGGGATAATTATTACCATTACTGTCTAAGTAAGAATTTAGAAATTAGAAAAGCATATGGATCTCTGAGTAACCATTTGTGAAACAAATACATAACAAAAGGTAAGAAAAGTAATCTTTTAAGATGAATTGACTACTGACTCAATCCTTGTCAGTCTTCAGACTCAGGGTATCAGTACATCCAAAGAAAATATATGCCTTCTAGCAGCGAGAGAGATGTTATATGAACATGCTCAGGAAAAGAAGGGTCTGGAAGAAATCTGTCTGTAGCACTTACTGCCAGTTGACCACAGTATACCTATTTATTTGATTATTGTTTGTCTACCCCAACCAGAATGTCACTCCATGGGGGTGTGGACTTTGCTTTGATCTTTATTGTGTTCGCAGAGCCTTGATCAGAGTTCCAGCATATGGTAGGGGCTTGTTAAATATTTGGTTGAGTGGATTATAAAAGGAAGAACTTGTTCACAATACTCCATCAAATAGATTGGGGTAGAGGATGTTGTGGCCAAGGGTAAGGTGCCTGGTCCCCTTAGTAGGTAGGTCTTTATTGCAGAAATAGACATATCTTTTTCTTCAGATATTTTTTACATATGCTACTCCTTTGACTAATGTTTTTCAAATTGTAGGTTGTGACCCGTTAGTAAGTCATAAAATCAATATAGTGGGTAAGACCAGCATTTTTAAAAACTGAAATAGAATAGGTGATTTCAGTGAATTTATTAGTAAGTGTAAGTATTATTTCATGAAATTTTCCAGGAAAAGTATTTTTTTTAGCGTAAGTATATTTCATAGAACTTTTCAGTTATATTTGTGTGTGTACTGGGCCTGATATAAAATGTATTTCATGTCCTCATGTAGGTTGGGGTGACAAAAGTTTGAAGGACATTCTGAAACAAAGAATTTAATTCAGTTGGAGGCAACGGTCTTTGACATGCAGAGACCTGGGAAGAGAGTTCAGACATTGGTATGAAGGGATTTCTAAGTGTAAATGGGTGATGGGAGATAATTTCCTGATTTTATCAAGAGGGAGACCTTGGCTATCTGTGAAGGGGATTATGGCAGTGAGGAAAGATAGTAAAAGGGGGAGACCATCAGGCACTCAGGGAGCTGGGTCCCATTTCATTATGCATTTCTCAGATAAGCGTGCCTGTGTGAGTGAAATTATTAGATAAATACACTGACCCTGCAGAAGCCAGAGGCATTAAAGAATACAGGCTCATTCTCCCCCGCTTCCAGGACTGGGCCACTTCTGGGTGGGGCAATGGGTTCCAGCTCAGCTCACACTGAGAATGTAAGAACTACAAACAAAATTTCTATTAAGAATATGGCTCAGCATTGCACCTAACATATCCAGGTATCAGCAAGGCTGACCTATCCAGTTGGCACAGTGGCTGGGGCCCATGAGCTTTTTGGGGGCCCCAAAATGTTTTAGTTTCTTTTGAAATAATAATAAAAAGAAACATATAATCCAGCTTTGATTGCATTCATGTTTGTATCAATGCAGTTGCAAAATGTAATTGTTAATACTTTTTTACTTTTTATGGAGTAAGGGACCCGTGAAGGCAAAAGTCTCTGGAGCCATGAAAGTCCTACGCGGTTCTGAGTATCAAGATATCAGAATCATTTGAGGTGCTTGCTGAAAATGCACATTTCTAGGCACCCCTCTAGAGCTACAGAACCTGACTCCTTTAGGATGGGCCAGAACTTGCTAGCTCAGCAAACACCTAAAGTGATTCAAATAACAAAAATGTTTAAGAATCTCTGACCCTAGAGGAAACCCCCAAGACCCATCACAGTCTTGAAGTGGGCTTGGTTTAGCAGGGGCTTCCTGTTGGAGTCAATTTGCCCTTCAAATTTACTAAACTAAACCTGTACTGTGCCCTTACTGTAATTTTCAGCTGAATACTATTAACACTCTGGGGACCCCTGATGCTCTCATGTTTAGTGGTAGTCTTATCAGCAGTGGCCTGTTTTTATCATCAAGCTCTCCTGTATGTAGATGCCCTTAAGGATAAAGAGGTTTACCACCAAATGTATTTTCCAAGTGTTTTATTCAGAAAGGAGGTAAATGACATCTATTTCTTTAGACTGAGGATAACTATAACATTTACTGACTGGATCATTACACTTTGGTGCAATATACCCTGATATTCAGCTTTGCCCTGAGTTAACCAAACCACTGGAGAACAAGAGCAAATCAGAGAGCAGGTCTCTCCCTTTTATTTCTTACATTCATTGTCAAGTCTGAGGCCAGTGGCTGGGAAGCCACTCCTAAGCAATAAGGAGTCTTTGCCAATCCATTTAAAAAACAAACAGTGGGAGGGTGCCTGGGTGGCTCAGAGGGTTAAGCGTCTGCCTTCGGCTCAGGTCAGGATCCCAGGGTCCTGGGATCGAGTCCCACATCGGGCTTCCTGTTCAGCGGAGAGCCTGTTTCTCCCTCTCCCTCTGTACCTCCCCCTGCTCATGCTCTCTCTATATATATATCTCTCTGTCTCAAATGAATAAATAAATAAATAAAATAAAAACAAACAGCGGGAAATCGGAGGGGGAGACGAACCATGAGACGATGGACTCTGAAAAACAAACTGAGGGTTCTAGAGGGGAGGGGGGTGGGAGGATGGGGTAGCCTGGTGATGGGTATTAAAGAGGGCACATTCTGCATGGAGCACTGGGTGTTATGCACAAACAATGAATCATGGAACACTTCATCTAAAACTAATGATGTAATGTATGGTGATTAACATAACAATAAAAAAAATAAAAAAAAACAGCAACAGTGGCGCCTGGGTGGCTCAGTCAGGTAAGCATCCGACTCTTGATTTCAGCTCAGGTCATGATCTTCCGATCTTGGGATGGAGCCCTGCGACAGGCTCCACACTCAGCAGGGAGTCAGCTTGAGATTCTCTCCCTCCACCCCTCCCCCTTCTCTCTCTCAAAAGAATAAATCTTAAAAAAAAAACAGCAACAGCAAGAAAAATTTCAAGATGTCTGTCTGTTAACGAAGCGGAACTGTGGCCCCCTCAACCTCCTGTACTTGAAGCAAGTAGTTCACAGCAGCCAAGGAAGAACACCTTTAACCTCTCGACACCCCCTAGTGTTCAAGTGCACCATCTGCACTGGGCATCAGCTCCAGCCTCGGCCTACAGAGCTTCAAATGAAGACACTCTAATGGAAACCAAAGCCAGAAGGAAAAAGCCAAGGAAATACGAGGGTCATTCATAGACTACCTGGGATGTTCCTGAAATGGTAACATTAATCTAGAGGCCATGCTCTGTAGTGGGAAGAGCAAAGGACTTGGTGACACAGGAATCAGGATTGGGTTTCGGTCTCTGAGGGCTACTACCCAGGTGACCCCAGGCAAGGAAGCTTCTTGCACTCTGAGTGTCAGTTTCCTCAACTTTATCTTATTTTTTAAAAAGATTTTATTTATTTATTTGACAGAGAGTGCGTACAAGCAGCAGAGGGAGGAGAAGCAGGCTCCACTGAGCAGGGAGCCTGACACAGGGCTCAATTCCAGGACCCTGGGATCATGACCTGAGCTGAAGGCAGACGCTTAACAGACTGAGCCACCCAGGTGCCCAAGTTTCCTCACCTTTAAAATGGGGATATGATTCTTACCTGACAGGGTTGTTTGGAGGAATAAAATATGTGAAAGCACCTATTATATTACCTGGTACAATCTAGGCACTCAATAAATTGTGTCTGAATCTGAAATTTATCTGGGGAAAATTTTTTAAAAAACCAACACTTTCCTATCTAACAGACACTGAGCTAGCAAATTAGCAATATGGCTGCTTAATTCCTTTGGTTTATTTATGCACAAGTCTTTAAAATCATCAAAAGCTAGACTGCCAAGGAAAATAATGCTATTTAATAACATGAGAATTCACTTAACATAGTAAAGGGTTTCACCCTGGAAGTATCCCACTGTTGTCACTGGGCAGAACTAAGACCAACGGAAGTTAGATGAAGGCAGATTCGGGGTCAACATAGAAAAGGACGAGTGGAGCCAGGACTGCTGTGCAATTCCCATGGGCCACAAGCTAGACCACAGCCCCTGAACTGTGCAGGGCACAGAACCCTGATTGGAGCTGTCCCACATGTCACGGTTCAGTTCATGAAGAACAGAGTTCCCTGTGACGGAATCTGTTCAATTTAAGGCAAAGTGACAAGTCAAGAATATTAAAGAGATGGCTCCTACTTTGAGTCAGAGTCTGACTAGGCTTTTTCTTTCTTAGTTGGTTTATGGAATGTTTCTGGAGCATCTATTTACATTAGGCATAGACCTTAGCCCAGGGACTAAAAAAAAAAGGAATTAGACACCATCCCCGGCTGCAGGGAAATCGGCAGTCCTACCCACTCAGTAATACTGTGTTCCTTATGGGAGTATGGCGTCCTGATGTGGTACACCAGCTGTCTCCTTCAGCAGCAGCTGAAATGGCATAGCTGTGCCCTCTGCCTTTAAGATGAACATATTCTCTCCTTTCCGAAAACACAAACCTGTTCTTTCCTTCTACAGATTGGATGTCCACGGTTGTGGACACACAGTTGTAACTAAGTTATCTGATGTAAATTCTCAAATGTATTGCTCTGAAGATAGGTTCATTCCAGTTATGAAGAAGTTGAAGAAAGTCTGATTTCAGTGACAAAGATCCTTTAATCTTAGAAAATGCTGTTAAGAGGAAAAAACACCTAAAACTTGTTTTACAACTCGGCATGTATAGGCGAGCAATGTCTTCTGGGAAGGATACCAAAATGTTAATTGGTGAAAGTAATGAGGTACTCTGGGTAAGCCTGGTAGTCATAAAATACCACAAATAAATGGGGATTCTGCACAGAATCCGTGACAGTGTCATACAGGTCTGTAGGGTTTTCAGGGCTCTTTGGGGGAGGCACAATTAGTGAGGAATTTCCATGTGTGTAGGTTCCAGTAAGTACACGCACATAATACATATGCTTTCTCCCATATCTGTCTGGTCTGGAGTATGTATCATTGGCAGAATAACAGGCATTGACAGCAAAATAGGTTCCCTTTCCATATGCCACAGCTGTGAAGAGAAAAACAAAACATTTTTAAGAAGTTCAATTTAGTCTATAATCTGATGTGTTGACCCAATATGTCAAATAATGTTAAAATAATGTTCAGTTCTTCTCTCCAAAGCCTCAAATTTTTTTCATGTGTTTTTAATTTTTAAAAGTCATTTCACCATCCTAGAGGGCCAGTCAGTCCTTCTGGGATGAAACATAATGAGCCCAACCTCGAAACTCTGGCCGCAGCATGGCCACCAACCATGAAGGAATGAATACAAAGCAGTCAGTCCACACTGTCCCTCACCAGTTTGGGTTCTTGCAGCTGACACCCCATTCGGAGCAGCCAGATTACTTGCTTCCTTACCGTTCTTCCCAGCATAACTGCGGTTAAAGCCATTTTGGTTGACATGTGGCACTGAGTCAGCATCTGTCCCATGGAAGAGCTGCTTCTCATTGTCTTTATGCCCGTTCTTGGCATCCATGGTTTCCTTCTTTGTTTGGTAGCAATTCCAGAGATTTAGATTCTGGATCCTCTCAATCTGCAAATCAACAAGGAGGAATATTCTGTCGGTGCCAAGAGCCTTTAGCAAGATACAGATATGACCATTATTTTTCATAAATAAAAATTAAAATAAACAACAAATTCAATGCCAGATGGCACCTGTCTGATTCAGAAATCTTTTTAGATCCAGTGTTTTACAAAAAACAGACCTTGGGAAGAATGTTAATTTCATCTTTTAATGCACCACATGAGAGCAAACAGTGTTTAGGATCTAACCAAGCCTCCCCAATGCCTGCTTTTTATCTTCAGTTCAATGGCTATTCTGGTTGCTGTCTACCTCACTTGGTCCCTTTGCCTCTCTCCTCCTAAGTCCTTCTGGGGCACTGGTTCACCTGGTTAGCCATGTTCTACTGGTGGGAGAAGCACTAGAGGGTCTAGTCCAGAAGGGAATTAATTAATGATAATGAATCTCTGGTCCAGTTGGAAGAGTGGGGCATGAATCCTGGTGGGGTGGGGTCTGGTTGCAGATCATAGTGTCCATGCTTTGACCATCCTCTTTGGGAAGTGGCCTCCAGGGCTGTGGTGGAAATTTCCTTGAGTCCTGGATAGCAGGACCCAAGAGGAATCAGACAAATATAGAATCTGTAAGCAAACTTGCTTGAGTTCTTAAAAAAGGAAAAGAAAAGAAAATCTAGACAAGACAGAGTCAGAATGTAGGACATTCTATAACACAACTGACTTAAACTCTTAAAAATTCAGTATCATGAAAAATGAGTTTTTAAAATGCAGGAGTACTATTCTAGATTGGAAGAGACAGAGGAGACAAAATGACCAAATGCATATTGGAGAGGGGAGAGTTATAAGTAAGCAGTTGGGGAAATTTAAATATGGATTCTATTACCGAATTACTGTAAATTTTCTTATATGGGATAGCAGTGTTATTATTTAGGAGACTGTCTTTATTCTTAGGAGATACGCACAAAAATATTCAGGAGTGTCATGATATCTGCAACTTACTTTCAAATGCTTCAGCAAAAACCCAGAGAGTAAGAGAGAAAAGGCAAATGTGGCAAAATTATTGAATCTATGTGGAAGTTTATGGATGTTAAAAATCTTAGTCACAGGTCCTACCAGTCATGGAGGATAATAACCGCCTATTTTTCCTGTTAGCATTTTCACACTGTTAGGGATTTCCACAGAAGTGCCGTAAGTAGCTTTACTTCTATCTGTTTCACACACTGGACTTTTACATAGGATTTTATTTGAAAAAGGGGTCCACTACAAAAAAATAGTGAAATCGTTTCTCCGGCCATTTGCCAACACATGGCAAGCCTCCAGGGCCCCCTGCAGACATCGCTGGTCCACTGGACAGTCCTGCTCAGTCTGGACTTGGCATCTCATCAAAATGGGCCAGTCAGTCACTACTGGATGACTGTGTCTGGTATTTGAAATCTCAGAACCAGCCCCCACGAGAGTGCTGCATACTTGAATCACTTTGTCTTGGTACCTCAGAATTGGTTTGCTCGAATGGTTTACACTGAGGGATTAAAAATAAAAGCAGTGGTATAAAATCTGATGTTGAATTTATTGTGAGGATGACTTTGAAGATATTTTCCAGCACTTGATTCACAGGATAAACCTCTCAGTAGTCTCAGCACTGTGAAAAGCTGAGAGTCTCCTGATCACATGGTTTTCTTTCTGATTTACGGAAGCAATGAATCTTGAGGCTGGGTGTTCACTTCTTTGCTTTGTCTACTAGGAAGCTCAGAAACAAACCTGTGGTCCTCTAGTAACTATCCAGAAACTCATGTTATATATTTTTGTAAACAGACAATATCTCTATTACCTTATTTTTCCTCCCCTCTTTTTTTTTGTCCATTTTTCTTCATCTATTTATTTTATCTGAAGGTATGATACATATCTTTGTAAGACACTTCAAATCTTTTTGAGTTACTATGTGCTTAACTACATGAATAAGCAGAGTGGTGGCAGAAATAGGGAATAAAAAAACGTTTGCAAAAAAAGAAAATGCAGGCCTTATTGGCAAATTCGTTATTATGGATGAAGGGAAGGCATCCAAAGATCTCTACCTTTACTCGGAAAGTGGTGGACCAAGGACAGAAGTGGGGAAGGAAAAGGAAATGGTGAGATGATGGGTTAGGTTTAGGGAAATTGATTTAGCAGCTAGATATGCAAGCAGAGATTTTTTTAGGTCACTGGAATATGTTGTAAAGCTTGATCAAAGGTCCAGGTTGGTGATGTTGATTTGGGAGCTATCAACATTGAAATAACAGCTGAAGCCAAGAAGGGTAAAAACTTTTCCCAGTGAAGTGCAGAGAGAGAAGACCAAAATATAAATCCTACGGGTAAAGCTAGGATTAGGTGTTTGGAGGAGAAATAGATAACTGGGATAATGAGAGGAAAATTAAAGAAGAAAGCATTAATATAATACTGCCACAGAGGTCAAATGGGAACATAATTTCAAAGAGCAATAGTGACGTTTAAAAGTGGAAGGTGCCAGGGGCACCTGTGTGGCTCAGTCGGTTGAGCGTCCGACTCTTGATTTCGGGTCAGGTCGTGATCTCAGGGTCGTGGAACCGAGCCCTGTCTCGCTCAAATAAATAAATAAATCTCTTTTTTTTTTTTTTTTGGTGGAAGGTGCCAAAATAAGGGAGATGAACAAGGAAAGGACTATTGGATTTATGCCGGAAGCAAGCACTGTTGATCTGTGAATGACGGGGCAGAAGCACACAGTCCTGATCTGAGGGCCTCTGCGTGTTTCCTTGTGGTGTTTGCTAGTTGTCAAACGAACCTTGAGGCTCTATCTTTGTATTTTTGTGACTTTGCTTCAGGGATTCTTGTGAATTCATGTTAAGTTTTCTAGGGCTGCGTGGGGCAATGTCCATTTTAATCCTGCCGGGCTGGCTTTTGGAACTTTTCCTTTTTCTTGGAGCTGTTGCTCTTGTTGCCAGCAGCCTCCACAGGTGTGTTCCTGAGTGGCTTCTCCTTGGAAGAGAACTTCCTTTTATCCTGGGGATGTTCCTCTTTCCTTCCTCTTTGGGGCCACTTACTGGTTCCTCTTTGGGGAAAGAGTTCCTCCTCTTGGGAAGACTTCTACCAGCTGTCTCTTCAAGATTACTACTAACCAGCTCCTCCCTGAGTTAATACCTGGTTTTAGTATTCTAATATCATACTGCAATCTAATATTGTGTTGTAATAACTGACACGATCTCAATCTCAACGTGTCTGTAATGATAGTGACAGGAATAGAACCTATAATCTAAAATCTGATTACCGTAGAATATTCTAATTCTGGCCAAAAAAAAGGGGGGGCAGATGGAAAATGAATGTATTATGTATTATGCAAATGTATTATGTATTTATCAGGACCACGATACCACTTATTTCCACCATTAAGAAACTCCATGTCAGCAGAAAGCTTACCTTCTTTATGCAGAAATGTGAGCAGGTCTGATTAAACTTGCTTGCCACTGTGTTATATTCTGCATGACCAGGCTGTAGCTCAACCACACAGACCTTCTGCTGCCTCATATCACTCCAGTGCTCAGGGATCTTAACTGCAAAGAGGACATTTGAGGACTCCCACACACCTGGGAAGGCCCATCTGCACATTCCTGGTATGCTTTGAAGAACTGAGTATCATCTGCGTTCTTACTTTACAATCTCCTAACTCAATGTGTTCAAGAAGTTCCTTGTTTTTCAAAGTGTGGCCCACAGACAACCTACATCAGAACCAACCATAATGCTTGTGAAGAAAAAAACCCAAAGATCTACGAATCAAACTCTCTGAGGGGTGGAACCTGGGTGCCTGCATCTTAACAAGTTTTGATCATGCTCAGAGTTGAGAATTGTTGGTGTAGCATAACTCAGCTGCATATTCTGTTCAGTCTCTAAGCTGTCATAATTCAATAATTTAATAGTTGATTATTTCCCTATGATGGTCTTGTTACAACAGTGTGAATTTTTGCCAGAACTCCTCACCATCACAGGGCCCTCCACATCTATTCTTTCATTATTCTTCCCCGCATCCTTCAGAGTGGGGGGGACGGCAGGTTTGGCTCTTTGGCAGGTAGTGGTGGCAGCTCTGTCTTCCCTTCTGCTAAACAGAGTATTAGACTTGATTTGTCATTTCCCTGGGGTTGCTCAGAGTCTGAAGAGCTCACTCACACGATCTCACAAGAGATGAACATACTGTACCGGAAGCCAACTTACCAGTCTCCATGGAGGACCTGTGTGGTTCAAAGGCAGGAATAGCTATCTACACAGCACAGGCATTCCCTTCGTGGGGAATAGATCCAGTCAGAGAATTTGAAGGCTGCTTCCTGATGCGTGCATTAAGGAAACCTTATGTTCAGGGCAGGAGAGGAAGTAAATTCTGGGAGGAGATCCTACAGGCTCCCAGTCCTCCCTGGGTTCATCAGTCACGGACACAGAGAGTGCCTACTCTGACCAGGCTGTCTTTTGTTCTAAAAAACCTCGGGCCACTTTTCTTTAAAGCCCATGGCTTTCCCTCTCCTGACGGAAGCAGCCGTTAACTCCACAGCAGAACTGGCTCTGGGAAGCATGTAAACTGTAGAGATGGGAACAAATGCAAGGTTTGGGTCTGGTCGCCATTAAGAAGGTCATCCTCAGGCTGCTGAGTGCATCCATGCTACATTTCCCCAGCCATAACGTAAGCTCCTTAAGCTTAGAGACCAAGTGTTGTATTTCATCCCATTAAGAGTTGCTTCAATTTTATCTACATGAATACAATTTTGATGTATGTACAAAATAGTGTTAAGTCCACAGGAGGTGTAAAATAATGGATAAAAGCACACAATCTGACTCACCTTCAGATTTCATGAGGCGCTGAACAGGTAAACTCTGTCCTTTTGCATCTGTAGCAGTGCGTGTGGTCAGATCCACTGTGTAGCTCTGATGATTAATTTTGACAACAGTTACCCTTTTCTTTGCCTTCCTTGCATTCTCCAATTGCAGATTGGTTATTTTGTCAAAACTATGAAAAGTGCTGTTTTTGTAATATTGCCATTCTATAAATTCACTGATAAACTCTGCCTGGGATTTCTGTTCTTTGGCCAATCTCATTCCCTTGATCATTTCCTCAATTGCATTTCTAGCCTGTGCCAAATCTTTGCCAATTCCAAAAACCTCAATCAAAGGTCTTTTACAGTCCAAGCAAATGGCAATATTTAAGTTCTCCTGCAGCTCATTCAACTTCTGATATTCTTTTTCATTAAAATCTTTGATACACTCATCTTCATTGATGTAAGGACACAGTTCCTTTGTAATCAGATCCTGAATCCAGGAGACAACGTTTTCTATACATCTTACACTTTCACCACACACCTGAAAACTTGCTGATTCTGTTTTCTTTTTCAAAACCAAAGGATTCTGCTTTTCTGGAGATTGACTCGGGGAGCCCACCAATGCTAAAAAAAGAAAAGAAAGGAAGATTAACTATTTCTTTCTCTCCCTCCCTCTCTCTCTCTTTTTGTCACCATGCTATACATTACATCTCTAGGACTTATTTATCTTATAACTGGAAGTTTGTACCTTTTGACCCCCTTGACACATTTCACCCATCCTCATCTCCCACCCCACCCTCTGCTGCCTCTGGCAACCACCAATCTGTTCTCTGTGTCTCTGAGTTTGTTTTTTAAGATTCCACATATAAGTGAGATCATACAGTATTTGTCTTTCTCTGTCTTGTTTCACTTAGCATAATACCCTTTAGGTCCATCCATGTTATCACAAATGGCTGGATTTCCTTCTTTTTTATGGCTGAGTGATACTCCATCGTGTGTGTGTGTGTGTGTGTAATACACACATACATGTTACATATCTGTGTGTGGTGTGTGTGTATATATATGTATGTATAATATGTATATATATTACACATACATATATATACACACATATATATATATTTTCTTTATCCATTCATTTGTTGGTGGACACTTAGGTTTTTCCATGCCTTGGTTTTGTAAATACTACTGCAATGAATATGGGGGTGCAGATATCTTTTTTGAGATAGTTTCTTTTATTGTTACCTTAAGATAAATACCCAGAAATGGAATTTCTGGATCGTATGGTAGTTCTATTTCTAATTTTTTGAGGAGCCTCCATACTGTTTTCAACAGTGGCTGCACCAGTTTATGTTCCCACCAACAGTGCACAAGGGTTCCTTTTCTACACATCCTCACCAACACTTGTTATTTCTTGTCTTTTTGATAATAGCCATTCTGTCAGGTGAGGTGATATCTCTTTATGGTTTTGATTTGTATTTCCCCGATGATTAGTGATGTTGAGTACCTTTTTATGTGCCTGTTGGCCATCTGTAAATGTCTTCCTTAGAAAAATGTCTGTTCAGATTCTCTGCCCATTTTTAAATCAGATTATTTCTTTTCTCCTATTGAGTTGTATGAGATCTTCATATATTAACCCCTTTGTTGATTACCCCCATCAGATATATTAGTTACAAATATTTTCTCCCATCCCATAGGTTGCTTTTTCATTTCGTTGGTGGTTTTCTTTGCCATGCAAGAGCTTTTTTAGTTTGAGGTAGTCCCACGTGTTTATTTTTGCTTTTGCTACTTGTGCTTTGGTGTCAAAACAAACAAACAAAAATCATTGCCACGACTGATGTCTAGGAGCTTATTCCCCATGTTTTCTTCTAGAAGTGTTATGGTTTCAGATCTTTAATCTATTTTGAGTGGATTTTTGCGTATGGTGTAGGATAGTAATCCTGTTTCATTCTTTTGCATGTGGCTGTCCAGTTTTCCCAGCCCTATTTATTTCAGTATATGTGCTGCTGAAGCAAGCATCCAAACACTATTTATTGAAGAGACTATCCTTTCCCCATTGTCTATTCTTGGCTCCTTTGTTGTAAATTAATTGATCACACAGATGGTCCCTAACTTACAATGGTTCAACTTATGATTTTTCGGCTTTATGATAGTATGAAAATGATACACATTCGGTAGAATACTTTGAATTTTGAATTTAGATCTTTTCCTGAGCTAGTAAATATGCTGCCATACTCTCCCGTGATGCTGGACAGCGGCAGCAAGCTGCAGATCCCAGTCAGCCAGGCAATCATGAGGATAAACAACCAATATGCTTATGACTATTCTGTACCCACAAAGCCATTCTGTTTTTACTTTCATTACAGTATTCAATAAAGTACATGAGAGATTCAACACTTTATTATAAAATAGCTTTGTGTTAGATGAGTTCATCCAACTGTAGGCTAATGTGTTTTGAGCATGTTTAAGGTAGGCTAGGCTAAACTAGGATGTTCAGTAGGTTAGATATGTTAAATGCATTTCTGACTTGTGAAATTTTCAACCTACAGTAGGTTTACCAGGATGTAACCCCATTGTAAGTGAAGAAAGATCTGTATATTCATGGATTTATTTCTAGGCTCTCTATTCTGTCCCAATAATCTATTGTTTTTATGCAAATATCATACTGTTTTGATTACTATAGCTTTGTAATGTAGTTTGAAATCAGGAATGTGATGCCTCTAGCTTTGTTCTTCTTTCTCAAGATTGCTTTGGTTATCAGGTGTCTTTTGTGGGTCCATACAAATTTAAGATTGTTTGTTCTATTTCTGTGAAAAATGCCATCGGAATTTTGATAGGGATTCAATTTCTTTTATGAGTGTACATAGTTTTCAGAGTACAGGTCTTTTACCTTCTTGATTAAATTTATTCCTAGGTATTCCATTCTTTTTGATATAATTGTAAATGGGATTGTTTTCTTAATTTCTCTTTCTGACAGTTTGTTAAAGATTAGCTATTTCTCACGTGACATCAATATTAGGAACATGCATTTCATAAAAATGGTCAACTCACGTGTCAATTTAGACTTCAGAGACAGCTGGGGAGAAGCCAGAGATGCTTCTCTTTTTTTCATGCTGTCACAAAACACGTCCAGTAGGTGAGGCAGAAAGATAACAACTTTAACTTTTTTCACAGACTGGAGCATTCCTTTCTGGATAAAGTCTTCGAGGGCCTCAATTATGGCATCAGCAACTGTACCTGGGTCTTTTTGGGCATTTCCTGGAAAGGCAGATAATAAAAACCGGGGGTGGGAGGAGACCCAACTGGGAAGGCTGAGAAATAATTTGGGGATTCCAGTCCTCACAGAACAAATGCCCACTGCCCACTCTTTCATCATCATGGGCTTTTCTAGCAATGCACGAGCAAACACTTTTGAGGTCCTAGATGCACCAGGGAGCTGCTATTCCAAGATGTCAGGAAGTCAATAACCCAACAATGAACAAAGGACCCAAGAAATCTAACTTTTGATATCTGATGTTCGTGTCTCCTCTGTCAAGTTGACCCTAGCTAACTGTGTTCCTCTGTGTTACAAAGCACAATTAACCTTTTTTGGCTCATTCATGTCCTCAAAAGGTCCATAAAAAGCAAAAGATGCTAATATATGTTGAAATCTCAAGCTCTTTAAAAAGAATAATAATTTTTCTTTTTTGTTCATAGTCACCCAACTAGATGCATGTATCTTTATTCTTCCAGATGTCTTTGGGGACCTGATTCAAGCTAAGCTGATTTTGTAAGACACCTGGAGCTTTAAGTTATCCATTATAATCTATAATTCTTTGCACACCAGTTATCCCTAAGCCTCTTGGAAGTCTTTTCTAGCACACTCAGTGAGATTTTAGCTGATTTGCTGGGTTCAAGGTGGCCACCAGAGCAAGTCTTTTTCTTTTCCCATCATGTTCCATATCTTGTTTCTCAAGCCTACTGCCTAGGTAAGATCATGAAAAGTCCCTTGAAAAGTCCCATGAAAAGTCATGGAAGCAATCACATACAAATAAATGGCAGCTAGCAAATCACAATGAGAAGCAATGTAAAAGTCCCCTGGCCAACCTGGTGTGATAGACTAACAGCCCACTTGGATTTTCCCTGTTGATGGTGTCCACCATTACTGCAGAAATGAGAGTAGACCACTTTGGCCTGGCTATGTAGACACTTGTGAGAATGTAGACAAACCCCATACAAAACTGAACAAGAGGGTTTCTTCAGTTTTCTGAATTAGATGATCAGGAAAAGAGAGAAAGTCTCCTTTGCAAAGCTATGATTATCTCATGATTTTTGGAAGAATTTAAATAGGAGAATTCAGATACATTCATTCACTCTCAACACTTACTATGTCCCATCATGAGCTAGCTCTCATCTAGTCACTTAGAACACAAAGGATGTGATATATGGGCATGAAGAGGTATGTCAACAGGCGAAGTATGAGAAACCGTGGAAAAGGCTATGCCAGACAGAACTATGTAACAGGGGCGTGATATGTTCAGCCTGGTAGTGTTTGGGGAAAAGATCTGTTTTTGAGATTTTTTTTTTTTTGAGATAAATTCAGGGGGTGGGGTATGTGGAGGAGGCACTGGGACAGGGAGCCTAGATAGGAAGCTATAATAAAAGTTTAGGCAAAAGACAAGAGCCGAACAAAGAGAAGAGGCCAGAATGAAGAGTCAGGTACAGGGACTGAGAAGATAGTTGGGAAGTGAAGTCAGCAGGACCTGAAGTCAGTGGCCAACTGGGTTTATCTTTGACCCTTTGTTCCCCCTTTTTTGCCACCCACACACCTTGCTGTGCAACCCTGAGTCGTGGTTTACATGTCTGTCTCTCACACTAGAGGCTAGGTGCTACCTGGTGACTAGACCCTTTTCTCAGTCATCTTTCTGTCCCCAGTGCCTAAGCACAGTGCCTGGCACATGGCAGGCATGTGGGAAATATTTAATCAAATTAGTTAATAAGCTAATGAACATAGGAGTGATCAAGGGGGTAGAGTCAAGGATTCTAGGTAGAAAGTGATGCTTTTAACATGCTCAAGGATATAAGAGGAAGGGCAAGTCTGGGGGAGAAGACAATGAATTGGAATTTATAGTCTGCTTTGAACTTGAAGTGCTTGCAAGTATCGCTGACCACCCACTCTCTCCCCCTAGGCAGGTGTCTGCAAGGAGCCAGGGAGAGGGCTTCTTTGACTGCCAGAAGCCGTCTCAGTTGCAGTGCCAAGTCAACTCATAAACACCACTAAAGGAGAAAGCTCCCCTGTCCGTTAGTCCAAGGACCAGCTCAAGTGGTGATACAGATTAGTAAAGATGACAAGCAAGGAGAATCTGTAATCCTGATTTATTTGTGCAGACCAGCAATGCAACCAAGTCAGTGGAAGAAACAACAGGTTTGCAGTAACCCAGAAATAATTATGTGTATATATTCATGCAAAACAAAAACTGCCTCATTTCCTTATTTTTTCTTGGGAAGGTCTGTGTCACCCTTGGGTTGTCTAATTTCTTGGCCCAGATAAAGTTGATGTAGAAACACAAGACCAGAGCTCAGAAAAAAATCAATGGAGACAGAGACTGGTGAGTCATTAGTGGGTGTCCATTAAAGATAGAGATAGAGAAAGAGACAGACAGACAGACAAACTGGCAGACAGACATGTTGGCTAAACTGCCAAATTGGATAATACCACAAGGCGAATGAAAACATAAAGGGACTATAAATTAATCTTTCAGAAATAGAAAAGTAATAAAGTAGAGGTAGCATTCCATGTGGGAACATTAAGAGGAATGGTAGAGTATTACAGAAATTAAAATAACAGAGGACTAGAAGAGGGCTCAGGAAGTGACAAGGCCGGTTAAGTGTACTTTTGGAGGGCCTGGAATGTAAGTGTGAGACACTCAGATTCCTGCGCAATGGAATCACCAATCCAGTGCTGAGGGCTCTCTCTCTGGGACCAGCCAGCTACGTTCCACTTCAAGTCTGAGAGTATTTGCTTCCCTGACCAGCTCTCTGAAGGGAAACCAAGCAAAAATTCCTCATCACCACCCAAGACTCAGATTCCTGGGAAAAGAGCTGAAAGAGCATCACCTTACTAATGATAAACCCAAAGCACCATCCTTATATATGAAGACTTACACAACTATTACATAGTTTGAGGGAAACAAAAAAGGCAAGTAGGCTGAAAAGAGGAAGGTTGGAGTTGAATTTCTGACCCATTAGAACCAGAACCCATTAGGCTCTGGTGACTGGGAGGCTTCTGTGCAGACATGTCCTAAGGCCAACTCATAGGGCCAGCTGTACAAGAGGTGTGACAAGGCCAGGAATACTCCTCTCCATCCGAGTCAGCTCCTGGGAGGTACAAGCCCATGCTCTGAGGTTCTCCATGCAGAAGGGATGGGGGAGGGAGTTCAAGACTAAATAATGCAGGGGACAGGAAAAAAAAGAAACAGAGGAACGAGGAGAGAAGGAGAGATGATGGGCTTTCTTTCTCTTCCTGCCCTTCCTCTCTCTTCCCTCCCATAGTACAGAGCAGATGTCACTCTAATATTCAACACTATCTTCAGTTTTCTTCATTTTTTCCTCTTACTTAAACCACCCCACAGTCTTTGCTTACTCCCTTTGGGGCTGCCTTGGGATGAGGAGCCACCTTGACTCAGACTCTGCATTGATTATATTAACAGTCAGCACCAGAGCGAAGGAAAGGGGGACGCCTTGACAGCCAGAGGTTACAAACCTGTCCCAATGGCTGGGAGGCAAATTGACGAGTAATTCCGTTTTTCACACTCTTGCAAAACAAGGGAGACAGATTTCTTAACATCATTTCCGCCAATGATGTGAACAATATTCTTGCACCTCAATAATCCACCTTCAGTAACTATATAATCACTGTTGCCCTTTTGAGCTGGGAAACACAAGACAGAGAGATGCAAAATTAGATACTGAACCCATTCTTTGATTGTTTAGAAAGCAAAATGTTTGCTTTGGCATATAAAGCATTTTATGTGAAAAGAGACTCCTAAAATATGCTTTTTGAGGAATCTTTCTTATCTTCTCTTTTTAAGTGAGATTACTTTTCACTTCTAATTGTCTCTGATTAGAATTCTTTGGTCAAATGTATGATTTTCAGATTAATATGTTGTCTCTCCAATCCCAAGACTCTCCCCAGCCTCTCCAAAACCTCCCATATTCAGCCTTCTACTTATAATTTTGAACCAAAAAAATAGTATTGTGTCTTACCTAGGCGAGAACATGCCATTTCCACATTTTGTCCAGCACATTCTAGAATTGCTTTGGACACCCCTACAGGAGAAAAGCAAGAGGGTTACATGAATTGAAAAAAACCAGAACAGTACATCTGGATCAGAATGATTGCCTCATTATCTAAAAAGCTTTCCTAATCATCAAAGGAATCCTAGAACCTGAGTATTTCTGATAAGAAAGAAGAAAAATGTATAAATTATCTGTTACCAATTATTAGAAACCATGTCAAAATAATTTTAAAATTAGTAATATCAAGAAGCCAAAGTTGTAGAAACCAGTTTGGCTACAGCAACTATAGGACAGTTGACTATTACACGACTCAAATCCTACAAGTAAAGTACCTGCTTTGAGATTAAATGCTTTTGATGTTGAATTTACAATCACATCAGCCTTTTCTTTGGTGATATCTCCAAAGGCCACCTGGAAGATGATGGGACCGATCTTCATTTCATGCACGTCTACATTAGGGCTAGATGCAGTCCCATGGAAATCTGAGAAGAAAAGAAACGGAGTCCCTAACCAAGTCGGCCACAGCAAGAACGACTTAGATCTCACACTCCCCAGATGCATTCCTCTCATACTTCTTCCCCAGCCCTGTGATCTCCAGCCCTTAACCAGCCCTGACTCTGAGCCCCAGTGATGGTCAGTTTCTGAGAAAGGATTACAAAATATAATATATATCAAGCGTGGACTTCTGCTGCTGGCCACAGCGATGTCAGGCCCCCACACACCTATCTCACTCACAAATCACAACTAAAAATGCAGGATAAATACAAAAAGCCAACTAACTGAGACCTGAAAAGTAAACAGCAGGCAGGCTGGGGGAGGGAGTCAAAACTTGAAGAAGTCACCTGTAAGGGGGAGGGAGAGTTTCCCATTTTATTTTGTCTTAAAATTTTCCCTCTTTCTCTCTCAGCACTGGCCCAAGGTGGCCCCCGTTGCAGAACTGTGTAATGAGAATTCCTATCTTTGCAGCCAGAGGATTAGAAAAAAGGGTCCCTGTGAACTGAAGAGTATTGGAAGGAATCCTCACGACTGTCCATATTTTTCCTTTTTCTAATTCAGGCCTTGCCTCAAGATGAGCCCAGTTGCAGAGCTCCACAGTGGCTCCAGAGGGAGCCAAAACCCTGAGAGACATTCTGCCTTCCTGTCCGGAAGAATGAAGAGAAGGGGCCCTTGTGGTCTGAAAAGCATGTATGTGGGGGCGCCTGGGTGGCTCAGTCGGTTGGGTGTCTGACTCTTGATTTTGGCTCAGGTGATGATCTCCGGGTGGCCAGATCGAGCCCCACGTGGGGCTTCACGCTCAGCGGGCAGTCTGCTTGAGATTTTCTCTCTCCCTCTCTCTTTCTCAGAGTTAAAAAAAAAAAAATCTTAAAAAAAAAGAGCTGTATGTGTGTGTCTGGGCAATACGTGTGGCTCTCTCTTTCTCTCCCTCTTTGTCTCTCCACTTTGCCCACAAGGGTAACCCTTACCATGCAAAAGTATGAGGCAGCTGAACAGGCGTCTTAAGCTCCCAGAGAACCTGTCTTCCTGGCCAGAGGACCTAGAAAATGGGCTCCCTTGAGCCAGAGAGTATAGGAGTCCCAGACAGGTGAGAGCTGGAGAAGGTACCCCTATTCTGTGTATGAATACAGAGCTGGAGCTGCATGTGTGGGGACAGACCCAAGCTGCATAGGAAAGGCCTTGAGAACTAAATTAACATTGGAACTGCTGCCCACACAGAAGGTGAGACAGAGTGCTTAGAATGAACTTAACTGACTGACTACTTGCTAAAACAAACAAAACAATCACCATTTTCCAGAAGATTTTAATAGGACCCAAGTTTCACAACATAGTATTTAAAATGCCCAGTCTATAATCCCAAATGGTTTGTCCTGTAAAGAACCAGGAAAATGTGACCAGTTCTCAAGGATCAAGACAATCAATTACAGATACTAATCTCAAGATGATCCAGATGTTGGAATTACCTGACAAAGACTTTAAAGCATCTGCTATAACTATGCTCCCTGAGGTCAAAGTAAACACAGCTGAGTGCCTGAAAATGATTTGGAGTGAATGGAAAAATAGGAGGCCCTGCAGTTTATAGTTTATAAACTCTAAAAAAAAAAAAAAAAAAACAAATGGACATTTTAGAGTTTAAAAATATAGTATCTGAAGTAAAAAAAATTCACTGGATGGGCAGTGGACAGAGAAAAGAGTCCATGAACTTGGAGGTGGGTCAATAGAAATTATCCAATGTGATGAACAGAGAGAAAAGAGATTTAAAAAAGAAAAAGAGATCCCAGGGACCCATGGCATGCTATCAAAACACTTCACATTCATGTTATTGGGGCACTAGAGAGAGACCAGTGAGGTAAACTAATTAAAGAATGACTGGAAAATCCCCAACTTTGATGGGAAACATACACATTCAGATTCAAGAAGTCTCAGCAAACTCTATAAACAGGAGTTTGGATAAACTCAAGTATAGCAACAGCAGATTTGACACAGGAGAAGCATTTGGTTGATATTGTCTCTTTAAATGTATCTGTTTCTGAAAACACATGTCACATCATCCTCAGAAATTAGTAGCCAATCACTACCCACAAACCCACTGTATAGATTATATAATTTAGCCTGCCTACTCTTTCACATCAGACCACATAAGCACAGCCAATGTCTTACATGCTCAGGGGTATGGGATATAATTTAATATCTTCTTTATCACTAACTGATTCTTTCATAAAAATCATCACTACCGTCTTTCACTGAATAGTTATTTAGCAACTAGAAATAATTTCTCATCTCATAGCTTTACTGAACCTTGTGCATCTTCAGCCTTGAGAATTTTGTCACTGACGAAACTTCCATTAGTCCTTCTGGCAAATTCATCTGAAAATGCCTGGAAATACAAAGACAGTTTTGACTACTACAATCCTCCATAGATGAATAAATTTGATTCATCAGGGCTTTTGATCTTGCATGCACACATACTTAGGAGAGAACAACTTTCAAAGTGTTATTTTCATTATAGATTTTTTTAAATTATGAAAATAATACATATAATTCCGTTTTTGCAAATGCATTCTAGGAAAACTATTAAATATGTGAAGGAAGTTATAAGTACAAGCATATTCATTACATGCTATTTATAACAGAGAAGAAATAAAACAGTTTAAAAATCCAACAGGGAAATGGTTAGATAAATTTTGGTATATCCATGTGTTGGCTTATTTAACAGCCATTAAAAATCTCATTTTCAAAAAATAGTTTGTGGAATAGGGAAATTCTCTTTTTTATACTATTAAATGAAAAAATAATGATATTAAATTGCAATATATAATCCCACTTCTAAAGGTACACACGTATAAAAGAAGACTACAATGAAATACAACTAAAAGAATGTATGCATTTTTTATGGTTCTAAGTTTCTACAATGAATATGTATTATTTCCATAATCAGTAAGAGCAAGTTTCTTGCCGGTTGTTAAAAAAACACAGTAGTAAGAGAAAGATAATCACATAGACAGCAACCACTTCCTTTTTTTTTTTTAATTTTATTTATTTATTTGACAGAGAGAGACACAGTGAGAGAGGGAACATAAGCAGGGGGAGTGGGAGAGGGAGAAGCAGGCTCCCGCGGAGCAAGGAGCCCGATGCGAGGCTCGATCCCAGGACCCTGTGATCACGACCTGAGCTGAAGGCAGACGCTTAACAACTGAGCCACCCAGGCGCCCCAACCCACTTACATTTTTTAACTTCTTATTTGTCCCAGGAGAGGAATCGCTAGGGGAGTAGCCCTCTCTGGAGCCAGAGGTTGATGTATGTATTCTAGGGTTAATGAACCTGTGAATTCCCTTTCTTTGCCTCGTAGTGACACCCTCAAATCATCACTTTCTTTCTCCTTTTAAACAAGCAAGAGAGATTTTGGGGGGGAAAAAAATAAGTAACTTTTGTGCTAAAAGATTGATCCAGTAATGGGAAGGGGACATGGGGAGACTACAGAGCCAGAATCCCAGGCTCACAGGACTCCAGGGGCGGGCAGGCAGGCAGGCAGGCTCCGTGTGTAAAGGTGGACAGCTGGTTGATGGACTCTCTACAACCGAAGATGGTTCTGGTATTTCTAGTCCCAACTCTCCTACTCCCATGGGGATGTGCTGAGTTCATTCTAACCACAAAATAAGGCAGGGACACCTGGGTGGCTTGGTCAGTTGAGTGTCGGGCTCTTGGTTTCCGTTTGGGTCGTGACCTCAGAGTCATGGGATCGGGCCCGGCCCATGGGGTTGGGGAGTCTACCTGAGATTCTCTTTCTCCCTTTCCCTCTGACCCTCTCCCCTCTCATGCTGTTTCTCTCTCTCTCTCTCTCTCTCTCTCAAATAAATAAATAAATCTAAAAAAAAAAAAAACCCAAGAGACAAAACAAAATAAGGCATTTATGATTCAACTGGAAATTTGAACATTGATAACTGAGGAAATAAGGGAATGATTTTCAATTTATTTTAAGTGTGAAATAGTATTGTGGTAATGTTACTTTTTAAAAAGAATCCTATTGCTTAAAATAAATACTGAATTTTTTATGGATAAAGTATGTCTAGGATTTGCTTGGAAATAATATAGGAAGGAGGGAAATAAATGGAGATAGAGATGAAACATACTGGCCATGGGTTGATAATTGTGAAGATGAGTGATGGGTACAAGGGAGTTCATTATACCATTTTGTGTATTTTTATTTATTTATTTTTTAAAAGATTTTATTTATTTATTTGAGAGAGAGAGAATGAGAGAGAGCGAGTACATGAGAGGGGGGAGGGTCAGAGGGAGAAGCAGACTCCCTGCCGAGCAGGGAGCCCGATGCGGGACTCGATCCCGGGACTCCACGATCATGACCTGAGCCGAAGGCAGTCGCTTAACCAACTGAGCCACCCAGGTGCCCCCATTTTGTGTACTTTTATTTATGTTTGGAATTCTCCTTAATAAGAAGTTAAATTTTTTTCTATATCCATAAATTTGCTTGACATTTGCTGTGCTACAAGTGGTCTATACCACTCCTTTACTTTGCTGTACAGGAAATACATGGAAAAAACAATCTAACAGACCAACCAAGACGACATCTGAAAACATTAGGGCTCAGCTGCCAAAATAACCAGAAATGAGTGAGACTGTACCTGAATATTTTCATGATCACTCGGGTGCAGCAGAAATTGAACCTCTTGTAAAGCTGTCAGTTGAATCTTGCTACTGAAGTTTAACACTTCTGAAGTTATTAATTTAGCAAACATGGTTTTAGGAAACCCCAAATTTCCTGTTCCTATTGCTGGAAATGCAATTGATCTTAAAAACAAGTTCTCGGTGATTTCCAGACATTTTCTGATAATGTCTCTCATGATCTGAAAAGCACAAAGCACATCTTTATGCATCTTTCCTAGAAATGGGAGTTAGAACAAAAAGGACAAGAATTTAGCAACTTTGACTGTGATCTCTGTCTACTCTCCTTTCAAAAGAGGTTAAGGGCAGTCAAAAAAGGAAGGGAAAGAACAGGAACAGACAAGGAAAAGGGAACATCAGAGACCCTCTAAAAAGATTCAAACTCACTCGGCAAGGAAGGAAAGAAGCAAAGCAACTACTGTTCTAATCCTTCATTCTCCTCCATTCCTCATGCCCTCACCTTGCTATCCTCACTAAAGATGTGTTGTCTTCAATAACTCTTCCCCGAGCCCCAATAATGATTGAGCGCTGTAATCAATTTATATTATTAACTAGTCTTGGGGCAAGGTCAGCTACAACTGAAAGAAATGGCCATCGTGATAGAACCTGCTGATAATGTGACAGACAGAGGCCAATCTACACTATACGGAGAGGAGAGTCCCAAAGGCGACCCAATTTCCCAGGGAACCTAAAACTTGGCCCCACCTTGTATGAAGATGTGCACCCATCTCTCCAGTCTGGAGCCACTACGTGAAGCACATGCTGGCAGCGTAGACCGTGTCCACTGGTTCGGAGAACTGTACCCATGCCAACAGCCTTCGCTTGGCCGACTCTGTCCAATTCCTCCTGGAGCTTTGGCCCAGCTTTCGCCAAGAGGGCCTGAGAAAGGAGCCCTTTATTAAGCTGGAGATTCACGGGAATGGAGTTGACAAGAACATCAGCCTTGAAGACAAAACCAATTTGTTTCAGATACTAACAAAGAGCATTCATCAAGGATCACTGTATTTGAGCCCCTGGGTTTGGCACTATAGGGGGGAAACGATGATGATTAATTTCAGAGATTGAAATGCCACCCGAGGCAAAGGGTTACCAGATACTTATTTAAATAACACTCCAGGACAATGGAGATATAAAGCGAGATATAGATAGTATAGGGTCTCTGAAGGAGTGCAGAGGCATGGCTTGTGGGGTCTGGGAAACAGGAATCAGGGCAGCAGGGAGAGGGAGGCGGGGCAGTCATTTGGGAGGGGACCAGTGGGAACATACACCGGGTAGGGTTTTGGTTTTTTTCTTAAAGATTTTTTATTTATTTATTTGACAGAGAGAGAGACATAGCGAGAGAGCGAACACAAGCAGGGGGAGAGGGAGAGGGAGAAGCAGGCTCCCGCTGAGCAGGAAGCCCGATGTGGGGCTCGATCCCAGGACCCTGGGATCATGACCTGAGCCAAAGGCAGATGCTTAACAACCTAGCCACCCAGGTGCCCCTAAACCAGGTAGGTTTGAGCTGTGAGCACACTGCTTTGATCTGACAGAGATTTTCTAAATCGGGCTCAATTAAGACACCAAGAGAAGAGAGGAGAAGGAATGTGACCAAGTGATATTCAAGGCTGCCCTGCCTGGGTCACCGAGAAGGAGTGTAGTTCACCCTGGTTCAGCACCATTGACAAGATTCCCATCCTCTGCCCACATCAAATGCTCTAATTTGTCTTTATCTGCCCTCAGCAAATTTGACAGGAAATTAACCTTAGATTTGCCAAAATGTGACAGGTATAAAGGCACTGAAAAAGTATACATGTATAAACATAAGATAGTATTGTGGGTTTTTGCATTTACTGGAAGCCTCGCGATCTGAGTACACTTGCAGTTCCCACAATTGAGTGGCCAATCTCTGTGGGTAAATGCCTCAGTGAAGCCGCCCAGTGTTCTGAGAAAACCACTTCTGAGGCTGGGAGGGAGGGCATGGGATTCTTCCCCTGGGTCCTAGTCTGCCTTGGGCAACAGGCTGGCTAGAGAATCGCAGCACCGCGGCGGGTGTTCGGCAGGCAGGGACAGAAGGGACACTCACCGTGGCGCTTTGCACATCTCCTTTCACCAGCAGGATCCTTAGGCTTCCCTGGGACAACAGAATTTGTCTGTGTCCACGAACGTTGGTCAAGCCGGGCTGGACCGTCTGCGGTACACTGGGCCTGGAAGCCGTAGGAGGCCGGGGGTCCTCAAATACAGTTTTCACAGTTTCCGCGAAGGCCTGGACAGTCTTCTCATCTGTATCCACAAGGTAAATCTCTTTCAAGGTGTGTCCATCCTGCTTAAACTGGAAGTTTTTCTTGATAGCCAAAACAATCGTCTTCACACACTGGGCTAAGGGAAAGCCACCGGCTCCGGAACTGATGGCCGGGATGGCTATGGACCGGCACCTGTGTGTTTCAGCCAAATGGAGACTTTCTTCTACAGCCCTCTTTAACTGGAGCATGCACTTCAGGTCCTCGTCGTCCTTCCACCGGGGCCCCACTGCAAGGACCACGTGGCGGTATGGGAGCTTTCCTGCTTTCGAGATGATGGCGCTGCCGGGGAGGATCTTGCCCATTTTCTTCACTATCTGGTCACAGTCCTCTTGGAGCTCAGGGCCGGCTGCTTTGGAAAGAGCCGCCGCCAGGCTGCTGCAGAGCTGCAGGTCCTCACTGGCGCTGCTCACCACCACCTCGACAGGAAACTGGGTCAAGTCGCCCTGCTGCACCATCAGCGAGACTCCAGGGGCCAGCTCTACCTGCGACAAGTTGCTCTGCGGCCCCTTAAGCGAGACTCCAGGGGCCAGCTCTACCTGAGCCAAGCACTTCTGCCCATCCGTGCTGCCTCCCTCCTTCTCCCCTCCATTCTCCTGGAGGTCAATGGAACATCCAAATAACCGTTTGACCTCTCTTTTATAATACTGTGCTTTCTCCTGGAAGAACTGGCTGACCAATGGCTTATCAATATGGACGCTTTCAATGCAGACAGAATCCAAGGCTTGCTTGACGATGCTCACGCCCTCCAGGACTTTGGCCCTTGGCCCAGTTAGTAAAATGCCTTTTTGTTTATTCTCAAGATTGAAAGTTACCTGAACATTTGTCGTCTTTATCTTTTGCCAGAATGGCTTTTTTTCTATCCTTAAATAATCAATGATTACGGGAGGCTCTATTTCAATCAATCTCTCTATTTTTGTGTGTTTTTCCACAAAGTCAAAAAGCAAGTTATAGGATTCATTCACTTCTCTCACACAGCCCGCGATGATGACCTCAGCTTTGGTTTTTGAAGTTAACTCATCGATTATTACAGTCTTTGAGGAGGAATTATGTCTCTTATGCAAACCGTGAGTGAGCCCTTTCCATTTCTTGCCATTGAGAACTTCCCTGTCCTCGATGTGGATGCGCTTATAACTTAAGGCACTGACCATTTGCTTTTCAGCATCTAATAGGACTTCAGAGGAATAGCCGATTAAGAGAACAGTTTTACCCTCCAGCTCATAAACTGCAAGAATTTCCTGTGCCATCAAAAGAGACTTAGAGAATTCTATACAGTCTCTTTTTTGCAAAAACTGGAAAATCTCAGGGGGAAGCTGGATGCTTTTTTGAACCATGGTGTGCATCTTTTTCTGTATTTCATACTTTGCTTTATACACATCCGTGTAGAGGCCTTTGAGGCACATGTGTTGAGAAGCTTCATCATAACAAATCTCCATCTCTGGGTACTCAGTGCGGAGACGCTCCAGGACATCGCTGTGACACAAAAGAGAATACCTTCCTGGAGAAATGACCACTTTTTGCTTTAGACTTTGCTCTTCTCTTCTAATTTTTTGCGTGGTACTTTCTATTAATTCCTTGATTTGTGGCTCAATGTTCTGTACATCCTCTGATTTCCCCACTAAGGTTACAATCCCCGTAAGTGTATCAAATTCAATCAAAATCCTGTCGTCGTCTTCTACACTCTTTTTTATGGTGTCCCACACTATGGGATCCACTTTAAAGGGGGTAACTTTATATTTAGACCTGATGCTAGAGAATGCTGTGGAAACATCTTCCTTCCATCTCCTGATTCTCAGTCTACCGAGACAGATTAATGTGGTCGCAGGTCTGATGGTAACTTCACTACTGAGTTTGGACCATATTAGATCACAGTGACAATGTCTCGCTTCGTCATTTATCTCATCAATCAGATGCTTCTTTTTCTGTAAGAACTTCCATAAGGGAAGATCTAATGATTCTCTGAATGGTGCTGGAAGCTTGATCAGAGGTTTCTCCTTTCCATACAAGGCCGTGCCCAAAGAGGTATAATAAGGAAACACAGAGAGTGGCATATTATTGAGGTCTAGTTTCTTGGTCATGATGGTGTGTAACACTTAAAAGGAAAGACATAAAATAAAGTAACCCCAGTGTGGTATGTTTCAAGTGAAAAACAAAAACAAAAACACTATTCTATTAGGGAAAAAAAATCCTAATGATTGTAGAACTTGGATGTTATAACATGCTATGAAAAAGTAGCACTACTCTCAAAGTGCTCAGATACAAATTGATTTTTATTACTCCTACATAGTTATCCCTTGCTTAATGGAATACTTTCCAACCAAGATCACTCTATGTTGAAATTCTGTTAAGTAAATTCTATTTTCTGTTTCCTGGTAACATTTATATATCACCATCAGGTTAACAAATAGATAAGAATTTGTTCACAAATATGGGGGTAGTGTTTGCCCCAGTGTAAAGAATACTCGTGCTCAAAGCAAAGCTCATGTAAGAATCATGCTATTTGCTGCTTCTTGTACAGTCTCACAGTTTTAGGCTTCATAGCTGATTTAGATTCCATTAATACCTCTAAGAGGAGGAGCATCATAGTAATTACCAGAGCTGACCATGTGTCAGACACCTTTCTAAGTGCTTTCCGTATATTTATTTATTTAAGCTTCTCAGCAACCCTTTGAGATAGAGACATGATTATTATCATCCTTATTTACAAATGATAAAACTGAGGCTAGGGAAGGTTAGGTAACTCAAGTAGGGTGATGTAAAGGACAAATACCCGAGCTAAGATTTGAGTCAGTGTCTGTCTAACCCCAAAGCCCCGCTCTTGCCCCTTTACCAGGGGTTCCAAACAAGATCACTTCATGGTCATTGGAGAGCCCAGCCCCTGGGGCCTCGGATTCAGTAAGTCCTGCACCTCCCCTTGTCCCTGCTATAATCCCCTCCTGCCACTTCTACTGGGGCGGTCCCTAGGGTGGAATATGTGTGTGTGTGTGTGTGTCTGTATATGGGGGGGGGTACTCTTCTTCCCCTTGTATTAGTTATTAAACAGGTACAGAGGGTCTAAGAAGGACGAGAATTAGACTGAACTCCAATAACAACTTGGATTAAAATAGCACCCTTGTAGAAAGAGGTTAAAAATAACTTCACCTTGTGCATGATTGTCTCCTAGCCCTGGAACCAGACATCCTGAAAAGAACATGGCCTTCAGAGGCCAAAACCCATAGCTTGAATTTCCCAAAATGGCTTTGTACAAGCTCCAAGCCTAGGCAGGACCAGTGACCACTAACGTGTAACTGAGGCCACACAATGTGCCAAGCATGTTGCTGGTATAATTTCATTTGATCCTGACAAATTCCTCTGAGGCAAGTAGTGATGTGGACCCTATTTTACAGATGAGAAAACAGGCTTTGGTGGGTTAAAGTAACTTGCCCAACAGTGGACCTGAATAAGCATTTCTCCGAAGAAGACATACAGATAGCCAATAGACACGCATGAAAAGATGCTCAACATCACTAATCATTAGGGAAACACAGATCAAAACTACGATGAGATACTACCTCACACCAGTGAGAATGGCCAGTATCAAAAAGACAAGAAATAACAAGTGCTGGTGAGGATATGGAGAAAAAGGAACCCTCATGCACTGTTGGTGAGAATGCAAACTGGTGCAGCCACTGTGATAAATGGATAAAGGGGATTGGGAGATATAAGCTTCCAGTTATGGAATGAGTAAGTTACAGGGAGGAAAGGTACAGCAGAGGGAACAGAATCAATGATATTGTGATAGCGCTGCATGGTGACAGATGGTAGCTACACTTGGGAGCAGAGCATACAGAGTTGTTGAATCGCTATGTTGTACACCTGAGACTATTGTAACATTGTGTGTCAACTATACTTCAGTAAAAATATATATAGGGGCGCCTGGGTGGCACAGTCCATTAAGCGTCCAGTTCTTGGTTTTGGCTTAGGTCATTTCCTTGGGGTTGTGAGATCAAGCCCCACCTCAGGCTCTGTGCTCAGTGTGGAATCTGCTTGAGGTTCTCTCTCTCTCTCCCGCTCCCTCTGCCCCTCCACTTGTGCTCTCTTTCTCTAAAATAAATAAATAAATAAATCTTAAAATATATATAATAATAAATAAGTAAAGTAATAAAGTAATTTGCCCAAGATCACAAAGCTAGTAAGCACCAAAGCCAGGATTTGAACTCTGATCTGTCTGACTGAAGAACCATCACAGATGTCACCTTCCTGTTTCCTCCTCTTCAAGAAAAAGTAACTATATGCACAGCATTACTAGGATTCAGTGAGCTACTGTGGCAGAAAACACAGCAAAAGATCTTACCTAGAGTAGGTATTAGATAAGAGTTCTTTTCCTTAAGATTTTGTGAATCAGATTTTATAAATTGAACAAAATAATTCCAGAGTAAGTGCCTAACTTATTCCTCTCAAATCATCTACATAAATTTAGACTGCTAAATAAATTATGTTTTTAATCCAGCTTTAACTACAGTTGGCCTCCTTACTAATAATAGCCCCTAAGAAAAATTAATGTTTTGGGTTTTTTTTAAAAGATTTTATTTATTTACTTGACAGAGAGAGAGAGAGTAGCAGAGGGAGAGGGAGCGGCAGACTCCCTGCCGAGCAGGGAGCCCAATGCGGGGCTCGATCCCAGGACCCTGAGATCATGACCTGAGCTGAAGGCAGACGCCTAACCGACTGAGCCACCCAGGTGCCCCAAGAAAAATTAATGTTATAGGTGAGCAGGTGATTGGCAAAGAATGGAGACCTTAAGAGCACAGATTAAGGGCCAGACTAGCCAGGTTCAAATCCTGGCTCTGTCACTACACTAGCTGTGTAAACTTAGTCCAGTTATTTGACCTTTCAGTGCCTGTTTCTCATTTGTAAAACAGGGATTACAGTAATAACAATGCCCACAAAGCAGTGTCTGCGAATGCACTTTGCAGCACCCTGCAGAGCTATGCAAATGTAAGTCATGATTATAAGAAGGAGCGGCCACAGAAAGAAAGGGAAAATCGGTATATCTCAGACCACGGAAAACAGAGAGTTCGTGAGTTTAGACGAGGAGGCATGGTCAACATAGTCAGATGGTACAAAGAGGTCAGGATGCAGGGGAGCTTTGAGAGTGCCCTACTGCTCCCAGACATGGCTCTGCATAAAACAACCCTAATTAAATAGTCATACAAATGTAATGTAGACACTCTGAGGACACACCCAACTGCCCCAGGCCTTCAAGAGGTTCGAAGCCCCACCATAAACGGGAGGCTCACTTCTAGAGTAGGCAGCTTTCTGGAGCTCTCTCCCTGGGCCCAGGCCCAGGCTCGGGGAGATTGAAAGAAATTGTGACAGAAGCTCCTCTTTTGTCCCCCTGCTCAAGGAACACTAGGACTTTCATTCCATTTTAATCCAAAGCGTATCTTCACCCCAGTTTCCGCAGCTCCTCAAAGCCAAAGGGAGTTTCCTCCACGGATCCCCCACGGAGCAGTTTATCTTCAATGGGTGGAATACCATGTGATCGTGTCTCATGCTCCCCCTGTTAGTCCCAAACCCACTGTTCCTTCTCTCCCTAAGAAGGCTGGCCCCCTAATTCCCACGCCTCTGCCTTCACCTCTGAACATCAAGTGGAATCTCCAAGCTGACTGTACATGCCTCCGAGAACTGGCAATCTAATATCTACAAAACCCTTAGAGGTGTTTCCCTGAGGTTCAGCTGAACATGGTTTTCACGGGGTTGCTGCAAAGAACAATCCAGCAGGCATCCGCTGGATGCCATTAACCACCCCTATGAATTTCTGAATGATGAGACTGACACGTGAAAGGGGGAAGTAGTGATACTTCACAGGAAGTGTATGTGTTTCTGAGTATTTCTTTACCTAGCCTTGTTGGGATGAACTTGAGAATTTCTACCAAGTAGACAGCTAAAACACAGATCATCTTTTTTTTAATACAGTATTTCAAAGAGTCTAAGAATTATGGATTTTTCACTATAGGTAGAGACTCATGAGAGAATCTCCTTATATCTTTCAAAACTCGGCCCTGCTTCTCTAAAGTTTAAATCACTGGACTCATTAATGATCATATCCCAGATGAGCAGGATTACTAATGGATTTCCAGTGAAATTTATGAATAAAAAATAAAATGCATCAGAACTCAACTGATAACTGATAAGATCTGCTAAAAGGGCTTAGATCATGTGAGGTAGGTTCACAAAATCAGGCTCATAGATATTACCTTTTTTGTCAAAAAACTCAATCAGAGCCGAATTCTCTTCAGGCAAACACTCAATACTGGCAATTCTTCCTCCTCCATTTTGAGGATTTTCAAATAAGCATTTCAGATTATAGTCATCAACACCAGGTGGCAGGTTTTCAACCCTGATTGTTTTCGTCACTTCTAGAAGTCTTGGAGAAAGCTGGAGTTGTTTCACTAAGTGGTGCCTGGGACAATCATTAACAAATGTCACAGCATCTACAAATCAAAATCAATCAATTAATCCATCCATCCATTAGAAAATTATGATCATACCTTTATGTTATACAAAAGAAACTGGATATTAATTGAGATAAAGGAGATAGCTAAGCACTCAATTTTTAGAGGCAAGATTTTCATTTCTTTTTTTTTTTTTTTAAAGATTTTATTTATTTGAGAGAGAGAGACAGATATGGACAGAGAGAGCATAAGCAGGGAGGAACGGGAGAAGCAGGCTCCGCCGAGCAGGGAGCCCGACGTGGGGCTCCATCCCAGGACCCTGGGACCACGACCCAAGCCGAAGGCAGACACTTAACCCACTGAGCCACCCAGGCACCCCAAGATTTTCATTTCTATATGAGAATTTACGTTCTTACAACTCCCGGTCTCTGAGCAGTAACAAACATACATGTGAACGTTTTACCTGGCATACTGCCACGGAGCTGTGTTCCTGATTGCAGGCACAGCTCTCTCCAACCCCTCTTGACGTCCTACCCGAGTGCTCTGTCTACAGTACAAATCTCCTCACTCCCCTCCTTTCTCAAGTCCTACAATGGCTCCCCATTACCCGCAGACATCAGTTCACGCTCCTTAGCTAGGCTTAAAATGCCCTTGGTTGGCTATTTGACTCCAAACTAATTTCCAAACATCACCTCTGGTTATTCTCTGCCATTCATTTTATTTTCCTTGTTGCCACAAAAACTAGTCATTATTTTGAAAACCCTATTCTCTTTTGCCTCACTATATATAGTTACCTGTACCTGAAATGCCCTTCTCCGATTTTTTTTTAATCCTGTCCTATTCCTCCTTCAAGACTCAGCCTGATTATCCCATTCAAATTAATAAATATCGACGGTGGGCTCATGATGTGCCAGGCACTGTGCTAGGATCTGGAGATAGAGAGATGAATATAACAAGTCCTTGAAAATTCACCATCTAGGGGCGCCTGGGTGGCTCAGTCGGTTAAGCGTCTGCCTTCGGCTCAGGTCATGATCTCAGGGTCCTGGGATCGAGCCCCGCATCGGGCTCCCTGCTCTGCGGGAAGCCTGCTTCTCCCTCTCCCACTCCCCCTGCTTGTGTCCCCTCTCTCGCTGTGTCCCTCTCTGTCAAATAAACAAAAATAAAATCTTTAAAAAAAAAAAAAAAGAAAATACGAATATTCGGGGCGCCTGGGTCGCTCAGTCGTTAAGCGCCTGTCTTCGGCTCAGGTCTGGATCCCGGGGTCCTGGGATGGAGCCCCACTTTGCTTTGGGCTCCCTGCTCAGCGGGAAGCCGGCTTCTCCCTCTCCCGCTCCCCCTGCTTGTGTTCCCTCTCTCGCTGTCTCTCTCTCTGTCAAATACATAAATAAAATCTTTAAAAAAAATAGAAAAAAGAAAATTCACCATCCAGGAGTGGGGAGGCGGGTCTTGAAAGCACACAAATGGCCTATTGTGGGATCAGATGACGCAGGAAGACAAATACTGGGAATCCCACAAGGATTGTCAGGGTAAGTGGTTGCTGATCTGAGTTTTGAAGGACAGAGCAGAGTTTAGCTTATAGATTAGGGGAGGAAACGTTTCCCGCAGAGAGAAGAGCAGTGGCAGGAAATAACAGTGTACTGGGGACCTGGGAGACTGGGACCAGTGGAGTATAAACTTCATAGAAGGGAGTAAGCAAGGCAAAACCAAGCCACCTTGTTTGGATCCCCTTTCCTCCCATTCCCCAGAGCCTGCCGTTCACAGCGGAGGGAGGCAGCTTCTCTAGCATCTTCATTTTTCATTTACATATGGGTCTCCAACTCCATAGGAGTTCCTCAAGATCAGGAACCAAGAATTATTCATCTGTGTACCCACAGCACCTAAACAAGTGCCTGGCACATAGTAGGTATTTAAGATTTTTGATTAATGAACAAAAGCAAGTCCACTCAGTTCTTCTTTTTTAAGAAATAATTATAAAACTGACATGAGAATAGCTCCCTTCATTGAGTCCTTACTATGCATCAGGGACTATATTAAGAGCAGCTTTGCACACATTGTCTCATTTAATCCTCTTAAAAGCTGTATCAGGTAGGTATTTTTTCCTCTAGTCTATGGAGGAGAGAAGTCAAGTACAGAGGGGAGTAACCTGGACAAGCTCTGATAATTAGTCAAATGGTGGAGCTAGAATTTTGACTTCATGACCATCCTCCTGCCATGGCCATGGAACAGTGAGGGCTCGGATTGGAAAACTGCCTGGTCCTTCTGGACATGACTCCTCACACGGACCTTGAAGAGCACTCATTTCCTGCATCCCATGCACTTCCTCTCCTGCATGTGGGATGACCATGAAAGTACTAAGGAAATACATGGTAAAGGACATAAGAGAAGAGGCTGTGTAGAGGTGGGCCATGGGGTTCAAATCTAAGAATTTATTAGCATCTCTGCACCTCTTTGTCTCCTCAACTGTAAAATGAGGAGGAAAAACAATGATCTCAAAAGGTTGTTAAAAGGAACAAATGAATTAACACATGTAATGAGCTTAGCATAGTACCTGACTTACAGTATCTCTATATGAGTGTCTGCTATTATCAACATTACTACATTCCAATAAGTCCAGTTTGGTAACACAGATCAGTATTTACTTCTCCCAGTGAGATAACGCATGTAAAGATGCTGAATCTTCTGCTTGGAATCACTTTTATAACCTTAGACTTTAGATTTCTGTTTGGGTGTGTTATCTCTCTCTCTCTGTCTCTCTGTTTCTCTCTCTCTCTCTCACACACACACACACCCTCATACAATGAAGTCTGATTTACTGAACATACCAGAATTTCGTTTTAAAACAAATTTGCTTCTCTTTCAAAATAAAAAAGCATCTATATTATCCTGAAGTCCTTTCTTACTAGCTACGAGAAAAAGTCAAGCTTTCAGAGTCATTCCATTACCTGGATGTCTCAAATCCCAAAGTGGGGCGCAAAGAAGATTGGCAAATGCAGTATCATTTGATCTTACCCACATGTGTTAGAAAGGTAACTACAGCAACGTCAAAATCTCGTAATACTTCCACTTGAAAAGCATCATTGGACAGGCCAGTTACATTCTCCACTATCAAGATTAACATTATATCAGTTACATTTGTCTTGAGATTTTCAAATGCAACCGAAGAGGCTGTATTTTCACACTCTTCTGAGGTATCTTCCATTTTCTCCGATCTTCTACTGGGAGTAAGTTTTATATCCAGTTCTTCTGACACATCTGATTTTAGAAGGACAAAATAGGTACAAGATGTTACATTTGTCTATCATGGTCTTAGCAAATTATCATAAGACACTGTCCTCTTTCCTTTTCAATCTCTTGGCTAAGTCAAATAAAAAAGATCTGAGAAGGCTTTTTGCTTAATTTAGTTAAAAATAAAATGTAACATTTAACTATTATTGTTAAGTTTGATTTTTAGTATGCCCTTTTCTGCCTTGTCTCTTTGAGGAACCTGTCTTTCATAGCCTTTGACATATGCTTCCATCAAGCACCTTATACAGTTACTGAATTCAGCTTCTCAAAAGCAAGGGACATGTTTATTCATCCTTGTATTGCTGGTACCTAGTATATACTTGAGGCTCAAGAGTGCTGAATCAGAGATTTACTGTTTGGGCCACTGGAGGAAAGCAAGAATATCTGATGACATGTAACATATGATGCTCTGAAAAGTAATACGTTTTCATCACTGAAGATAAAAAAGGATACTCGTTGAATGACTAAGGAACACACATAGAAAGTAAAATGGCCTAGAGAGCTGTATGTATACATCAAGCTCACCGAACAGCAATCCTCCCAGCCAGCTTGTTCCTCTCCATTTTTGGCCCTACGTGAGTTCCATCTATGCATCAGGTCAGTCCCACTCTATACTTGCCCAGTGCAGCATGATGCATATGATATAATCTTTAGACATTCTGTGAGTGACTGTTCAACTGGGGCCCTTATTATGTTCAAGGCACTGGAGGTGTGGAGAGGGGTGCATACAGAAAACATCAGATAAGGAACTTACAGGTTTTCTAATGGAGGTATACAAGTCAAATGACAAAAGGAACTGACATTTGTAAATGTTTATCACGGCAGAGTAAAATGCTACGTGCTCAACAAATCCATTTTGTTTTCTTTCTGGGCAACATTTCCCAGACTTCCCACAGCCAAGTTCATGTGGCTAATGGAATAGGGGTGAAAGTGTGAATTGCACTTCCACGCCTGGCAAGTACAAATCTTCTTTATGTGAATTTCCATTCTCCTTTGCAGTGACTTTGAAGGCCACGTATCAAAAGTAATCTTGTCAAAAGATGGAAGGAACCTGGGATTCCTGAAGCAGTCTAGCCTGCCCCCTTCCCCAGCTGCTGACGACACTGACCTATGATTTGGGGGGTTGTTTGTTACAGCAGTTAGGTGATCCTGACACATACTCCTGTTACGTGTGGAATGTAACACCACACACTCACACCAAATTAAAAATAGCTTAAGTATTCAATAATACCAGAGCATTCAATGAGAGAGGTGTGACAAAGCAGAAGGACCGCTGAGCTGGGGGTGAGGTTGTCTGAGTTCAACCCTTGACTCTGCCACTCTTTAGCCATGTGACCTCAGGCAAGTCTCTTTACAAAGGAGTCCTGGATGAACTGAATGGTAAGAGCCTTTCCAGCTACATGGTTTTATAACCGTATGACTATTAGAAGCTTCATCACAAGAGAGGCTTTGTTGACTGCCAAATAAAGAGCATCAATAATCCAGCCAGGAGTCCGAGAGACACAGAGGCGACTGGGCTGCTTCGGAAAGGCTTCAGGAAAAGGGGAAGCTGAGTGGATCTTGAAAGCTCTCTAGAGTTTAGATAGAGAGAAGTGGGATATTGGGGATTGGGGCCCACAGAAGTACAGGCAGAGTGCCAAGACTGCGCCAAACTACTTAGGAAATGGTGGTCTGACTGATGAAGCTCAAGGAGCACTTAGGTGTAGATGTAAGAAATTAGGCCAGAAAAGTTGGCTTCATCAGGAACGTGGTGTGGACTTTATCCTGCAGTCGGTAGGAAGGGTGAGTTGTGGAAGGTTTCTGTGATAAGGAGGACAGGACATTTAGCAATAGTAAAAGGGCCGGTCAGATTTAAGGAAAAGGACATCAGATACAGAGAGACCAAGCAGGGTGCTCCTGCCATGCTGGATTTGTGAGGTAATAATGGCAGCCTGGTATGAGGGAGGGACAGATGAGGAAATCTTAAAAAAAAAAAAAAAGTATTAAGTCTCTGTGACTAACATACACGAAGGCTTAAAGAAAAGAGATGACTGAAGTTTCCAGTAGGTGATGGGCAGACTGGTTGAGTACTTCAAGAGAAATAAGGAAGACAGAAAGGGTACTGGTGTGAGGAAGAAGACTCAGGTGGCTTTGACATGGTGGCTTTAACATATTTTCCAACGGGAAGGTCGGACACGAGGTCTGGAATTTAGAAGAGAGTCCAGGCTGGAAGTATAGAGTTGAAAAAGCCAGAATTTCCTGAGCACAAGTGACCAGTATCTCTCTGCTCTTGCATGTCTCTCTTGTACAGGTTCTTCCAATTGCTGGTTTCCACCTTGCAGACCCAGCCCAATTCAGCTTAGCCTGGAACAGGACATTAGCTCAGTGCCCACATCCTCTGGTGTTGGTGTGTGGCTTGACTGACCTATTCTTCCTCTGTCAACTGCTTATCCGTCTTCAACTTCATGCCCAGGGTTTGGCGCATGCCCAGTGCGCTCAGCGTGCAGTATTCTCTGTTCTCCTCATCCCTGAAATGTGGAACCTATTAGGGAACTACCCTCCACCCTGATTTTGCTCGGTTCTGAAGACTGTCTACATCATTCTAATTAATTTCAAAAGTACTAGCCTTGGGGTCACTGTCAGGATTCAGTGTGGAGCAACCACTCGACAAGGGACCTCCTCTTATGTCTCTTAAAGGGGTCAATTAAGTACTTCGTTAAAGACGGCCCAACTTCTGGCTGCTTACTATCATTAGAGTCTGGGTCATGTAAAAACAGGTCAGCAAACGAGTCTAAAGTCTCCAGGACAATGAAAAGTCCATTGGTGGAGTGGGACTGGACGGCTCTTCCTGAGAATACCCTTGGTGTTGTAAGCAAATCTGAAACAGTGCTGACAAATCAGTTAAGACAGAGTAGGGTAAAATCTATGAAATCATAAGAAACACAGACTTGATTAAAGTCTAGACCCAGGAAATGGTACAGATATAAATGTACCAATATAAAACCACTTCCCGGTCTAAAATTGAGTTTGAGGGTACAGCACATAAGGCGTTTTCCAAAAATAGATAAGGATTTAGGGAGTCCCAATGAACACTGGAAGTTACTTGAGCCTGTTTCATATCTGAAGAATAGAAAGCAGTAATTACTCTAAACAGACAAAAGATTCCTATCACATAACAATCATGAGCTTTTTTTTTTTTTTCCTTAGATGTATTTATTTGTCAGAGAGGGAGAGAGAGAGAGCACAAGCAAGGGGAGCTGCAGGCAGAGGGAGAAGCAGGCTCCCCTCTGAGCAAGGAGCCCGATACAGGACTCGACCCCAGGATGCTGGGATCATGACCTGAGCTGAAGGCAGACGCTTAACCGACTGAGACACCCAGGCGTCCCTAATCATGAGCTTCTTAAGAAAACCTTGAATCCTAGATTCTACGGCTGAATAGTGCCTCCATGTTAGGTAAAAACAATCCATACATCCCTCTCCAGTCGGTTTGCCAAGTAAAGGCAGCTCTCAGCCTACTGCCATTTTCAAAAGAGAAAGTTGCAAAAATGGAAACATGTTCTCAAAACAGTGTCAGTTTTAGAGGATAATAATTTACACATTTTTTCGGAATTCCTTTTCCCTAAGATCTGGATAAACGTATCACTTTATCTCTCTTGTCCAGCCATTCAGCACAGGTCGACATCTCTCCCCTTTATAAGAGCATGCTTGGCCAGGAAAACGAGCTGCCTCTTCAGTAAGTGGCAGCTGGTATGGCAGGCCAACACCCAGACACTAGGAAAGCTGCAGAGTCCACAAGGGTTATGAGGTGGCGGCTGTTTCCTACAGCAGAAGGGATAAGAAGAGCTCTGGGGGTGCTGCACCCACATCCCGCACCCAGGACGTAGAAGCTTTTGTCCACCGTCCTGTTGTGGCCCCAGAGGACAGCGCCCTCCAGACCCAGTGCTCGGAAACTGACTTAGCCACACAGGACACACGCTGACACATCGTGTCCTTGCTTCTCGATGGCAGTTGGGCACAGGCGGGCTCTACAGGTCAGTTTATCACCATCTCCCAGGCACCTCTTCGCCTCCTTTCAATTGCAAGGTGTCTCCCAGTCCCCACAGAGAGATCTGTTCCCATCCTTCTGACCTGAGCCCTAAGATCTCAGGGGGCTCCCCCCGTGCTCACCCTCAGCACAGCTGGCTGCGAGTAAGCAGATGGCATCTCTAAGCTAAGCACACCCTGCTTTGTGAAGTCAAGAAGAGAAGGATGAGCCCCGCAAGTGCCATCCTTAATGAAAGCAAACCCACTGGCGAAGGTCAGCCATCTCAGTTCTTTGCCCTTACCTGGTTCTTTGACATGTTCTTTGGTCTCCAATTCCTGAAATCCAACAAACGATAGAGTAGCATCAAGAAATGACTAATAATTTCTTTACATTGAGAAACTGTCCCTGGGACTGGACCGGAGACATCGGGCCATTAGAAACAATAATAAAAAGCTCTGGCACTTACGCTGTTGAATGCACCTCATATCCACTTGGCACAAGAATCACTGCTAAAAATGAGTCACAAATTACTAAAACCCAATTAACACCAAGTGCTTGCGGTGTGGGGTAACACCTAAATCTTTTCCCCATTTAATGTTTATTGAGTGTTTACTATTAACAAGCACCGTGCCTTGTGCTTTACAGAGATTGTCTCATTTAATCCTCACAACGATCCACCAACCCACCAACCCAATGGATTACTGTCCCATTTTACAGTCAAGGAGATAGCACAGGTAGTATGGATCTCTGTCCCCTCAAAATGATGTAAAAATAAAACAAACTGAGCAAGTTCCAGGTTAAAAGCACCCAAACAAACTCAAAAATTTACATCTCAAAGCAGCCTTATTATAATCTGCAAATTCTGACTTTTCAGAAAGTGTTTTAAAATCAAACAAAAAGCGCCCCCTCCTTCATTATTCCATACCTTCCCCATGACTGCTTTCACTCCCTCCACATCTGTAAGGTGCCTTCTATTCCAATTTGATTTATACTTCTCATCCCACTATATTCTCCATATTGTGATTTTCTTCCCACACAGCTTGGCAGAACACCCTACTTCCCTTTACTCACGCCTTGACTTACCTTTGTTGGAATTTCCCCCTCAAAGACATCCTGGACTTCATCTGGGGCTGTGGGCAACTGGACAGTTAACTGGAATGCTCCTATTCCTGGCCATAGCAACTCATGGTTCTTTGTCTCCAGAACTCTTTGCCGAACTGAAAAAAAAAAAAAAGAAGAAACTGTCAAGCAATCTTTATTCATCAAATTATTTCATGATTTCCATAGGGCTTCATCATTTGCAATCAATGGCTTGGTCAGTTTCCCAAGCAAGTCCTTGTATGGTGAAAAGAAGAAAAGTTTAGCAAGTACACCTGGGTTTCAATCCCATCTTTACCCTTATTTTTTTTTAACCCCTGGGCATGTTCCTTAATAAGTCTTACTTGCAAAGCCTCAGTCTTCTTGTCTATTAATAAGTAATTAATGAAGACTGTCTTATATAGGTGTTACATGTATTAAATTAAAAAACATTATAAAGGACTTAGTACAGTCCATAATGCTCAGGAGGCACTAAGAAAGGTAACAATATTTATTCCACAAGTGAAGGGAAATAATCAAAGTATGCCTCATGGTGAACCCAGAGAAGACTGGGTGCTGGGACGTGGCCCGATGAAAGCTGTGTTTTAGGAAGGCAATTTGAGTGACCAAGAGCACAATGGCCAGGAGCCTAGTGAAAAAGCTGTTTCATTCAGTTCCTTAACCTGTGATGATAAGAGCCTCACATCCAATAGTAAAAGGAGTAGAAAAGAAGGGATGGGAGAAATTAAAAAGAAAAAAAGAATTAGCACAGCAGACAGCTGGGTTGTAGTGAAAAAACTGAACAGTGAACAGAAGAGTCCGAAGACTTGGATTTAAATTCCAACTCTGCCAAAAACGAGATGAGTGACATTGAGAAAATATCTTAACTTCTTGAGTCTGTTTCCTCCCTTGAAACAGTGTTGTGAATGAATTTTGTAACACCCACAAGAGCTATGCAAGTGTAAGTTTATAATTATAAGCCGGAGCAGCCAGAGAGAGAAAAGGAAAATCAGTGCATCTCAGGCCATGGAGAACCAGCAAGGAGCCAGTTTAGAGGAGGAGGCGTGCTCAACATAGTCAGCTGGTGCAAAGAGGTCAGGGTGAAGGGGAACCTCTGAGAGTGCCCTACTCCTCCCAGACGTGGCTCTGACGTGCATGTTGGGCCACTATCTTGCATGCCGGTGTGGATGGGTGGAAAGACCAAGGATATAGGGAATCTTTCATAAGAAGGAGCTGGAATAGCTTTCCCACCTCAATCATCCACGAAAGGGCAGGAGGTGTGAGGCCTTCACTGGATGCCAACTCAGAAACGGGCCCCAGAAACAATATGAGAAAGAACGCCAGACTCTACTTTCACTCTTCATGAGATAGCAGATGTTTTCACGTGGACTCCTGAGGGGCTGTCCTAAGCTAGCGGGAGGGCTGAGGACCCCATATGACCCCTGAAGCCTGAAGCCTGAGAACAAGTCAATTTTTGTAAGCCAAGTTGTCTAGAGTCGTGGGCTTCTGTGATGCATTCCTTTTACAATCCCCTAGACTTTGGGAGAATCTTATCCAGGCATCTAAATGCAAAAGCTGTTCTGAGATTGTGCACAATATGCAGGGCACGAGGATTTCAAGAGAGCAGACAGTAGCAATAGGAGTAAGTGACCCGCCACAAGGACAAGGGGAATCTGGGAGGAAAAAGAGCTGAAACCCTGATGTCCAGCCACCCTTTCCCATGTGGACAGTCTCCCTTCTGCACCAACCTCAGACCACTGACATTTAATTTTACTTAAAGAGGAAATGGGTTCCCCTACCCCGAACAGACTGAAAATTATCAGAAGACAAATTATGACCTGAAAGGATGATAAATGCACACATCTGAAACAGGGCTTAATAAGTTAATTTACACTGGACTTCTCAGAAATTGAGTGAGCTATTTAAAAGTAAGATACAGCTTCCAAATACTTCTGTTTGCTATACACGAATTTCTTCTTTTTTTTTTTTTAGATTTTATTTATTTATTTGAGAAAGAGAGAGAGAAAGCATGAGCAGGGGGAGGGGCAGAGAGAGAGGGAGAAGAAAGCTCCCCACTGAGCAGGGAGCCTGATGCGGGGCTCGATCCCAGGACCCTGAGATCATGACCTGAGCCAAAGGCAGAAGCTTAACGACTGAACCACCCAGGCGTCCCAGCAATACACTAATTTCTACAGAGCTGTGCTGTTGGGCTCATTCTTGCTATATGAATCATGTGAAGAAAGTAGTGCTACACGGTGCCTCGCACCCGATGAGGCCACTTCCTGGGGTGGGGGGTGGGGGGGATCCCTGCAGAAGAACCAGTGCCCGAGGACCAGGACCGCTGGGAGGGAGGGCGCGGTCAACCATTGTTTTTTTTTTTTTTTAATTTTTAATTTTTTTTTTTAAGATTTTATTTATTTATTTGAGAGAGAGAGAATGAGAGACAGAGAGCATGAGAGGGAGGAGGGTCAGAGGGAGAAGCAGACTCCCCGCCGAGCAGGGAGCCCGATGCGGGACTCGATCCTGGGACTCCAGGATCATGCGGTCAACCATGGTTAGCAAATTTCTGGAAACCTGTTACTGGGGCAATAGCTCCTCAGGTAGGAAACTGAAACTGAATAGGCACTTCCTGCCACACACACCCCTCTTCCCCGCCCCCAGGGCCTTTGCCCATAAAAGGTTTCGATTTGTACTAAGTTGGAGCTGTCTGTGCTGGGGGTACCACAAGAGGGGCCGCTGGAGCAGCCTGGGGACGGAGGTAGGGGAGGTGGGCTGGGTGGTGAGAGGAAGGAAGCCTGTGGGGGAGACTGCCACCATTTCTGCGTTCAGGGCTAGAACAGAATGATGTTACTGACACAAAAGTGTATTTTGCGCTGTTGGTATTTTTATGCTGTTGGTATTTTCTACTAATCATCTCCCTTTTTTGTTCATTCAGGGTTGGCAACAAACAACGGGGCTTCCCAAAGTTTAGCACACCAGGGCCCCCCGGAGTGCTGGTCAAGCACACAGAGTCCCGCTCACCCACCCGCGGGGTTCCTAAATCTCTAAGAGGCACCAGGCATTGGGTCTGTTTAGTCTGTTGCGAGTCAGACGCAGAGGCCAGTGGCCCCAAATTGAGAACCACTCGGGAGGTTAAGAGGATTCTAAAGAGGTAAGTGTCCCTAAGGGCCAGGCCCTTATGATGTTGACAGTTGCAATCAAAGTGGTAAAACTCCTTGAGGAAAATGAAGTCCAGGGGAAATGGCTTACATCGCACAGCTGCTCTTCCGAGCATTCCTCAGTGAAATGAGGCCTTGGAAAACTCGGTACTTGGTTTTCCTAAGGGCTCTGAGCCTAGTAGGTCTCCTGTCCCCCACCTGCCTCCCCCTACACACACTTCGCTGGGGAACCCCTCTACTCTCTGGGTTTCATTTCTTCCTTTCCGGATCTCTGCTTAGAGCATGCCAGTTTCTCTCTGGTAAGCCTCATTGCCTCTCCTCTGGCTCAAATGCTTCTCCAGATCCAGCGACGGGAAGGTAGAATCAGTGCTTGTCCACTTCCCCCTATGAGATTCCAAAGGAAAAAGCGCATGCTCCGGGACCAGCAGCTCACAGGCCTCTCACTACAGACCTGGTCTTGACCCAGCAGATAATAACTGGGTGGGTGCTTATCCTCTCTTTCCTAAAGCTAACAGCAAGGGTGGGGGGGAGAACTCAGCCGCTCAACTGCCTGGGGTGAGGGTTGAGGGGATCTCAAAACTCCCAACCCACATAAACTCAGAATGTCACCCCTGCTCCCAGTCCAAGGACCACCCTGAAACTGAGGGAAGAGGTACCAGCGCACCCTCAATGAAGATTCTGTGTGTAGATCAACAGCAAGCAGCCCTCCAATAACTTTCTATATTTACACCCAATGTGCTTTTAGACAACACTTTCATACCTCCTCCAAGTGACCCCAGAAACACTGGGAATCTCACGACCTATAGGAAAATCCCACTGACTCCTCACATTCCTTTAACACCTTTTATTCCCCACCTAAAAAATAACTGAAGAAAAGGGGGGCTCTCCCTCTCCGTCCCTCTCTCTCAGAGCATTGACCTCAGTTACCAAATCCAGAATAGTACACGAATACATATCTTCCATGTGCACGCTGATTTTCATGTTTCAAGGACTCAGTTGTCCTCAACCTAGAACATTGCATGGATCTCCTAAAAGTGATTCCCAGGGTCTCTCCCAACAGAAGTCAAGGTACTTATTTTCAACCAAATTTATCTCGTTAAAGTATATTTGGACATGTCTCTCCTCTGCCTACCTAGGGGAAAGTTCATAGTCTTTATGGTGTAATTCAAGGTCCTCTACCATCTCAACCCAACTTTCTCTTAGCCTTAATTTCCTCTCCACCACTTCACAAGAAGGAGGTTTAATGACAGAAGGCCTAAGATTATTAAAATATAGGTACACCCCCCCCACCCCCGCCCCGGCTTAGCCTTCTGAAATTTCTCAGCCCCCATCTGCAGATCTTGCTTGTACACGGAGATTAATAGAGTCACCACTCAACCCAAACCTCCCTGAGGGCGCTCTGCATGTCGCCTGAGGATGCCCCGTGCTTCCCTGCCCCCAGCACCTGTCCATGCAGTGTGCTCCCATCGGAATAGTCCTCCCCAATATCCTGCCTGCAGGAACGGAATTGGCCCTCAGGAATCAGTTTAGATGTGTGACTCTCCCTGGAAATTTTCTCTTCCCTTCAAATCGTGCTCCCATCAATCTTTGGAGTTCTAGAACAGCTGCTTTAATAGGAAGGAAAAAAACTGCAATGGAATAGCAACTCCGCCCCTAACACAGTAGGTCGCCTTGTAAAAGGAGGTGAGTGAAGCAGCCTATCACTACTCTTTTCCGTTTCATCGCGCTGCAAGTTTAGCCTTAGAACTCACTTGCGCGGTTCTGCCGCCACCTCCAGGCAGCAGCTGGGAGTGCTTATGGCCCCTCGCGCACTCTTCTTCGGGTCTGCAGCCCCGCGCCCTCCCTCCCTTAAGGCTGCTGCCGGAGCCGGGCGGGGTCTCCCGCTGTGCGCCCCGGTTCCTAGTTACCCTGCGGGAAGACCCCGGTTGTCCCCTCTCACGCCCACCCTTACACCCCTCACCGTCCTCTAGATGGAAGAACACCAGGAAGCGGGACGGGGTGCCGGGTTCCTGGAGGACCTCACAATCCCCGCCTCCGGATCTCCTCGCGCTCTGGAAGTACATCTGCAACTTGGTGCTCAAGTTCTCCGGGGGGTCGGGGCCCCAGGACCCTTCGACCAGCAGTGGGAAGGAGCCGAGCGCAGCCATTCTTAGCTCTGCTCATCTGTTCCCGCTGTTCGACCCATCCCGACTGAGTGTGGCAAACTTTGTCCCTTTAGGTTTCGGTTTCATTTCCCAGAAAACTCCTCCCCTGACATTAGTTTCTGCCTGTGGCTGTAAATAGCTGTGCCAGGATCGAACTAGTCCGTGTGTCGACCCGCGCAGTCCTTCACCTTCAGCTCTGGCCCACAGCGAAGGCTGATTGGTCATCGCCACTCCAAGCAACTGGTCCTGCGCCCTTTGTAAACTTGGGTCCCTAAGCTCGGGTACTGTGTGCCACTCGCCCCCTCAAGTCACATCTTTGACCACGCACAAACACAAAGACAACTTCATTTTTGCTGCAGGGCACCGTTTTACAAGAAAATAAGATGGCTTGGCAAACTGTGATTCTTTACAATGTAGAGAGAAGTCCCCAGATAAGCCCCAAACAATGATCAGAATTGTATCTGGCTTTTTTTTCTTTTGCATTTTGTTCCCTGATCTGTTAATATTATATGTCCAGAAATATAGAAAGGGGGGATGGTACATTCCCAGTTCTTTATGGAATATTTACTATGTGCCATGCGCCTGGGATGGATTCAACAAACACAGTTCCTGCCCTCATTGAGCTCAACAAAGCTGTGGGGATATGGTGGAGTAAGTGCTCTTGGAGGGAATATCTGGAACAAATTAGGAGGGCCTCCTAGCCCAGGTGTGGGAACTCAGGGAGAATTTATGGGGAGGTGACACGTAACCTGAGGCCTAAAGATGATGGGGATGTTGATGCTAAAAGTAAAAGTCAGTTATTTTACCAGCAAAATGGGAATAGCAGAGAATTGCAATTTCGGACAAGCAAACTACTGCAAAAATTATCAGCTAGTCCAACAAAGCTGAGGACAAGAAGGAGGAAGTTAGGAGGGGTTGTTTTGAACGAAAGTCTATTGGGGAAAGGCAAAAGTTCAGGGTGATGGCAGTTTCTCATTGGCTGAGTTAGGGTAAGCGAGTTCTTCTTGGGGCTTGTTACTGGTGACACTCTCCTATTGAGGATTCTTCTGTGGAGGTCGGTAATTGTCAATTTTTCCTGTGATTGACGTGGAGGGGTATGCCATGTGAGCTCTCCCTTCTGGCCTCCCGGCTCCATTTTAGTGCGATTTCCCTTTATTAACTTACCCAGAGGAAAATCTTGGAGGGCTGAGACGGGGGGGGGGGGGGGGCGGTTCCCATAATATAACTGACTGGTACGGAATCACTCCGGCTGCGCTGTAGTAGCTAGAGTAGAGGCAGGGAGGTCAGCCACGTGGCTACTGTAGTGTCCCAAGTGAGTGGCTGAGACCAGGGTGCTGGCAGAGGAGGACCCTCTGAGAATGAGTGAGATTCCAAGTCGGTATTGAAGGCAAAGCTGCAGGACCTGCTGAAAGATGTGGACAGGGAGCAAAGATGGTCAAGTACGACTCCATGGCTAGCCATGGACGGTCGGAGTGGCTGGCCAGGTAAAGCGGCATCCACCAGACGGGAGCACCGAGGTGTACCCAGAAATGCGGGAGAGAGGCTAGAATGTATGTGTTTTTGACCTGTAATACAAGAGTATTTCAAGTGGAAAGGAGCGGTTTTCATTCAAACACTGCCAATATATCATGTAAGACAAGGTCTCTTGGACTGCGGGCCCCCGCAAACACTGTCTCCAGGTGAGGAGAGAGGAGAGGGACCTGGCAGTGGATGGAGGTCTGAAAGGAAGGGAAGGAAGCGGAAGGCAGCCAAGCATAATCAGCTCTTCGCAGAAGTGTGACTGTGAAGGGGCAGAAGGAGTTAGGCAGCAGTGTATGGGGTGATAGGATTGGGGAGCTGTTATTTCTGTTTTCTGGCTTTTAAAATATTTTTTAAGATGGCAGAGTCTGAGGCATGCTTGAATACTGGTGGAACGAAGTGAAGGGCAGGTAGAAGATACAGGTTGTAGGAGGAGGTGGGAGGGCATTCTGGAGGCAGTCACCGTAGGGAAGGAACACTTCCCACTGCACCAGAAGCGAGGCGGAGATGGAGAACAGAAGTAGGTGATTCTGAATGACTGCTGATGGGAAGCGGTGGGACTTCTCCCCAACGGCTTCTGTTTGCTCTGTGAAGGAGGTGGTGAGGTCTCAGACACAGCCTAAATTAGAGCTGCTTGCCCCTGCAGGACTGGACCTTCCATGTCGTCTTCTAAGAGACCCAAAGCCGGGCCAAAGAGAGGTTACTCCCTGGGCTTTTATTCCTGCTCAGGAGCAGGCTGAACAATACTCGGGTATTTCTCCCAGACGCCAGCTTTCTGCCTGCAGGTGGCGCGCATCATCCAGTCCCAACCACCCTGCGTGCCAGCAGGGGAGGCGGGGAGGACAGGGAAGGGCCAGCCACAGCTCTCAGCCACACAGTGGTGACCCTTTGCCCCAGGGTGTCTCACCCCAAGCTACAACTAATATCAACCCCCTCCTTTCCCCAGAGTTTGGGATTCCAGAACTGAGCAGTTTATCTTTTTCCTCACATTATCATTTTCCAAGAAATAGAGGGAAATGGAAATCATTTATTTATAGTGGAAGTTTTATCTGGCCATTTCTGGATTTCTTTCAAGAATTTACTTAATTATTGGCAATGTCTGAGAGCTTCTCAGACTCAAAGACTGTTCTTCAACCCTGGGTGGACTGGGAAGGAGTTAGCAGAGGATCAGGATGGCAGGTCTTAAAAACCAAACAAGGAAAGTTCTAGAAAAAGCAAATTGCTACTGGTCATCAGCCCCTCAAGTACTTGAGTACTTGACTTCTCTCCTAATGGGTTTGTCCCTATTCACTTTGTACCCTACCCCCTCCCACTGTGTGCTTATTCTCTCTCAATTCTCCATTTCCAACGGGTGTCTACCTCCTGAACCGCATTTCCTTCCAATGAAGCAAATGTCTTCTCAGGGCCTGGGAAGTGGCCACGTCCATCTGTGAAAGGTGAAATGAAATGGAGTCATTTATGTCAGGGGTTTTTAAATAGAGCTGGGAGGCCATTAAGGAGGTGGGCCTTACGCACATCCTCGCTAGGTGGAACCATGAACTTCTGAACTAAGCCATACAGCAAACACTCCAAGAACTCTGCGTAAACACCTACAAGTTCCTACATAACTGACTTCTGCTCAGAGATGACCTTAGCAACCAGCTAGGTTTAACCAAGATTAGTTTTCTGCTGCCAACACCAATCAAAATTCTTTGTAAACAACATATACAACCCTTCACGTTTTGTCTTTAAAAACCCCAGAGCTTCATTCCCTAGGGAGACAATATTTGGGTTGCTGCCCAAATCTGTGTACCTGGAATTTGAAATTCTAAGACCCCAAATAACTGCTTTTGTTTTCATTCTGTCCTGCCTCTTTTCTTGGTCAACACCCCCACACAACCACAGCTGATCTTGATGTAACAGCCCACAATCACATTTTTGGACTGAACTTCCCTTTCTCTACTTCATCTAAATGTCTCCCTTCAGCTTCTCTACAAACTTCTATAACCCAGTATCAGGCTCCTTTCAACTTCTCTACAAACCAGCATTTCTCCCATTTGAAGTGCTTTTTTGGGGAAAGGGTAGCTTTCCCATCTGTCCTGAATCAGTTAGTTGTGAGGACCTCGTGCCTACCTCTCCACCACACTTTGCTCCGGAAGCTCCTGGCCCAGTCCCCTAAAATAGGATGTGACTTCAGAAGTGAGGCAAGCCACCCTCAGTGGTAACACTCTGCTACCACCCCAAGTTCAGTCCTCAGGGGGAGTCACCTGATGGACATACCCAGTTTCTGGCCTTCCTCCCTGTGTTCAGGTCCCTTTCAGGAGCTGCATGTTCTTCAAGCTTCCAAGGGGTAAGTCTCTAATACCTTCACTCCTCTGCCAGCATAGTAATCCTTCATGGCCCATTTTCCTAAACAGGAGCCATTTAGGCTCACTAATACTATCATTGGGTGGGAAGTGAAGGGAGGATTCTGCAGGGGTCCAGAGTAGTCTAGATCTTTCCAAGTTTGGGTGAGGTGAAGAGTAAAACAAAGCAACAATCCTTCCTGGCCACTGAATCACACATGCATATGTGAATCACACATGCATATGTCTCAAGATAGGCATTAACTCTCACCTGATGGACATACCCAGTTTCTGGCCTTCCTCCCTGTGTTCAGGATTTTACTCCCATATCATACCACACATGATCTCCACCAGTGATGTGCTGTTAAATATTGAGCAATCAGCTCTCTGGAGAAAAGAATTTGCATATATGTTTTTGTTTATTATACATTTTCGGGATATAGAGGTTGTATAGCACATAATTTGCAAATAATAAAATATACAATACTCCTTATTGTAAATTTCAAATAACCAATTGATCCTCACAGACTATTTCAATGATTTTTGTCCAACTCTTATGTGTAGCCAAACTATGGTTGCAATCATCAATGAGTATAATTCTTACATAAATGTTGGTTGATACTTCAGTTTACATTAAGTGGGATGAAAATGAAACAATGAAGACATATGTCAGAACTCCTCTGATTGTCACTGACATGAGCTCCTTCTTTGCTGAACTGGAGAATAGTTTTCAAATGCTGGAAGAATATTTCTTCATTTGTGTTCTTTAAAATGTAATGGCTGCAGACATGACACACATTTAAATTTAATCTACCTTATTAACATATTCTCCACTGGTTTCTGAAGTCTAGACAATTAACAAAGCAATAAATCAAGTCCTGATTTGTAGTGTTTGCCAATTCCATGGTGTAAATATCCTCACTATGGCTGACTTGAGTTCCCGATGTGATATCTCTGAATGCGGAGTTGAGCAGAGATGAATAGTAGCACACCATTATATAATATTTTACCATAGGGATACAGTAGACAGAAAGAACTCGAGTATAGACAATAATAAAATGTCGTAAAATAATTAGGAAGTGATGACTTTTCAGTATTTATTATTTTAAAAAATATGATCTATTTTCACAGTTGACCCTTGAACAACGCGGGTTTGAACTGTGTGGGTCTACTTATATACGGATGTTTTTGATACAATACAGTATTGTAAATGTACTTTCTCTTATGATTTTCTTAATGACATTTACTCCTCTCCAGCTTACTTTATCGTAGAATATAGCATATAATACAGCTAATATACAAAATGTATGTTAATCAACAGTTTATGTTATCTGTAAGTGGGCTATTAGTTAAGTTCTTGGGAGTCATAAGTTATATGTGGATTTTTGACTAAAGATCCAAGAGTGGTTGCCGCCCCTAACCCCTGCATTGTTCAAGGGTCAACTGTAATTCTAAATAATGGTGGTTAATAACTGCTCACAAACTTCTGGAAATTTAGCCATCAATTCCGGCGAGCCAGTGTGAGCTGCTTCCAGCACAAGACTATACTCTCCTCCCAACAGAGGTAGTATTATAGAATAGAGCAGTCAGGATACTCTTCCACCTTCAGTACCCCCAACCCCGTCCCAAACACACACCTTAGTACAATTGTTATGCTGATAGTCCCCAAGTCAGATAGATTTTAAAGCTGATTGCTTCCCTTTGTTCCTACAGCCAATTAGTCACCAACACAAAAATTCATTAATCTACTCATTACTTTTGAGAAATCGCCTCTGGAAGAAATAAAAGCAATAACTGAAATCACAAAACAATGACAAATGTAGTAAAAAAAATAAAGTGTAATAATTAATACAACAAACTTTAAGAAAATTAATATCAACTCCATTTTACTAGGAGGAAATCAAGGCATAGAAAGGTTAAATATTTGCCCCAAGTTCACAGCTAGGAAATGGTGGAGGTGGGATACGAACCCAGGCTAACGACATGATGCTATACCTGCATAGGGACGTCCTGCTGAGATCCCGTCTTCAGGGTCATAAACCCATTCTCCAGCTGCAGGCGCAACTGGCCGCTGACAGCCCACGGTGCTATCCCTCACTGGCCTTGCCTTCCTCATCTCTCCCACCTATAGCTTCCTCTTGGCAGAGAATATTTCTGTCTCCTACATCTGAGTCCCGTTCTACCCCCAGGCCGAGCTAAACATAGCATATTTTTGTGATCTCAGTAACAAAGCTGAGGTAGTGAGGGTCTCTCATATGTGGTGGATGATTTGTTCATTTCTCCTTGTAATTTTGCCACTTTTTGCTTATCTTCTTTACTTTTGCTTAATTTAAGGCTGTTTGGGTTCAAGATTTTCATATCATCCAAGTGAATTGTTCCTTTTCTTCATTGTGTGCTTCTCTTTCTCCTTTATTGATTCTCATTGTCTTAAAGTCCATTTTGTCTTATATTGATATTCCTATGACTATGTTAATTTGGTTAGTCCTTGCTGAGTGTGACAGACACTTGGAGTGGGTTAGTTAGTTACTCAAAGGCAGTCACTCTTTCCTTGTTAGGAGAACTCAGTTTTGTTCAGATACTCAGCAGCAAAGTGCTTAGGTAAAGTAGATGCTCTTTCAGACCCATACTTGACTCATGGTTGGGGTAAGCCAGTTTTAGTCATCTCATTACCTTCTAGAGGGGTTGGTTTAAAGATGGCGATGTGACCCACTTCAGCAAAGAGATGTAAAGGGGAAGTATGCTGTCTGTCCAGGAAAGTGCTTCCTCCATAAAGAGATACTTAAGGGGAAATCCTTTTTCCCTCTTTTTTGGGATGTTATCAGGTGAGATGTGATCATGGGAGATGCTGCAGCCATTTTGTAACCATGAAGGCCAATATCTCAGAAACATTGAGAATGGCATATTGGAGAGATAGAAAGAGCCTAAGCCCTTGATGGCATTATTTATCTACAGAACCAGCCTTAGAACTACCTACCTCCAGGTTTCTTACTGAGTCAGTAAACGTTCTTGTTGCTTAAGCCTCTTGTAGTTAGGTATTCAGTTGCCTACAGCTGAGAGTATTCTGATATCCCTGAATAACTTTTTCATTCCTTTTCTGTGAAATGTTTACTTATATCTCTTGTTAGCAGAATATAGCTGCATTGTTTTTAATCCAATTTCTTCTAATTAGTAAATATAAAAGTATAGGCATTATAAATGACTAATATAGTGGGTCTTATTCCTACCATTTTATTTTACGAGTTTTTAATTACCTTTGTTTTATTCCTTGCTTACTTTTCTTTTCTTGTTTCATATTAGATTGATAGTTTTTCTTTATTCCTTCTTCCACTCTCCATTTGGTTTGAATTCACAAATTCTATACCTATTCTTTTGCAGGTCTTAGACTTAACAGTCTAAAGTTAATCAATACATCTTCTCAAACCTTAGAAAAACTTAACCCTATCTTGCTATCCTTTTGTTATTGTTAACTGTTTTTTTTTTTTTAAGTTTATTTATTTTTTAAAAGATTTTATTTATTTATTTGTCAGAGAGAGAGAGAGCACAAGCAGGGGGAGCAGCAGGCAGAGGGAGAAGCAGACTTCCCGCTGAGCAAGAAGCCCAATTCAGGACTCTATCCTAGTAGCCTGGGATCATGACCTGAGCCGAAGGCAGATGCTTAACTGACTGAGCCACCCAAGCATTCCTAAAAGCTTAAATTAATCTTTTTAAAAGATTTAAATATTTATTTAGATTTAAGAACATGTTTAATGATTTCATTTTCTTTGAAACCCTCTCCTTTCTTTTTCATTCAATTTTCTTCTTCCTAAAGTAGACACTTAGCCTTTGCAATACTCTTTTCGAGAGCTTATGGATGGTGAACTTACTCATTCTATTTGCCTGAAAATGTCTTTCATCTTAAAGATGCTTTTTATTTTGAAATAATTTTTCCCTTACCGAAAAGTTGTTAGAGTAGTAAAAGGACAATTTTTTTCTGAACAATTTGAAAGTAAGTACACATGATTATTTCCCATAATGTATAATGGTATTAATGTGCACAATGGTTATTTAATTTTATTTAGAGAAGGTAACCACAAGGCACCTGGGTGGCTCCGTCAGTTAAGCGTCTGACTCTTGATTTTGGGTCAGGTCATGATGTCAGGGTCATGAGATCCAGCCCCGGGTAGGGCTCCTCATTCAGCACAGAGTCTGCTTGGGATGCTCTCTCTCCCTCTCCCTCTGCCCCTCCTCCTACAAATGCCCTCTATAAATAAATAAATAAATGAATGAATGAATAAATAAATAAATAAAATAAAATCTTAAAAGAAAAGCTAACCACAATATGAGATTTAATTTAGTTCCCTGGAAGCAAACTCAGACAGAGGGTTGAGTGCAAAGGTTTATTAAGGAGCATCCCAGGGAGATACATCTGCAAAGATTTGGGGAAGGCAGATCTGGGCACAGGGAGAAACTGACTTGCAATATAGTTGCAACTGAAGCCTCAACCAATCCTATGAAGAACGCTGGAACTAAGAGAGGTTTTATAGTTTTCTCAGATTGGGGAAAGAAGTCATTCCTTTGAAGCTCTGCATCATCCAGTCGTGGGAGAGGCCATTCTCTACAGGCTCAGATCAATTTCCAGTGAGGGATGCAGCTGTGACCTGTCAACAGCAGATATTCCTAGCAGCTGGGAGCAAAGTTAGCTGCTCCTAAAATGGGGATCAGGATGGACACCTCTGTATCCTCTTCAGAGTATTAGGAGTTAGGATAATATGATGGTGAAGGTCTAGGTCAGACAACTTGGGTTCAAGACTAATTCTGGATTTTATCAGCTATGTGACCTTGGGCAAATTAACCAAAATCTATAAATCTTTGCTTTCTCATCTTTAAAAATATGTATAACATTACTTACCAAGATACGTTGTTTTCAGGATTATATAAGATAAAAAGATAAGTATATAAACAGCATTATATAGTGCCTGACTCATAAGTTTGAATTATACTGTTATTTATTTTTTTAAAAGATTTTATTTACTTCTTTGAAACAGAGAGAGAGTGCACGAGAGGGGGTAGGGTCAGAGGGAGAAGCAGACTCCCCACTGAGCGGGGAGCTGATGCGGACTTGATCCTGGGACTCCAGGATCATGACCTGAGCCGAAGGCAGTCGCTTAACCAACTGAGCCACCCAGGTGCCCTACTGTTATTTTTTTTTAAGATTGTATTTATTTATTTATTTGAGAGACAGAGACAGAGTATGAGCAGGGGGGAGAAGGCAGAGGGAGAGGGAGAAGCAGACTCCCTGTTGAGCAGAGAGCCGGATGTGGGGCTCGATCCCAGGACCCCGAGATTATGACCCAAGTCGGAGGCAGATGCTTAACTGACTGAGCCACCCAAGCACCCTATGCTGTTATATTTAATTAGTCTGCTAAGAAGTCTGTTAGAAGTGTATCGATTTATTAATATTTTTTAAAAATTGCCTTCCAGATTTATTGAATTTTTTCTCTACTCGTTTTCTGGTTTTGATTGCATTGATTTATGCTTTTCTCTTTATTATTTCCTTTCTTTGACTTGTTTTGAGTTTAATTTGCTCTTCTTTTTCTAGTTTCTTAAGATAGAAGTTTATACCACTGACTTGAAGTCTCTCTCTTTAGAAAAAAATATAAGCATCTAATGTTATGATGTTACATTGCTTGAGCTGCATCCCACCCTTTGTTTGGGGTGGAGGGCGGGGAAGGGTGATGAGGAGTGGTGAGGTAAAGGCTTCTTTCTGGGGCTCCTTAGAAAATATACTGGAATTCTTGGTTAGAGATTCTTGGTCCCAGTTTGTATCAGTTCTATGGAAATGGCTAATAGTAGATATAGTTATTTCCACAGTTAGCCCTTAAAATCTATCCTTTGTCTTCTGTATTAACCACAGCACCTTCATTCACCTAATTTTGTGAGTAAATATGTATATTTCTGGCTTTCATTAAGGAAAAAGTATAATTGAGAACTATGATTTACATGTGTAAACTGTCAGACAGAAATATGATTTAAGTACATGTACGGTAACATTGTGTTGGAGGTCCCCAAGACCACCCCATTGGTGCAGTAATTCTCTGGGAGGACTCACCAGATTCAGCATGCAGTCATACTCACAGCTGTGATTTATTACAGAGAAAGGATATGAAGCAGAATTGGCAGAGGGGAAAGGTATATGGGAAGAAGTTAGAGGAAACCAGCCTAGAGCTTCCAAGAGTCTTCTCCCAGGGGGGTCACACAGGATATGCTTAATTCCTCAGGCATTGAATTGTGAAAATGCCTATGAAATGTTGTCTACTAAGGAAGCTCATTGGAGACTCGGTGCCCAAGGTTTTTTGGGGAGGCTGGTCATGTAGTCAGCCTCTGCTAAGCCCGCACCAAAATTCCAAATACCCTGAAGGAGAGCAGATGTTCAACACAAGCCATCCTGTTTGTACAAACAGTTTAGGCACTCTGTGAGCCAATTCTCTTATCAGTGAGGAATTGGGGGGAACGCTCCCCAAATCTAAGTTCAGAGACCAGCCAGGGGCCACCCTTGCAATCAGGTCTTTCTACAGATAGCAGGATAGCTCTTTTCTACACGAGCATGTTCCTGTCAAGTCAATTGGACTAAACCATATTCTTCAGAGTAGTAATATAACATGATCACCTGGGATTACAAGTTTTCTATAATTAAATCACAAGATACAGGAAAAGTGGCTTTTGACAATACAACATCCAAATCTTTTTTTAAAAATTAAATCCTGTGTCCTTAATAATTTTACTTAAAATTTTTTTTCGGGGCGCCTGGGTGGCTCAGTCGTTAAGCGTCTGCCTTCGGTTCAGGTCATGATCTCAGGGTCCTGGGATCGAGCCCCGCATCGGGCTCCCTGCTCCGCGGGAAGCCTGCTTCTCCCTCTCCCACTCCCCCTGCTTGTGTTCCCTCTCTCGCTGTGTCTCTCTCTGTCAAATAAATAAATATTTAAAAAAAAAATTTTTTTTTCAAGTCCAGTGAGCAGTAAGAGATGTCAAATCCAAACTCAGCCAAATAAAAAGTCATAGATATGCAGTTCACAGTCAGACCCCAAAATACACTCATAGCCTTGAGTTGATACAAACTTTGCCCAGAATTTGGCCACATAGCCAAAAACTTTAGAATAATTCAGAGGTTCATAAAATCCTCCCTAAAACTCCATGGAAGACTTTGTCATCTTCTTGAGTCTCCTTTTCTCAAAGATCAGTCAGTTCCACTTGAACTCATCGCCCTGGTTGGAACCCTGGTGTTTGTAGTCCAAAGTCATACTTAGAACACAAAATGGATGATCCACACTAAGACTAAGTTTTCATCTGTTTTGAAGCACTAAGCAATTTGTGGTGGTCACAGTGATGCACCACAGAGAGGGCTCTATAAGGGGGGACTTGTAGACTCAGCTGCTGGAAGTGCCATGGGCCAGCAGCCTTCAGCTCTTAGCCATTAGGAACTGTATCGGCTGCAGAGCGACATTGCCCAAGGTCATGCCCTTCCTCGGGCAGTCCCCATCCAATGACTGAGTCCAGTAAGAGTACAGAGGCTCAGCCCTTCCAGCCCAACATGGGACAACTCTGATGGGCCCTTTTAGTGCTCAAGCACCCCTTAGACTGAGGCTGATGTCAAGCCCACATGGCAGCTTGACCTCTTTTCCCAAACTTGCTTCCTCTTCTCCCTTCTACGGGTGCCGACCCCAAGGGTACTCCTTAATAAACATCCTGCACATTACATTTCACGTCAGAGTCTGATCTCTAGAGAAGCCAGCCTGTAACATAATTGGGTATGAAATTTTAAAGCAGCTTTTCATTCTCTTGAATGAAGGCAGATCAGCAACTGGGAACAAGGGCCATCTGCTCTAGCCATGTGTCTTTCACAGCCCAACCAGAGCACCTTCTGAAGAATTCACCAGGGTCCTTCCTCCTTGTAGTCTCAAATTCAAGGAATCTGGATGTTATATCTATCATCAGTCTGAAAGTACAATCTTGTGAGTTATTCTACGTACAATAAGGTGGATATCTCAAAGCCCTTACATTCTAGAAGTCATTGCTCTGTGAAAGAGGTTTGGTAAATTTTTTTCTGTTTCCATAAGTTAGTCATATGCCTGAATTAAAATAAATAAAACCTCCATCTGACATATCAGCTTCTTCCCTAAATTCCATCATCTGTCAGTGAAATAAAGACTTGAACATAAGGAAATCTCAATATAGGGGTGCCTGGGTGGCTCAGTTGGTTAAGTGTCTGACTCTTGATTTTGGCTCAGGTCCTAATCTCACGGTTGTGAGATCGACCCCTGCGTCAGACTCCACCCTGAGTGGGGAGCCTGCTTAAGATTCTCTCCCTCTCCCTCTCCATCTGTCCCCCTCCATCACTTGTGCATGCGCTCTCCCTCTTTCGAAAGAAAGGAGGAAAGAAAGAAGAAAGAAAGAAAGAAAGAAAGAAAGAAAGAAAGAAAGAAGAAAGGAAGGAAGAAGAAGAAAGGAAGGAAGGAAGGAATAAATAAATCTGGGGGCGCCTGAGTGGCTCAGCCGGTTAAGCACCTGCCTTTGGCTTAGGTCATGACCCCAGGGTCCTGGGGTGGAGCCTCCCATCGGGCTCCCTCTGAACAGAGAGCCTGCTTCTCCCTCTCCCTCTGCCTCTCACCCTCTCTCAAATAAATAAATAAAATCTTAAAAAAAATTAAAAATTAAAAAAAGAAAGAAACCTCAATATAATATAAATTACTCTCCTTTTATATGAGGCAATCAACCTCACTTTTAAAAATTCTTGGCACAGCAGGAGATGAGTACATTATTCCAGTTATCTTTTGCTGCTTAACAACCCTCCCCAAAATTTAGCGGTATAAAACAACAACAACCACTTATTACTACTATCTCTCAACATTCTGGGCTCGGCCTGGCAGTCTCTCTCAAAGTCTCTCATGTGTTGGCAGTCAGACTGTGACTGAGGCTGGCATCATCTCAAAGACTATTTTCCTCACACCTGTCTGGTTGCTAGATTGGGACAACTCAAAACAACTGGGGCTGGACCACGCTGGAGCTCCTCTGGCATCTTTCTCAGTATGTGGGCTCACCTCGTGGACCCTCCAGCATGGCGGCTCCAGGGAAGCTCAGCAACTAAGGCACGTCGAGACAGGGTGGGGGCAGGCAAAGAGAGAGAAACAGAGAGAGACTAAAGCCGTGTCATTCTTTATGACTTAGCCCTCAGAAGTGTCGCTTCTCCAGCATTCTATTCCTTAGGAGCAAGTCACTAGTCCAGACCATCCTTGAGGAGAGGAGAATTAGACTCCATCTCTTCATGCAAGGCGTATTTCAGACCTTGCAGGTGTGTTTTTAAACTATCACATCACCCACACCTTTTCCTTTTGAGCTGAAAAGCAGCTGAGCTTCCTTTGTTTCTTTCTCGGCAGGTATTCCATCAGGGCCAAGTGGTATGTTTCCACATGTATTCCAGAAAATGATAGCTAGTTACAAGAGCAACTTTACTGAGGGCTTACTGTGTGCTAGTCATTACTCTCAGTTCTCAAGTTCTCTATTCTGTTTGAATTATTCTTCACTTATAACCAAATAAAATACCCCAAGTCCCCATCCAATGCACTGCAGGAAGGTCCAGAACCCTTCCAATGTATTGCTTTCCAAAGGGCTACATTTTTCTAGAGAAAGTCCACCTTGAAATCTGCTTTTTGGTTCCTATTTCCATACTGTAGAAACCATTCTTAGCTTGCAGGCAGCGGGCTGGATCTACTTTGCAGGACAGAGCTTACCAACTCCTATGACAGGGGTAGGACTCCATATGAGGTGCTTTCCTACAAACAATGAATCATGGATTTTACCACTGCCTTGGAAGCCAGGAGCCAGCGGCAGTCAGTTTTTTGTTTTAATTAGTATTCCTACCAGACCATACATATTTAGTCCCTGTCTTGATTTCTTAGGGCTGCTGTAACAAAGCACCACAAACTAAGCTTAAAACAATAGAAATTTATTCTCGCACAGTCCTAAAAGCCAGAAGTCTGAAATCAAGTTGTCAACAGGGTTGGTTCCTACTGGAATCAACTCCCCAAGGAGGGAAAACCTTCCCGTGCCTCTCTCCTAGCTTCTGGTGTTTGCCCCCAGGCCTTGGCATTCCTTGGCTTGCAGCTGCATCATTCCCATCTCTGCCTCCATGGTCATATTATGTTTGCCCAGTGTCTGCCTGTGTCCACAGTCTTTTCTTCTTCTTCTTCTTCTTTTTTTTAAGATTTATTTATTTGAGAGAGAGAGCAAGAGAGAGAAAGAGAGAGAGCTTGCACAAGAGAGGGGAGATGTAGAAGGAGAGAATCTCAAGCGAACTCCCTGCTGAGTGCAGAGCCCGATACGGGCCTGGATGTAGGGCTCAATCCCACAACCCATGAGATCATGACCTGAGCCAAAACCAAGAGTCAGATGCTTAACACCCTGAGCCAACCCCTCGCCGCCCGCCATCTTCTAATTAAGACTCCCGTCATCAGGTTAGGGCTTACCGTAATCCAATATGAATTCATTTTAGCTTGATTACATCTGCAAAGACCCTGTGTCCAAATGACACATTCACAGATATGCTGGTTAGGACTTCAACATATCTTTTTGGGGACACAGTTCCATCTACTGCAGTTCCACTTCTGAGATTACTTTCTGGCAGTGGCTAGGACTTAGCAGTTCCTCACTAACTAGAAACCGTTCTTTTTTGCTAACACTCTCAGTTGCAGCTGAAGGGTAGCAGAATATGCCACCCCAAAATATGATTGTGGGAATTCAGGACACGCCACTCCCAAGACATGCTGCTTTGGTATATTGATTATTTTGAACATTTGTAAAACAGTAAATGCAGGGAGGCGCTTTCTCTGAACTCCCCTTATCTACCTAAAGGCAGATCCTCCAAGAGGGACTCAGTTGTCATAAATCCCTTTCCCAGGACTTTCATCAACCAGGGAAGATTGACTTCACAGGAGAGGAGACTAGAAATCAACACCATACCCAGAAAAACTTTGCCACAAACTATCATACCTTCCATGGATTCTTCTAAGGGCCCATTCATCGTTCCTAAATAAGTCATTTACTCTCTCCTAAGAGACCTACATTCCCCTAACCCCTTTCCCTATTAATGATATTTAAATTTGAATTCTGAGCCACCTGGGGTACTTATTCATTGTCCCTCGGTATCTCCCACGTATACATGATGTATACATGTTAATAAAGTTCTGCTTGCTTTTCTGTTGCTAATCTTTTATTACAGGGGTCTCAGCGGAGAACTCAGAAGGGTAGAGGGAAAATTATTTTCCTCCACTTTAGAACATTCCCCTGGAGTGGGGTGACCCACTCTGACCATCGTTTATCTCTGACTGTTTATCTGTGGAAACATAGCTTCAATAAGTTTCACGTAACTAAGTGGAACACCATCATCCTTCCATCTGTGTAGTTAAGCAGGCAGCAAATACCCGTATTTCTGTAAGCCAGTGAAATGTCCTGCAAAGAAAATCTTTCTCTCATTATAACAATTGAAATGTTTAAAAAATCTAGTTTTAACGACCCTACAAAATAATTCACTATTAAGTCTGTTGATCTTAACTAGAAACATTCCCTATTCTTTTGCCTCCTTTACCTATACATATTCATGGTCATACAATAGTTATGATGGGTATGTGCACACAATTTGGTATTCATCCTTTCATGTAACATGATTTAACCAAATATTCTCTACTTCCTGTATCATCTTCATATTTTTAGTATTTTGCTAGCGTATATCATCTTGATATACCACAATTAACCTCTATATTTCTGTATTGTTGGGGCCTTCACTTTCTTCCAGTATTTTATTATCATAAAATAAACGTTGTGTATGTGTACTTTTGGTTTTTATTAAACATTATTTCCTCAGGATAAATTCTATCACTTGGTGAGGGGTTAGGCATATTTATGACTCTTTCAATAAAGTAGCATTTTGCCCCTCAGAAAAACTGGATCCATTTGCATTGCTATCATTAATGCAGGAGCATATCTGCTTTTCCTGAAGCCTTGCAGGCTTGGGGGTCTGTCACTTCTCAAAAGTGTTTCTTATTCTTTTTCAGGTACAAAATGCAACTTCACAGTAGGTTTAATTTGCAGTTATTTTACCAACAAGGTTGACTGAATATTTCAAAAATCATGGTTAAATTCATGTTTCTTCTTGTATGAACTGTCTTTTAATCATTTGTATAATGGGCAGCTGGTATTTTTACCCATTTATATGAACTCTTCATACTTTTTAGTTATTAAACTTCTGTGTTTATGTGCAAACATTGTGTCTGTTCTTCTGAATTTTTAAATCTCAGCTTTAATTGGTCTTCCTGCCATCAAAGCTAAAACTAAGTAATGAACCTGTCCATCTTTTTTTTATTTCTATTCCATCAACAGTCAAAAAGTGATTTCCCCTAGTGCTAGTCTGTTCACATACGTGGTTTAGTGTATTTATTTTTACTTTTAAGTATTTAACTTTCAATCCACTTGGAATTTTTTGGAGAGTAAACATTTTTTGGAGAGAAAGTGTGGGTCTTTTTTTCCTTTTTTAAAGATTGATTGATAGAGAGCATGGGGCAGAGGGGCAGAGGGAGAGGGAAAGAGAGAGGGAGAGAGGGAGAGAGGGAGAGAGGGAGAGATGGAGAGAATCCTGAGCCAATTCCCCGCTGAGCATAGAGCCCGACACGGGCAGATCTCATGACCCCAACATCACGACCTGAGCTGAAATCAAGAGTTGGATGCTCAGCCCACTGGGCCATGCAGGCACCCCAGTGTGGGTCTTCTGAATATTCTCATTATTGATATTCTTGTGTACTAAGGGTCTCAAATTGGTTATGAGTACATTTTAATGTCTGGTAGCCCAAATTCTCCTAATGGTCCCTTTTGAATCTGGCCTACTGTTTGACATTCTGGCCTATTTATTTTCCCATATAAAATAAAACTTCACATTAATTTTCTGAAGCATCTTATTTCTAAATAGTGGCTGGTCATCTGAATCCAATAATGTACCGTGCTAATTTGAGGTTGAGTTGCAGCCCTGTTAAGTCTTCAGTTTACCTCAATTTTACTCCTGTCTCTTCAGGATATTCAGCAGAAATCCCTCCCCGCCCCCCGCCCCCCTCCCCCACTCCCCCGCCGGGAAATCCTGAATTCTAATCTTTGTTTCTCAAGATTTCTGAAGACTCTCTTCTGCATTCAGAGGATTTCTGCTTTTATTTTTAAATTTAACATCCCCAGAATTTAGCAGATGTTCTGAAAGGAACTCCCAAATCTCCACCAGTAGCTCCACTGGTGTGTCTCTCTGGCAGTGGTCTTCTATGGGCCCATGCCCTGACTGAGTCAGCAATGACCTCTGTGTAAAGTGGTTGTGGGAGTCAGCTTCTCCCTCAAGTTCCTCCCTCTTTGGAGTCTGAGGTTTTCCTCTTTACAGTGACTCAGCAGCAATCCTCTGCCTTAAAATAAATGATTTCTCTATTCTGTTTGGACTTTCTGGTTGTTTGAGGTGTGAGCACTCGTCTGTCACTAGTTAATCCATCCTACTTAGAAACAGAGGCTCATTTCACCTGAAACACTCTCTTTTTATCTTCTTATATTTTATCTAAACTTTTTTAAAAAAAATATTTTATTTTTAAATTTTTAAAAAAGATTTTATTTATTCATTTGAGGGAGCGAGACAGAGAAAGACAGAGAGAGTACAAGGATGGGGAGAGGCAGAGGGGGAAGCAGGCTTCCCGCTGAGCAGGGAGCCCAAGTCCTGGTTTGATCCCAGGACCCTGGGATAACTACCTGAGCCAAAGGCAGATGCTTAACCATCTGAGCTACCCAGGTGCTCCTATTTTTTAATTTTTTATTTAAATTCAATTTAATTAACATACTGTATTATTAGTTTCAGAGGTAGAATTCAGTGATTCATCAGTTGCATATAACACCCAGTGCTCATTACATCAAGTGCCCTCCTTAATGCCCATCACCCAGGTACCCCATCCCCCACCACCTCCCCTCCAGCAACCCTGTTTGTTTCCTGTAGTTATGAGTCTGTTATGGTTACCTCCCTCTCTATTTTCCTCTTATTTTATTTTTCCTTCCCTTCCCCTATGCTCATCTGTTTTTATTTTTAAGTAATCTTTATACCCAACATGGGACTCGAAGTTACAAACCCAAGATCAAGAGTTGAATTTTCTACTGACCGAACCATCCAGGTGCTTCCCCTTCTTGTATTTTAAAACCAAATCCTCTTTTTTTTATTATTATTATTGAGATATAGTTGACATATAACATTGTGTACATTTAAGGTGTATAAGGGGTTGATTTGATACATTTATGTATGGCAGTGTGATTACTAAGGTAGTGTTAGTAACACCTTTAAAATTTTATTTCTGTTTGATATATTCCTGTAGGGGAGGAAAAGTCTCCTCCTCTATTCATCTTAGGTTTTCCACCTATGGCCCTGTTTATTGGACTGTAGAACAAACAAGTTTATTAGTCTGTGCATCATGAATGTCACATATGGATGTACCCAGAGATGAGTAACTCAAAGGTTTGGCTAGAACTTGAGTTTATACAGCATCTTAACAAAGGAACGATAAATTTTTAAGAAGTAATAAGATGAAGGAAAAGGACCTTTAGTCTCTATAAATAGCAAATCATGGGATGGCAAATATATGGGAAACTAATGGTAGATAAAGATTATTTAGTATAATTTGATGTTTTAGATTCCTCTAGTGCTACCTCCAGGCTGAGAAGGGTCTAATGTTGTTTCCAGTGACATGGTAGACCTGGTATTCCTGGTAGAGAGGGGAGGGACACCTTTGTTAATTTATATCCTGTTTTTTGGCAAATAGGGAAAAAAGTAGAGAGTTTCTTGTACTTGCTGCTTCTCAATTGCCTTCAGCTCAAGATAATTCTCATGTCAAAGGGCATATTTTTGGGTGACACTCTGGTTTCCTTCATTCCTCAGGAAAGCCTCCCCTGACTTCTCAGACTCAGTAAAATCTTCAGTTAAGTACATCTTATAGCACTCTTTATTTCTCCTTTAATATTGCAATTTTGACTAATTAATTCTGTAGTTATTTCTTTTTTTTTTAAATTTTATTCTTATGTTAATCCCCATACATTACATCATTAGTTTTAGATGAAGTGTTCCATGATTCATTGTTTGTGCACAACACCCAGTGCTCCATGCAGAATGTGCCCTCCTCAATACCCACCACCAGGCTAACCCATCCTCCCACCCCCCTCCCCTCTAGAACCCTCAGTTTGTTTTTCAGAGTCTATCGTCTCTCATGGTTCATCTACCCCTCCGATTTCCCCTGCTTCATTCTTCCCCTCCCGCTACCTTCTTCTTCTTCTTCTTCTTTTTTTTTTCTTAACATATATTGCATTATTTGTTTCAGAGGTACAGATCTGAGATTCAACAGTCTTGCACAATTCACAGCGCTTACCAGAGCACACACCGTCCCCAGTGTCCATCACCCAGTCACCCCATCCCTCCCACCCCACCCCCCACTCCAACAACACTCAGTTTGTTTCCTGCGATTAAGAATTCCTCATATCGGGCGCCTGGGTGACTCAGTTGGTTAAGCTACTGCCTTCGGCTCAGGTCATGATCCTGGAGTCCCTGGATCGAGTCCCGCATCAGGCTCCCTGCTCGGCAGGGAGTCTGCTTCTCCCTCTGACCCTCCCCCCCTCATGTGCTCTCTCTCATTCTCTCTCTCAAATAAATAAATAAAATCTTAAAAAAAAAAAAAGAATTCCTCATATCAGTGAGATCATATGATACATGTCTTTCTCTGTTTGACTTATTTCACTCAACATGATACCCTCCAGTTCCATCCACGTCGTTGCAAATGGCAGGATCTCATTCCTTTTGATGGCTGCATAATATTCCATTGTATATATATACCACATCTTCTTTATCCATTCATCTGTCGATGGACATCTTGGCTCTTTCTACAGTTTGGCTATTGTGGACATTGCTGCTATAAACATCGGGGTGCACGTAGCCCTTCGGATCCCTACTTTTGTATCTTTGGAGTAAATACCCAGTAGTGCAATTGCTGGATCATATGGTAGCTCTATTTTCAACTTTTTGAGGAACCTCCATACAGTTTTCCAGAGTGGCTGCACCAGCTTGCATTCCCACCAACAGTGTAGGAGGGTTCCCCTTTCTCCACATCCCCGCCAACATCTGTCGTTTCCTGACTTGTTAATTTTAGCCATTCTGACTGGTGTGAGGTGGTATCTCATTGAGGTTTTGATTTGGATTTCCCTGATGCTGAGCGATATTGAGCACTTTTTCATGTGTCTGTTGGCCATGTGGATGTCTTCTTTGGAAAAATGTCTGTTCATGTCTTCTGCCCATTTCTTGATTGGATTCTTTGTTCTTTGGGTGTTGAGTTTGATGAGTTCTTTATAGATTTTGGATACTAGCCTTTTATCTGATATGTCATTTGCAAATATCTTCTCCCATTCTGTCGGTTGTCTTTTGGTTTTGTTGACTGTTTCCTTTGCTTTGCAAAAGCTTTTTATCTTGATGAAGTCCCAATAGTTCATTTTTGCCCTTGCTTCCCTTGCCTTTGGCGATGTTTCTAGGAAGAAGTTGCTTCGGCTGAGGTCAGAGAGGTTGCTGCCTGTGTTCTCCTTTAGGATTTTGATGGACTCCTGTCTCACATTGAGGTCTTTCAGCCATTTGGAGTCTATTTTTGTGTGTGGTGTAAGGAAATGGTCCAGTTTCATTCTTCTGCATGTGGCTATCCAATTTTCCCAACACCATTTGTTGAAGAGACTGTCTTTGTTCCATTGGACATTCTTTCCTGCTTTGTCGAAGATGAGTTGACCATAGAGTTGAGGGTCCATTTCTGGGCTCTCTATTCTGTTCCATTGATCTATGTGTCTGTTTTTGTGCCAGTACCATGCTGTCTTGATGATGACAGCTTTGTAATAGAGCTTGAAGTCCAGAATTGTGATGCCGCCGGCTTTGCTTTTCTTTTTCAATATTCCTCTGGCTATGCGGGGTCTTTTCTGGTTCCATACAAATTTTAGGATTATTTGTTCCATTTCTTTGAAAAAAGTGGATGGTATTTTGATGGGGATTGCATTGAATGTGTAGATTGCTCTAGGTAGCATTGACATCTTCACAATATTTATTCTTCCAATCCATGAGCATGGAACGTTTTTCCATTTCTTTGTGTCTTCCTCAATTTCTTTCATGAGTATTTTATAGTTTTCTGAGTACAGATCCTTTGTATCTTTGGTTAGATTTATTCCTAGGTATCTTATGGTTTTGGGTGCAATTGTAAATGGGATCGACTCCTTAATTTCTCTTTCTTCTGTCTTGTTGTTGGTGTATAGGAATGCCACTGACTTCTGTGCATTGATTTTATGTCCTGCCACTTTACTGAATTCTTGTATGAGTTCTAGCAGTTTTGGGGTGGAGTCTTTTGGGTTTTCCACATAAAGTATCATATCATCTGCAAAGAGTGAGAGTTTGACTTCTTCTTTGCCAATTTGGATGCCTTTGATTTCTTTTTGTTGTCTGATTGCTGTGGCTAGGACTTCCAATACTATGTTGAATAGCAGTGGTGATAGTGGACATCCCTGCCGCGTTCCTGACCTTAGGGGGAAAGCTCTCAGTTTTTCCCCATTGAGAATAATATTTGCTGTAGGTTTTTCATAGATGGCTTTTATGATATTGAGGTATGTACCCTCTATCCCTATACTCTGAATTCAGAGTTTTGATCAAGAAAGGATGCTGTACTTTGTCAAAAGCTTTTTCTGCATCTATTGAGAGGATCATATGATTCTTGTTCTTTCTTTTGTTAATGTATTGTATCACATTGATTGATTTGCGGATGTTGAACCAACCTTGCAGCCCAGGGATAAATCCCACTTGGTCATGGTGAATAATCCTTTTAATGTACTGTTGGATCCTATTGGCTAGTATTTTGGTGAGAATTTTTGCATCCATGTTCATCAGGGATATTGGTCTGTAATTCTCCTTTTTGATGGGGTCTTTGTCTGGTTTTGGGATCAAGGTAATGCTGGCCTCATAAAATGAGTTTGGAAGTTTTCCTTCCGTTTCTATTTTTTGGAACAGTTTCAGAAGAATAGGTATTCAATTCTTCTTGAAATGTTTGGTAGAATTCCCCTGGGAAGCCATCTGGCCCTGGGCTTTTGTTTTTTGGGAGATTTTTGATGACTGCTTCAATTTCCTTAGTGGTTATAGGTCTGTTCAGGTTTTCTATTTCATCCTGGTTCAGTTTTGGTAGTTGATACATCTCTAGGAATGCATCCATCTCTTCCAGGTTATCTAATTTGCTGCCATAGAGTTGCTCATAATATGTTCTTATAATTGTTTGTATTTCTTTGGTGTTGGTTGTGATCTCTCCTCTTTCATTCATGATTTTGTTGATTTGGGTCATTTCTCTTTTCTTTTTGATAAGTCTGGCCAGGGGTTTATCAATCTTGTTAATTCTTTCAAAGAACCAGCTCCTAGTTTCGTTGATCTGTTCTACTGTTCTTTTAGTTTCTATTTCATTGATTTCTGCTCTGATCTTTATGATTTCTCTTCTCCTGCTGGGTTTAGGCTTTATTTGCTGTTCTTTCTCCAGCTCCTTTAGGTGTAGGGTTAGGTTGTGTACTTGAGACCTTTCTTGTTTCTTGAGAAAGGCTTGTATTGCTATATACTTTCCTCTTAGGACTGCCTTTGCTGCATCCCAAAGATTTTGAATAGTTGTGTTTTCATTTTCATTGGTTTCCATGTATTTTTTTAATTCTTCTTTAATTTCCTGGTTGACCCATTCATTCTTCAGTAGGATGCTCTTTAGCCTCCATGTATTTGAGTTCTTTCCGACTTTCCTCTTGTGATTGAGTTCTAGTTTCAAAGCATTGTGGTCTGAAAATAGGCAGGGAATGATCCCAATCTTTTGGTACCGGTTGAGACCTGATTTATGACCTAGGATGTGATTTATTCTGGAGAATGTTCCATGGGCACTAGAGAAGAATGTGTATTCCGTTGCTTTGGGGTGGAATGTTCTGAATATGTCTGTGAAGTCCATTTGGTCCAGTGTGTCATTTAAAGTCTTTATTTCCTTGTTGATCTTTTGCTTAGACGATCTGTCCATTTCAGTGAGGGGGATGTTAAAGTCCCCCACTATTATTGTATTGTTGTTGATGTGTTTCTTTGCTTTTGTTATTAATTACCTTATATAATTGGCTGCTCCCATGTTAGGGGCATAGATATTTAAAATTGTTAAATCTTCTTGTTGGATAGATCCTTTAAGTATGATATAGTGTCCTTCCTCATCTCTTATTACAGTCTTTGGTTTAAAATCTAATTTGTCTGATATAAGGATTGCCACCCCAGCTTTCTTTTGGTGTCCATTGGCATGGTAAGTGGTTTTCCACCCCCTCACTTTCAATCTGGGGGTGTCTTTGGTTCTAAAATGAGTCTCTTGCAGACAGCGTATCGATGGGTCTTGTTTTTTAATCCAGTCTGTTAGCCTGTGTCTTTTGATTGGGGCATTTAGCCCATTTACATTCGGGGTAACTATTGAAAGATAGGAATTTAGTGCCATTGTATTGCCTGTAAGGTGACTGTTACCGTATATTGTCTGTGTTCCTTTCTGGTCTATGTTGCTTTTAGGCTCTCTCTTTGCTTAGAGGACCCCTTTCAAGATTTCCTGTAGGGCTGGTTTTGTGTTTGCAAATTCCTTTAGTTTTTGTTTGTCCTGGAAGCTTTTTATCTCTCCTTCAATTTTCAATGACAGCCTAGCTGGATAGAGTATTCTTGGCTGCATATTTTTCTCATTTAGTGCTCTGAATATATCCTGCCAGTCCTTTCTGGCCTGCCAGGTCTCTGTGGATAGGTCTGTTGCCAATCTAATGTTTCTACCCTTGTAGGTTACATATCTCTTCTCCCGAGCTGCTTTCAGGATTTTCTCTTTGTCTATGAGACTTGTAAGTTTTACTATTAGATGTCGGGGAGTTGACCTATTTTTATTGATTTTGAGAGGGGTTCTCTGTGCTTCCTGGATTTTCATGCCTGTTTCTTTCCCCAAATTAGGGAAGTTCTCTGCTATAATTTGCTCCATTATACCTTCTGGCCCTCTCTCTCTTTCTTCTTCTTCTGGGATCCCAATTATTCTAATGTTGTTTCGTCTTATGGTATCGCTTATCTCTCGAATTCTGCCCTCGTGATCCAGTAGTTGTTTATCTCTCTTTTTCTCAGCTTCTTTATTTTCCATCATTTCATCTTCTATATTACTGATTCTCTCTTCTGCCTCATTTATTCTAGCACTTAGCGCCCCCATTTTTGATTGCACCTCATTAATAGCCTTTTTGATTTCTACTTGGTTGGATTTTAGCTCTTTTACTTCTCCAGAAAGGGTTTCTCTAATAACTTCCATATTTTTTTCAAGCCCAGCTAGTATCTTTAAAGTGATGATTCTGAACTCTAGATCTGACATCGTACTAATGTCCGTATTGAGTAGGTCCCTGGCAGTCGGTACTACCTCTTGTTCTTTTTGTTGAGGTGATTTTTTCTGTCTCGTCATTTTGTGCAGAGGAGAATAGATTAATGAGAGAACAAAATGCTAGCGGAGTAACCACGTCCCCAGAAAATATACTTTAAACAAATCAGAAAAGACCTGAAGCAGTGGGATAAGAAAGGGAAAGAGAGAAAAAAGAAAAAGAAAAAAAAGAACAAGATAAAGAGAAAAACAAAAACAAACAAAACAAAACAACAACAACAAAAGAAAAACCAGAATGTGATCAAATATGATCAGGCTGGTATATAGATCAGTGCCACACACTAGATTTGGGGTGTATTTTGGTCTTTTAGAAGAAAGTGCCTCCCAAAATTTTAAAGAAAGAAAAACTTATATATGTACAAAAATAAGGGTTGATATGATGAAGGGATGGAATATGACTGTAAAAATGGAAATTATAAAAAATTTTATAAAAGGAATTGATAAGAAGTTGTTTGAAAAAAGAAAGAGGAGGGGGCGCCTGGGTGGCTCAGTTGGTTGGGCGACTGCCTTCGGCTCAGGTCATGATCCTGGAGTCCCTGGATCGAGTCCCGCATCGGGCTCCCTGCTCGGCAGGGAGTCTGCTTCTCCCTCTGACCCTCCTCCCTCTCATGCTCTCTGTCTCTCATTCTCTGTCTTAAATAAATAAATAAAATCTTAAAAAAAAAAAAAAAGAAAAAAGAAAGAGGAGGATTTAAAAAAAGAAAAAAGAAAAAGAAAAAAAAAAGGGAGAGGATGTGATTAGGCAGGGGAATAGAAAACACCATATACTAGAGATTTAGGGTATATTTTAATCTGTTAGAAGAAACTATCTCAAAATTTTAAAGAGAGAACAACTTATATATATAAGCCAAAAATATGGGTAACTACTATGAAGGGATAGAATATGACTCTAAAAATGAAAAATAAAAAATTTTTTTTTTAAAAGGGATTGATAAGATGTTGGTTGAAAAAGGGAAAAAGAAAAATTCAAAAAGAAATAAAAAGACAAAAAGGACAGTTAAAAAAAATTAACTTTAAAAGACTAAAGAATCATGGTAAAAAAGCCGTGAATTCTATGTGCAGTAGTCTCCTAGCGCTGGAGTTCTGCCGTTCTCATTGATCGGTAAACTTGGTCTTGGCCGGCTGTTCTCGCTGATCTTCTGGGGAGGGGCCTGTTGCCGTGGTTTCCAGATGTCTCTGCCGGAGGCAGAATTGCCCCGCCCTTGCCCCCTCCCGGCTAAGTAATCTGCCCGGGTTTGCTCTCCAGAGCTTTTGTTCCCTGCGAGCTTTCCGTACAGCTTTGGAGGCGGAGAGTGAAAATGGCGGCCTCCCAATCTCCGCCCCCGAGGAGCCTAGAACTTGGGGCCCCGCTCCTCAGTGAGCCCCCAGAGAAAAGCCGTCAGTCACTCCCGTCTCCCCGGTCTCCAGCCGCACTCCGTGCTCACCCAGCCTGTGACCGCGCGTTTCTATCTCTGGCACCCGACCCCGGGTGGAGTCTCCAAACCCAGCAGATCCCTGCGGTGCACTCCCGCGTGGCTCCTCCCGGGGGAGGAAGGTGAGTCTCCCCAGATCTGCCGCTTGTTGGGTCCCTGCTGGAGGAGCAGGGGCCCGACTGTGCCGCGGATCACGGTTTATGGCAACCCCGAGCTGAGGGCCCGCTCCTCGGCTCCATCTCTGCAGCCGGCTTCCCCGCTCTGATCCCTGGGAGCTCTGCCGCACTCAGGCACCCCCGTCTTTCTGTGACCCCGAGGGTCCTGAGACCACACTGTCCTGGAGGGTTCCACCCCCCGCTTAGCCACCAGAGTGACGTCCCTCGGCGGAGCAGACTTTTAAAAGTTCCGATTTTGTGCTCCGTGGTTCTATCAGTTGCCAGAAGCGGCCGACGGAGGCCCCCTCCCCCACCATCTATCCTCCCAAATATCACCTCGGATTCACTTCTCCGCACGTCCTACCTTCCAGAAAGTGGTCGCTTTTCTGATGAGAGAGTTGTTGCTCTTCTTTTCTTCAATCTCCTGTTGAGTTTGTAGGTGTTCAGAATGGTTTGATCCCTATCCAGCTGAATTCCTGAGAGGAGACGAAATCCAGGTCTCCTACTCCTCCGCCATCTTGCTCCGCCCCCCTGTAGTTATTTCTTTAATGTCTCTCTCAACTGCTAGACTATGTGCGCCTTGGAGGCAGGAACTTTATCTATCTTGTTTATTGTTAGATCCCCAGTGCCTAATATAATGTCAGAGATACAGTCAATAATTGTTAAATGAATCAATGAATATCATTTGTTGAATGAATGAATGATATTCAGATAATTTAAAAATAGTTTTATTTCTTTCAATTTCTTCACACATTTTGGATTGTTTCTTCTATTTTCTTGCCTTATGCTTTTGCTTGTTTTTTATAAATTTAAACTTTTTATTATTTCCTTTGCCATATATATTTAGTAATCATTAAAGATCTAGTTTACTGCTTTTTGACTTAAAAATATATTTGTATTTGATAGCTATATTTGATCAACTTTTAAATTTTGGCCTCTCTTCTCTCTCTCTCTTATTTATGTAAACCCTAAGCAGCAAATAAGTTGGTTTTGTGTGTGACATGGCAGTCTTCCCCTCAACCAGTCAGAGATGGCAAATTCAGGGACTAGCTTTGATTGGCTATTGTGATGATTAATTTTATGTGTCAACTTGGCTGGGCCATGGTGCACAGGTATTTGGTAAAACATTATTCAGATTATTCTGTGAGTTTTTTTTTTTTTTTTTTTGGATGAGATTAACATTTATTTATTTATTTATTTATTTATTTATTTATTTATTTTTAAAGATTTTATTTATTTATTTGACAGAGAGAGACATAGCGAGAGAGGTGACACAAGCAGGGGGAGTGGGAGAGGGAGAAGCAGGCTTCCCACCAAGCAGGGAGCCCGATGTGGGGCTCGATCCCAGGACCCTGGGATCATGACCCGAGCCGAAGGCAGACACTTAATGACTGAACCACCCAGGCGCCCCTATTTATTTATTTAGAGCACAAGTCGGGGGGAGGGGCAGAGGGAGAGAGAGAATCTTAAGCAGGCTCCATGCCCAGCACAGACCCCAATACAGGGCTTGATCTCACGGCCCTAAGATCATGATCTGAGCCAAAATCAGGAGTCAGACACTTAACTGACTGAGGGGTGAAATTAACATTTAAACACACAGACTTTAAGTAAAGCAGATTGTGCTCCATCATATGGGTGGGCCTCATCTAATCAGTTGAAGGCCATAATAGACAGAAGACTGACCTTCCCAAAGCAAGAAGAAAGTCTGCCATTAGACTGCTTTTGGACTCAAACTGCAATGTTTCCCTAAGTCTCCAGCCTTCCAGCCAACCCCATAAGATTTTGGACTCACCAAGCCTTCACAAGTGTGTGTCAGTTCTTTAAAATAAATCTCTATATGTATACACATCCTGTTGGTTCTGTTTCTCCAGAGAACCCTGACTAATACAGTAAGTACCTTCCAGGCTTTTTAATAGTAAAGGGCTTTTCTAACCTTTGTAACTGAAAGGTAGGAATGACTGGAAGCTCTTTTAGCAAAATATGGTCTAAAAGTTATGACAGATATGAGACTTATATATATGGAAAAAATTAACTCATGCCTAGATTTAAATTTTTTTCTTTTTCTTTTCTTTTTGAAAAATACTTCAGGGTGATAGATAGATGAATGGGAAGGAGGGAAGGAAGGAAGGTAGGAAGGGTGGAAGTGTTTGGTGTTTTAAATAGATAATACTTTGCGAGATTCAAAATTTGTAAAGTATGGAGGTATGCAATGAACAGTCTCCTCCTTATCCCATCTAGTTACCTTGCTTGCAGGAAGTCAATGCAAAAATGATATGATGCTACATTAAGTAACCTTGTACATATATCATTCTTTGCTTTTATCTGTATGACAAATTCCAAGCAGTCGGATGCTGGGTCAAGGATAATGCACTTGTGATTTTGATAGTCATTGCTTCTTGTGTAGGATATCCTTCCAGAGATATTCCATGCATATCCAAACACGTGTGGAAATTTGGAAGAATTTCTTTTATTTGCACAGGTTTATATTTTCCCTTGCATTGTCATCTACAATGACCAAAAGGCTCTTGCCCATATTGACTGCTAGAAATCTCTCTATTAGAATTTTGAAAGCATTTGCTTCACTATCTTTAAGGTTCCAGTGTTGGTGTTGAGTAATCTGAAACCATTCTGGTCCTTGATCCTTTCAATGTTTTACTTTCTTCCCTCCAGAAGTTTGTCTTTAGTGTTCCTGAAAATTTCCAACAGTATACCTTGGGATTGGTCCATTTTTTTTGTATTGTACTGAGCACTAAGTACAGACTTTCAATCTGGAAACTCATGTCCCTTAGTTTGGGGATTTTTTTGAATAATTTCTTTTATTGATGATTTCTTCTTTGCTTTCTGATCTCTCTTCCTGGAATTACTATTAATCCGATGTTGGGCCCTTTGGAGTGGTCTCCTAATTGTATCCTTGTTTTCTTTCTTTTGTTTTGTATGCTTTTACTTTCTGAAAAATTTCAGAAATTATCAACTTCATCTTCTATATTTTTCATTTCTGCTATTACACTTTTTAATTTTAAGACCTCTTGTTTGTTTCTTAAATGTTCCTAGGGGAGCCTGGGTGGCTCAGTCAGTTAAGCATCTACCTTTGGCTCAGGTCATGATTCCAGCGGGAAACCTGCTTCTCCCTCTGCCTGCTGCTTGTGCTCGTGCTCTCTGCCAAATAAATGAATAAAAATCTTTAAAATAAAAAAAAAATGTTCCTTGTGGGACGCCTGGGTGTCTCAGTTGGTTCAGTGTCCAACCCTTGATTTTGGCTCAGGTCATGCTCTCAGGGTCATGAGACTGAGCCCCGCATCAGGCTCTACATTCAGTGAGGAGTCTGCTTGAGATTCTTTCCCTCTGCCTTCTTCCCATGCATGCTCATGCATATGCTCTCTCTCTCTCAAATAATAAATAAATAAATCTTTGTAAAAAATGTCCCTTGTAACAGAATTTTCTTTCCAATAATAGTTTTTTTCTTTAAGTTTTATATTCTGAGTTAGAGGCTTTCCTTAAATGTCTGATAAACCTTGGTTGTCTATTCTCAGAAGTCTAAAAAGCTATTGGAAGCTACGAGCTAGTGAATGGGGCTTATCAACTTTGGGTTTCACTGTATGTGTTTTGGTGGTCTGTACTGGGGAATCTCTGCTATCAGTATCTTTAGGGTAAAATTTCCTCTTGACATGGACAGGTGTAAAGTAGAAATGTCCAGTCTCTTGTCTGAAGAGTAAAAGTCTGGCTGCTGCTGTCTGGGGAGTCAAGTGGGGAAAGGTGGCTTTGGGAGAGATGTCCTCTCGGATTTAGTATTTGGTTTGCATTTGGCCACTGACTCCTCTCTTTTTTGCTATGGTACCTAAGACCTCATCTGTGCCTGGTGTCCTGCTTAGAGATTCTCTATTTTACCATCTGCAGAAAAGAGCCTCCAGATTTCCATTGGGGTAGATAAGAGGTATTCACCCTGGGCAAGGAGGGTGGGAAGAGTTATCTAGGGATTTAAGTGTTTCCTAAATGGCTTTCATCCTGTCCTTATGTTAGCACCTGCTCTTCTCAGCTTCACTCAGCTCCAGAGGCTCAGATGTTGTCAGTTCCTGAGATTTTCAAGGGTAAAGCAGATGGTTCTCAGCTTTCCTCCCACTTTCTAGCTTAAGGTTGAGCTGTCTATAGTCATTAGCACAGATCTATCTGCTTTCTAGCTTCTAAAATGCTTTTTGCTATCATCTTCTCTTCTATTCTCCCTATTGTTAAGGGCTTATGTGTCCTTTAAATCCCTTCACTGAGGCTTTCCTAGGGTTTGGGAAGGAAGCAAAATTAGGTGCATATATTCAGTCTTAACCTTAAACCCCAATTTTTATGTATTTATTTATTAAAGTTTTTATTTTTGTTTAAAGTAATCTCTATACCCAGTGTGGGGCTTGAACTCACAACCTTGAGATCAAGAGTCACACGCTCCTCTGACTGAGCCAGCCAGGAGCCCCAAACTCAAACCTCAATTTTTTAAATGTTAATGTAATCAAATATATTTACTTTGCCTCTATAGTTTGTACTATTTGTGTCTTGCCTTCCAATTTTTAGTTTAAAACTACAATATATATTTTTTTCAACATAATTTTGGTAGTGTCTTATTTAACCCTGGAGAGTAGCAAGGCAGGCATTATTATCTTAATGTGTTCTAGATTCTAAAATTCCTTCTGGAAGGGGTCTTTTTTCATTATACAGAAAAATTTTATTTTTTTTGTTGACCCCAGATTTGTTCAATTTATGTTGTTGATTTTGTGTTGGTGAGTACTTTCCTTATCTCAGTACTTTGGTGTTTTAGCAGAGTTAATATGAAAGAAACACCATCTTGCACTATGAACTACAAAAGCCTACAGAGAAGCATTTTCATTCTTTTTTAAAATTTTTGCAGAAAGTTTATTCTGGTATTATGCAAATCCTTTCTAGTGTATTCTATCTGACTATGTGGGATGTGAACAAGGTGTTGTGAGGTGAAGGGGATGCTGGGTTTGGGTGTGGAGAAACAGGAGCACGTTGGGCACATAAAAGGGAAGGTTTGAACTGAAGATGTGGGGGTGGATTTTGTGGAGGTCAAAATTACTTATTCAACAGGTCTTCGTTACAGAATTATAATTGTAGGTAACAAGGGGCTTTGGAGACATAAATTACTATGTTGAAAATGTCCTTTTTAACAAGATAAGGAAAAGAAAGTTAGAGGTTATTTATATCCTGGTGCCCACAAAGGTAAGATAAAGAGGGAGATGGAGCAAAAGATTTTTAAAATTAAGTTAGTCGCTAAAAGGTCCAGCATAGGGAACATAGTCAATGATGTTGTAATAGTGTTGTATGGTGACAGATGGGAGCTACACTCGTGAGCTTAGCATAACGTATAGATACGTACATACACGCCTAATGTAACATTCTGTGTCAACTATACTTCAATTAAAAAAAATGTTATTCACTCTGTGAGTTTAGTTATAAGATTTCCTTCATACGTTCACTAAGAGTGACAGAAAAGTCCAAAGCTTGTGTGAGATAATAAAAAATATACATTGGTTTCTGCCCCTGGTTCCTGGCTTAGAGCTCCTAAAAGCCTCGTAATTTCCAAGTTGATGAGAGCAATAGAAGCAAGCATCTTTTTTCTAAAATTTGGTCTTTGACCCTACTTCCCGACACAGAGTTCCTAAATGCCTTGGAATTTCTTGGGTGTGGCAGTATCTTTTGTTCTAATGAAGTGACTTTTGCGGGTCTCCTGGATGGGAACCAATCACAAAAAAGACCAAGCCATGATTAGAAGGTTGGAGCTTTGAGCTCCATCCCCCATTCTCCAGCAAGGGGAGAGGGGCTAGAAATTGAGTTAATGATCATTCATTGCCTACGTGTTGAAGTCTCCACAAAAATCCCCAAGGTATGAGCTACAGGAGCTTCCAAGTTGAAAACAGGTGAAAGTGCTGGGAGAGTGACATGCTCTGAGAGAACATGGAAGATCTGTGACCCTTCCTATGTGCCTTGCGCTATGTAACTCTTCATCTGCATCCTTTATCATATCCTTTCAGAATAAACAGGTGAATGTAAATAAGTGTTTCCCTGAGTTTTGTGAGCCATTCTAGCAAATGGTCAAACCCAAGGAGGGGGTTGTGGGAACAAGGATTTATAGCCAGTCAGGCAGAAGTACAGGGAACAACCTGGGATTTGCTGTTGGCATCTGCAGTACAGGAGGAGGTGAGACAGTCTTGTGGGGCTGAGCCCTTACCCTGTGGGATCTGACGTTATTTCCAGGTAGACAGTGTCAGACTTGAGTGAAATTGTGGCACCCCCAGCTAATGTTGCAGAGGATTGCTGAGAGTGAGGGGAAAACACACACATCTGGTGTCAGAAGTGTTGTGAGTGTGGAAGTAGTGTGAGTAAAGGAGAGACAGCAAGAGTTTTTCCTCCACAGCTTGGAAATAGAATAATCAGTTAAGCTCAAAAAGCATGTTTACTATAAGAAACTGTATTTGTTCGCATAAACTATTGAGAAATCAAATTGATTCATATTAGCTGTAAATGATCTTACCAGCATGTGATAATTAACCCATTACCTGTAAATGAATTCACAAACCCTGTGTTCAATTAACACATCAGCATATATACTACATGGGTTTTCTTTCTCTACCATAGATGAAGAAAAAAATTAAAATGTTTCCTCTGATTCAGAGTGTGTCCTCATTCTTCCACAAATGAGGGGAAGATTGGAGGGGAAAGAAAGGAATGAGGAGAAAAATGCTAAGTAAAGAGAGAAGAGGAGAGAAGATATATGGGACAGTAAGCCGTCGGACTGCCGGTCAGAACTGTACCTCAGGGTCTCTGGTCTCGGATCAGTCAGGTACCAGCAGCCAGAACTCTAGAAATCCATAGAAAAGAAACCTGTTTTGTCAGTGATTAGCAAACTTAAAGACTTCTAATTTGGGTTAACCTGAAACAGTGGGCTATTAGGAAAGAAGTAGAGACCATTTTAATCATATGGATGGAGAATGCCAAGTCAACTGGAAAGGAGATGGACATAAAGGGTGGAAAGGCATTTAGCTTCAGACTGATGGAAGGTGGAGTTTATAATAACTATATAATTATCAACTAGCTGCGGCACCTGGGTGGCTCAGTCGGTTAAGTGTCTGCCTTCAGCTCAGGTCATGATCCCAGGGTCCTGAGATTGAACCCCGCATTGGGCTCCCTGCTCAGAGAGTTCTCTCTCTCTTTGTCAAATAAATAAATAGATAGATAGATAGATAGATAGATAGATAGATAGATAGATAGATAAATAAATAAATAAAATAATTCTCGATTGGCTTATATTTTGTTCCTCAAGAAACCATCACAACTTTAATAACATGGATGTATTATACTCGAGACTTCTTTGTCTTCTAGTGAAGTAGGAGTACAGCAAAATAAATTGGGGGGGTGGTCTTTGAGTAACAGCATTGGAGGAGACAGAAGACAGCAGTTCACATTGCAAGTAAAAGCCTACCTAACCTAAGTAAAAACGGTCCTTCTATGTTCCAACCTGGCTCACTAGAATTCTACACTGGGGTTGGGAGCCAAGGCCCATGCACTAATAGAGCATTATTTAACCTTGCTTTGCTCTCTAGGACTGTTTCCCTCAAGAAGTTCAGGATGCGCTGTCTCATCGAAGGTAGATTATGCTCTTTGCATCTCATAATCCAACCATATATTTATTTAGAAATATAGGGCACCCTACTTTGACATGACATTTATGTGGAGACATACAACAAAATACTATGCAACCATCAAAATGATAGGTAAAATATTTAATGACATGGGGGAAATGATACAGATATATTGCAAAATGAAATTAGATTACTAAACTATAAGAAAAGATGATGACATTTTAAAAACTTTATAGTTATATATACATAAAAGGAAAATATATAGTGGAATAACTTGGCCATTAAGATGATGTTTACAGAAAAAATTAATAACATGAGGGTAACACTTATAATGTTAAATGAAAAAAGGTAGATACAATATTGCATAGTTAAGTAATAGAATAAAGTGTGACTTTGCCTTTGTTGAAGGTGGATGTAGAAGAAAGGAGAAGGGAGGACATAAAAATGTTGGCAGTGGTTTCCTGTGAGTGTTGCAGTTATGAGTGATACACAGTTTGGTGAAGGGAGTTATTTTCTTTAAGCTTCCCTGTACTCCTTTTAATGTGCATGTGCTTATTTATGATTATGTAAACACTTCAACTCTTGATAAGTGATGCTTCAGGATAAGCTGCTAAGTATTTCAAGAATTTACCTAACTCTAGTATAATAGAGGGAAGAGACGAATCTGAAGGGCCACCACATCTGTGAAAGGAAGGAGATGCTCTGTGTCCTCCAGAACATGGGACAGTGATCCGCAGGCAATAGACATAGAAGAACAGATTTCAACTCAGTGTAAGCAAGAGTTTTCCAATAGTTCAAGTTGTCTCACGATGGAGTGAGTGATCCTTAAGATGTAGAGTGTTAGAAGTGGTCAAGCAGAGGCTTGAGGGCTCTAAGCCCTGGGAGTGGGGGAGGGGGAGGAGAAAGATGAGGGGACAGTGGGCTCAGATGACCTCTAGAGTCCTTTTCACTGCTCACATTTTATTAATGTATCAGTCATTCACTCATTTATACAGCCTCTAAGATGGTCCCCAACGATCACTGTCTACTGGTGTCCAGGCCCTTATGTAATTCCCGTTTACGCTGAATGAGCTGATCTGTGGAACCAACAGGATACTGTGGAAAAGATGGAGTATGACTTCAGAGGCTAGGTCATAAAAGACATCATGCCTTCTCCTCCTCTCTCCCGAATTGCTGACTGTGGAGTACCATGTCATGAGCAAGCAGCCTAGAGAGGACCATGGAGAGAGAAACTGAGGACTCCTGCCAGCCAGCAAAAACTTTCTAACTATTTGAGTGATTTACCTTGGAAGCAGATCTTCCAGCCCCAGTCAAGCCTTCAGAAGACGGAATCCCCTGCTGACATCTTTACTCCAAATCAGGAGAGACCCTAAGTCAGAATGACCCAGCTAAGCCATGCCTGAATTCCTTACCCACAAAGCCACTAAATTTTGTAGTAATTTGCTATGTAGAATTAGACAGTGGTACAACACATTTTTACCTGATTTATTCCATAACAGATTTGATTCAATCATTCTAGCTGAGCTCTGGCTACTAAGTATTCCTTCAGGAGGCAAAATTCCCAGCTGTTACAGATGCACATTAGCAGCCTATTCATTTAATAGTACAGTTGAGCCCAACACAGTTTGATGTCTTAACAGGTTCTATAAGAACAATGACATCTTGGTTTTAAAGTGATTCATCTTATTTCTTCTGCTAGACAAAAGTAATGTGCTCTTTGTTCTCCTACACATTTGGTGTCTGTAAATAGTTGTAGCTATAATTATGTCATCCACATTTCTTAGCTCCCACTCATCAATATGCTCAGAAAAGAGGTACGCTACAAATTGCAATAGAGCATTTTTAAAAGGCTGTTTTCGGCATTTTAGCACCTAACAGAGAGATTTTTATCTATGTAAACAAGCCAAAGGCAAAGACAAAAACCCTATAAATTGTTCTTATAAATAGATGACTAAATCATCTCTTTGAGATGAAAAAAAAAAAAAAGAAAGAAAGAAACAACCTATTTTTTAGCACCTAAAAGTTATGAGATATTCTGGGTAAGCTTGATTATCAGAGAATACCACAAATAGCTTTGGATTTTGTGTATCATCTGTGACAGAGTCGAACAGATCCGTGGGATTGTGAGGGTTCTTTGATGGAGGGGTAACTAATCCTGCATGTCCACGTGTGTAGACTCCTGTAAGTACTCGTACAACATAAATATGCTTTCTTCCATTGCCATCTGGTCTGGAATATGTATCATGAGCAGAATAGCTGGCATCAACAGCAAAATAGGTTCCTTTTCCATAGGCTGCACCTATAAAGAGAAAGACAAAAGCCTTCCTAAAAAACATAAAATTATCACAGTATGTAGAACCATGTCCAAACCTGACACAACATTTTTTAATGCCATTCTTGCCCACCCAAGCCACTTTTCATCATTTCTAAAATTCACTCCATCTATCCTCAGAAGGTTGCCAGCCTCCTTTTGGGTGAAACACCAAGAGCTCTATCCTGATAATGACAAGATGGCTGCCATCTGTGGTCCTGCACTGCTTGGGTGTGAATAGTCAACACTAGAGTTATCATTCACCTCATTCTGGTCAGCCAGATTCCCTGCTTCCTTACCATTCTTCCCAGCATAACTGCGATTAAAGCCATGCTGATTGACATATGGCACCGAGTCCACATCTGTCCCATGGAACAGGACTCTCTCATTAGCTGTATGGCCATTCTTCAAGTCCATGTGCTTTTTCTTTATCTGGTAGCTCTGCCAGAGGCATATATTCTGTATCTTCTCAATCTGCAAATGACAAAAAGCAAAACATTTTGAAAATGACTTTAGAGCTCAGTATACCCTGTTTGTTGTGGATTTTATTTTATTTTATTTTATTTTTTTTAAAGATTTTATTTATTTGACAGAGAGAGAACACAAGCAGGGGGAGTGGGAGAGGGAGAAGCAGGCTTCCCGCAGAACAGGGATCCCCATGCGGGGCTTGATCCCAGGACACTGGGATCATGACTTAAGCCAATGGCAGACGCTTAATGACTGAGCTACCCAGGCGCCCCTGTTGTGGATTTTAAAATAGCAGTTTGAAAGAGAAGGACGAGGACTGGAGGAGAGGAAGAAGGAAAAGGAAAAGGAAATGCAAATAGACAACAAATTCAGAGAGTAGGTAGCTTTCTGCCTTTAGAAAAATGCTAGGTTATGAGTATCTATACTTTGTGATTGTGCTTATTATAACCTATTTTATATAACAGAACTTATAATTTATATAAAAATGTTTACCTATATATATTCCCTGGAATTCCTGGAGATTCACTCGCATTCAAATCTTACTCAAGGGGCACCTGCATGGCTCAGTGGGTTAAGCATCCAACTCTTGATTTTGGCCATGGTCATGATCTCAGGTTTGTGAGATCCAGCCCCATTTCGGGCTCCACATTGGGCGCAGAGCCTACTTAAGTTTCTTTCTCTCCCTCTCCCTCTGCTCCTAACCCCCTTCTCTCTCTCTTTCTGTTTCTCTCTCTCTCTCCCCCCTCTAAAAAAAGTAAGTAAATAAGGAGTACCTGGGTGGTTCAGTCAGTTAAGTGCTGACTCTTTTTTTTTTTTTTAAGATTTATTTATTTATTTGAGAGAGAGCATGAGCAGGAAGGGCAGAGGGAGAGGGAGAGAGAATCTCAAGCAGATTCCATGCTAAGCATGGAGCCAGAGGCAAGGCTCGATCTCACGACCATGAGACCACAACCTGAGCCAAAACCAAGAGTCAGCCACTGAATCTTGATCTCAGCTCAGGTCTCAATCTCACAGTTTTAGTTCAAGCCCAGTGTTGGGCTCCATGCTGGGCATGGAGCCTACTTAAAATTAATAATAATAATAAAATAAATAAATAAAAATGAATTTAAAAAATAAAACAAATTCTTACTCAAAAATTTGTAATCATTCAGTAATTATTTCCTTAACTTCTTCTGATCTCTAAACCCATTCCATTGACTTCTTCTAATACAGTTCTTCTGCATTGCTCTAATTATGGTCATAAATCACCTCATAACTGCCTAATCTAATGACTATTTCTTTCTAGACCCTCAATAGCATTTCAAACCATGAATCATCCCCTCCTTGAAATTTTGTCCTCCTTTAACTTTTTTTCAAAATATCATTCTCTACTGGTTCTCCTTCCTTCTAGAAAATGAATTTAACATACATTCAGTAATCACCTATTGAACATCTACTATGAATCAAGCACTGTGTTGGATCTCTGCCCTCAAGAAACTTTCAGTCTAGTTGGGGAGGAAGACAAGTAAAAAAATCTCTCCCTCTCAGAGTGATAAGGGATGGATTAGGAGAACACACATGGAGATTGACAGCATAAGAAAGGGATCCATATAATCTAGGTCTAGGAAGAGAGGAAGAAATCTGAAAGGCTGATGTCCTAGAAATAAAAGAAGAGAGTTCAAGAAGAATTGAGTGCACCCCCATATTCACTGCAGCGTTATTCACAATAGCCAAGACATGGAAACAACCCAAGTGTCCATTGATAGATGAATGGATAATGAATATGTGGTATATATATATATATATATATGCACATACACATAATAGAATACTAGCCAGCCATTAAAAAGCATAACATCTTGCCATGGACATTATGCTAAGTGATACAGAAAATAGATTGATGGTTGCCAGAGGCAGGGGTGGGGTGTAGACAACATGAGAGAGGGGGCCAAAAAGTACAAATTTCCAATTATAAAAGAAATAGGTCACGGGGATGTAATACACAAGATGGTTAATAATACCAAATTGCATATTTGAAAGTTGCTAAGAGAGTAGATCTGAAAAGTCCTCATCACAAGAAAAAAATTTTCTTGTAACTATGTATGTTGATGGATGTTAACTATACTTATTGTGGTGATCAATTTGCAATATATACAAATATCAAATTATGTTACATACCTGAAACTAATATTTGTCAATTATACCTCAATTTCAGTAAATAATTAAAAATAAATACATAAATAAGAATGGAGTGGTTACCTGTAGCAGATGTTGAGGAGAAGCCAAGTAATAAAGGCAGGAGGGAAAATTGTTTTGAGAGAGATGAAGACCTCAAGCAGAGTGTTGAAATTTTGCAATAGGGAACGCATGAGGGAGTTGACTGGAGGAAGCAATAAAGGATTGCAAGCACCTGGAGAGTCCAGCAGAGGTTGGGGACCATGAATTAAAAATGCTTTTATCTAGGCGCAGCAGGAGAGAAAATATATTATGGAATTAATCCAAAATTGAGGTGTTTCAAAATGGGTAAAATAAAAGGCCTTTAAGAGCCAAGAAAGCTGCAGATACTGGGTAAACAAAATTGAACCAGGTTCTTATCCTCTCAACAGCTTTTAACATCAATAAAGCATCTCCTCCTTTGAATTCTGTCCTTTCTACAGGAGTCTCTCTCTTTTGATTCTCTTTCTTTCTCAGGAAGTAAGTTCACTCAGTGGGTATTGTGTCCCATGATATGCTAGGCATCGGGCTGGGTACTAGGAAAGCAACTCCTACTTTAAGAAGCCCACTGTCTAGTGGGCGAGTCAGGCATGTGAAAGCTCATGAAAACACAATTTCTTGAGTGCTATAATGTGATAAAGCACACAGCTTTATGGAAGTAGCAGCTAGATTTTTAAATGACTAGGATGTCACACCCTGCTCTGATATACATGGTATGATAATGACCTTCTAATAAACTCCTGTACTTTGCTGGCTAAAATTTTTATGCAGCATGGTGGACATTGTGGGAATCCCTGAATATCCATTCCACTTCATCCGCATTGTACAGCAACTGCTGGTCTGGGTGGAGTTGGATTCACTTATAGTTCTCAGGTAGAGCCTAATTGGGTTTGACCAATCAGGGTAATCTCATGATGGATCACACAATGATGGCATTTGATAGCCCAGGTCCAAGCCAATCAGCATATGTAGCACTCTCCTGACATAGATTGGTTGGAGTGGTCCGCTCAACACAAAGCCTGGGACTCTTATCCAATGGTTGTGTCCCTTCCATGGGATGTGAATGGAGGAAGCAGAGACCCCCCTGATTGCCATCCACAGCTATCCTACAATTATGAAGGGAGTCCAGCCTTCAGATGAAGCTGACCCTGTGGATGGCAAAGCCAGAGAAACTGAATCTAACTGTTCCAAAGACCATCCTACTTCTGGACTTTCCATTAATTTCTCATACATTTCTTCTTGTTTAATCAGTTTGAATGGGTTTGTTTTTAAATTGTAAGTGAAAGTATCCAAACATATATATGTCACTTTGGGGAGTCTCCTTCATTACTGCTAATGAATGAACCATGATATTTGAAGTCTATGGAGCTTGAGTAAGTCTAATTAAATATAGTAAGGTATAAAGGAAGGAAGAGTGTTATGTTGGTTCCTTGTTAAACTTTCATGTTAGTTAGTTCTTTGATAGTTAAAAGAAGTAATTTTTTAACACAATGTTACCTTCTCTATTTTGTAGGAAAGACAAGTGTCAGAGAACTTGTCCTTTATGGTGTCATATTCTGACTGTCCGGGGTATAGCTTGATCACACAGGAGAGCTGCTTATTCATGTCAGTCCAGTGTTCAGGAAGATTACCTGGAAAGTCAGCATTTGGTGAAAACACAATATCCATTTCCAGGGATCTCTGAAAATCAGGGCACTTCCTATGCTTTTATTTCGCATTCATCTAATCCTGGTCTTTGAAAAAAACAAACAAACAAAAAACCCCCAAAAGCTACACATTTCACAGTTGCTTCTTTTATCATCTACAGATGAAATGAATGGTTCTGACATATATGACATATATTAATTAATGGCCTAGCTAAAATATTTAGGTATACTTGGTTCACTATAACTTGAAATTGTAATTTCCCCAGAAAGCTCTATGGAATTAACTCCATAAGAAACTGATGTGTAGGGGCGCCTGGGTGGCTCAGTTGGTTGAGAATCTGACTCTTGATTTCAGTTCAGGTCTCAGTCTCAGGGTTGTGAGTTCAAGCCCCACATTGGGCTCCACAGTGGGCGTGGAGCCTACTTTAAGAAAAATTTAAAAAACCTAATGTGTAAAAGTGAAAGCTGATTTATTGATGTTTTCATGTTTATCAGTTTTATTTAGTGTGCATTATTTTCTTCTGAAACATGATTACCTTGCTAAAGATATTTAAAGCACATTTTTCTGTACCTTATCTTCTACTTTTTAAGTAGAGAAAGCCCCATAATAAAGAAAACAGCAAAAATACTAAGTGAATACTTTCATATAAGGTGATAATGCTCAAAATTTTCCTTTGCTTTCCAATGGTTTCCAGAACCTTCTAACACATTGAGGCTACACATCAAGTTGCTGAGACAGCATGACTAGTAGAAATATGGACAGACTGTATTAGAGAAGGAAATGCCAGAAAATGGCAAAGCACCACAGGTAAAGGCCAAAGGATTTCTCCTTACAAAGCCAGAATTTACTCATTTTTAATGCAAGATATACAGGCCTAGGAGAGCGATCAGGCATTCTTCCTGTTTAGGAAGTCCATCCAGGGAACGAAGTTCTGTTCACAAAGGGAAGCATCAAACCTTAATATGGAAGCTCTCTTCAAATTCCACTGTAAAAGAGTTTTTTCTGGAGAAGTTTCCCACAGCAGGACATGTAGTTCGTGCAAATTAAATTCTTTCCTTTTTCCCACCGTCCACTCCCTCCAGAGCTTCTGGCCTAATCATGTCGAGTCCTAGGTCTTAGAGTCTTCTTGAACCTGCTACTTTCTTTTCTCTGAATACAGCAGGCAAGGCTGAGAAGGAAGTAGAGTTTTTCTTTGGGCTCTCTCTTCCTTTCATGTCATGAGGTTGCAGAGCAGAAAATACCAGTGCTTGGAATCAGAAGACCTGATCAGCCTCAACCTGTGACCAGCCAAAACGCATGGAATAAGTAATACCACTTCTGAGTGAATTTTCATTTTCTCTTTTATAAAATGGAACTGATAAAATCTGCTCTATTTATCACCTCATGGGATTGTTTCAAGTTTAAAATATAATAAAGGGTGTAAAAGCACTTTTAGGGAATCCTTTATAAACATAGTTATTATTCCTAAAAAACAACTAAACTTGATCTTTTCTACATCCCAGAGGTATTCATATTTAAAGAGGGAGTAAGGGGCACCTGGGTAGCTCGGTCAGTTGGGCGTCCAACTCTTGATTTCGGCTCAGGTCATGATTTCAGGGTCATGGGATAGAGGCCCATGGCAGGCTCTGTGTTCTGTGCAGAGTCTGCTTGAAATTCTCTCTCCCTCTCCTTCTGCCCCTCCCCACCGCTCGTTCAAACTCTTTCTCTCTCTCTCTCTCTCCCTCTCTAAAATAAAATGAATAAATCTTTAAAAAAAAAATAGAGAGTAAAGTTTAAAGACAAGGGTATTTTCTTGAGAGGAATAACTTAAATCACACCCTTAAACCACCCCAAACTGTGCTACTTATTCTGCCTGTGACCAAAGGTGACCCTAGATGGACAATTTAGAGATGAGAAAACCGAGTCCCAGGAAGGCTGAGTATTCGCACATTCAACGTGATCTAGTGACTTGCAGCCCAGTGCTTCATGGGAGGTAACATGATGGCTACCTTCCTTCAAGTGTTTACCACATACCAGGCACCTTCCTGAGTGCTTTTCCTATAAACCTCTTTTAAAAGATAAAGGTCACTCTACTTTCCCATACCTGATGGTTGGGATAAATACCCTCCTGCACCTCTCCTTGTGCATCCTGCCTCAGTTTCCTCTCCACAGGTAGAGGTGGGGTGACATACCAAGAATCCTGGCTCTGCCTTCAGCCTTCACTCTCTCTACCTTCATGGTCTCCACGGATAACTGGATCCACGCTCAATGGCTTCAACTCCCACCTACTTACACAACTCCCAGGTCTGTGTCTCTAGGGCCTGATATTCAATACGTGCTCAGTAAAAGCGCTCTGAATCAATGAATAGCTTTAACATGCTTTGGAAAAGCATCTGCTCAAATGAAACTCCAAGTTGTTCTCTGTAAGTTCTCTCTTAAAGAAGTCCACACGATAAATTCTTACTAAAATCCAAGTTTATCTCTGCCAACAAACTTCCTTTCATCTGACATTTTATCTGCATTATTCCTCTCATCTAACAACAAAGATTATGTAAGGTAGTTTTGTTGTTGTTTGTTTTTGCCCCAAGTGCCATTGGGTCACTGGTCTGCTCTGTTTAGTTATCTTTTTTGCTTGTCTCTTTAACTTTCCTGTCTTTTTTTTTTTTTTAAGAGAGAGAAATGGGGGAGGGGGGGCAGAAGGAGAGGGAAAGAGAGAATCTTAAGCAGGTTCCACGCCCAGTGCTGAGCCCAACCTGAGGCTCCATCTTGACCCTGAGATCATGACCTGAGCCAAAATCAAGAGTCGGATGCTTAACTGACTGAGCCACCCAGGTGCCTCTGTCTATTTTTTAAATTTCATAAGTCATTTTAAATTCTTGGTGTAAGCAGGGAATGGATGAACCAGTTTCAGTTAATTTTTCACTTATAAGGACTTATTGTTCTTATATTTAAATATAAATTTTCCTCTGCAAAAACCAAAGGGGGAAAATATTAATTTATATATCCCTAGATACTCTACTAGGTATGTATTTTTATACATAGGTATGTGTTTTATATATCCCTAGATACTCTAGTAGGTATGTATTTTTTTTTTATTTATTTTACTTACTTATTTGAGAGAGAGAAAGAGAGCAGGAGCAGGGGGAGGGGGCAGAAGGAGAGGGAGAAGCAGACTCCCTGCTGAGCAGGGAGCCCAATGGGGGGCTCAATCCCAGGACCCCCAGATCATGACCTGAGATGAAGGCAGACACTTAACTAACTGAACCACCCAGGTGCCCCTCTAGTAGGTATATATTATTTTTAACTGCCCAGCAGCCTTTTCCCCCTCTTCTGGTAAAAGCATCCTGAATTTCCTTTGGTGAACAACTCCTCCCGGTTGCTTCAGAGTGATCAATCCCCTTCAGTTCAAGGATAGAGCATGTGACTCTGGATTGGCTGATTAGTATAATTCCAGTTCCCTAGCTGCAACGATGACCTAAGCCGATTGTGTCAGAAGGAATTTCAGCCCTATGTGAACACCTCTGTTCCCAGGCATCATGTTCTTGATGATGAGAATATATTACCCCTGGATATACCCTTTCCTATTGGATCTGACCATGTAAGGATATGGTCCTGAAACTGTTAGCAGTCATCTTTCACCATGTGAAACCTGAGGATAAAGAAAACACAGCTGAGAAGAGACTGAGAGATGAAGAAAGTCAGAGTCTAGATTATATAATATGAGCACCTGGATCAAACTGGACTTGAAGCCAGATATGCCTGGACTTTATAGTCCAGTGAGTCAATTAATTTCATTTTTTCCATAAGCCAGCTTAAATTGGATTTTCTATTGCTTGCTGTTGCAAGAGCATTAACAGATCCAACTATTATTTTCATTTTTATTTACTGTGTGTATATTAGCTCTTAACATGTGCTGTGTGTGAAGGCACATTGAAAAGAATTGTTGTCAAGACGTAAGTGCAGAGAGAACTGAAATTCCTCCTGGCAGTGTCAGGCAACCATTTCCAGTTTAGGGAGGCTGCTGACGACAGGTACATTTCATCACTAGTAAAACTCACAGTGCTCTATGAGTGAGTGCTTAAAATGGGCAAAAACCGGGATTGCAAGAGGAGGCTGCTTTTCTAACTATTTTCACAGCAGTACAGAAGCCTCAAAATGGGGGAAAGAGGAGCAGGTCAATACAGATACTTAAACATAATGCACAAACACATACCTTACAGAGAAGCAACTGGGAATCTGCCTGCTCATGAAGTAGTACAACCAAATGACCCTGACCACTCCCTTCTTCCATCTGCTTCTATTCCCAGGCTAACTTCTCTAGCACTGGATAATCCATAAACCAATATTGGTCAGCCAGTTCACAGCTACAAGGAGCACTGAGGGTCAATACTAACCCATTAAGTCAATAATGAGATAACTGGCTAGGATGTTCAAAGCCTATCCCCCTCTTTCTGCTTCCTTACTTCTATTCTCTTTCTGTTCCTTTGCAATTCCTGTTTTCCAGGAGCGATTTTGCCCCACAGAAGAATAATCAGCAGTCAGGAGGCGGCGTTCCATAGTTCTTGTACTTTTCCCATATATTATAGGAGGCTGTCTGTAGAATCCTAAAACTGATAAAACAATGAGCATTAATATCGACACATCTGCTAAGTGATAGGAGAGATAACCACATGATTCTCTAAAGAAGATCATCTTACATGCAGTCTCAAAGCATGTGGACTGAAGGACAGGAGATGTGGAATTTTCTCTCTTTTTCATGTTGTCATAGAATACATTCAGCAATTCAGATAGAAAGATGACAACTTTCACTTTTTGTAACGACGGGGTGGGATGTTTCTGTGCAAAGTCTGTAATAGCATTGATCATGTCATCGGCGACTGTGGTTGGGTTTTTTCCAGCATTGCCTGAAAAAGAATCATTTTTTTAAGTGACCAGAAGAAGCTTTAGCTGGTGTTAGTCAAGTGATGAGATCTGGCAAATGCGGTTTTTGGTGCTGAGAAAGAAGCAAGCAGCCCGACAGCCAGAAACGGATCTGGCACTCAGAGCTGTGTCTTCATGTTCTCTGGCTGAACATAAACAATTTCATAGAACGTCATCCCATGGAACCACTCTGTGGCTGTGATGAATTTAGCCAAACACAACCACTGAATAATCATGTCTGACCACAGGCAAGAATATGAACACTATCCAAACCACAAAAATGGCCAAACATTCCCCATCTTGACTAATAGGAGCAAGTGCTGTTTCATTAATAATTACAACTTCAGCCATAATCTTCTCTCCTTCCAGGTAAGATATCCAATCATAGAACTATGCCGTCTTCCTCAAAGTATCCAATCCAGAGCAAAAACCCACGTAGTTGAGACCGCCACAAAGCTACCCAACACAAGCTCAAATCCATTAATAAGTCCTTAGTGACCTCTTGGTGAGATGCTGCATAGTTCCTCATAGTGTGTGTTCCCGCTGGTCTTTAACTGAAGGGCATTGGCAGCGCAGAGAACAGAGCAGGTTATCTGGGTGCAGAAGACCTGGGTTCATGTCCTGGTTCTCCACAGACTAGCTGTGTGATCTTGGCTAAGTCATTTGATCCCTCTTATATTAGTTTGCTAGGGATGCCATGACAAATTGCCATGACTTGGCTTAAGCAACAGAAATTTATTTTCTCACAATTCTGGAGGCTAGAGGTCTGCTATCAAGATATTGGAAAGATTGGTTTCTTCCGAGGCTTCTCTATGAGACTTGTAGATGGCTGTCTTTACCCTGTGTCTTCACATGGTCTTCTCGCTCTACCTATGGATGTTCTAATCTCCTAACTAACAAGGACACTGGCCATATTGGATTAGGGACCACCCTAATGACCTCATTTTAACTTAATTACCTCCTGAAAGACCCTCTCATCAAATACAGTCACATTCTGAGGTACTGGGAATTAGAGCTTCAACATATGAATTTGGCAGGGAGAATACAACTCAGCCCACACCACTTCCAAACTTCAATTTACTCAGCTATAAAATTGGGGTGATAATAGAAGGTAATAGCTAATAAATAGAGGGTAATGGGGAGATAAGAATGTGACAGCTAAGAATATAGTAATTAAGAGCATAATGGTAACAAAAACCAAGTAATGTAAAAAAAATGTAATGGTTGAAATGTGCAGACCAGGCTGCCTGGGTTTGAACCTAGTTATGTTGCTTACTAACTATGTGACCTTGTACATTAATACGTCAAATTCTCATCTGCAAAATGTTGGAAATTAAGAGTCAGGGGTGGGCCTAGGTTTTGCAGGGTTTGAAACCTATACATCTCAGAAAAAGAGTATAAAATAAAAATATAAAATTACACATAAAAGTGAATATAATCAAAAAAGAAATCACAATAAAGTATACATTTTGAAATTTTGGAAACCATATTCCCAACTCAACTCTTCTTAGCTATATTCCAAAAATGCTTGCAGCCTTTCCAATGCTCAGTGCCAGGAAAAGTCTGAGAAGTCAAAGTGGGAAGAAACAGTGATCCTAATCCACAGTGGTTAAAATAAGCTTTAGTAAATCATATAATCATGTGATGGCATTATTAGGGCCCTCCCAGGCCCTTTTAAAAAGCTTGTGCAACTGAGTGTGAATGAATCAGGGAGCAGATCATTAGCAACACCTTCAACTAAGAGCAAATTATTGTGTTCTATGATAGAGATGAGGAGGAAAGCGTTCCTAGAACCTGGGAGCAGGATGGACCTGAGCTTGTTGCTTAAGGATAGCAACTGCATCCTCTTCATGATTTTATGCCTAGGAACTTGCAGTGGGCCTGGGACACAGCATTTCAATCTAATGAATGCGCAAATGAGCCAGTGGGAGATGCAGCAGTCAATCCAATGGGGGAGGTATTAAGGGTTTGGAAACCAGAAGGAAGGGTGAAACTGAACAACCCCTCGGAGAAGATTTAGTAGAATGTGCTGACTGCGGGGTCAGGGGACACAAAGAAGCAAGGGCAGCACCACTGAAGGAGGAAACCAGAAAATGAGACAACTCAGGAAAGGTAGCTGTTTGCAAGGGATGATGAGGATGAGTTTGGATTCTGCTATAAAGTTTCTGGTAACAGAAATCTGCCAGAGGAGATCTGGGGAAAGAAGAAATGCTGATCTGAGAGTCAGTGCAGAAAGGGTAACCAATATAACAAGAGCAAATGAATCGTCCAAAGGAAAAGAATGAACAGTAAGAACACCGTGATGTTAAGGGTCAAACATGGAAAGATACCTGGGGAACATACAATAAAGAATAAAGATGTATGAAAGAAGCATAGGTCCCAGAGATGGCCCTCAGGGTCTGCAAGGTTGCCCACTCTCTGATTTACATCACTATCGCTGCCTGGACTCAGCACTGAATTCACGAACAGTGAGACTAAGTCTAAAGGAATGTGGGTTATTCAGAATCGCTGAATGATGAGAGGCTACAAACCTGTTCCGATGGCTGGAAGGGAAACCGAAGTGTACTTCCTCTGCTCACACTCTTCTAGAACAGTGGAAACCGTTTTCCTGACATCATTTTCCCCAAGCACATGAATTATTATCTTGCACATTAAGTATCCACCTTGTGTAATTATGAAATCTCTGTGAGGCTGTGCAGCTAGAACAAGAGGAAGAAAAGGAAACACACAGCACGTTACTTACAAGAAGCAGCAAGATGATCACCGAGACCCGAAAACATCTGCCATCAGGAAAAGCTGTGATGATTCCTGACCAAGTCCAGCCTCCCTCCATCTAGCTGGTTTCACTCACTGGGACTGTGACAGGCTCATTTTCTTTACAACCAGGCTTCTTTAACTCGACAACTACATTGTTGAATATTTGGGGTGTTATTCAAAAGCACTCTACCTGCCTTAATCTACTCAGTCCTCAAAACAGGCTATCAGGTAGGGACTGTTTCCTCCATTTCACAGATTAAACAGAAGCTCAGAGAGGTAAGGTCACTAGCAAAGATAGCCTGGGATTTGAATCCAAACAGTCAGTGTCCAGCCCTCTTAACCCCCAAGCTGTTGTCCAGAAGAGCAATTTATATGCTCATTCAGCTAGATTAGTTTTTCAAGGAAAGAAAAGCAACGCATTCGGTGGTGTGGAGGTCCCTCTCCCAGGTCCCTGAGAGCTCTCGAGCACATGGACATGATCAGGGCATGTTTTAAGGCACCGAGGAAGGACCTGAGGAAGGCAAGGCTAAGGCAAATGCAGGAGGAGAGTGAGCCCCTGCCCACCCACCCTGCCCAGGCACTCCCTGCGTCCCACTGGCTGGCCCCTCCCAGGCAGCCTCAGTAGACTTTTCCAGCTTGTCCAACCCCACTTTATTCTTTGCTTCTGCCTTCCAAGGTACATCTAGCTCTTCCAGCCCACAATTCCTGCTAACGTCCTCATGTTGTTGAGCAATATTACCTTCTGATCCCTCTCCAGGAATATATTCACTGAGGAGAAAATGTCTTAATCAGAGGAGAGCTATCAAGATAGGAGTTTCAGGCACAAAAGCAGGTCAGTTGGGGACTGTTTGTCAAACACGGGACCCTGTGACTTCTTTAAATCACACTCATAGCTGACTCTCTACTCAGCAAGGCATGAGTCCTCGTTTTGGAGGATAAATAGTCTATGATCACTCTTACAGGTTCCCCACTGTGATATAATAAAAAATAAGTATTTGATCTTTGTCCCTGGTTCTGGGCTCAGAGTTCCAAGAACCCTGGAATCTCCTGAGTGACGAGAGTGTCTTTTATAAGCGAATGAGATGATTCTTGAGGGTTCTGGAGTTAGTTTCGGAATGGAGGTTGGTCTCCAGAAAGACCAAGCCATGATTAGGGGATTGGAACTTCCAGCCCCACACCCTGACCTCTGGGGACCTCAATCACAAAATCCAATGATTTAATTAACTGCACCTACACAGTGAAACCTCCATAAAAACCCCTAAATAACAAGATTTGGGGATTTCCAGGTTTGTAAATACACCTAGGTGATGGGAGGGTGGTGCACCTGGGAGGGTGTGGAAGCTCCGAGCCCCCTCCCATACACCTTCCCCTTTGCATCTCTTCCATGTGGCTGCTCCTGAGTTCTATCCTTTATAATAAACTGGAAAATGTAAGACAAGTGTTTTCCTGAGTTCTGTGAGTCATTCTAGGGTACTGTCAAACCTGAGAAAGGGTTTTTGTGAATGCCTGAGTTTATAGGGGATGGGTCAGAAGTGCAGGTGCCCCCTGGGACCTGTGACTGGCGTTTGGAGTGGGAGGGGGTGTCTTGTGAGACTGAGCCCTTTAACTTGTGGGATCCAATGCTAACTTTACAGGGAGACAGTGTTAGAATTGGAGAACTGGTTGGTGTCAGAAAACACCTCAGACCCACCCAAGTTCCACCTTGACTCATGTCAGGTAGAGGATGTGTTATAGCAAGTAGAACAAGGTTGGGGAAAGTGAAAGATGATTTATACAGCACTTCATGCAAGTCTTCGCATTCATTGTCTTGATCCTCACAACCACCTGTGAGACAGCCATTACAATACTCCTGACTCGTGAGTAGAATCTAGAACCGTCTTACAGGTAAGAGAAACAAAGCTCTTACAGATTAGATGGCAGGCCCAGGATCCCTCAATAAGTGGTGGAGGCTGGACTATTAGGACCCACGCCCAGGTTCTGTTTAATAGTCAGGAAGAGCCAGGTGGGATGGTGGGAGGAAGGACCACTTCGCACAGCCACAAAGTCACACCCCCTGGATCTGCTCTCCCAGGGAATCAACCTCTTGGCTAAGCTCTCACCACCTACTCCTCTCGTAGGTCCTGTTATAGTATTCCCAGCCCTCTAATCTGCTATGGGTGGTAACCAAAAGCAGCATGTAACCATACCTAGTACAGCACATTCGTTTTCCACAGCTGGTCCAGCACCTTCTAAAATTGCTTTTGACACCCCTAAATAAGACATGTTAGTGGTAAAAAGCATTAGTTGAAATTCAATGCATGATTATAGCTTTTGTACATTAGGCTTTTGTTCAGCTCACCCCTTTGTGCATTTTGTGCATAATTCATTGATGCCCCCACAGAAAAACCCACCTTTTTTTTTATTAGTTTCAGAGGTACAATTTAGTGAATCATCAGTTGCATATAACACCCAGTGCTCATCACAACAAGTGCCCTCCTTAGTACCCATCACCCAGTTACCCCATCTCCCCACCCTTTTCCCCTCCAGCAAACCTCCGTTTGTTTCCTAGAGTTAAGAGTCTCCTACGGTTTGTCTCCCTCTCAATTTTCTATGGCCGCCGTCATTCGGTAGCTGAATAATAAACACTCTGAGCTACGACGTGACAGCACCACCCAGTGACCTACGGTCCCCCGTGTCTGCAGCTCTACGCGCTCTCTTTGTACAGGGATATTTGTGCAGTTACTTGAACTTTTTTGCATTCTACCCTTATTATTTTACAAAACTGAAAAATATAAAAATGAATTTTCTGATACTAATGAGAAGCATGGATCTCAAAACTGAAATAACATTGAGCATTCGACCTAAGTCCTGTGGTTCTAATGTTGTGCTGTTTTGTTTTTCACAGGTGGTCAGAGAGCTGGCTGCCCTCAGTGCAGGGAATCTTCCCATCAAGGCAGTAGCTTCACCACTCTGGTCACAGCTAATGACAGCTGGTTGAGTGGTCGAAAGCACAGACTATGCATTTGACAGCCTGGGTTAAGGTTGCCTCCACCACTTACAGGTTAACATGTGATTAGTCAGTCCCTCAACTATCATATAGAGGTTAGCACATTATTTCCCTCACAGGGTTATTTGAACATTAAAAGAGACAGTGAATAAAAGATGCTTAGCGCAGAACCTGGCCCACAGAAAGCACTGAATGATTATTAGTTATTTTATCATTATAAAGATCAATCAATCTATCTATCTGTCTGTCTCCTTGATTATGTATGTGTGTATTGTGAATTGTCTCTTTTTAAAAAAATTCCTTTTTTTGTGTGTTTGTTTTGGTCTCTGCAATAATGGAGGTTTTCTTCAATTATCAGATGATCTTCACCAGTCCATTCATATTTAGAGTGAGTTTGGGAGCACCATGTAAAGGAGGCTTGCTGACCAGTAGGCTTTAGTGTAAGGTAAGCAGGCAGTAAATACTAGACTTGAGGGCAGTTGGTTTCTCTCTGGAAGGACCCTCCCATCTCCTGTCTCAGAGGGCATAAACCATCTGCTGTTCTGGGAGATGCACAGGAACGGGGCTTGGCACTCACTGTTCAGCACAGGAACTTTCACTTGAACACTGTCCAGCTCCCATCCTCATCTCACCCGTGCCTGCTCCTCTACGTCTAGAATCTGTCTGGTTGGTTTCTCTACAGACTAAATAAACCTCCCATCTCTGGCCAGGGAAGAGCAAGGGAAGTTACTGGTGCATTGGATGGATGGAGGATAGAACAAAGGGGCGTAAGTGCTACTCATACAGAATTGCATCCAATTCTGTTTTCATCTCTTTACTTGTCCCCTGCCTTTCCAGGTACCTGCTGCCTCCAATTCTTGTGTCTCTAGGGGCTACCGTTTTCTCCTGCATATACTAAGTTTTCACCACTGGCTAGCTGCTTCTCATATTCTAAAAATACACTGCTGTCTCTTGTTCATTATTGGTTTCCCTCCAACTCTCTTTTTCCTTCTGGGTTTACACCCTTTTATTTCCTTTACTGTTGCTTTAATGGAATTTTAAAAGAAGGCAGGGACAAATGCCTATGTTCAATTTATCACATTTTACCTAATTGAATGTTCTTTATGTCTGCATTTTGAATGACCGATACACTGGATGGATATTCTACATATGCACTTCCTACCTAGTAAGTACCATAATATTTTGCAGTTTTGGAAAATATTTAAACTTCCATTTCTACTTATGTTTTATCTTACACTTTTAATTTAAAATTTAAGGCTTTGTAAAAAAATATATATTAACATAAGAGTACATGTATGTAAGTTATACACAAAAAGACATGTGGGGAGGGCTTGCTCAAAGTAGCTCCATCAATGGATGTGCTCAGACATTCCAGGAAAAATGAAGAAAAAGGGGCTGAATTTCATTTCTGGGTCAGTGTAACACAGGAAAGAGTTACAAGAAGTGAGATACGAGTGCCAGCTGAGTTACATAAAAAGGAAAATTAAAATAAAACTTAAACTTATTAAATTGTAAGTGTGGAATTTTGATAGTTCAGAGCTAGAAAGGGGATGAGAGCTAACACAGACTAAGTCCAGTGCATGGGTTACACCTCAGCTTTACATTGCTACGCCCCGTCTAATCCTCCTCTGGGAAATCCACGTTTGACAGGCAGAGAAACTGAGGCTCAGAGGGGATAAGTGATTGTTCCAAGGCCACACAACGGTAAGTGACATAGCTGGGATTCAAACCCAGGTCTTTCTGATCCCAGGGCCTACATATGTTCTGCAACACTCTCCATCTACTCAGGCAACATTAGCCACAATTTCCCTCCCACACGTGGGTCATGTTAGTAGTTACGATCATGTACATTGCTTAAATAAAGTACCTGATTTCAGATTAAATGTCCTTGTTGTTGAGTTTACAATCACATCTGCCTTTTCTTTGGTAATATCTCCGGTAGCAATCTGGAAAGTAACTGTACCAATTTTCATTTCATATGTTGTGAACCCAGGGTTGGAGCCAGGCCTGAAGGTACCTGAAAAGAAAGGAAGCAAATGAAAGAGTAGCTGGAGAATGAACCAAAAGAATGGGGTCCTGTTCTCTTCCCAGTCCTCTTTCTTTCCACCCACATAAACGCAAACATTACCATGCCTCCCAGCCTGTTAAGTGGCTGGGTTTTCCTTTTTAAGGAAATTAAAAAATAATGCCTTGTGGCAGCAGGAGGATCAATTTCTCAGTTAAATAAGATGAGGCAGAAACACCAGACTGGACCGTCTGCTTATCTGCAAAAGTTGCCGTAGCGTCATTAGAAAGGCGTGAGGAAGGACAGAAGGCAAAGTGCTCCCTCAGGTCGTGCTGACATCTCTGGGAGACTTTTTTTCAAGCTTTTTTGAAGTATGACAAATAAAAATTGTAAATATTTAAGGTCTATGATGTGACGTCTTGACATTCACATACACTGTGAAATGATTATCCAGTTGAGCTAATAGCACACCCATCACCTCACATAGTTACCATTTTGGGGGTGTGTGTGTGCATGTGGGAGTGGTGAGAACACTTGGGATCTACTCTCTTAGTAAGCTTCAAGAATACGAAACATTGGGGCACCTGGGTGGCTCAGTCATTAAGTGTCTGCCTTTGGCTCAGGTCATGATCCCAGGGTCCTGGGATCGAGCCCCACATCGGGCTGGCTCCCCGCTCTGCGGGAAGCCTGCTTCTCCCTCTCCCACTGGCCCTGCTTGTGTTCCCTCTTTGGCTGTGTCTCTCTGTCAAAGAAATAAATAAAATCTTAAAAAAAAAAAAAGAATACGAAACATTATTATTAACTATAGCCCCATGCAGGACATTCGGTCTCCAGAATTTATTCATCTTATGATGGAAAGTTTGTACCTCCAGGTGATTCTTTTATTTCCATTTTACAGAAAGGGAAATGGTCTCAGTGTCTAGGTCATTTGTCCAATTATTTTTTTGGAAGATTTATTTTATTTATTTATTTTAGAGAGAGAGAGAGAGAGAGCATTGGAACAGGGGGAGGGGCAGAGGGAGAGGATCTCAAGCAGACTCCCCACCGAGCATGGAGCCCAATGCAGGGCTCAACCTCACAACCCTGAGATCATGACCTGAGCCGAAATCAGGAGTCAGACGCTCAACCCACTGAGCCACCCAGGCGCCCCTGTCCAGTGTTAAATAACAGCTCACTAACTCCAAACATAAGCTTTTCCTGTTGCTTCACATCTCACTGGGATAGCAGTACCAGGGTTGCTCTGAGAAAATCAGCCTTATCGCGTCGGCATAATGTTACTGTCCACCCTACGCTCTGAAGCTTTACAACTTAGCTGTGCCATTTCTACTCATCCCTTAAACTCTTTAGCTCTCTCTTCCCATATGATGCAGTGGCAACAGAACCACCTGCCCAGGAGGCCACTGTATAGATTAAATAACATATATATTTTTTTCGTATTCATATTCATATTCATATATATATATGAAAGCAATCAGTGAAGTTCAGTGTGCCAACCACATTTTAGTTATCTGTATGTGTGCATGTGGTTTTTCAAAGAGCGGGAGTTTCCTTCTTTACTGGATGGTTCCTTCAGAACGGGAGGACACACATCCAGGAGGCTGGGGGGGGCGGGTACTGCTCTCAGCTACCCACACCTCTGTAGAAGGAACTCTGGGCAAGACACTGACTGCCCATGGTCAGGCTCCAGCAGGTCTCATATCCATGTGAGCCAACAGCCTGTGGAGGCAATGCAGCCTGTCCAGGGAGGCCCCCTCCATGGGTTCAGCCCACAGCAGCTGCAGGTAGGCCTTCCGCTTATCGCCACAGGTGAAGCAGTGCATGGGGATGATCAAGGAAGGTGCAGGGCGGTCGTGCGTCCCACCCCTGGCTCCTCCATCCTCAGTTATCTTTCATTATCATATCTCAGAAACTCTGGCCTCGTTACCAGATTTGGTTCACATCTGGTATGGTACACGTTGGATAGCTGGTTTGTGCAAGCACACCCTGAATGCCCCTGTGAATCACTGTCTTAAAAATCTAGAGATTCTGTCCTCCCTCTATATTCCCATCAAGCAGAACGTGCAAAGAACATGCTGTTCAGTGTTCAAGATCAGGGGCTGGGTTTGGGGGGGTGGTGACCAACCCCATACGTCTCTCATATAATGAAGACTGTCCAAGTGGCAGGCCTTGATCTCCTTGGAAACGCTGGCCATGCAAGGAGGGGAGGGGCCAATGATAGTTGCTATGATATAAAAACTTGCTGCATGTAGATCCTGGCAGCAGAGGCTGTATCCAGTTGGCCACTTCTGGACTCCCTGTGCATAAGCTCCCCCAATAAACCTATGTCTCCATCGGTGTCTCTGGGTCTTCTCTTTGGCCTCGCCGTACCATGACCCACCCTAGGCTTAGAGTCTGCTGGGGTGGGGCAGCACAACCTCCATATAATTTATTCTTTGTGTGCTCAGACAATAGAACGTGCTCTAACACCTCCTTCATCACTGATTTGTGCCTCATGTGAATTAGCTTTGTCTCCTACTGGACATCAGCTATCACTGAAGAGCCACTAAGCAGAAGGAAGCATTTTCTCAGCAGAACAATTTTGCCAGACCTTGGCTACCTCCAGCCATGAGAATCCTGTCCTTGTTGGGATTTCCACTCACCCATTCAGTGAATTTATGTAAAAATGCCTGGAAATAGAAAGAAATACGGTTACTGACTACAACAATGTTCTGTGAACATATTAATCCAGTTCTTTGGAGCATCGATCACCAGAAATCAACTAGGAACAATAGTCCTCCCTAGATTTCCTCTTACCCAGAGACTTTTTAATTACAGGATTGCCGTTCAACTTAGGAATTTTCTCAGTAAATACCAGTGCTGATTTACTTTATTTCATGGAAAGACCACAATTCTATCCCAAAGGCCTGAGAGTAACCAAGACCTTAGAAAAGAACATTATATTTGATATCTTTTTAAAGCACTAACGTTAGTAATTTATGCTACAAATTGTGCTATTGCTATGGCCCTTAAAGTCAGGTCACAAAAAGGTAGTAATAACTACTTCTGCAACCAGGTTTGAGGCGTGCTACGTGCTAGACACCATGAGAAACACTTCAAATACATCCTCTCTTATCCTCACATCGACTTCGAGAGGTGTTATTGCCACATTCACTTGACACATGATAAAACTGAAGTTCAGAGGTGGCCTCCCTCAGCGCCTAAATGGCAAAATCAAAATTCAAACCTAGCTGTACCTTTCTTCTTTGTACTTTTTTTTTTTTAAAAGATTTTATTTATTTATTTGAGAGAGAGAATGAGATAGAGAGAGCATGAGAGTGGGGAGGGTCAGAGGGAGAAGCAGACTCCCCGCCGAGCAGGGAGCCCGATGCAGGACTCGATCCCGGGACTCCAGGATCATGACCTGAGCCGAAGGAAGTCGCTTAACCAACTCAGCCACCCAGGCGCCTCTTCTTTGTACTTTTATGTTGTTTGCATTTTTGCTATAACTGTGCACAATTTATATAAAATCAATATAACTTTTTCAAGAATGAGAACCAGATTTTGATACCCAGACTGGGCCAACCAGCTAAGGAGTGCATCTGTAGGAATGCTACTTTACAAGGGTGATGTAGCTGGCTCAGTTCTTAGTACATGTGCTTTGAGTGCCCTCTCTCCTACTGAATGCTGTAGTGCTATTTCTAGCTTTAGACTCTCATAAACTTGTGTAGACTGGCTGTCTTCTATCCAAAAAAACCCCCTAAATTCTTGAGGTTTCTCTTATTTGGTCTTTTTCCTATACACAGAGCCATGCCTTGGCTTTCATTCAGTCAGTGTTAAAATATCTGGGCCACTCTTAATGCCAATAACTTTCTGCTTCTTCCTAAGAATTTATTAAGTACAAATTTTCTTGTCTCTTGCTAAACTGTCTAGGAAGGACTGTATGAGTTATCAGTGTTATCTCGTAAAGTCATGACAACCCCCTATCAGCAACCAACACTTATGGACAGGGAAGTGAAAACATTATTATTTACAGATCCATAAAGACATCTGGTTGCACTTAGGTTCACTTGTCAGAATGATTAGAAGAGATATGTAACCATACCTGCTGGATTTCATCATCACCTGGATATGCCAGAAAGTGAACTTTTTGTAAGGTTTTCTGCCAGGCACTGCTACTGAAGTTGAACACTTCTGAAAGGATTAGTTCAGCAAAAATAGCTTTGGGAAACCTCAAATTTCCTGTTCCGATCATGGGAAATGTGATTGATGAAAAAGATAACTCTTCTACAGCTGTCAAACATTTCTTGATTATATTCGCCATGATCTGAAATGTACAAAATACATTTATATAAGTTAGGGCTTAAGCTGGTGGGAAACAGAAAGAGCTATGGCTCCAGCAACTGTGACTAGGTCTCCTTGGCTATTCTTGGCTTTGTCTGGGTCCAGGGAGTCAGAAAGGGAAAACAAGGGGGGAGAGGACGTTCCAGAGAGATTCCAACTCATGCAGGAAGGAGGCTCCAATAGTATGGGAATGGCTACATAAACAGTGGTGTCTTATTGCAATCAAAAGCAATGTTTATGGACATTGGGTAAATGTTTATGTCAATTTTAAAAAAAGCAGGATTAAAACATGATTGAAAGGGAATCTTAACTAAGAAATAAGTATGTATAAAATTGACTTGAAGGGAATCAATAAAATGTTAACCAAATTTATCTCCAGGTGGCTGGATTATAATTTTTATTTTAGTGTTTCTACTTCCTGCATTTTCTTTAATATACATATGTTACTTTCATATTCTGAAAAAAAGAAAGTTGGGAGAAGAGGTGAGAAGTCATCAAAAGAAGAGCAATGACCCTTCATTCTTCACCACAGCTCTGGCTGCATCTCTTTGTTATACTGAAGGATCATTACACTAATTTTCAGATACCATTCCTGGAGAACCCCAAGAATTGTTACTACTTTTGAGGATCAATTATTCTGAAATAACTGGTAGCTTTGATGGACTGTTCATGGAATGTAATAAAGAATTCAACAAATAGACAAAGTTCAATCAATACTAAGGTTTCTCAGCCTCGGCCAGAAAAGTTTGTGTTGCAGGGGCTGATGTATGCTTTGTAGGATGCTTAGCAGCATCCCTGGCCTCCACTTCCTAGTTATCAGTAACTGTTGTAACAAGCCAAATTTCCCCTGGGGAATAAATTCACTTTGCTTGGGAACCACAGATCTCTACCATGCCAGAAGATTACCAAAGCTACCAATGAAGTAGAGAACTAAGGATTTTCCCTACCTGCTGAGAAGACCCTGCTCCATTATCCCATTCTGGTGCCACCACATGGAGGACAGCTTGGCAGCTCAGATTGCAGCCACTTGTCATGAATATGCTACCTACTTCCTCTTCTGTTCCCTGCCTGGTGGCATATAACTCTTCCTGGAGCTTTGGACCAGCTTTCTGCAAAAGAGCCTGAGATAGTGTTCCTCCTCCAAGTTGAAGATTCATGGGAACGGTGTTGACAATTACATCGGCCTTCAGGAAAACAGCAACATTTTGTTAGAGATTGAATCAATTAATAATTACTAAGCACCTATGACTTGCCAAGTATTGTGGGGTAATGCATAAGATATGTTTTGTCTATCATACTGACCTGTCAGCCCTACCCTCAAGGGGTTTACAATCTGTTCTTAGTACTTAGATACTATAATGAGTTGAGCTCTAAAACTTAGAAATTAAGGAAATACATCACCCATTACTGTCAAGTCAACATGTGATAAGTCAGGATAGGGCTATGAAAATGAGCAAACCAGAGACCACAGACAAAGAAGAGTCAGAATGAAAGGCAGAAGCAGAAAGAGAAAAATAGTGAGACAGATAGAGACAAAAACACAGACCTTTGAGAGAGACCTCTGAAAAGAGAAAGAGTTGCTTTTAGGCTGGCAGGGACTGAGAGTAATTGTTCTGACTTTATTAACATACCTAAAGAAAGAATGGGTCTGTCTGAAGGGGGTGGGGTCTGGTCAGTCCTGAAGACCTAGACAAAGGAAGGTCATTGAGGTGAAGGTAAGCAGTGTCCACTCAAGCCTGTCCAGGGGTATCAAGAATTCTCCAATGCCTGCTGAGGCCATCCCTTTGGTGAGATGGGGTCATGACCTGATGCCACTAGATATTAAATATTCAATTCATCCAATTCCATTTATTCTGATTTCATATTCAAATTTGGAGGGGAGAATGCTTTGATCATGTGGATTTTGAGTATTCTGGTTCTTTGGGGAGCACTTCCTCATCATAAGTTAAAAGGTGCCTATGGCTTTGGGCCATATAACAGTTTCATTTCTCACCTCAATCTTTTTTTTAATTTAATTTAATTAAATTTAATTATGTTTTGTTAGTCACCATACAATACATCATTAGTTTTTGATGTAGTGATCCACGATTCATTGTTTTCGTATAACACCCAGTGCTCCATGCTGTACGTGCCCTCCTTAATACCCATCACCGGGCTAACCCATCCCCCACCCCCTCCCCTCTAAAACCCTCAGTTTGTTTCTCAGAGTCCATAGTCTCTCATGGTTCATCTTTCCCTCCGATTTCCCCCCCTTCACTTTTCCCTTCCTTCTCCTAATGTCCTCCATGCTATTCCTTATGTTCCACAAATAACTGAAACTATATGATAATTGACTTTCTCTGCTTGACTTATTTCACTTAGCATAATCTCCTCCAGTCCCATCCATGTTGATGTAGAAGTTGGGTATTCATCCTTTATGATGGCTGAGTAATATTCCATTGTATATATGGACCACATCTTCTTTATCCATTCATCTGTTGAAGGGCATCTGTGCTCTTCCCACAGTTTGGCTATTGCGGACATTTCTGCTATGAACATTGGGGTGCATATGGTTCTTCTTTTCACTACATCTGTGTCTTTGGGGTAAATACGCAGGAGTGCAATTGCTGGGTCATAGGGTAACTCTATTTTTAATTTTCTGAGGCACCTCCACACTGTTTTCCAAAGTGGCTGTACCAACTTGCATTCCCACCAACAGTGTAAGAGGGTTCCCCTTTCTCCACAACCTCTCCAACATTTGTTGTTTCTTGCCTTGTCAATTTTTGCCATTCTAACTGGTGTAAGGTGGTATCTCAATGTGGTTTTGATTTGAATTTCCCTGATGGCTAATGATGATGAACATTTTTTCATGTGTCTGTTAACCATTTGTATGTCTTCTTTGGAGAAGTGTCTGTTCATGTCTTCTGCCCATTTTTTGACTTGATTATTTGTTTTTTGGGTGTTGAGTTTGAGAAGTTCTTTATAGATCTTGGATACCAGCCCCTTATCTGCAGTGTCATTTGCAAAAATCTTCTCCCATTCTGTGGGTTGCCTCTTTGTTTTGTTGACTATTTCCTTTGCTGTGCAGAAGCTTTTTATCTTGATGAAGTCCCAAAAGTTCAATTTTTGCTTTTGTTTCACTAGCCTTTGGAGATGTATCTTGAAAGGAGTTGCTGTGGCCGATGTCAAAGAGGTTACTGCCTATGTTCTCCTCTAGGATTTTGATGGATTCCTGTCTCACATTGAGGTCTTTCATCCATTTTGAGTTTATCTTTGTGCATGATGTTAGAGAATGGTCAAGTTTCATTCTTCTGTATATAGCTGTCGAATTTTCCCAGCACCATTTATTGAGGAGACTGTCTTTTTTCCATTGCATGTTTTTTCCTGCTTTGTCAAAGATTATTTGACCATAGAGTTGAGGGTCCATATCTGGGCTCTCTGTTCTGTTCCATTGGTCTATATGTCTGTTTTTGTGCCAGTACCATGCTGTCTCGGTGATCACAGCTTTGTAATATAGCTTGAAATCAGGCAACGTGATGCCCCCAGCTTTGTTTTTCTTTTTCAACATTTCCTTGGCGATTCAGGGTCTTTTCCGATTCCATACAAATTTTAGGATGGTCTGTTCCAGCATTTCAAAAAATGTCATTGGAATTTTGATGGGGATGGCATTGAAAGTATAGATTGCTCTGGGTAGCACAGACATTTTAACAATGTTTAGTCTTCTGTTCCATGAGCATGGAATGTTTTTCCATCTTTTTGTGTCTTCTTCAATTTCTTTTTTTTTTTTAAAGATTTTATTTATTTATTTGACAGAGAGAGACACAGCTAGAGAGTGAACACAGCAGGGGGAGTGGGAGAGGGAGAAGCAGGCTTCCCGCAGAGCAGGGAGCCCGATGCAGGGCTTGATCCCAGGACCCTGAGATCATGACCTGAGCCAAAGGCATGCTTAATGACTGAGCCACCCAGGCGCCCCAATGTCTCCTTCAATTTCTTTCATGAGTTCTGTAGTTCCTAGAGTATAGATCTTTACCTCTTTGGTTAGGTTTATTCCAAGATATCTTATGGTTTTTGGTGCTATTGTAAATGGAATCATTTCTCTTTCTACAGTTGCATTGTTAGTGTATAAGAAAGCAACTGATTTCTGTGCATTGATTTTGTATCCTGCCACATTACTGAATCGCTGTATGAGTTCTAGTAATTTGGGGGTGAAGTCTTTTGGATTTTCCACATAAAGTATCATGTCATCTGCGAAGAGAGAGGGTTTGACTTCTTCTTTGCCAATCTGAATACTTTTTATTTCTTTTTGTTGTCTGATTGCTGTTGCTAGGACTTCTAGTACTATGTTGAACAACAGTGGTAAGAGTGGGTATCCTGGTCATGTTCCTGATCTTAAGGGAAACACTCTCAGCTTTTCCCCATTGAGGATGATATTCGCTGTGGGTTTTTCCTAGATGGATTATATGAACTTAAGAAATGTTCCCTCTATCCCTATGCTCTGAAGAGTTTTAATCAGGAAAGGATGCTGTATTTTGTCAAATGCTTTTTCTGCATCAATTGAGAGAACCATATGGTTCTTCTCTCTCCTCTGATTAATGTGTTCTATCACATTGATTGATTAGCGAATGTTGAACCACCCTTGCATCCCTGGGATAAATCCCATTTGGTCTTGGTGGATGTATCGTTGGATCCTTTTAATGTATTGTTGGATCCTATTAGCTAGGATTTTGTCGAGAATTTTGGAATCCATATTCATCAGGGATATCGGTCTGAAATTCTCATTTTTGATGGGGTCTTTGCCTGGTTTGGGAATTAAGGTAATGCTGGTCTCATAGAATGAGTCTGGAAGCTTTCCTTCTGTTTCTGTTTTTTGAAACAGCTTCAGGAGGATAGGTATTATTTCTTTGAATGTTTGGTAGAATTCCCCAGGGAATCCATCAGGCCCTGGACTCTTGTTTTTTGGGAGGTTTTGATCACTGCTTCAATCTCATTACTGGTTATTGGTCTATTCAGGTTGTCAGTTTCTTCCTGTTTCAGTCTTAGGAGTTTATAGGCTTCCAGGAAGGCATCCATTTCTTCCAGGTTGCTCAATTTATTGGCATATAGTTGTTGATAATAATTTCTAATAATTGTTCCTATTTCCATGGTGTTAGTCGTGATCGCTCCCCTTTCATTCATAATTTTATTAATTTGGGTCCTTTCTCTTTTCTTTTGGATAAGTCTGGCCAGTGGTTTATCGGTCTTATTAATTCTTTCAAAGAACCAGCTTCTAGTTTCGTTGATCTGATCTACTGTGTTTCTGGTTTCTAATTCATTGATCTCTGCTCTAATCTTAATTATTTCTCTTCTAATGTGTGGCTTAGGCATCGTTTGTTGCTTTTTCTCTAGTTCTTTAAGGTGTAAAGTTAGTTGGTGAATTTGGGATTTTTCTGTTTTTTTGAGTGAAGCTTGGATGGCTATGTATTTCCCCCTTAGGACCACCTTTGCAGTATCCCATAGGTTTTGGACTGATGTGTTTTTGTTCTCATTGGTTTCCATGGGTCCTCCTCAATCTTATATGAGGTTAGTTAACATAAACTAATCTCAGGACCTGAGAAGCTCCCCACAGGGACAAAAGTCAGTGAGCTTGCCAAAAAACCAAGATCCAGCCCACCGTCACCACACTCCCTGCTTACTGATTCCTACACAGTTTGGGGAAGTAATATATTAACATGTAAAACAGTAAAATATTCTTAATGTTTAAATCAGTTGAAGATAATCAAAAGAAACTGTGTTAAAAATACAATTAGTAATTGCTATAGAAATTCAAAAAAGGCAGGAATCCTTTAAACTGGACTGGTTAGTAAAGTCTATGCAAAAAGGATAAGGGATGAAGCTGGGACAGGAAGAAAGAAGGCAGTAAGCATTCTGGGTGGGTGGATATTTAAGAAAACACAAAGAATTGAGAAAGGTCAGAAAGTAGTCCAATTTAGCTAATGGAGAGTGCTAACGGTGAGAGACAGGGCTGGAAAGAGATTTGGGGCCAGACGATGGAAGACTCTGAAAGCTCATACTTTTTTGGACTTTCTGCTACAGGCAGCAGGGAGCTTCTGATGAACATGCATCAAACAGCTATGGAGAGAACAGACTGGAGGGTGAGAGAGGTGACTGGGGGTGCTGAAGGACGAGTTGACTGTGGGAATGAAAAGGAAAGGGCATATACAAGAGAGAGTGTGCAAGGAGGCTGGGAAACTAGGTGGGATAAGGAAAGGAACTCAGAGAAGAAAGAGTTAGAGGACTCCAAAGTTTAAACAGCATCATCCAATGGTGAGAATAGGTATCCTGACTGAGTTGTCAAGAGTTTAATAATCAACTTAAGAGACTATGTGGTGAAAAGACCTGTTTCCTTGTCTATAAGATGAAGGTACAGAATATCTATCTCAACTAGATTGCAGCACTAATTGGGTCAGGTAAAACGTAGAGTAGTCTGTTGTAAGTGGCTAACAACGGTAGCTATCATTTTCTGAGTTTTTGCTATGTGCCAGGGAAGTGCTAAATGCTTTATGTGGATTATTTTATTTAAACCTCACAACACTAATATTGTCATCATCCATAATTATAGCTAAGGACACTGAGTCCAAGGGAGTTGTTGACTAAGATCAATGGCTGGCCAGTGGTAGAGTGGGATTTGAACCCTGCCAAAACTAGCTTTGTCATTGGTCTGCATAACCACTACACTATGTCTATTCCTAGACTGACAAAGAAACTTACTGTACTTCTATGTTACCTAGTTCTTTTCTGATCTGAGAATGCCCACCAAGCAATCTCATAATAGGCAGCTACAGAGCTTTTTTTTTTACCAGTAGCCATGGCAATTAGCTTCCTCATTGCAATTAAATAATTACAATTCTAGTTTTACAAATAAGTCTTTTGAGTTTGATTAGTGCCAGTTTAAGTCTGGGTAAAATTATAAGATTCACCTTTTCAACCTGAAGATCTGAGAACAAGGTCCTGAAACCATGTGACAAAGGAGTTTAAGGACTCTAGCTACTCTAGAGAACATGAGGAAAGTGGCTGCTGCCATCTCATTAGCTGCACAAAAGCAAAGAATATTTCCAGTGGCTCATAAGCCATGAGTCTCCAAATTTCTCAGAAGAATTCTCTTTCCATTAATCTTGAGTGTATGCCCTCTGAAGGTAAATAGCAAGTGTCAAAATGGTGGAAACTACAGAATTCTGAAGAAGAATCCGAATCAGTAATTCTCAGCCTTAGCAGCATATTAGAATCACCTGGAATTCTTAAAAAAAAACTACTGACCCCCCCCCCCCCCCGACCACATACCTGACCAATTAAAATCAGAATTTCTAGGGGTGGGGTCTGGGCAGCTCTATTTTTGAAAGTTTCCCAGATGGTTCTGACATGCAGCCAGGATTGAGTATCGTGAATGTCAACTATAGATAGAATATAGGGCTTGCATCTCCTGCTAACTAGTGATTCCAAGGGGGCAAAGCAATAGGAGAAGAGGCAAGTAAAAGCCAAGCTGAGATTTTAGTACCTGCCTTGGTAATCTTTCTCCTTTCCCATTCTGCCTTTGTCTCAGAAAGTGCTCAGACAGAAGTGACAGGGTACTTTTGTGAAGGGTGATATTATAAAATGATGTGTATATCTCCTCCCCATAAATGATGATTGGAATAGAACTGGGTTGAAAGTAGGTCAAGATAAGTTATAGAGAAATAAAAGAGGTAGATGTGCACACCGGTGTTTGTGGTCAACCTGGATCTCTTCACATGAGAACATGTGGAATACAGGGGATGGTTAAGTATAGCCGTGCTTAAACTTCAGGTGGGTTTAACTCCTCAAATTTATAAGATCTTAACCTTTGACCTTAAATTACAGAACTGGTGAATTAGGCCCCATTGTTTCTTATCGGATTTACTAAATAGCACCACTTACTTGGAAATAGATAACATCTCCACTTATCAACACGAGGTTTAGACCTTCTCTGGTTTGGGTTGAGGCTATCACATTACTGTTGGAAAGATAATTTTTCCAGCTGACTTGGTCTGTTGACTGTGGAGAAAACAGTAAAAATAATGACCCAATGCTATCTGGAGATTTTTCTCATATAACTCTGAGAAATAACCTTAGATTCCACACCTCTCTAACTCAACTCATAATCCAACCCTAAGACTCAAAAACAAATAATTTACTATCACGATTTTTGAGCATCAGCTATATTTAACTCCAAATGCCAGTGAGCTCTTTTACTTATTCCCCCAAGAATTGTAGCTTAGCAGACCCTGTTCATACCCTCTGGCTCTTACTACGTAAGGGCATTCTGGTCATATTTCCAGCTGTATTTCTTTTCTTTTCTTTTCTTTTTTTGGGGGGAGGGGCAGAGGGAGAAGGAGAGAGAGAATCTTAAGCAGGCTCCACACTTACACTGAGCCCTACCTGGGTCTCAATCCCAGGACCCTGAGATCATGACCTGAGCTGAAATCAAGAGTCTGATGCTCAACCAACTGAGCCACCCAGGCGACCCTCCCACTGTATTTCTTGTCCCAGGACTTTCTGTAGTGCCAAAGCCTGCTTCCCTTCAGGTGTAGCAGAGAGGAATTGCAGGTAAATTAAGCAGCCCTCCCACCCCCCTCAAGCCCTCATCCAATGATTGACAGGAGTTCGTGTAAAGCTCCCCAGCAACCTTGCCTCCCAGGTAGTACTCACTCTGGAGTTTCCTTAGTGGGATTAAGCGGTAACGGATTTGATCACACACCCTATCAGTACCTTTTACTTCCCTATTTAAATCATTGGCACTTGAATCCTGTCAAATGCATGATAATGCATTTGTAGTTTGACTATTACTCAGCCAAAGAATTTTAGAATTTAAAGGGTCATTAGAGATCATCTAGTACGGAAACTTCATTCTCCTGGAAAAAAAAAAAAAACGAAAAAACTGTACAAAGAGATGAAACCACTCACTCAAAGTCAAAATATTAGCTGATGAAGGCACAATCTGTGAATCTGATCTTCACAGAATCTAGGAAGAGGTGTTGATCTACCTGACTGTATTCTCACACTTACCAATGGTAATAACATGGCGCACATCACCTCCCCATCCCTATATATCTCGTCATCCACACCTGTGACAGACATTAATTGGTACCAACACTCTTTTTCAATCAATCCAGATAGAGTTTCAGAAACTTGCTCAACACAAAGCTGCAGGCAATTGCTTGGTAAGTAACCCATGAGATTCTCTCTCTCCTTCTCCCTCTGCCCCTCCCCCCCAAAAAAGAAGTAACCCATGAAATGAAAGGTATTTTTCATGCCTGATCTAACTCAAAAAGGTTATGAATTTTCTTTCTTAAAACAATGTTAGAGAATTTTCCACACTCTACTTCCTATAACAAATAGAAAACTCCAGAAGGACTGGGAGTGGGCTTCTTGAACAGTCCTTTTCCCTTGCTCAGGAATTTCATTCTTTATACTCTCCTGCATGTACTCTGGTATGTTTGGTGCAAGCATTATTAATGGCCTCCAACCCTGAGAATTCCTTGGGGTATAGACTTTTTCAAAGCATTGATGTGAAGAATAGAAAATCTAGAAGAACCAGCCACATTCTCTGTAAATTTTTTTTTCCTTTTCAATGTTATGGTAGGTGTCTTTAATTGTAGTAAGTTCTATTCACATCCTCCAAACAACCTGTTATTATGACTATCTTCTTGAATATATCAGACTCAATCAAAATCTTATCATCCTTTATGCTGTTTTTTATGTCTTCCCATGCCGTTGGCTTCACATTCAATTTGGTGACTTGATATTTAGAAATGATAGGCAGAAGTTTTTAGAAATGTCCTCATTCCAGGTTTTGATGACATTGATCTTTGTTCTTCCTTGAGTTCAGTGGCCATGGATTTGAATGTTACCTCTAGCCCCTTACAGCTGACTCGGGGCCATGTTACCTCACAGTGACATATTCCCCTTTTATAATTTATCATTTCAATCAGGTGATGCTTCTTCTGCAAGATCTTCCATATGAGAGGATCCAGAGCCACCAGAAATGGTGCTGGCAACTTTCTCAGAGGCTTCTCCTTTCCATACAAGGCAATGCCGAAGTCATGTAATATGGAAACACAGAGATGGGTCTTTCACTGAAGACAGGCTCTTGGGCCAAGGAGGCGTCCACCACTAAAAAATAAAAAGCAAAAGGTAGGTATTCAGACAAAATCTTTGGCATAAAAAGAAATCCTGAAACTAATGAGAGTCTGAAATATAGTATGTCTACCTAAAATAGTACCACTGTCAGGCAGCTCAATGAAAGATGTGAATGAATGCAACGGAGCTAATCCTCACCTAATGGAATAAAGTTTACTTTGCAGTGAAGGTTTATACAATTAATCTGATTTTCCCATTGACATTCATTATAATATTGGAGAGGTAATTTTTTTCAAAAAAAAAACTGGCTCTTAAAGATTCAATAAATACACACAATAATGCATAAGCAACTAAAAATGAACTGTTAGAAGTAAATACAATATTGGGGCACCTGGTTGGCTCAGTTGGTTGAGCGTCTGACTCTTGATTTCAGCTTAGGTCATGATCTCAGGGTGGTGAGATCAAGCCCCGCGTCAGGCTCGGGGCTCAGCAAGGAGTCTTCTTGAGATTCTTTCCCTCTGTCCCTCCCCCTGAGCGCACTCTCTCCTCTCTCTCTCTCAAAATAAATAAATCTTTTAAAAAAAGAAATACAATATGATTTTTTAAAGGAATAGTTATAATAGTCAAAAACATTAAAAACAATTAGGTGCTATAACCAAAAAGAGTAATAAAATTAGCTCTGATTCCCTAGAAGCAGAGCCTGAGATGAGGATTCATGTGCAACTGAATTATTAAAGTTGTAGCCTCAGGAAAAACGTGTAGGAAATGAGAAATAAAGACAGAGAATGTGGTTTAAGTAAAACCTGGTTTCTGCCTGATCTTGCAAGGACTTTGGAGTATATAAATTCATCATAGTATTATCCCAAACTTGAAACAGGGAGCTGGGTTTTTGTACCTCCATACCAGTCCGTTATTTGTCTATGGGTGATCCTAGTTGGGTGAAGAATGTAAACTCCCAGGAAACTCCAGCCTCCAGACCTTTAGTCTCCCGAAGGCAATCCCTCTGGAGAAGGTTGTAAAAGTGTGAGTCCTTCACAGCAATACACATAGCAGCTGGATTATGAGTGAACCTGATAAGTAAAAGAGACTCCAGGACATCTGGAGAAGCACCAAAGGAAAGGAAAAGCACTAAGGGAGGTCCAAAGAGTAACTGCACAAGTTTGGGAGAAGGATAATGTGGCTTAGCAGCTAAGTCATATAAAAATATCTAAGGGATTTTGACTGATGATAAACTCTGTATAAATCAACAGTGATGTAGCTGTATTTAAGAAGGGAAAAAAAAAAAGGTCACCAAACGCTGGGAAGAACATGGAGCAACGGGAACTCTCATTCATTTGCTGGTGGGAATGCAACATGGTACGGCCACTTTGGAAGACAGTCTGGTAGCTTCTTACAAAACTAAGCATACTCTTACCATATGATTCAGCATTTGTGCTTTGTGGTATTTACCTAAATGAGTTGAACATTTATGTCCACACAAAACTTGCACGAGTGTTTATAGCAGCAATATAGCTTTATTCATAATTACCAAAACTTGGAAGCAACCAAGATGTCCTTCAATAAGTGAATGGATAAATAATGGACAGGATGCCTCCATAAAATATTATTCAGAGATAAAAGAAATGAGCTATCAAGCTACCAAAGACATGCAGGAAATATAATGCCTATGTTTTTTTTTTTTTTTTAAGATTTTATTTATTTATTTGACAGAGAGAGACACAGCAAGAGAGCGGACACAAGCAGGGGGAGTGGGAGAGGGAGAAGCAGGCTTCCAACCGTGCAGGGAGCCTGACGTGGGGCTCGATCCCAGGACCCTGGGATCATGACCTGAGCCGAAGGCAGACGCTTAATGACTGAGCCACCCAGGCGCCCCTATAATGCCTATGTTAAGCAAAGGAGCCCATCTGTAAGGGTACATATTATACAATTCCAACTACATGACATTTTGGAAAAGCCAAAACTGTGGGGATAGTAAAAACATCAGTGACTGCCTGCGGTTTGGAGGAAGGAGGGAGGAATGAGCAGGTGGAGCACGGGGGATTTTCAGGGCACTGAAATTATTCTGTATGAGACTGTCATTGAGGACACATGACATTGTGCATTTGTCAAAACCCAGAAAATCATCCAACACAGAGAGTGAACTCTAATATAATGGACTTTAGTTAATAATAATGTAGCAATACTTTTTCATCAATTGTAACAAAGGTACCACACTAATGCAAGATGTTAATATTAGGGAAAAAGCTGTTTGGGGGTAGAAGGAATTCTCCTTACTTTCTGCTCAGGTGTTCTGTAAACCTAAAACTGCTCTAAAAATGAAGTCCATTCATTAAAAAAAAAAAGGGTAGTAATGAGATTTGGGGCTATAATAAGAAAAACTTAGTAATGAGAATATGTATGGTGAATAATAACCCTATTCTACTTTTCACTGGTGAAAACAGGCAATGCCTGGGGTATTGTACTTTGTTCAAGGTGCGAAACTTTGCACAGGGATTATGAAAACTGGCTATGGTGTTCAGAAGAGAGAAACTGATGCTGTAAAAGGACTCAAAACCACATTACATGAGGACATATAAAAGGAACTGAATATATTTAACTTGCAGAAGTACAGATAATAGGTAGGATGGAAGGCAGGGAGCCACACATCATAGTTGTCCTTAAACATTTGAAGGACCATCTTATAAAGGACTTATTTCTACAACTCTAAAAGGAAGAACAAGGATAATAAGTAAAACATATTTGGGCTTCATACATTGCTAATTTTTTTTTTTTTTTTGTGATTAGAACTGTCCCAAAGTGGAATGGATCAACTTGGGGGACAGTGAGTTTGCAGCCAAGCAGACTTAGTGGCCTGATCTTACATCTAAGCTAACTATTTTGCTTTTTTGTTGGGGGGCTGTGGGAGGGTTCTAAATGAAATTCACAAGCCTGTTTTCAAATGAATGTTACCCAGTAGAAATAGTTTATTACAGTACTTTTATGTCAGAAGTCATAACAAAATGAAGGACACTGAACTATCCAAACACCATTTAATAATAACACTTTACCCTGTAGCAGCTGAGACATATAGCTCTCTAAAGCACAATTCATATCTAGTATTTCTCATCAAATTAGTAATGTGTTTTCCATTCTTTCCTACTTTGATAATTATAATAACTTTATTGACTGAATACCTGTTATGTGTCAGACATTTCACAAATATTATCCTACTTTATCTTCACAGTGACTCTGTGAAGTTGATTTTATCTCGACTTTTTTAAATGAGGAAAGAGAATAAGGAAGTAATGTTACCATCGCTATCCAGCTAGTAAATTATAGAAGGATTTTAATATATACCTTTGGAGGTGCCTGGGTGGCTCAGTTGGTTAAGCATCTGACTCTTGATTTTGGCTCAGGTCATGATCTTGGGGTCATGAGATCGAGACCCATGCCAGGCTCCATGTTCAGCATGGAGTCTGCTTGAGAGTCTCTCCCTCTCTCTCTCTCTGCCCCTCTCCCCGCTCACTCAATCTCTCTCTCTCTCCCAAATAAATAAATAAATAAATAAATAAATAAATAAAATCTTTTGAAATATATATATATATATATATATATATATATGTATATATATGTATATACCTTCGGGATTTTTTTTTTAAGATTTTGTTTATTTATATTTATTTATTTATTTATTTATTTAATTTGACAGAGACAGAGATAACGAGAGCAGGAACACAAGCAGGGGGAGTGGGAGAGGAAGAAGCAGACTCCCCACTGAGCAGGGAGCTTGATGTGGGGCTCGATCCCAGGACCCTGGGATCATGACCTGAGCTGAAGGCAGACGCTTAACCGACTAAGCCACCCAGGCGCCCCTGGGATTCTTTTTTTTTTTTTTAAGATTTTATTTATTTATTTGTCAGAAAGAGCGAGAGCACAAGCAGGGGGAGCAGCAGACAGAGGGAGAGGCAGGCTCCCCACTGAGCAGGGAGCCTGAGGCGGGACTCAATCCCAGGACCCTGAGATCATGACCTGAGCTGAAGGCAGACACTTAACCATCTAAGACACCCAGGTGCCCTACCTTTGGGATTCTAAAGGCCAGTGGTGCTCTATTTCTATATAGAAGGCTTAGGTGTGACAACCCAGCTAGAAGCAGGGGGTGATAAATGGAATTTGTCTTGAAGCTGTACTTTCTTAGACTGTGTAAGTAAGATGGCACCCAATGATCCCTATGTCCTGGTAATCATGCCTTCGAATAGTTTCCTTCCATATTGTATCAGAGATGGTCTCTGTGACCAACAGAATATGGCACGAGTGATGCTATATCCCTTCGGAGGCTAGATTACAAAAGGCACTGCCGCCCTCCCCACGCCCTCATCTAACTCAGTGGGGGCAGCCGGCTGCCATGTCACGAACAGCCATATGGAGAGGCCCTCGTGGCAAGGAATGGAGGCCGCTGGCAGCACTTATGTGAGTGAACTTAGAAGAAACTCTCCAGTCCTCAGCAAGCCTTCCAATCCCTGCAGCCCCAACGAACAGGTTGATAGAAACCTCATCACAGATCCTCAGCCAGAATCACCCAATTAAGCTGCCCCCAAATTCCTGGCCTTCAGAAAGTATGAGATAATACGTGCTTGCTATGTGAAGCCACGAAATTTGGTAGGCAGCAATAAAAAACTAACACAGATTGTATGCTTCTTCAGGATGGCTTGAAGGGGCAGGCTGGTGGAGATAGTGGGGATAAAGTTAAAGCCCCTCTCCCCCACCCTTTGTGTCAAAGTCATTGCTGAAAGCCAACCTCTAATGACGATATCAGCAATATGAATTTTTAAGGGTCTTAAAAAAATGAAAAACAAAAAATAAAACAAAACAAAACCCCTCAAAACCCAACCAAACAAAACCAAAACAGAATAGAAAATGGAATATATCAGTTCCTTAGCAAGAAATGCATGCTGTAGCAAAACTTTTTTTTTCCAAATTGCAACAAATGTTTTTGTTTGCAAAGCAGATATGGGTTGGGATATAAAATATATAAATATTTTTAGGGTGCATTGTGGTTTACGAAAAGTTTGTAAACTGTTGCACTACGCTCCGTATCACTCTGCTTCCCCTGCTGGCTACCTTAGCTCACAATGGCTGGAGTGCAGATTGAGGCTCTCAGATAACCCAACCCGTACATGTTATCTCCAGAGACATTGAATATGCTTAGATATTAACCACTTACCAGAGTATACCCATAAAAAACTGTTAAAAAAAAAAAAAAGCTCAGGGCGCCTGGGTGGCTCAGTCGTTAAGCGTCTGCCTTTGGCTCAGGTCATGATCCCAGGGTCCTGGGATCGAGCCCTGCATTGGGCTCCCTGCTCGGCGGGAAGCCTGCTTATCCCTCTCCTGCTCCCCCTGCTTGTGTTCCCTCTCTCGCTGTGTCTCTCTCTGTCAAATAAATAAATAAAATCTTAAAAAAAAAAAAAGCTCTTTAGATGTCAACACTAGCATTAAGGACTAGGTGACAAGTATGTGAATGAGATGGGACCTTCAGATTTTGCAAATTTGGGAGGTTGGAATGAGTCCTAAGGATACAGTTTTAAACGTAGAAGTCGGCTAAGTGATGGATACTGAACGTTTGTCTTCTCACAAAGTACCAATTAAAAATGTCCAGTGGTATCAATTCCTTGCTGTACGAAGAATCAGATATTATTTCAGTCTGGTCCTAAGACTATTAGCTTCTTAAACCACTACTGAAAGTTGAGCTCCTTTTCTCTCCAGAGAGCATCTCAATTTCTGGCTTTCCTGACTGACTGGTTTCCTTCGAAGCTATGTGAGGAAGACCCTAATTTCTGCTTCTCTTCTCTTGACCTCATTCATTCCCTAACCCCCCACCAGTCTTCTATCCCCACCTATAGTTTCAGGGATGCTTTTTGGCTTCATCAACTCTTCTTAAGGATCATAGTTGGGAGGGGACGTGCAGGTGATGTATGGCCATTAAAAATGATATTTATTTGGTATTTATTTATATTATCTAAAATATAAACTATTTTGTGGCATAGGTTTTTTGGAGATTGTTACCACCCTTAAAGTGGTTCATTTAATTTTCTAAATTCTCATTGTACTCTTTGAGAAGTGACGATTCTGAATACATATTGAAGGTAGAGTGAATAGGGTTTCCTAAAGGATTGGGTATAGGATATGAGAGACTCCCAGGTTTTGGCCTCAGCAACTAGGAGGATGGAGTCCTCAGCAACTGACATGGGAAAGTCTGTGGATAATGCAGATTGGTGGCATAGGGTGAGGAGGATGGGGAGTTTTGTATTGGACATGTTGTCTTTATGTCATACTTTTAGACAATCAGGTGAAGAAGTCTAGTGGGCAATGAGTGTAGACATTGGAGTTCATGAGAAAGTCTTGACTGCAAATATGAATTGGGAGTCACGGATACAGAGACAGTATTTAAAGCCCCTAGAGCACCAAGGAACTGAGTGAAGATAAAAAGGAGAAAAGAACTGAGCTCTACCTTAAAAGTTGAAGAAGAGAAGGTAAATGAGGAAAGAATGGGAATGAGCAGCTACTGAGGTAGAAAAAAAAACAAAGTGTGGCATCCTAGCAGCAAGTGAAGAAAGGCATTTGGAAGGAGACATTGATCATTGAATCAAATGCTACTAAGAGATCAAGTAAAATGAGGACTGCAAAGTGGCTAGTGAGTTTAGCAACACAAAGATCATTGGTGATCTTGACAAGAGCAATTTTGGTGGACTGATGGGGGCAAAAACCTCTTCCAGAATGGATTTAAGAAAGAGTAAGAGGAGAGGAAATGGTATGTTTGAGACAAATTCAATTGAGAAATTTTCCTGCAAAGGGAAACAAAGAAATGAAGCAGTAACTACAGAGAAATTGAGGTCAAGAGAAGTTTTGCTGTCTGTTTTTTGTTACTGCACAAAAAACAATTCTTCTGGCTACATCTTCACAGAGACCTGTTCAAAGCCTTGAGTTAATTCATGGCATATTCCAGTAAGAATGGGTGGCTTTGATGGATTTCCTAATCATTTGTGTGGCCTCTAATTTGACTTCATTTGTGCATGAAATGGTTAAAGATCAAGAAAGAAGAGAAATTGATTACCTTTGTAGTCAGAAAACTCAACCAGGGCTGAACTCTTCTCTGGGAAAAGCTGCACATTGGTTACTCCTTCTCTTCCATTTGTGGGGTTCTCAAAGAAAGTTGTTACATAACTCTTATCAACACGAGGTGGCAGATTTTCAACCCTGATGGTTCTTGTCAGTTCCAGAAGTCTTGGGAAAATCTGAAGTTGCTGAACTCTATTGTGTCCAACAAAAACATAACAGATGTCCTGACATCTACAAATAAAAATCAGTTTGTTGGTACTATAATTTCATTTCATAGCAAAAGAAAACAGATTTGAAAGAGTAATTTGATTTAGAGGCTGTAACTAAGAATTAAAATTTAGATACTATATTTCTACATAAATTTAAATTTCACAGTGTCAACTTCAACCTATCCCACATTGCTTACTGTGAGTGCATGAGTGCACAGCTATCATTAACAGTGGCCTCCACTTAAGACCATTTTGGGAACATAGATCAATAGCTACCTTTCTAGATGAAATCAAGTATGTGCAGTCACTTTGTAAGCTGATAATAATAATGATGATGATTATAATACAATATTGTTTCCTAAATCTAATTTCTCTCTCCCCCACCCCCGCCTTACTTCACCATATCTTGGTCTCTATTTGGACATATCATTGTCATAAAAATAAACTCCTATAACTATTAAGCTCATGGGATTTGAGGGCACATTCACAATGGTTAAGAAAATACACTCAGAAGTCAGAATGTCTAATTTGGAATTCTGATTCAAATACTTACTAGCTGTGTGACTGTGACCAAGTCATTTAATTTTCTTGAAACCTGGATTTCTTCATCTGTAAAATGGGGATAATAATGTACCTATCTCATAGTGCTACATGTTTTGAGATGAAGTAAGTAAAAACTCAGCACAGTGCTTAGCATAGAGCAAGGCGCTTGATAAATGCTAGGTATTAGTAGTACCAGAAGGAATAATACACAATCCCTTGGCAATTATCTTACGGGAGTTAGAGTACAACTTTTAAACAAAACCCACTGTGGGATGCCTGGAATCTCAAAGTAGGATACAACCACAATTTGCAAATGAAAGGTTAAAAGGTATTGTCTGTCTTACCAGTATTTTTGGAGAAAAGTCATGACAGCAACTTTAATATTGGGTATTACTTCCACTCTGAAGTCACCATTGGCTTCTGACAGGCCACTAATCGACTCCATAAGCAAGGAGAGCACATTCTCCGTCATGGTGTCTTGGATATTGTGAAATGCAACCAAAAGGGAAACTTGTGAAGGGTCTTTTGAAAATTCACTTATGTCATCCACTTCCAGTTCATCTGTTTTATCCACTCTTCTGAAAAGCATTACTTTTGTACTGAGGTCTTCCAACTTAGCAATTTTGAGAGAGACAGAAACACTTAAGATGTTAGTTTTTACATCTGATTTGAGATTTGAAAGGATTTGGCCTTTATATTACTTTCCGATGTTTTAAATGCTTTGGAAGAAAATAGATTTCACTCATTGCCTTGTTAAAAAAAAAGACAGTCATTCTGGCTAAATGACTGCATAAAGTTAACCCTTATTCTTTGTTAAGTCAGATTTACTCACCAAATCACAGGGAAAAAAATAACAAACATGACAATAAATAATGATGTTCTTCCACTGACATAAATTACTAGAGCTACAACTCATTACTGAAAAGAAAGAAGTTTTTATTACTGCAAAATGAAAGGGCAATCTATAGATAACCAAAATAAAAAATGCTGCACATTCACAAAGAAGACTGGGTATGGGGTAGCCATTTATGGGGAGAGCAGAGATTATTACTTTCATTTTTCATTGTTCTTAACACTTGAAAGAGAAATAAAGGAACTTTTAGCACAATAAAGAGGCTTACTCTGAACTCAGAAGAGTAGTGAAAAAACAAAATAAAACAAAAACTAAAAATGTTCTCTGTTGCCACTTCTATTTGATATATTTTTCAAAATTCTTCCTGGCCATCAAAATAAGGTGGCAAAAAGAAATGACGATAAATATAGCAATGGAAAAGATACCAAAACCAATCATTTTTTACAAATACTACAGCCACATATTGTGAAAGATTTTAAAATCATCAACACCATCAACAAAGTGAAAAGACAACCCACAGAATGGGCGAAAGGATTTGCAAATCATAGTTGATAAAGGACTTGTATCTGGAATATATAAAGAACTCTTACAACTCAACAATAAAAAAAGCAAATAATCGAGTTTAAAAATAGGCAAAGGATTTGAATAGACACCTCTCCAAGGATGATATACACATGGCCAATAAGGACATAATAAAATGTTGAACATCCTTAGTCATTAAGAGAATGAAAATCAAAACCACTTCACAACTACTAGAATAACTAAAATTTTAAAAGATGGACAATAACAAGTGTTGACAAGGATGTGGAGAAATTGGAACCCTCATATCTTGCTGGTGGGACTGTAACATGGTACAACCACTTAGGAAAACAGTTTTGCAATTCCTCAAAAAGTTAGAGTTACCATATGACCCACATGTTTTTACACCCAGATAGGAATATACCCAAGTGACATGAAACATATGTCCACATAAAAACTTGTTCACAAATGCTACGGGCAGAATGTTTGTGTGCCCCCAAAATTCAGATGTTAAAGTCCTAATCCTCAATGTGATTGATGGTATTTGGAGATGGGGTCAGATGGGAAGTAATTAGGTTTAGATGAGGTCATGAAAGTGAAACCACCATGAAAGAATTCGTGTCCTTATAAGAAGATGAAAAGACCAGAGCTCTCTGCCAAGTGAGAAAATAGCAAGAGGGGTCATCTGCAAATCAGGAAGAGGGTCCTCACCAAGAACTCCTGACCTCATACTTCCAGCCTCCAGACTATGAGAAATCAGTGTTGTTTAAGCCACCCAGTCTATGGTATTTTTTCTAGCAGCCCAAGTTGCCTGAGACAACAAATGTTCATAGCAGCATTATTCACAATAGTCAAAAAGTAAAAATAACCAAATGTCCGTCAGATGACGAATAGATAAATAAAAAGTTGTATATCCATACAATGGAATATTATCTGGCAATAAAAAGTAGCAAAGTTTTGATATATTCATCAACAGTAAGGAAGCTTGAAAACATGCTAAGTGAAAGAAGTCAGTGGCAAAAGGCCACATACTATATGATCTTATTTATATGAAATGTCCAAAATACATAAATTCACAAAGACTAAAGTATATTAGTGGTTACCACGATCTATGGGGAGGAGGGAAATGGGAGTGACTGCAAATGCACTTCAGAGTTTCTTTGGGGTGATGAAAATTTCTAACAATAGATAGTGGTGAACACTGTGAATATACTAAAACCATTGAATTGTACACCTTTAAAGAGTGAATTTTACGGCATGTAAGTTATATCTCAAAACTGTTATTAAAAAACAAGAATCAGGGGCGCCTGGGTGGCTCAGTCGTTAAGCGTCTGCCTTCGGCTCAGGTCATGATCCCAGGGTCCTGGGATGGAGCCCCGCATCGGGCTCCCTGCTCTGCGGGAAGCCTGCTTCTCCCTCTCCCACTCCCCCTGCTTGTGTTCCCTCTCTCGCTGTGTCTCTCTCTGTCAAATAAATAAAATCTTAAAAAAAAAAAAACAAGAATCAATAAATCAATTCTTAGAGAAAATGTAGATAAGGATATATGAGATCACTTTAAGAGAATTATTAATGGTGAAAATAAAGTCTTGATATTCTCTGCACTTGCATAAATACATTACAAGTGATAATACTCTCCAAGTTATAGATATAATATATAAAATCTCTTAATTCAAGTCCAGTTAAGATACCAATATGGTAATTTATAAAATTTGACAAAATGAAAGTAAAATGTATTTTAAAAAATAAGACAATACCTGGGCAGAAGACATGAACAGACATTTTTCCAAAGAAGGCATCCAAATGGCCAACAGACACATGAAAAAGTGCTCAACATCACTCAGCATCAGGGAAATCCAAATCAAAACCTCAATGAGATATCACCTCACACCAGTCAGAATGGCTAAAATTAACAATCCAGGAAACGACAGATGTTGGCGAGGATGCGGAGAAAGGAGAACCCTCCTACACTGTTGGTGGGAATGCAAGCTGGTGCAGCCACTCTGGAGAACAGTATGGAGGTTCCTCAAAAAGTTGAAAATAGAGCTACCCTACGACCCAGCAAATGCACTACTGGGTATTTACCCCAAAGATACAAATGTAGCGATCCAAAGGGGTACATGCACCCCAATGTTCATAGCAGCAATGTCCACAATAGCCAAACTTTGGAAAGAGCCAAGATGTCCATCAACAGATGAATGGATAAAGAAGATGTGGTATATATACACAATGGAATATTATGCAGCCATCAAAAAACACGAAATCTTGCCATTTGCAACGACGTGGATAGAACTAGAGGATATTATGCTAAACGAAGTAAGTCAGTGAGAGAAAGACAAGTATCATATGATCTCACTGATATGAGGAATTCTTAATCTCAGGAAACAAACTGAGGGTTGCTGGAGTGGTGGGGGGTGGGAGGGATGGGTGGCTGGGTGATAGACATTGGGGAGGGTATGTGCTATGGTGAGCACTGTGAATTGTATAAGACTGATGAATCACAGACCTGTACCTCTGAAAAAAAGAATACATTACATGTTAAAAAAAAAAAAAAGGAAAGAAGATAGTAGGAAGGGAAAAATGAAGCAGGGGGGGAATCGGAGTGGGAGATGAACCATGAGAGACGATGGACTCTGAGACATAAACTGAGGGTTTTAGAGGGGAGGGAGGTGGGGGGATGGGTTAGCCCGGTGATGGGTATTAAGGAGGGCATGTACTGAATGGAGCACTGGGTGTTATTTGCAAACAATGAATCGTGGAACACTACATCAAAAAGGAGTGATGTAATGTATGGTGACATAACATAATAAAATTAAAAAAAAAACAAAACCAAGACAATACCAAATGAAATGCACTTTCACACTTTAAAATGCATCTTTTCACAGACTGGAAGAAAATATTTGCAAAAGACATAACTGATAAAAAAAACTGTTATCCAAAAATATAAAGAACTCTTACAATTTAACAATAAGAAAGCAACCTGGGGCACCTGGGTGGCTTAGTCGGTGAAGCGTCTGCCTTCGGCCCAGGTCATGATCCCAGGGTCCTAGGATCAAGTCCATATTGCACTCCCTGCTTAGCAGGGAGTCTGCTTCACCCTCTCCCTCTGCTCCTCCCCCCTGCTCATGCTCTCTCTCTCTCACGCTCTCTCTCTCTCAAATAAATAAATAAAATCTTAAAAAAAAAGAAAACAGCCTGATTTTAAAATGGGCAAAAGACCTCAACAGACACCTCACCAAAGAATATATACAGATGGCAAATGAATATATGAAAAGATGCTCAATATCTTACGTCATTGGGGATATGTAAATTAGAATAACGATGAGATACCACTACACACCTAGTGGAATGGTGATAATACCAAACGCAGGCAAGGGATGTGGAACAACAGGAACTCTCATGTATAGCTGGTGGGAATGAAAATGGTGTTCACTTTGCAAGACAGTTTGATAGTTTCTTATAAAACTAACATATTCTTCCCATACAATCCAGCAATCATGCCGCTTAAAGAGTTAAAAATTTATGTCTATACAAAAACCTACACATGGATGATTATAGCAGCTTTATTCATAATTGCCAAAATTTGGAGGCAACTAAGATGTTCTACAATAGGTAAATGGATAAATATATGGTACATTCAGACAATGGAATATTGTTCAGTGCTAAAAATAAATGAGCTCTCAAGCCTAAAAAAATGTGGAGGAAACAAATGCATATTACTAAGTGAAACAAGCCAATCTGAAAAGGCTAATAACATATGATTCCAACTATATAACATTTGGAGGCAAAACTATGGAGACAGTAAAAAGATCAGTGGGTGCCAAGAATTAGAGGAAAGGGAAGGATGAACAGCAGAGCACAGAGGATTTCTAGGGCAGTGAACCTATTTTGTATGATACTATAATGGTGGATGTATGTTATTAAACATTTGTCAAAACTCAATAGAATGTACAACACCAGGATCAAGCTCTAATGTAAACTATGAACTTTGATAATAATGTGTCGATGTAGATTCACCAATTGTAACAAATGCACCACTCTGGTGTGAGATATTGATAATGGGGGAGTTAGGGGCGGAGCAGGTGGTATATGGGAACTTTCTGTATCCTCCACCCAATTTTTTTTAATGCATCATTAAGCAGTAATTATAAAGCTAAATAGTTCTAAATTAAGAATAGATGATATGACAGGAGGTACAATAGAAATTTCAGATATAAACCTTAATCTATCAAAAAGCTTAACATGAAGTATTAAGAGGAATAAGAAAGTAAAGAGATGAATCATAATTTAATAAATATTGTTGGGATATTAGTTTTCATTATGAAGAAAATTAGATATAAATTCATATGTCATAATCAACAACTAACTACAATAATATTAGCCCCCAATGGGTTAAAAATGTTAATTTTAAACACTCCAAATGTAGGGACACCTGGGTGGCTCAGCGGTTCACCCAACTCTTGATTTTGGCTCAGGTCATGATTTCAGGGTTGTGAGATTGAGCCCCATGTGGGGCTCTGCTGAACTTGGAGCCTGCTTAAGATTCTCTCTTTTCCTCTCCCTCTACCCCTCCCCAACTGCTCATGATCTCTTGCTCTCTTAAAAAAAAAACACTCCAAAAGTAATAGATTAAAAGTTCTATATTTATATATTTCTATAAATCTATATAATATGTAATATTATAAATTTCAATATATCACTATAGATTCTATATTTATATATTTATACATGTTTATAAATATAAGAACTTTTATTCTACTTCTTCTGAAATGATAAACAGATTCATCGAGGGGAATTAACAATCCTAAATATATATACACCTAACAACAGACTTTCAAAACATACAAAGCCCAAATGGATAGAACTTCAAGGAGAAATAAGTCTACAATTATACTTGGGGATTTCAGCATCCTTTCTCAGTAATTGATAGTTCAACTAGTCATAACATCAGTAAGGATATGAGGACTTGAACAACACTTTCAATCAACTTAATCTAATGGATGCTGATAGAACACTTCACCCAACAACAGAACACACTTTGAACTGTCCATGGGAATGTATTTATCAAGATAGACCATATTCTGTCCAGAAAACAAATCTCAACTTATAAATTTAAAAGGATTCAAATAACACAAAGCATGTTCTCCAATCACTGTGGAATTAAATTAGAAAGCAACAGCAAATTAGCAATAGGTCTAACTACATGGATGAAACTCAACTGCATTATGCTAAGTGAAAGAAGCAAGGCTCAAAAGACCATGTGCTGCATGGTTCCACTTCTATGACATTCTGGAACTATAGGGACCAAAATTTGACCAGTATTTGCCAGGGACGCACCTTGAGTGAAGAGGTTGATTACAAAGGAACCAGTGGGAATTTGGGGGGGGGGGTTGATGAAACTTTTTAATATCTTTATCTCTTTTATCTCTTGTGGTTGTTACAAGATTGTATTCATCTGTCAAAACTCACAGAACTGTACATTAAAAAGTATGAATTTGCTGTATGTAAATTATACCTTAATTTTTAAAATGAAAGGAAGTCAACAGCATTCATATACACAAAGAGAAGATACAGTGAATGAAAAACCTCATGTACAATAGAAAAAAAAAAGATAAAATGTTTAGAAACAAACTTAACAAGAAAATATTCTATGTAAGAAAACTATAAACACTCTTTAAAGACACAAAAGTAAACCAGAACAAAGAAATGGCATCCTTTGTTCTTGGTTAGAACATCTCAACACCATCTCAAGATGTCAGCTGTCTGTAATTTATAAGTTTAATGCAAATCCAATACAAATCCCAATGGGAGCTTTTTTTTTTTTTGCCACTGATCATAAATCAGAAGTCAATCCTAAAGTTCCTAAGTAAAGATAAGCACAAAAGAATAGCTAGGAAAACAGCGGGAAGGAAGAGTTGTTAGGGGAACTAGCCCTGACATTAGAATATATAACAGAGCCTCTCTGCAACAGATGAATAAACATGTCAATGGAATAGAAGTTCTAGAAACAGTCAAAATACATATAAAAATCTAGTATATGATAAAGGTGGTATCTCAAGTTACTAAGGCAGTACTAATCTTTTTAATAAATGGTGTTGGGACAACTGGATACCCATTTGGAAAAAAGACAAAATTTGATCCATTCCTCAAACCATAAACAAGAATAAACTCAAAATGTATCAAAGATCTAAATGTAAAAAATAAAGCATTACAAATAAATGGATGACTATAACCTGGGTGATGGGGAAAGCTTTTAAAATATGACCAAAATTCCAAATGCAAGAAAATTAAAAAATTGGTAAATTTTACTATAAAAATAAAAACCGTTTGCATGGGGGAAAAGCCACCACCAGCAAGCTCAGAAGGCAAATGACAAACTGAAAGGAAAGAGCCATAACATATATCACAGATGAAAGATGACGATCTCTAATTTATAAGGCACTTGTAAAAACTGCGGGGAAAGGGACCAAAGATTCCATGGAAAACGATGCCCCGCACTCTACTCTCTTCCCGGACAAGTCAGGGTGGTAAGCTCCACCCCAGGGAGAGGGGGTTCGAGGCCCGTGAGGTCTCCGTGGGCTCCCCGTGCTGCAAAGTCCCGCGCCGCCCTCCGCACTCCCGCCCCTGGCGCCCCTCACCATCCTCCCGGAGGAAGGGCGCCAGCCAGCGGGGCGGGCTGCCGGGCTGCGGCCGACCTCACGCTCTTGCCTCCCGATCTCCTGCGCTCCGTGCACACAGGCGCAAGTTCGTGCCCAAGTTCTTCCGACGTCTGGGGCTCTGGGCCCGGGGGAGCAGGGTGCAGCCCTCCCCAGTTCCGCACCTCCACTCACGCGGCCCCGGCCCCACCCAACGGGCTCGTGCCTTTTCTTTCACTTTCTTTTCTCTGAAAATCACTACTGCCTACGTTGTGGTTTTATGGTCTGAAACAGCGCCTCAAGATTATATCACCCATTTGGGACAGACGTTGCTGTCAGACAAATTCTGGGCTCTGCGATTCATCAGGTGTGGAACCCCAGTGATTAAATCTGTGCAGTGGGTTTAGCTACTTCATATTATCATGGGGATTAAAGGAGGCAAAGTCTGAAATACTCTTCGGATTTCTGTCTGTCACAAAAGCAAAGTGGCAGTAAAGGCGAACTTTTGAAAAGGAGTTTGGGCAACCTGTATACTCAAAGTGGGTAATTGAAGAGAGTTTAATAAAGGAATTACCTTTATAGGTGGAAGCAAAGGATTAAGGGAAACCACTGAGAAATGGCGCAGCAGCCTCCCCTTCCCCTTACCGTGTAGGCTGAAGGGGCAGGGGAGGACTGTGTACTGAGCCTGAGACCTGAAGGCAAGTTCAGCAGCACTTCGCTCCAAAGGCCAATACTCCTGGTTGGAAAGGAGTATTAGGTTTTTCAGGAGGTCGGCCACCTGGGGAGAAGGCAGACTCTTGTCCAAAACCCAGCTTAGAGGTTTCTTTTCTTTTTTTTAAGATTTTATTTATTTATTTGACAGAGAGAGACAGCGAGAGAGGGAACACAAGCAGGGGGAGTAGGAGAGGGAGAAGCAGGCTTCCCGCGGAGCAGGGAGCTCGATGTGGGGCTGGATCCCGGGACTCTGGGACCATGACCTGAGCTGAAGGCAGCCGCTTAAGGACTGAGCCACCCAGGCGCCCCTAGAGGTTTCTTTTTAAAGAAAATTAAGGGGGCCCCTGGGTGGCTCAGATGGTTAACTCAGCAGGGAGCCTGCTTCTCCCTCTCCCTCTACTGCTCCCCCTGCTTGTGCGCTCTCGCTTTCTCTGTCATAAATAAATAAAATCTTTAAAAGAGAAAAAACTTAGGGCAATTAATCGGTAAAAAGGGGAGCACAGTGGTCTGTAACTCTTCTTGATTCCGTACAGACTCAGTGGCACCAGCCACCAATGTGCTGTTATCACTGTGCTGGGACGTTGTGTATTGGTGCGGGGTTGGGGGGGGGGGGTGGGCTGTGCAAGTGTGTTTGGTTCTAGGTGTTTCTAGAAAACAGTGCATGATAGATCCACAAAAAAAGGTTTAGTTAATCAATCAAGTGGCCTAAAAGTGCTTGCTAAAACTTAAAAGACTACTAAGTTGGCCAGAGGGGCGGAGGTGGCAGCTTCAAACCTGGTAAGAGCTTTTTACCTATAGGAGAGAGCCATTACAGGGAAGCCATGGCTACTTTCTGGAGACAGCAAGGGAAGTAAGTTCCCCAAATAAGTTCCCACTAGCTCCCCCTACCTTCCTGGTACTTTGCATTGCTGAACTCAACCAGCAATCAGGTCACAGGATGGAGCTGATGCAGTCCCAAGGCAGTGGATTTTGATATCACATTAATAAAGATATGTATAAAGTATTAGGAACACAAGAAAATAAGAGAATCAAAATTTGAAGACAAGATTGAAGGGAAGTTCCAAGAGTAGTGGCATTCGGGTGAGACCTGGAATGAAGAGTAGGACATTTCTAAGTGGAAAATGAGGCAGAGGGGTATTCCCGAGAGGACAGGTAGAGCAAAGGCCAGAAGAAGCGAGGTATAGACGGTGGCTTGGAAAAGTTGATAGTCTGGTGTGAGTGGACCATGGCGGGGCTTGGTGGAGAGAACAGGACATGAGGCGAGCAAAATAGAATGAGAAATCCCTGAGGGCCGTGCTGTGACATTTGAACTTTATAGTCTAAGCCAGTGATCCTCAAAGTGTGGTGCCCAGACCAGCAGCATCAACATCACCTGGAACTTACCAGAAATGCAAATTCTGGGGTGCAATCTCACATCTACACGGTTAGAAACTTTGGTGGGGGTGGGTCTTAGCTATCTGTGTTTTATTGATCCCTCTAGTGATTCTGACCCAAGATCAAGTTTGCTGTAGGCATCAGGGAGTTACTGAAGGCATATTTCAGAAGAATGATGAGATCAGAGCTATTATTTTTCTTTCTTTTTTTAAATATAAGTTTTAGATTTATTTATTTATTTTATTTTATTTACTTATTTATTTATTTATTTTTAAAGATTTTATTTATTTATTTGACAGAGAGAGACACAGCGAGAGAGGGAACACAAGCAGGGGGAGTGGGAGAAGCAGACTTCCCGCTGAGCAGGGAGCCCGATGCGGGGCTCGATCCCAGGACCCTGAGATCACGACCTGAGCTGAAGGCAGCCGCTTAAGGACTGAGCCACCCAGGCGCCCCTTAGTTATTTATTTTAGAGAGAGAAAGAGAGCACGAGCAGGAAGGGCAGAGGGAGAGAGAGAGAATCTGAAGCAGCACAGAGCCCGATGCAGGGCTCCATCTCACGACACTGAGACACGATCTGGGCTGAAACCAAGAGTCAGACGCTTAACCGACTGTGCCACCCAGGTGCCCCAGAGCTATTGTCTTTCAAAAGGCAGTTTGAAGTGACTTGAGGAAGGAGGGATGGGGACAGAGAGTCCATAGACGGTGTTTTATTCATTCTGGTGAGAGAACTATGAAGAAGCCAAGTGGGCAGTGAGATTTGAAGTGAAAGAGAGATAGGGCTGGTGATGATGGATATGCGGGGAGCAGGATAGGGAGAAGTCAAAGGTGCTACTAAGACGACATTTTAATGTGTTATAAATGTAATAGATTTTACATTGTCTGTTGTTTTCCCAGGAAATAAAACTGAGTGTCCTCCTCTATGAAATAAGACATTTAAAATGCTTTCTACAGTCTCTTTCAACACATGCCAAGCGAATGAACCTACTGAGTGACATGCTAGATCTTTTCAAGGCTCTCTCTGGCCAGGGTGGTAACCTGCATTGCATTGCACTGCTTCTTAGTTTGCCTGGCTTCCCTTTTTGTTTGTCCTTATCTTCCCTGACCTGGGCTTGCATCTCTGCCCCAAAATTGTTAACAATCGATCTTTGTCTTAAGGCTCTGTGCTTTGGAGGACTCAGGACCCCAGTCAGTAGTAAAGGAAATGCGCCCAACTCCCATAGGGAAATCAAAGTAAAAACAGTACTAATCCATAAGATGAGTGTAAGGAAGCCCAACAAAGGTTTGGTTTTTCTCCTAAGGACTGCTTTAGTGCTCTCTATATTGTGATTTATAATAAATATATATTTGGTCTTCGTCCCTGTTTCTGGCACAGAGCTCCTAAAAGCCTTGCAATTTCCTAATGGCTGAGAGTGATAAAGATGTCTTTTGTTAGTGAGATGACCTAAGGATGGTTGCCAGAGGAATCAACTACATGATCGGAGGGTTGGAACTTTCAGTCCCAACCCCTGATCTCGGGGGAGGTGGGGAGGCTGGAGGTTGACTTCAATCACAAGTGACTGGAGATTTGATCAATCATACCTATGTTTTGAAGCCTCCGTAAAATCCCAAAAAAGGACGGGGTTTGAAGAGCTTCCAGGGGAGTGAACAGGTGGAGATTTGGGCATAGTGGTTTGACTGGAGGCCGTGGAAGCTCCATGCCCTTTACCCATATCTTGCCCTATGCATCTCTTCCATCTGGAAATTGATGCGTTATATGCTTTTGTAATAAACCAGTGATGTAATGAGTAAACTGGCTTCCCAAGTTCTGTGAGCCGCTCTAGCAAATTAAGCAAACCCAAGGAGGGGGTTATGGGGAGCCAGAGATTTATAGCCATTCAGCCAGAAGCACAGGTAACATCCTACGCTTGCTTTTGGCATCCGAAGTGGAGGGAAATCTGGTGGGGATGCAGCCCCATTAGCCTGTGGAATCTGATGCTGTCTCTGGGTAGAGCATGTCAGAATTGAGTTTAATTGTAGGACCCCCAACTGGTATCAGAGAATTGCTTGGATATATGGAGGGAAAACCCACACATGGGAATTGGATGTAGAAGCTTTCTATCTTTAGAAAAACATCAGATATCTTAATACTGTTTTCAATTCTCTTTTTCCTTTGGAGAGAAGGTACCCTGATTTGCTAGTATCCAGTGGGCCATCTGGGTAATCCAGCACTGATGCTAGAAAGGTGAAAATAAAAACTCTAGGAGTAAGGAGGGGGCAAGTGCAGTTTGATAGGGTATGGCATCCACTTTCTCTAGAAGGAGAGAAGAGATGAAGCCTATAGCCTACTTTTATCTTGTAGTAACCTACGTGTGAAGGAGAAAACATACTAAGGAATGTGATTTTCACAGCTGAAATTGCCTGTAGTGAAGTCAATCCTGTTACATTTTACTGCGATACTACTTAGCAAATAGCTACACACAAAATCAACTACAGACATCTGCACACATGGTAGATTGCTCTACACTGTTGGTGTTGTAGAGAACTCCCAGAATCTCATCCTAAGGGAAGAGAAAGAAGGAGTACAGGGACAACACAGACAATCTGTTCCTATATGGATAGAACTTTCTTTCTTTGTAAGATTTTCTTTCTTTCTTTCTTTCTTTCTTTCTTTCTTTCTTTCTTTCTTTCTTTCTTTCTTTCTTTCTTTCTCTCTTCTTTCTTTCTTTCTTTCTTTCTTTCTTTCTTTCTTTCTTTCTTTCTTTCTTTCTTTCTTTCTTTCTTTCTTTCTTTCTTTCTAAATAATTTATTTGAGAGAGAGCGAGCCAGCAGGGGGTGGGGGTGGGGGAGCAGAGGGAGAGGGACAAGGAGACTCCTTGCTGAGCTTGGAACCCTACTCGGGGCTCCAACCCATGACAGAGAGATCATGACTGAGCCGAAATCAAGAGTCAGACACTTAACTGCAGGGCCCCCCCGGGCGCCCTCAGATATAACTTTATTTAAAGCAGATGCAGATGATAATACCTTCCACAGAACGAGAGCAGTAATCCAAAGGCTCACCAACCACTCGCACCATGAAACTTGCCTTTGCACACGCATTGCAATCAAGGATCCAGAACTTAGCAGGACCCAGACTGTTGCTTTTTTGAAGCAAATTCAGCTAAAAGATCAGTAGACACAAAATCATAACAGTAAAGAATTTAATGAATCATCAAAAACTAAATGTATAAACTGATTTTTAAAAAAGACCTATCACTTAACTTAAGCTTCCTTAACTCTCTAGACAAAGGAGAAGATTCTGGTTTTTTAAGTTCTTCAAATGGGACCTCCTTGGAAGAAATCTACTTTGAGCACTGTACAGGAATCCATTTCTGAGAGAAACCCAGAATAATGGGAATTTCCCAGCCAGCTCCATGGAGAAGTCCCCTGTAGGAGGCAGGGTAGCTCTGGGGTGTGGAAGCTTGGGGCCAGACTATCTTCTTCAAATCCCAGCACTTCTGCTTATAAACTATGTGACCTTTCTCAATGTACTTACCCTCTCTATGCATCAGTTTTCTCAGTTATAAAATGGGGATAGCATTAATAGTATTAATGATAGATATAAAGCTCTTGTAAAGAGGATAAAATAAATCCATAATAAATATTAGCTATTACTATCTGATTAACAAATGTATACGTGTGTGTATGTGTATCCTTAGGAAAAGAAAAAGACTTCTTGTTCATCTTCTTTTGAGAGAGGCTGGGACATGGATAACCAGATAATTTACTAGTATAATTTTCTTCAGACTTAGAGAACCATTTAAAAGTACATTTTGACATGCCATATATTCCAAAGAGTAGACTCAACTTGCCTTGTCTCTTGTCCACAGAGAGTATCATGGAGAGAGATTTTAAGGGAGAAAACAGGACTTGGTGGGACTTTAGTAAAAGAATGGAAAAACTACTATGGTGGGGGCTACACTACTGAGAAAGTGATGGTCTATGGAAACTAAAGTAAGCTTATCTGTTTAACTGGAAGAAGGGTATACTTAAAAAGTACAGTAATATCCATAGGAAAAAATGTTCAGAAACATGTAGCATTAGTATGACAGGGAAAATGTACCCCATATGGCAGATTTTAAGAATCAGGAGGGAGCAAGGATCAAATTAGAGGCCTGGTCAAAGCTCAGAGTTCAGAGTTCAGAAGCTAAGCGTTCTGGAGTAAGGAACTCAGTTTTTCCAAATCAGTGGTGAGGTCTCCAGAAATGGCTTCCTAACTCTTGCCTCTGTCAAAGATTTAGGGAACATATATCCCTCTGCTGGGCTATTAGCAACCTGAGTCAGGCAGCAAAAAATTTTTATGAAGCACCAACTGTGTATCAGGCTCTGTATTGTGACAAATAACAGCCTTACTCCATTTATTACCAAAGGTTGCCCAATCTCTGCTTCTGGCCCTTTTTCTGGCCATGAGGGAGGGAGGGGAAATGTGTGTCTCTAATTTTCCATAACCAAAGCCCCATCCCCCCTTCACACTAGGATTTTACTTTTAGGGTACTTAAGGAGCAAACAAAAAAACAAAAGTCTACCTCAGAGATGGCAATAAAAAGGATCAATTGACAGCTACTATTTCAAATGAAGAACACAGAAGATGATTTCAGACCCGCAGCACTCCACCCCCTCCCCCGCACCAAAGATGACCCAAGAATGAGGCACAACACCCACAAAATCACACAAATCTTTGGAGCTTTTATCTTCCATAAAAAGTAACACTCCAGAAATGACAGACTAGCATATTCTTACTCTTACACAGACCACTTCTTGAGATGAAAAAAAATTTTTTAAGATTTATTTATTTATTTATTTGACACACACAGAGAGAGAGAGAGAGAGAGAGAGAGAGAGCACAAGCAGGGGGAGGGGCAGAGGGAGAAGCAAGCTCCCCGCTGAGCAGAGAGCTTGACTCAGCGCCAGGACCCTGGGATCATGACCTGAGCCAAAGGCAGATGCTTAACTGTCTGAGCTACCCACGTGCCTCATTGAGATGAAAAGTTTTAAAAGGAGTCTCTTCAACTGTGTTTTTTGAAAGCTTGGCTCAAGACATCCCTCCAGCGGTCTTCTTACTCAATTCCTTTATTTTTCAGCTCCTGTTTGACACGTTTCAGATAACCAGGATCCGGGTAGCCATACCTGCAGAAGGAAAAAGCCCCTTAGCTTCTTCATAAATGCTCTTAAAGAATCTGTACAGTAGATCCCTGGCATTAATATTCAGTGTTGCAAACATTCAAAAACAATCGTGAAGGCAGATGACTTACAATCACTTGTAAGTGTGCAGATGTGAGCCATTTAGCTGGTAAGTTAGCCTAGCTGTCTGCCCAGGATCTGCCTTCCAATAAGACTTTTTAAAAAATTTTCAGCTCATGGTAAGCAGTGACTCTCCTAAAGTCATACCACACTATATATTATGGAGGGTAATCATATTCTACAGGAGAATTTTCTAATTTGGGAAATTTTCAAAAGTCTCAGGATGCATTCCCTTTTGAATACTAAGGGTCTGAGGCATTCTATTTGAATTTCATAAAGAGCAAGTAAAAAACAATTGGATTACCTATAATACAACTTCCATCACCATTAACTGAGACTTTTCCTAGAGTACTATTGGCCAAGGGAATTTATAATCTCTATGGACCATTGGGAGGGGAGGGTAAAAGAAAGGGTGATTTCAAAAGAAGGCAAAGTAAATAATATTGCTAGGATCTATCTTCCGAATAGACAGGAAACCCCAAATTAAATCACCTTAGATACCATTCATCCTAGATTCTGAAGTTCCCTCCCTTTAATGCAAAATTTAGTACCTGTGTGACATTTTGTGGTTTGGAAGGTAGAAGATGATAGAACCAATATTTCTGCCTTATGATATTATCATTCCAGACTAGCATCTCTCAAAATACCCTACCCTAATTAATAAATGAATTCAGTAAAGTTGCATGATAAAATTAGTATACACAAATCTGCTGTATTTCTATACACTAATAACAGAGCAGAAAGAGAAATTAAGAAAACAATCCCATTTATAATTGCATCAAAAAGAATAAAATACCTAGGAATAAATTTAACCAAGGAGGTGAAAGACCTGTACTCTAGAATTATAAGACACTGATGAAAGAAATTGAAGATGACACAAACAAATTGAAAAATACACCATGCTCATGGATTAGAAGAATTACTATTGTTAAAATTTCCATACTACCCAAAGCAATCTACAGATTCAATGCAATCCCTCTCAAATTACCAATAGTATTTTTCATAGAACTTCAACACTTAATCCTAAAATTTGTATGGAATCACAAAAGACCCCAAATAGCCAAAGCAATCTTAAGAAAGAACAAAGCTGGTGATGTCACAATTCCAGATTTCAAGCTATACCACAAAGCTATAGTAATCACAACTGCATGATACCAGCACAAAAACAAACACATAGATCAATGGAGCAGAATAGAGAGCTCAGAAATAAACCCATATTTATATGGTCAATTCATCTACCAAAAGGAGGCAAGAATATATAATGGGAAAGGCAATCTCTTCAATAAATGTGCTGGGGAAACTGGATAGCTACATGGAAAAGAATAAACTGGACCACTTTCTTAAGCCATACACAAAAATAAATTCAAAATGGATTAAAGACCTAAATGGAAGGCTTGAAACCAGAAAACTCCTAAAAGAAAACAGGTAGTAATCTCTTGGACATTGGTCTTAGCAACCTTTTTCTGGATGTGCTCCTTGGGCAAGAGAAACAAAAGTAAAAATGAACTGTTGGGACTACATCAAACTAAAGAGCTTTTGCAATAAAACAAAAAGGCAATCTACTGAATGGGAGAAGATACTTGCAAATGATAAATCTGATAAGAGGTTAATATCCAAACTATATAAAGAACTCATTATAGCTCAACACCAAAAAACCCCACAAATAACCTGATTTAAAAATGAGCAGAGGATCTGAATAGACATTTTCCAAGAAAGACATAACAGATGGCCAACAGACACATGAAAAGGTGCCCAATATCACTCATCATCAGGGAAATGCAAATCCAAACCACAATGAGATAGCACATCACACTTGTCAGAATGGCTAGTATCAAAAAACCAAGAAAAAGTGTTGGCAAGGATGTGCAAAAAAGGAAGCCCTCATGTATTGTTGGCGGGAATGTGAATTGGTGCAGACACTGTAGAAAACAGTATGGAGGATCCTCATAAAGTCAAAAACAGAAATACTGTATGATCCAGTAATTCCACTGCTGGGTAATTTACCCAAAGAAAACAAAAACACAGTTTGAAAAGATATATGCACCCTTATGTTTATTGCAGGAGTATTTACAAGAGTCAAGCTATGGAAGCAACCTGAGTGTCTACCTATAGATAAATGGGTTAAGAAGATTACATATCTATTACATATATATGTGTGTATATATATGTGTATTTGTGTGTGTATATATATATATATATGGAAAATACTAAGCCATAAAAAGTTGAAAGCTTGCCATTTGCAACAACATAGATAGACCTAGAAGTTATTATGCTGGGTGAAATAAGTCAGAGAAAGAACTATACCATATGACTTCACTTACATGTGGAATCTAAAATACAAAACACACACACATAGAAACAGTCCCTAAATACAGAGAACAAACTGGTGGTTGCTAGGGGAAAGAGGGCTAGAGTTGGGGGGATAGGCAAAAGAGGTGAAGGGGACTAAAAGATACAAACTTCCAGTTGTAAAATCAATGACAGATGGTAACTATACTTACTGTGGTAAGCACTGGGTAATGTATAGAATTGTCAAATCAACTGTTGTACACCTGAAACTAATGTAACATTGTATGTCAACTGTACTTCATGAGTATTTTTTTTTAAGATTTTATTTATTTATTTGAGAGAAAGAATGAGACAGAGAGAGAGCATGAGAGGGGGGCAGGTCAGAGGGAGAAGCAGACTCCCTGCTGAGCAGGGAGCCTGATGCGGGAATCGATCCCAGGCCTCCAGGATCATGACCTGAGTGGAAGGCAGTCGCCCAACCAACTGAGCCACCCAGGCGCCCGTCAACTTTACTTCAAAAAAATACTTTACGGCTATAAAGTCTCCTTCTAGCCACCTCCTCAAACTGCCATATTTTACAACCTCTAAATCCTGTTTAGCAATCATTATTTTTCAGAAGGTTCTCACATTTGTGGTCCGCCAAAAGTGGACGTTTTGTGGTGGATGTCATTCCACGTAATGACATTGGAGACTCCTAGTGCTCGAGAATCCCCCACTGTGAAAATCAGCTTTTGGTCAAAGGCCCTACGAAGCAGTCTCAAAACCTCATTTCCTTCCTCATTATCAGGCAAGTATGCTCTTCGTCGTACTCCAGAGTATTTCTTTCCTGGGTTTGGGTGCTCTTTCTGTATGAAGACAAGAAAGTATCACATGAAAACACTCCCAAGTCTAAATTTTACTACACAGATAGATGTGGTCATTTGCAGACAGAGCAAACTAAATATATATATATATATATCTAAAAGGTTTGCACATATTTCCAATAATTCATATTTCTCCCTTTCCCTAAATTCATGCTGGAAACACTATCCATCTTCTGATTTGCCCTATTCTAACACATAAGCACCACCACTCTTTCTCTGACTTAATAGACACAAAAGATACCTAAGTTATAAGCAAACATTGCTACCTTTATTACTGATATTATTATTATTCCTATTTAAAGCCCTTGCATATGGAAATATACATGGAAATAATTCCCTGGGATATCCAGTAATCGGCACCATAACAGTCTCTTGCTCTGATAATTCTAGCATACTGGGAAGAATGCTCAGAAACACTTACTGTTTGTATGCCTCCTTTCATGTTATATTCAATCACAATGGAGCCACAGGATTCATAACCTGGAAGTGAGCTACTTAGGACAGTGACAGCCATGGTCCCCTCTGGCTGATTGCCTTTCTGGATACCATAGGAAGTCTGGCACACAGGACAGACCGGCTTATAGGACAGGGCTTGGTTGATACAAGAGGTGCAGAATGCGTGCTTGCACTTGGATAGCACTTGTTTGTTACTAATGATGTCAATACAGATGCTACATACATCCTCTTCCTTGTCCACTCCCGACGCCCCAGAACTGGCAGAGTGCTGGAATGTTGGTGAAGTCATTTTTGAATCATTACTATCAATGTCCATGGGTGTTTCTTCGTCCTCATTCCTTTTATCTCCAGCTAACAGGAACATTCCCCCCTTTTTAAAGATACACTGCTTTGCCTTTGCAAGGTGATCTGGCAACCCAGTCAAAGTCACTGACTCTTCATTTAGTACAGAGTGTACATGTGGATGGTTTTTTCTAAAGTCATCAGCCAACATGGTCTGACATAAGTGCTTTCTCATTTTGCCCAGAGGTTTCAGTGAAAGAACTTCTCTCATCAGCTGACTTGACACATGTTGATAGGCATCGATGAAACTTGCATACGCATGGGCAGACAGATCGAATTCTTTGTCCTTAGGTTCAAATAGAATGTGGATTTTCTTAGTGTCTCTCCAAACCTGACATTGAGTATTGTACTTTTTTTCTATCTCTGTCATCTCCTGGAGTAATTCAGCTTTTACAAGCAGATAGTGAGCAGTGTCAACTTCAATTTCATTCATCGTGCATTTGAGAGTCGATATTTTCACAGGTCCCATGACAAGACTTTCAGAGGCTTTTGGGGCAAAAAAATATCCGGCAGCTGAAATGTCATCTTGGGTCCCCAGGAGAGTTAATTCTCCTCCTTTCTCCTTTATAAGGAGCTTTGTAAACCGTTGATTCAATTCTTGTTTGATCTTATTTGCCTGCTCACTGTCTGCGAAAGCAACACATTTCTGCTCCAGAGATGCTACGGTTTTCTGAAATTCACTGACAAAAGCCTCGCTAGCGGCTTTGAGATCACCTGATTGATTGGAGGTGAAGTCTAAATAGACAGTATTCAGAGAACTCTCCTGAATTGTTATTTTTATTTTTACACCAAATCTTCTCTGTACTGAGTCTATTTTATCAGGATGGCTCTTCTGGAAGTATTCAAAGAAAGGCAAAGGAATTTCAAGCTGGTTGCTTTTGTCTTCTGTCCTGGTTTTTGGTTCAAAGGGAGAAACACAGCTGTTCTGGTCCTGCTGACTGAGTGGCTCGCTCTCCAGTGTCAAAGGGGAAGATTCATCTTTGCGCCCACTTTCCTGGAGTTGCTTATTCAAGAAATGATGTATTTTTTCAATATCTCCAAAGGTACCACACACCTTCTCAATTCCATCATCCCCTTCCATCTTTTTGACCTTGGGGCAGATAGTGGTTATGTGTTCCCTCTGCTCTTTAGAGAACAGGTTACAGTTCAGGTCCGCCGTGACACTAAGAAAGATCTGAAATTTTAAAAGGAACAAATATAAGCTCTCAGACGTCAGCCCTATAGTCTCCTATCAAGACAATGCCTAGAGACCAGAGAAACAACCAGAGGGTGACTTCTTTCAAATCCTTTTTGCAGAGGATGCAGCATGCTACAGCCTAGAAGTTCTCAGCTCTGTCTGCACATTAGAATCACCTGGGGAATTAAAACAAAACAAAAGAAAAACAAACAAGCAGAAAAGCCAAGGCCCAGGTACATCTCCAGAGATTCTGTTGTAAATGTCGAGCCTGGGCACGAGCATATTTAAAAAGTGGTGTGGACAAAAAGTCTGGATTCTAGAGCCGTCCTCCGCTCTCTCCACTATTGGGGAATGGAGTGGAGGGAAGGCACGTCTGCTTTCTGGGCAAGTTGCTGTGGTTCTCACAAGAGTCTGTGAGCTTCGAGGGGAGCCATAAATCTGAAGAGGATGTATTTTCCTATTTGTTGTTTTTTCTCGTCTTCAGTATCCCCCCCCCCTTTTTAAACTAAATACCTAACTGCATGCAGTATTGCTAGGCCCTCTAAGTCCTGTCCTTTGGAAGCTCAAATATAGGACAAAAACGCCAGATTAAGCTAAAAATGACAGATGCAAACTGAATGTAATATAAAAGCAAGATTTCTATGTTTTGTTCTCCTCAAGATTTTCACACATGCTCTTTCCTCCGAATGTAACATCCTTCGTCCAGATCTTCCTTCAAATGTTTCCCCAATCCAGCCACCTCTCACACCTCCATCAGGACCACCCAGAGTCCAAGCCACCGTCATCTTGCTCCTGGCCTGCCACCACCCCTCCTAACTGGGCTCTCACCCTGTTTCCACTCTGGCCCCATTCTTACACTCAGTCCTCCACACAGCAGCCAAAGTGAACCTCTAGAAGTATAAACCAGATCACCCCAGTCCCTTAGCTCAAAACGGTCGGATGAATCCCCTAAGATGAAGTTAAAATGCAAAGTCCCTACCTTCATCCCCCAAAGACCTGACTTCTGGCTCCCTCTCCCTGTTCCTCGCCTGTCATTCTCTCTCTTCCCTACTGCCTTCTAGCCACAGTGGTCTCCCTCCTTGAAGCCCGTAGGGTTTAGGACAGAAGCTCATGTCTCAGAGCCTTTGCACCTGGGCTTCCCTCCGCCCCAAACATTCTCACCTCACTTAGTAGCTCCCTTACTTCATTCATGTCTCTACTCAAACATTACCTCATTTGAGAGGTTTTCCTTGGTATTTTATTTAAAATAATGGTCTGGGAAAAAAAGATGATATGTCACTGTCTATCATCTCTCCTGTCTTATTCTTCTTCCTAGCACTTATCACCGGCACACATTTTTTACATATCTATTTTTTTTTTTTTTTACCATCATTATCTGTTTGTTTTACTATCATTACCTGCTCTCAGGGTCTATGCGCCCAGCTATATCCCCAGTTTCTGTGACTGTGCCTGGCACACAACCGGAAGTTGATATTGATTTGCCAAATTACTACATGGCTGGCTCCTTCTCATCACTCAAGTCTCAGGCCAAATGTTACCTCCTCAGAGAAGTTGTCTCTGACTTCTGGTCAGAAGCAGCATCACCTCCTTCCCCTTCCTCACTTTGGCCCTGTCACCCTCTAAGGCAAAACCCCATTCTATTTTCTTCTTAGCACATATCACTGCCTGAAATTGTTTCATTTATTTTGTTTACTTGCTTGTTGTCTTTCTATGTACTTCCCCACCCAGCAGGGATCTTGTCTATTGCGTTCATTTCTGTGTCCCAATGCCCAAAAGAGGGCCTGCCTCCTAGCAAGTCATCAGCAAGTGGTGGTTGGATCAATAATGAAAGGTATGGTGAATGGAGTGGAAGGGGTAAGAATATACCCCCCCCCTTCTTTCAATCCTTACCTTTTGGAGACAAGAATCCATAACATCAGGAATATATTCTTTGTTTTGATGCTTCTCACCAGACCTCACCCCTTCCTGTAACTGTGGCAACGAAGATGTTCTTGGTCTTGCATTCCTCTCCATTGGATTCTCAGTGGGCTCCAGAAAAATAGTCACAAGTTTGTTGTCAATCATAATCTGATGCTTTTCTTTCTTCAAGACTCCCTCTTTAGCTTCAGTGGAGACATTATAGACATACATACACATGGGAAAGACTTTAAATAAACCTCTTATTCATGCATCTGTACCCTGCCCCAGCAGCTTCCCAAGAAGGCTGCTCCCTGCATCCTGGAATGATGGGTTGATGACAGGGCACTGTGGAGGAACTATTCAAACTCTTAACATGGGCAGCTTATGTTTTTGTTTGTTTTTAAAGATTTTATTTATTTATTTGAGAGAAAGCGCGAGCATGAGCGGTGGGGAGGGGCAGAGGGAGAAGCAGACTCCCCACTGAGCAAGGAGCCGGATGCGGGGCTCGATCCCAGGACTTGGGGATCATGACCTAAGCCGAAGGCAGACACTTAGCCAATGGAGCCACCCAGGAGCCCCCAGCTCATGTGTTACTGTAGAAATGAAAAGCTCATGATAATGGGATACACTCTTTAAAAGTCACGTTTCTGAAACTGTCTCCGGTTTTCCCATTTCAATGATACGGAATAATACTCATTATATAAATTTAAGTGAAAACAGCAGACATCAAAGGTACAGTCAGAATTTTGTAAATATATGTTGACTGACTGACATTCATAGAAAAAGACTGCAAAGGAATGTGCCATATTGGGCACCTGGGTGGCTCAGTCGTTAAGTGTCTGCCTTCGGCTCAGGTCATGATCCCAGGGTCCTGGGATCGAGCCCTGCGTTGGGCTCCCTGCTGGGCGGGAAGCCTGCTTCTCCCTCTCCCACTGCCCCCGCTTGTGTTCCCTCTCTCGCTGTGTCTCTCTCTGTCAAATAAATAAATAAAATCTTTAAAAAAAAAAAAAAAGAAATGTGCCATATTGTTTATCTCCAGGTGGTTTTCTTTATTCTTTTCCCACTTGGCTATAGTGAGTATATACCACTTTTGAAATTCTCGAAAACAAACCAGTGGAATAATTAAAACATAAAAACGGAGTAGTACCTAAATGACAAGAGCTTCCATACAGGTGTCTGGGGGGGAGGGAAAGGTGTCCTTCCCAGAGCGGAGAAACTTGAGCTAGGGTGAGGATACTGGGAAGCATCAACTTTACAATGCGGTCAGACCAGATCACGCACTGGGCACTTCTGGGCACTTCTGGGCTCTATCCTCCCCGTTGGGCTGTGTCTTTAGGCAGCAGCAGCCCCCGGTTCCTGTCCCCATCAGACGGTGCCGTACTTTCTCCAGCCATCTCTCCCAGGTCAGCATGAGCAGGGTCTGCCCGGAATCCCGCGGGGCCAGGCTCCTCGGCACCCGCAGCCCCGGCCCGCTGCTCACCTGCCCTTTCCAGGAACTTCACCAGGAAGGTGACCTGGTCCCTGTGGTAGAGGGGCTGGACGGTGCACTCCCCGCCGCCGGACCTCTGGCTCTGGAAGTAGATTTCCAGCTTCCAGCGTATGTGCGGGCTGGACTCGGACACCCGCACGAGCAGCGGGGACGGCGGGCGGAGGGTCGAGGCCATGGCTCTGGGCGCCGGGCTCCGGGGGCGGTGGGGCCGAGCTGCGCCCCGCAGTCCTGGGCCGCAAAGTTTCAGTTTCGCTTTCCCCGAAATCCCTCCCCGTGCCAGGCATAGCCGCTCCCCCTCCTCTCGGGCGCCCTTCCTGCCGCAGCCGGTCCGGTGAGTGGGTCCAGGCCCCGGGCCCCCGAGGGGCGCCGGGGGCGGCGGTGGGAGCTGTCGCTGCCGCTTCTCTCCTGCGGGGCCGGGCGGGGTGGGGGGTGGGGGGCGGGCGAGAAGCGGGTTCCCAGGGCCAGGTGTCCCCCGTGAGGGTGGGGACGGCTCAGAGGTTTAAGTCAAATTAAGTTTCTCCTGTGTTTATGATTCCTTTACATTCTCTTCTTGTTACTATTATTTGCAGCGAAAATGTAATTCACATTCTGAATGCAGGTGAAACGTACTCGTATTTCTCTTAAAATGTGAATTGGTTCGCCTGCATTATGAAAGGGCCACCAGTGACCTCCCTCCAGCTCTATCCTTTGGTTAGACTGGCTCTTGGGACTTTCCTTGGTTTGGCTAACGGCACTGACCTGGGTAATGCCCCTGTGTCCTAGGGAAGAAAGATGAAAGGCCCTGCCCTCAGAGGCTGGTAAGGGAAGGTGGACTTGTGAATAAGGAAGCCAAATCTCTTAAGGCCTCCAAGAGTAAGTTTGAAGCAGAATCTTAAAAAGAGTGAGAAGTGGGGAGCGTCTGAGGTGCTAGAAGCCCTGTGGTCTGAAGCAGAGAGGGAACACTTGGCCTTGAAGGAGATGAGAGGGGACAGAGGAAAGGTCTATCTAGATCAGTGCTGATCAATAGAAATAGAATGGGAGGGGCACATGTCATTTCAAGTGTTTTAGTAGCCATATTTTTAAAAGTTTATGCCCATTGATCAGTTAACATCTGTGAGAGGTGACCTATGTACAAAGTTGTTCTTTACAGCCTTTATTACAGTAGCAGAAGATTGGAAACTCCTTAAATGTCCATAAATAGGGGGACCTAAAAGTTTAACAGCTTATGGTGCATCTATACAATGGAATGCAAAGAGCAGTGAAAAGAATGAAGAAGCTCTTTACGTGCTAACATGGAAAGATCTCTAGGATACATGACACGAGAAAGGCAAGATGCCCAAGAGTGTGTGAAAGATGCTACCTTGCGTGTAAAAACGCCTCTGGAAGGATACAGGAGAAGCACATGACACTGACTGCATCTGGGAAGGAAAGGTAGTGGGGGAGGGGGGCGTAGGAGGGAGCCTTTCAAGCTTTTCTAAATTTGAACCAGTAAACATTATACCTATTCAGACAATAGGATGTAAAATTGGATACATCTCAATCCTTAAGAAGAATGTATGGCAAGAGGCTCTGAGGCCCAGAAATGAAATGGTGTCAGTGGGAAAGGAGGATAGGGGCATATTCGAAAGTGATTTAGGGGACTCCTGGGTGGCTCAATCAGTTAAGTTTTCGACCCTTGATCTCAGCTCAGGGAGAGTTGAAAATTGAGGATCAGCAGAAGCATAGCCTAGAGATATGTATGGGAGTCATATTTGCAGCTGGTGAGTTGGAGCTTTGACCTGGGTGGGGCTCCGAGCTGAGCGTGGCCACTGCTTAGGAGTCTCTCCCTCCTCTCTCCCTCTTCCTATGCCCCTCCCCCCCAGTGTGCTTGCTCTTTCTCTCTCAAAAAAAAAAAAAAAAAAAAGCTGAAGAGACTGAATGGGGCACTATGCTCCTTCTTTTTATTTTGGGGGGGTTAAATGAATGCTGCCCCCATGGCCAAGTCTCTCCCTAGGGCTTCAAGGAACATCCCCAGGTCTGAAGGGAAAAACAAGTGCAACAGCATCTAAAACAAAAGCCCGCTGGGCGCCACAGCCAAGCAGACGCGGAAGTTGTCCTTTTTCAAAGCAGCAGTGCCCTCTGGAGGCGAAAATGTATCTTGTCCTCGCATTTTAGGATCCTAACGGACTTCGTGCTTTTCCTGACCTGTAAGAATAATAGTGCTTTGCTGCTGTAGATAGTGGGGCAAAAGTTTTCCGCAAAAAAGGGATTAGAAATCATTTCCAAGGCCTCAAGGCAGCTATGTGGGTGACAAGGGCGGGCAACTGCATCTTTAAGCATTTTCGTCGGCATTCTCCTAAAAATTCAGTCTTTAATTCCTCCCTGGTAGATGGAGAATCTTAGGATATGTTTTCGCAGAGTTTCTCATTTTTCTCCAGCTATTCTCTTTCTAATTTGATCAAGGATGTTTATCACAAAGTCAGTGACACACGCCCTCCAGTGGTGTAAGCATGGCCTCCTCTTTCTTCAAATACCCTCCACGGTCTTCACTCACTCCTAAGGCTGGTTTTTCCTCATTTTTAAAAAGATTTTGTGTATTTATTTGAGAGAGAGACAGAGATAGCAGAGATAGCGAGAGAGCCTGAGCGGGGAGGAGAGGGAGAAACAGGCTCCCCACTGAGCAAGGGGCCCGATGTGGGGCTCCATCCCAGGACCCTGGGATCATGACCTGAGCCTAAGGCAGATGCTTAACTGACCGAACCACCCCGGCGCCCCGCTCTCCTTTTTTTTCTTAATTTTTTAAATTTTTATTTGAGAGAGAGAGAGATAGCAAGAGCAGGAACACAAGCAAAGGGAGTGGGAGAGGGAGAAGCAGGCTTCCCACAGAGCAAGGAGCCCGATGCAGGGCTCTATCCCAGGACTCTGGGATCATGACCCGAGCCGAAGGCAGATGCTCAACGACTGAGCTGAGCCACCCAGGCGCCCCCCCACCGCCCTCCTTTTTTAATGCTGTGCTCAGTACCTCTTGGTATCCTCTTCTTCTCCTAGATATATAAAAGCTTGCTCCGCGTCCTTCAAGGTCTGGCTCTGCCTTCACCTCCTCCATAAAGCTTTCCCTGCTGTTGTCTATATAGCTCTTTTCCTTCTCTGAACCGCCCTTACGGTTTCAACCGGAACCTCTCTGTAAAGGATGGAAGGTCAACAGCAACAGCAGCAAAAACAATGTGTGCATCTTCACCAGTGAAATTGAAAACTACTCAAGGTCAGGAATCATGTTTACTCTTCCTATGGTGTATTCTTACCAAATTCCCTAAGACACTAGTCCGTGTTTATTGCATCCTTTCTATTCATTCCTAGAAGCAGGCAACCATATTTGGGAATAACAGTTTACATTGGGAAATGCAAAACAGAGTTTAAATGTTTAAAGACCCCAGGGACCTGGAGGATGGACTTTTCCGAGGTAAAAAACGTAAGTGTGTATAAACGATGAACCTTGGTCCTCACACCAAGAGTTCTTCCTGTAACAGCTACAAACCTCGGGTCTTTAGTTTTACTTGGCATTCTTCTTTGGTTTAATAGCCCAATGAAAGTTTTTACCTTGCACCATGTGAGAGATGCGAAATCAAGAATATGCTAATGTAAGCAACAGAGTCAACATGAGGATGGGTGATTTTTTAAAAATGTCACCTGGGTATCTACTTATTCAACAATTCTGCCTTTGCAGGATGAGGGGAGGAGGTGGGAGGAGGAATGAAAACAAGGAAATAGAGAAAAGGCACCCCATTTGTTTAAATGGAAAATTCCATGTTCAGGCTTGTATCATGAAATAAGCAATTGAAAGTAGGTCCTTACTGGTAGATGGGGAGGTGTAGCTGATGAGGTGCATGTTCCCACGTCTCCTGTTCTGTCTAGAGAAACCCCACAAGGCTTTGGAGATTGGAGACCTCTCTGGGAGGTTGGGATCATTTTGGTCTGTGATCTTTGGGCCTTTTCAAGTGTTAATCTCCTACTCTTCGTCTCATCCTGAATTAGAAGTGCATTGACCTCCAGGGAAGTAGGGCAGGGTCAGTGTTTGCTGGGACATTTAGTATTTCAAGTTTGTCAGGTACACAGATCAAACAAACACGCGTCCCCCTTCCCCCTCAAACCTAGTGTTTTTTGCAGGGTTGTTGTTGCTTTGTGTCTATTAGGCTGTATTTGTTATCAGTACCCTGTAGTCATTCAGTCACAAATTTTTTTAAACCACTTTTATTTATTGCAGGGTTCCTCCAGAGCGGCTGCTTACAATGAGAAATCAGGTAGGGTCACCTCACTCCTGTTTCCGAAGATCTCTGCTCAGATCTTTCCTCCGTGGAGAAAGGGGACTATAGAAGCAAAATGTCTCCTCCCTCCCCAGGTGCTCAGGTGTGTGACTGCATGGCACTGGGGACCCAGTGCATGCATCACAAAGGAGACTGCTTCAGGGGCAGTGGGACACCAGCATCCCCAGTGATCCTTGCCTTTGCCCACACGATGTGAAATCTTCGGACCACAGCGCTAGAGCTGATGTTGGCCAGAAGAGGTGACCCACTGACTGTCCCTTGGCTTAGCAAGTGTTGCATGAGCCGAATGGAACCTGCCTGATCATAGGAGTGGCCAACTTGAGATTTTCAGCCAAAGCGCAGACCAGCTGGATTTGTCTATCCATGTGCTGCTTCTTTTAGGTCATTAAGGCCTCCAGAGATCTTTCTAGGTGGCTCAGATTAAAAATGGACGTTGAAGTAAAATGTCATTAATTACGCCATTTTATCGATTTTAGGACTCACAGTTTTTTCACATCTCTGAAATGGGGCTACTCCTTAGCAGTCCGTAGAGCGCCATGGTTTAATTGGCATCATTTTTCCTTTCGCAGTGGCATATAATAACGATGCCCTAAGCTCCGTGAAAACAGTGTCACAGGTTGGGCTCCCCGGGAAGCAGAAAGTGACCTGGAGTTAGGGGTGCACAGGGTTTATTGTGAAAGGACAAGAGAAGAAACCAGATTGGGTAGGTGGAGCCCTCAGACTATAATGAAAACCTGACAAAGCTCTGCCAGCCTGAGAGCGCTCATTTTGGGAGCCCCACGTTGAACATGAATGGCCTTGCTCAGCCACTGATGGGGGCCACCCCTGAGAATAGCGTGACCTTGGCTGGAAAGCTGAAATGGACCCTCAGTGGCTAACCACTAGATACTGTTGCCTAGCCATATTTCCCCTTCATAACTGCCTTGAAAGGGGGGTGTCTGAGCAGCACATCTTGTCCGCCACATACAATAAAAATAACTTTTAGTCAGTTTTAATTCCACCAGATTTGTGCCATGGAACTAGACTATGATGACGAATTATTTACTCAGCACCATCAGTGCTTCCCATACTTGCTGGACCATGCCCGCACAGGAGCATCCTCAACCAGTGACTGATGGCAGTTGGATAAATAGGCCCCAATTTTTTTTACCCCACTGGAGGTATAGCTATGAGACACATGATCTGCACTGCCCCCTAGCGGAGCTAAGCTTCATTTGCTTTGTAACACACCTTTTATTCATTTCCTTCCTCCTCCTGTCTCACTGTCCCACTCTGCCCTCCTCCTCCTCCTCACCCACCCCTGCTGTTTTCTAGGATCGCCTCCCAAATAAACTGACTCTCAAATCCTCATCTCAGAGTCTGCTTCTAAAAGAACCCCAAACTGAGACACTGGCAAAAGCAAACAAGTTAGGAATTAAAGCCTCCATATATATTTGACTCATAATTATGTCCTTTCCAGCAAATGGGCCTTAAGCATGGATGGTCCCAGAGTCACCATTTTTACATAGATTTTAAAAATCTGTGAGTCCCCACAAACATAGTTTTCTCGCCACCATCACTGTGGTGTAGTAGGTACCATTTAGTAGGTACTGTGTGCCAGGCACAAAACTAAGCACTTTACAGGTGACCTACCATGAAAAACTCTTGTATATCCTTGGCCTAATTACATGTCTGGTTGAAAAGGCGGATTAGGAAGGGGGCGAAAGGAAGTTCATCTCACTTTTGCACATGGGAAACTCAGTCTCCTAGCGTGAGGTCGAGTTACACCCTTTTCAAAGGAACCCAGGCTCATTTCTTTAATCTTCTCTACTTTTCCAGAGACTGCCACTCCTGAAGAAGACCACAGCTGGCAAATTCCCATTAATCACAATGACTTCACAATTTTAAAAACTAATGAGAGTCAGCTGTGTGAAGTCCTTCAGCATAAATTTGACTGTGTCTGTACCCTGGTGTCTCCATCCCTGGAGGGTAATGGTGAGTCTCAGCGAGTCTTCAGAGAAATGCTAATTCCTGGGCTCGAGTTATCTGTTTGGAAGGACGACCTCACCAGACATGCTGTTGATGCCGTGGTGAATGCAGCCAATGAAGACCTTATTCATGCGGGAGGCCTGGCCAAGGCCCTGGTGAATGCTGGCGGCTTTGAAATCCAAGAGGAGAGCAGAAGATTAGTTTCCAGAGTGGGTAAAATACCAACTGGTAAAATAGTTACCACAAAAGCAGGGAGACTTCCCTGCAAATTAATTATCCATGCTGTCGGGCCTAGGTGGACAGCAAAATATTATCAGACATGTACCCATAAGCTGCAAGAGGCCATTATAAGTATTCTGAATTATGTTACCTTTATCAATCCAGACATTGAGACGGTAGCAATTCCAGCCCTGAGCTCTGGGATTTTCCAGTTCCCTCTGGACTTGTGTACACAGATCATTGTGGAAACTATCAGCTTTTATTACCGAGAGAAGCAACCGGCCACTAATTTGAAAGAAATTCACTTGGTAAGCAATGAGCATCCTACTGTTGCTGCCTTTAAAAATGCTTCAGAAGTAATCCTAAGGATGAACAAGCTGGGATCCCGCACGAGTCAAGAAGCCACCCCTCCTTTCAAGACAATTATCGTGAACAATGTGACTCTCCAGATTGTCCAGGGCTACATTCAACTGCAGGAGGTAAGTCTTTGTTTCTATTCTCTTGCACTGCCAAAGGAGATCCCTGAGCTGTTTATTACCTATCAAGTAGTTTTAAATATATATATGCTATTTCAGATGCTATTTTTTTAATAAGATTTTATTTATTTATTTGAAAGAGAGAATGAGAGACAGAGACCACGAGAGGGAGGAGGGTCAGAGGGAGAAGCAGACTCCCTGCTGAGCAGGGAGCCCAATGCGGGACTCAATCCCGGGACTCCAGGATCATGACCCGAGCCGAAGGCAGTCGCTCAACCGACTGAGCCACCCAGGCGCCCTCAGATGCTATTTAGAAAGCATCTTGTTAAGGCTAAGAGTATGGACTTCAGAGACAGACCATCTGGGTTTGAACGCTAGCTTTGCCATTTGCTAACCGGGTGATCTCAATCGAGTTATTTTATCTTTTGGACCTTGGTCTCCTGATCTGTAAAATGAGAATAATAATAGCACTTATATCAAAGAGCTGGAATCAATACACATAAAATGTTTAGAATAGAGCTTGGCACATGATAACTATTTATGATTATTATTGCCATTATTCTTAGGCACCAGGAGGAAATAGAACGAGTTTTGATTCCAAGGAACTTAAAATTGATTAGACTTCTTTTATGCAAGAAAAAATTCGCAATTTGAAAAATCCCACTGGGGAAACAAACCATCTGAACATTTCTGAAGCAGCCTATCGAGAGTAAACAAAAAAGTCTTAATACAAAATGAATTCATAATATTTAAGAGTATGTAAATTTATGACAAGAGTGTAGGGCAGTGGACCAAGAAAGATTAATTCAGAAGACAGGAGGAGTTTTGAATCTGATCTCAAGTTATGATCGGTATGAACTGGGTGGTTAGTATGACTTGATCAGAGAGACATAGAAGTGGTGAGAGCCTGAAAATCACGGACTGGACCAGTCAGGAGATCTAAGCGGAGCTGTAAGTTGTATACTTAGGATACTGCTCTCTGTCAGCGGTTGGAGAGAATACAAAGGGTAACTTAGCATTTAGCCAGCGCTTATGGGGGGCCAAAGCCAGGGCCCTGGCAAGGAGGGGAGGGAATCAGGGTAACAGTGAACTTGGGTATTTCTGGGTTGGTGCAGTTCCCCTGCTAGGCAGAGCACCTTAAGGCTGGGGATCATGGCTTATTCATTTTGTATATTATTCACTTTGTAGCCCCAGGGCTCAGTTTGGGCATGCATCTGGGTTTTCAGCAAATTATTGATGCCAAAGTGAAGGGGGCAGCAGGGAAGAGAAAGAATATAAGGCTATATTCTTTTTATTTCTGGATCAGGGATGTCACACTTAAGTTTCTTCTATGGCCACAATCAAATAGACTTAATCGTAAGTGAAAAAATATCATTTCTTTTCTTTTTTTGTTTGTTTTTAACATTTTATTTATTTATTTGAGAGAGAGCGGGCGTGCGTGGGCACACGCAAGCAGGGGGAGGGAGAAGCAGACTCCTCACTGAACAGGGAGCCCGACCTGGGGCTCAATCCTAGGACCCTGGGATCATGACCTGAGCCGAAGACAGACACTTAACCATCTGAGCCACCCAGGTGCCCCCAAAATACCACTTATTTTCTACAAGACAATTAGAAAAGAAGACTAGGGGACCCCACATGATGAAACATTTATTCAATAAGTCATTAATATGCCACTTTAAAATTAAAGTGGAAACATCCTAGTTGAATAACTTACCCTTTAAACTTTTGTTGTATTTCTTTATTGCCAGCAACATTAAGAACCTTAAAAATTTTCAAGGGTGCCAATGCTCCCAAATTGGAAATTCTGATTGCGCTTTCAAAGTGAAGCATTCATTAACGTCCATTAGAAGTACCTGGGTTGCCCGCAAAAGGAACCAAAGCCATCAGGATGATTTAGGGGTGTTTGAGCACTGGGCGGGAGCAGAAGGATACCGTCCCCTGTAGCCCAGGTCTGAGGGCTAACTAAGGGTGATACTAGTGAAAACACAGCCCATGTGTATGCAGTCCATTTCCGAAGAGACAGATGTAGAACTGGTAAAAGTGGTTGCCTGCAGGACAGGTGGGTGCATCGGGCATCCAAGGAACCCAGCAGGAGGGAGGCCTGTTTCCACTGAATACTTTTTTGTCTCGTTTGTATTTTCTTTAACCATGTACTGCTTTCTTTAAGAAGAAAAGCATTAGGAGGTAGAAGTTTCCCAAGAAATTTTATTTCCACTCTCTTTAAAACAGAACAGAAAATTCACACAGAAATAGCAAAAAGTGATGGCAGTGGGGCAGGGGATGAAACCATGTATTGATAAAGGTTAAAACAAATCACAGGGAAAGCTCCAAATCTGGAATATGGCATTATAAGGCAGCAAGGGGCTGACAGACGTTTGCAGTCAGAATTGTATCATCCACACACTTCACCTAATTTCTGAATAGGACAAATGATTCATGGCAATCAAATGGAATTATGAGTTCTATCCACCGTTGATTGATACCTTGTGCAGAACAAACACACAAACAAAAGATGTCTTGTGAATTTAAGTTCTTCAAAAGCATTTTTTCAAAGCTCCTCAGCAAACTGAACATCTAGGAAAAAGTAATTTAACAAGGAATCCTGTCCGTCTTTTTTTTTTTTTTTCCTTTGCAGACAGATGTAATTGTTAATTCTGTAAATCCACTCTGTGGTCTTAGATATGGACCTGTGTCAATATCAATCCTACAACAAGCAGGAGATGAAATAGAATTGGAATTTGGTAAAAAAGTTACTGAGATACAAGATTCTCAGTTCGTATTGGTCACAAAAGGATTTAAATTGCCCTGTCAATACGTGTACCATGTGTTGTGGCATTCAAGATGTTGCAAACAGACTGAGGTAAGTTCACAGTAAGTTTATCTTTATGTAGTTCCATAGTCTACATAGTCTTTGTTGAAGTTCCATCATGTCGTTACATTTATGAAATATTGGTAAGTGGGATAGTCCTCATTTTCTACCACTCTGAAATACAGAAAAAGTGTTGTTGTCACAAGTTATCTTAAGAAATTTAATTTTAAATATTACCTAACCCATGTCTAAATTGTAAGCTGGCATACTGCAAACAGACCTGGAAAGAGTGGGCTCCCTCAGTCTACACACCTGTTTACCTCACCCCTCTGTGACCCTGTTGGCCTTTCCCTAAACGGGCCTGGAATTCAGCCTCTCTGTATTCCCCTCCATCAGTTAAATGCCAGGAGGACCTGGGATTTCCCTTCTAGTATTATTCCAGGTAAATCTATTACCTGTGGTGTCTTCCCACCAATGCCTGAGGTAGAGATTGGCAGATTGGCTTTCTGGCCAACTCTTCACCTGAGACACATAAAACATACACATTAAAGAGTGGGGGGACCCACTCAAATGTGGAGAGAGGGAAACAGTCCCCTTCTCTGTCTTTGTCTATCTTTATTTTGTCACCATTTCTGGTCCTTCTTTGACTAAGAGCCCTCTAATCCCAAACCCGTCCTCCAGTCACTACCTACCCCCCAGTTTTCCAAGGCCCTTCCACAGACAACCTTCCTGTACTTCAGTATGGATGTTGAAATGTTGATGGAAAGTTTAAATCTGCCAAATATATTAGCACTTCTCGAGAAAAAATTACATAGAACATTAGGACATATCTTAAAGATGTTGGATAAAGCTGCTTATGGATTTTTCCCTCTGTGTCCTTTATTAAACTTCCAAGAGCTGTTTGTTTCAACCTGGAAGTGGCAGGTAAATGGGATAAACTGATGGTTGGCTCTCTGACCTGGGGAGATGGACAAGGCTGTATAAACTGGGAGAAATCATGGCGCCCAAACAGACCCCTCAATGACTTCTGTTTCTCATCATCTAACCTTAAGGCTGTCATGGGTTCTCCACGGAGTGGAGCCTTTCCTGCTCTCTAAGGAGGCATGGCCATGACCCTGAGGGAGAGTAGAGGTTGGCATTGTAAGATGTGGGCAGGATCAAAGGGTGAGTAAAGTTTTATTTTGACTCAAAGGCTGATCTATTTTTCCTACAGATACTGAGAATTGCAGTGAGGGAATGTTTGGAGAAATGCCTTGAACTAAATAAAACTTCTATTTCCTTTCCTGCCCTTGGGACTGGAAACATTGGTATACAGAGCAGTATAGCAGCCAAGATTATGTTTGATGAAGTTTTAACTTTTGCCAAATGCCATTTGAAAAAACAATTAACTGTAAAGTTTGTGATCTTTCCAGAAGAACTGGAGACATATATGGTAAGTTAATATTTTAGAAATGTCCTATAGTTCATTCATTCATTCATTCATTCAATAACATCATGTAAGACATGAGCTAAGCCCTGTACAGCACAGTGATGTTCTAACTTGGTGAATTTAATTTTTTTTTTAATTGCCCACCTTTGACCTAGTAAAGACTGTCATTAAAGCAGCAATGTTACCCTGCTACCTAACTTCCCACTTTTCCTTTGTTGGCCTTTATTCTCCCCCTGCTCCTCAAAGGTAAGCAACCTTTTAGTTTCAGTCTGGGGTCCTCTGCCCCTCACTCTTCTCTCCTGCTCTGAGAACACAAGTATTCTTTTTTTTTTTTTTTAAAGATCTTATTTATTTTTTGACAGAGAGAGAGACAGCGAGAGTGGGAACACAAGCAAGGGGAGTGGGAGAGGGAGAAGCAGACTTCCTGCGGGGCAGGGAGCCCAATGCGGGGCTCAATCCCAGGACCCTGGGATCATGACCTGAGCCAAAGGCAGACGCTTAATGACTGAGCCACCCAGGCGCCCCGAACACAAGTATTCTTACAGTTTCTGCAAAGTCCTGTCTTCTGAGCCACCTTCAGACCCATACACCTAACCCTCTCTCATTTCCACTTGGTTATTCGATTGTCATCTTAAATCCAGCATATTTAAAACAAATTTTTTGCCTTCTCCTCTCCAGTTGGTCAACTTCTTGGGGCAAGTTAATATACTTTTCTGTGCTTCAGTTTCCTCATCTTTAAAGTGGGATAATAGGGGAGCCTGACTGGCTCAGTCAGTAGAGCACGCAACGCTTGATCTCGGGGTCGTGAGTTCAAGCCCCACTTTGGGCGTAGAGCTTATTTGAAAAAAAAAAAAAGTAAAATAAAGGGAGGATAATAACTACCATCCTCTGGAGCTGTTGTGAGCATTAAATGAGTTAATACACATAAAACACTTAGAATGGTACCAGGCACCCAAGGAAGCCCTCCATGAAGGCTGGCTGTTGGATCAGCTGTCATGAACTGTAATTCAGAGTGCTGACCTGAAGATGAAACCAAGTGACTCGTTTGTTATCTTTTCTTCCCAATTAGATTATTAATTCTTTCACACAGAGGTATCTTTGACCACTTTTGCCATGTCCCCAGTACTGTCCCCAAATTCAGTCAATTGTTTAACTTCTCTGTAGGTGACCCCGAGGGAAGTCAGTTGTGGTCTGATACAAAAGGGAGGAACGAGTGTGTAGGGGAGTGTGTCCGTGTGTCTGAGTGCAGAGATTTGTGTGTCCAGCTTCTTTAGTTTTCACTTCACCTCAGCTTTTTGTTTTACAGTAGGCAGATTAACCTGAGTTTCTAACATGTGAGAAGGTCCCTGATATATTCAGCATAATTAGTATATAGTGCTGTGCTGTTCCGCCTTTAAAGTACCATCTCTGGGCTTTAATTCTCGCTTAGCTGGCACTTCGAGAAGGGGCTGTCATGATGTTAAGGAAGAATAAAAAAGGAAAGGAATAAGATACAGCAACTTAAAATGGATTTTCAAGACAGGTTTCTGATTCTGCCAATGGCAACATCCAAGTGCTAGCGCAAGCTCCCAGGCGTGGGTCTGGGTTTTGGGTAGAAAGGGCCTTGCTCGGTGCCTGGCAGACAGAGTGGCTCTGAACACTAGTCCTCTGACTGCTCACTCTTCTACCTCACAGCCTGTCTCCAGGTGGATGGTTGCCATTTTCTCTCTCCCTACAAGAAAACAAACTCATACTTGTTCTGGCTTCCACTTTCCTGCAACAAGTGTTAAGGTTCTTATTCCTTTTGCTGCTTGACTAGGCACAGGGAGGTTTGTAGCGTTTGTTGATATTCATTGCCGACATCTCTGAAGGTGCAGTTAGGAAGAGATGCCCACGGTGAGCTCTCATTAGCCAATGTCAGCCAGCTCCAGGACACCAGTGTGTCTCTTCCACAGCTGACCTGCCAGCCAGTTACCCAGTGAAGGAGCTCACCTTCCAGACACAGTGAATCATCCTGTCTTGCAAATGAAGTTCCCCCTAAAGCAGAGCTCGATCGATGGGCCCAGATAGATGGCCCAAGCGCATCCCTGAACGGCTCAGGAAGTACCATCTTCCTACAAGGGGGATGAACTGCATCAGAAAAGAAGGTTCTTTCTCTTCAATACATAAACAAAAATGTATGTGGCAGTTCAAAAAAAAAAAAAATAGTAAGATCAACCACAATCTGAGGGCTCCCCTAGGTGATAATAATAAAGATAGCTGCCATATATTGCATCAGCCAGGCACTGTGCTAAGGAGAAACTGTAGAACAATCTTTTCAAGTGCATTTCTGTTTTATTAATTACAAGAGCATCTGCCTATTTTTGTCTTCTCCGGTGACATGGCCGCAGCCTTGGTTCAGTGCCTAATATGCAATAACCAGAGCATTAATATTTGTGGAATGAACGAATGGTTACATTTTGCCTTGGGATATACATATACATTCTTTTTTTTTTTTTTTAAACCAGGTTTTGGTTTTCCTTCCGGTTTTTCTATACTTGTTTCCCCTAGGTGTTCTAATAGATCGTGGTACGACGCAATTTGGTGCTGTGATTGCTGTTTCCTAGGACTTTCCAAAAGGCTGCTGTAGATCTGTGGCAGTGGGGATGGGGATTGACAGAGTGGATGAGGCCAAGTGTGGTTTATGCAGGTAGGAAGGGGGATTTTGATGACAATGGCTAAAAGCCCCACTTACGACTGCTCTGTTTTGCTTCTTATAGGTTTTCAGCGCTGAAGTGGAAGAGAGAAAAACCAAGCTACGTGATTTCAATAATTACAGTGGTGAGTAAGAAATTCACCGGCCTAGAAGTAGGGTCCACCCACCAGGGGCTCATCCTGTTCTTCATCATTTTAACTAATAGAAGGGACAAGAAGAAGAAATAAGCCAAATATATTTTCTCCTGTTCGGATACTAACTTGCTCGGTATCTGAACATGATTCTATTTTTGCCCAGTCCAGTTTCGTGATAGGAATAGAGAGAGGCTAAGCCACAGTGCGTAATCCACAGTGTGGGTAGTTCCTTCATAGATAGCTCTCTATAATTTTTCTCTAAGAAAAATTCTGCCCCTCAATAAGCTGACTAAGCCAGTTACTCTTTCCGCTCTGAATGGGATCACATCTAAATGGGGTTACTCATTAGCCATTATAGAAAACACATCTCAGTCATACCAGATAATAATAAATGAATTTACCTGATGCTACCCAAACCTGAGAATCACTAGGATCATGACAGAAACTTTAAACAAATAAACAAACAAAAATATGTATGGCCCCCAATTCTACATATTCTGACTCAGGAGCTCTGGATCAGGGCCAAGCATGCATATTTTTCAGGAGCTCCTAGTCAGTTTTGCTACTGAACCAGAATTGTGGATCACTGGACTTAACTAACCCTGGTTGATGTTGGAGAAAGATTGACTGTGTTGTATAACTCCTTTCCTTTAGTGGAGTTTGAGTTGATGGAATTGAAATGGCCTCATGACAACTGGGACGTATATACTTCTGAAATAGTCTTTTGATCTACAGTAGTCTATAAATGTTAAAAACACTAGACATTCAATGAGCAATAGAAGCTGTTAGGGTATTTCCCATGAGGGTCACAACAATTTGCTTATACACTTTAACAGAAGAGCTCATGTATGGACGTGCTCTGGTCCAGTGGTGTTGGAAATTAAGGAGGGGGTACTTGAAGAGCTGTGGTTTGTGACTGTGCCTCTTATGAACCTGTTCATTTATCTGTGAAAGGAGGATAATGACAGACTTTTGTCAGGATAATTGGAGATTATGTACGTCAAAATGTTCTGTAAATTGCAAAGCATTAAACGAAGGCCAAAGAATAATGAATGAGAGGCTGGACGAACTACCTAGAGGGCCCAGAGGAGGGGGAGAGTCCTTCTGACCTGAAGGGGTTGAGAATGGCTTCCTGGACGAGTGGTTCTAAGTTGGCCTTTGAGGATGGCAGGTTTTCAATGGCTAGAGCTGGTGGGGTGGGGCACCCAAGGCAAAGAAAATGCAGAGAAGCAAACAAATGCAGTGCATATGTGGGGAACAAGACTGAATCTAAGGAAGGTAGATAGGAGGCTTAGGTGAGGACAGTATGGAAAAGGAACATACACATGTCTCTATGTTATTTGTCTGAATAATAGGGCCAGGAGTTAACATTTACTTCAGTCATTTTTAAGGACATCTATAAAGGAATTATAATTATAGCGCAAGACAATAATTGACATTAATAATGGCTAATGGTGATGATCTCAGATTATCAAGGAAATGTTAAACTATTTAGGAAGGCAGGGAAATGTGTTTTCATTAGAAATATTTAACTAATAAATATTTACCTAATAAACTAAGTAATTTAACTCATAAATATTTAACTAATGTATTTGGTGCTAGAAGTGTATCCTTTAGTGATCTGAACAATTAGTTACCCAGAAGAACAATTCCCCCCCCCCCCGGTAATGATGGATAAATGAAGTATCACCATGTCTTGCTTCTATTTTCTCCTAAAAAGTAATATAAACTCCCAGGCAGAACAAGGGTTAAAAAACAAACAAACAAAATCCCTATGCCTCCAATTTAAGAACACGTGTCACTTCTATTGTCCAAAACATTGGCTTTTTTTTTTTTTTAAACTCAGACCCTCTCTTACTTCTGGGTCTCTCCTGGTACTGTTACCACCCATCAGGGGGAAAGATGCTAATTACCACTGCTAACCTCAGATCACTTACAGGGAGGCAGAATTATGTGAGTACTAGAGTCAGACTGCCCACACCTACTAGTCCTATAACCATGGGCAAGTTACTTAATAACTCTGAAGAAGTTTCCTCATTTGTAAGATGGAGCTGTTGATAGTACTTAGAAGGTTGCGAGGAGTGAACAGAATAATTTATGTGAAGCACTTAGAACAATGCCTAGAACATAGTAGTTGCTCAATTTACTTTTCCCCTTCAAAATATGTTTCTGAGATTCATCCAAATAGCTAAAGTTCACTCCTTTTCATTGCTATAATAATATTCCATTGCTGAAGGACATGTGGGTCATTTCTAGGTTTTTGCTGTTACAAAAGAGAAGGTGAGCTTTCTTATACCTATCTCCTGATACACACATACAAAAATTTCTTTACAAAATATAATTATGGGAGTAGTTTTTCCAGTTTTATATCCATCATAAATATATACAGAAGTTCCAGTTGCTCTATATCCTTCCCAACCCTTAATATCTCAGACTTATTGTTTGCCAATCTGGTGGATAATTTTTCATATCCCTGGTTGCCAGCGAAGGTGAGCATCTTTTCACACATATCTGGGCCATTTGTGTTTCCTTTTCTGTGCAATGTTTTGCCCAGCTGAGTACTAGGTTCTTCCTTTTTCTTGATAACTTGAGAGAATTCTTTATATGTTCTAGATAGTGCCTCGCCTGTGAATTTCCTCTCATCTAGTCCATTGCCCGCCAACTTTTTTTTTTTTTTTTTTTTTTGCAATTTGGGTTGAGAGTTATCCTAATCCATCAGAGAGTCTACTTTTTTATATATATCTTTGCTCCTTATGGAGGGGGATTGTAGAGAAGGGTACACGTGGGTGGGTTGGAATCAAGTTCCCTGACCTTTTCTGCTGGGAGATACCATGTCAAGCAGTAGAAGCTGCTAAGCTCCAAATTCCGTGGAGGCGTAAAATGTCCTATTACATACGGATAAGATATGAAAAGGAATTCCAGTTAGTAGAGTTATGGGTATATCTTCCTTTCATTAAACTTGGATAATTTTCTAATTTATCAAAAATAAATGTATTATTTTTATAATCAGAAATACATATTTTTCAAAAGGAATTTTCACTCTTTAAGCTGTATGGCTTTCAGAGATGTTTGATTTCAAACTCGGTAGTAGCAAGAGGTTAAGGAAAATCTCAGTCAGTGGGACATAAAGGCATACCTCATTTTACTGTACTTTGTTTTATCGTGCTTCACAGATGCTGCCTTTTTTTTTTTTTTTTTTTACGAATTGAAGGTTTGTGGCAACCCGACATCAAGCAAGTCAATTGGTGCCATTTTCTCACTTCATGTCTCTATACCACATTTTGGTGATTCTCACAATATTTCAAACTTTTTCATTATTATTGTGTTTGTTATGGTGATCTGTGATCAGTGATTATAACTCGCGGAAAGCTCAGATGATAGCATTTTTTAGCAACAAAGTATTTTTAAATTAAGGTCGGTACATTGTTTTTTAGACGTAATGTTATTGCATGCTTCCCAGACTAGAGTATAGTGTGGACACAACTTTCATATGCACTAAAGAACCAAAAAATTCATTTGACTTGTTTTATTGCAATATTCACTTTATACGGTGGTCTGGAACCCGACCTGCATCTCTGAGGTATAATAGTGGGTTAACATCCAGGTTGATTTCACAAGATTAACTCATCTGTGAACTGACAAATGCAACATAGCAGGGGCAAGGCATGATAAAACCAACCCCTTTCAGGCTAAACTCTGCTCTCAAGGAGACTGGAAACCATATATTTAGATTTCCTTCATATCTAGCACAGCAATCAGAGATAGGCACTTAATTGAAGCTGCTGTTGCTGGCAATGGTCATAATGTCCTCGGGGCAAATATTGGCCTTGGTGTTTTGTTCTGCTCTGGTTTAAAACCCACCTGCCTTCTGTGGATGTTTATGACAGTCTTTTCAGTCCCCCAGTTGACCAGAGAGGAGAAAAGAGAAAATGGGCTCAAAGCTAAATCTCCTGCCATCAGTCTGATGGGATCCAACCTGGAAAAGATGAAGGAGGCCCAAGCGTGGATCCAAAGGATACTGACCCCCCAGGACCACCATATCATTGAGAACAATCATATCCTCTACCTTGGGAAAAAGGAACATGACATTTTGACTCAGCTTCAGAATACCTTAAGGGTCTCTATCTCAGAGATTATCAGTCTGGAGAAGGCAATTTTAGAGATTAAAGGAGCCCAAGCTGACGTCATTGAGGTCGTTATGAACATTGAACTTATGCTGTGTGAAGTTCAAGAGGAGATGGCAAGAAAAAAGGAGCTAGCCCTTTGGAGCTTGTCAGGTGAGTAACTTCAAGTCGGAAAGTCAGCTCTTGCAACTATTCCTTATGGGTGTGAATGCGTCTGTATGTATGTGGGTCAGAGATAGCATGGAAGAGAGAGCAAATCATGCTGGTTCTGTGTTAAGCCATAACCTTTTATAACCGTTTTTTGGCTGTCTTTCTACCAGCAGGGTTAATTAGTAAATGAACACACACACACAACGCACACATGCACGTGCACACACATGACTGGATTTACTTATAATGAAATGGATTGCCTAAGAGGCAATTAAATGGAAAGCCTCCAGCAACGCAAGCCCAGGTTCTGGGGGGAAAAGTACATCCCTAATTCTACAAATGGAGCATTCAAATACAGACACATTCCACCTGATTAATTCATTTATTTGAGTTTTCTTGCATTTACGTATCTGCTGCTGGCAGCATTAGGAACCTTAAAATTACTTTGAGCTCTCTCACCAAAGTAAACTATTCATTCATGCTGTGAAGTACACTCAAGTATCTCCCATTCAATGGGGCAAAAATTCATCATGATGACTGGGAATTTGGGTCTGGAGAGGTCCTTTTAACATGGTCCTAGAGCTAACTAGGAAAATTACACTGTTGTAAATGCCACCTTGGGATACAGAAGCTTATTTCATTTATTTACTGGACTGATGTATACTGTATCCATGATATGTGCCAAGCATGTGGTGGGTGCTGGGGATACAATAATAAGATGGACATTGTTTCCACTCAAAATCTAATTGAGGATACTGAGAAGCAAGCAAGTTAATTATGAAAGAGGAGGGTGAAAATGCTCTGTGGGAGCACCTCGGACAGGCACTGTGATGTTGCAATTTAGAATATATACATTTCGTCATTCAGATGATCAAAACATTTGTCACATATATTTGGCCTCTATCCACATTTCTGGCTTACAGCTCTCAAAGCCCTTGGATTTCCTGAGTGTTGAGAGTGATAAGGATGTCTTTTGTTACATTAAGGAGGTGACTTTGGAAAGCGCCTAAGGATGGGGACTGGTTGCCGGGAGACCCAACTTGTGATTGAGGATTGGAACTTTCGGTATCCCCCAGCCCAAGCTCTGGGGAGGGCGCTGGAGGTTGAATCAGTTGCCAATGGTCAATGATTTAGTCAGCTGTGAGTAGCTAATGGACATCCATAAAAACCCAGAAGGACAGGTTCAGAGAACTTCCAGGTTGGTGAGCACGTGGAGAGCTAGGGAGTGTGGCTTGCTGGGAGAGAGCATGGAAGCTCTGCACTCTTTCCCGCTTCCTTCCTTGCTTTATGCATCTTTTCAGTCTGGCTATTCCTGAGTCATATACCTGTATAATAAACCAGTAATCTAGTAAGTAAAATGTTCCTCTGAGTTCTGTGAGCTGCTCTAGCAAATTAATTGAACCCGAGGAGGAGATCATGGGAACCTCTGACTTATAGTTAGCCAGTCAAAAGTACAGGTAACAACCTGAACTTGAAACCGGTGTTTGAAATCCAAGGAGCAGGTCATTGGAACCTTCAGTTCATAGCTAGTCAGCCGGAAGCATGGGTAACAACAGTCTGGCTTTCGACTGGTATCTGAAGTGTGTGTGTGTGTGTGTGTGTGTGTGCGTGCATGCGTTGGGGAGCAGTCTTGTAGGACTGAACTCTTAACCTATGGAATCTGATGCTATCCTTGGGTAGATAGTAGCAGAATTGCTTGGTTGTATATATGGGAAACCCTCTACACACACAGACATTGGAATCGGGTCTCAGAATACCAATTTAGACACCTAACCCAGACCTGGGAGGTCAAGGGGAGCCTTCTCAGAGGAGGTGTCATAAATGGAGAAGGAAGAATAGGTAGAAATTAGTAAGGTAAAGAAACTTTGAAGCAATCAGACCATGGCAGGGTCTAGATTATGAAAGACTTTAGAAATCACATGAGAGTTCAGAGTTTTTCTTGAAACAAGGGAGAGCCTTGAAGGATTTTAACAAAGATAAGGTGAGTTTCACTGTAACGTTGATGGGTTTGGTACAAAAATTCTGATGCAAATTTTCAAAGGACACCTCATTTTCACCTTGTGTTTGTAAAAATAATTCAGGTAGACATGGTCAAAGTGAGTGGGAGTTTACAGTAAGTGTTGTATCCACATTCCTTAGAAAACCCAATGTCAAAAAACATGGACAAAAATAATACACAAGAGGGGTGCCTGGGTGGCTCAGTGGGTTAAGCATCTACCTTCGGCTTAGGTCATGATCCCTGGGTCCTGGGATCGAGTCCCGCATCGGGCTCCCTGCTCCGCGGGGAGCCTGCTTCTCCCTCTGCCTCTGCCTCTCTCTCTCTACCTCTCATGGATAAATAAATAAAATCTTAAAAAAAAAAAAGAATGAGACCAAAGATTATGATTTCTACTTAGCTTTTGAAAGGTAATGACTGTGGGTATTTAAACTAACACCAGTATACTTCCCAAGAGAACAAGAGACAAACACTGGTCTATAAAGCTTGTAGCATGACTTTAAACTCACTGCACTCGTAGGGTTGACCCATTCTCCCGACTATTGGCAATTAGCCCTGTGAGTCCCTTGTTCTGCTGCAAGGTGGCACTTTTGATAGTTGATGACTAAGCATATCATTCCACAGCTGTGTTTCCGAGGCTCCTACACACTGATCCTCTCTCAACTAGATTAGGACCTTAGTTAACAAAATGGATAAATTTTCAATGAGTTATTACTACAAGGAACATCAACTAACTATCCATTAGAGCGATACAATTTAAATAATGGAAGTTAGGTGTTTCCTCTTTTATGCTGCCATTGTAATCCTTCCTGGGGAGTGCTTCTGACAGTAGGAGTTTGTGGATCTTTGAGTCTCTGGTGTCCAACCCAGCACTGGACAGGTAATAGGAGCTCAGTAAATGTTTGCTGAACTCAGGTGAACTGAACTCTGTTACTATACTTTATAAAGGTCAGCTGTTGCTCTCGAGATTTAATTTATAGTATCTTCCTTTGAAATTTCCTGGCTTTGGAGTTTCTCTGATATGGAATTTTGTCCCCCCTGTTTCCCAGATTTACAACTTGGCCCCTCTAGTGAATTTCTTTGGATTTATCATCTGCTTTCTGTGGTTAAATAATGTGCTGGGAATTATGTCATTTTTGTTTACTTGGGTTTAAGTCAAACTGAAAATAATCTGAGGGGTGCCTGGGTGGCTCAGTTGGTTATCGAGCCCTGTATCAGGCTCCCTGCTTAGCAGGGAGTCTGCTTCTCTCTCTCTCTCCCTCTGCCCCTCCCCGCTGCTCATGCTCTCTCTCTCAAATAAATGAATAAAATCTTTTAAAAAGAAAATAAGTCTGTTTGTTCGCCTATATGTATATTTATTCCAACAAGGATTTGCTAGGCAGTAACAGGTTGTCCCTTGAACTTAAAAAGGAAGGTAGGAAAGTTAAGGGAGAAGGGACAAAGGAAGGAAAAAAGGAAGGAAGGGAGGGAAGACAGGACACCATAAACTCTTAATCTCCAAAGTTTGCTCTTTGTGGTTGGGTGCATATGAGTGATATATGTACCAAATATTTTGCCTTGCCAATTGCAGAAAGCACCGGTGAAAGCCAGGTTTGTTTTAGCTGTGTGATATTGGGCAAGTCACTTAACTTCGAGTTTCAATTTCCTTATTTGTAAAAGTGTGTTAATTGTGTCAGTGGTGGTGTTGTAATGCTCAAATGAAGTTGAGATATGAAATCTTTTTGAAAATCTTGAAAAAGTTTTATATAAATGTCATACTATTTTTCATCATTCCTTAATGTGTTGTTATGCCCGTATCTTTTTGTTGATGAGCATCCTGGCCAGAAATATAAACATTTCCTATTAGCAACACAATTATATATCATCATTACAACATTGATGGGGGAAGTATATGCTAATGCTCCTTTTTCTCTCACTCCCTCAGCCTCTTAATCCAAATCATGTGAGGACAAATTTATTAATCCCCTCTTTTATCCTATGCCTTCTCATTATATTGTACTCTCCTTGCATGTCCTAAACATATAAGATATAAGCCATACAGTTTAAACTGGCTAATCCATTCCTTTAAATTTCTATAACTTGTTTTATTAAATTTCTTTTTTTCTTTTTTTTTTAAGATTTTATTTATTTATTTGAGAGAGAGAGAATGAGAGACAGAGAGCATGAGAGGAGGAGGGTCAGAGGGAGAAGCAGACTCCCCGCCGAGCAGGGACCCCGATGCGGGACTCGATCCCGGGACTCCAGGATCATGACCCGAGCCGAAGGCAGTCGCCTAACCGACTGAGCCACCCAGGCACCCCTATTAAATTTCTTTACAAGCATTTTTCCTCTCACAGAGCACTGAGACAAAGTTTTGTGTTACTCATTTTTAGGACAATGGACTGATTGGCAACCCCAAAACCAGGATGAAATGAAAAGGAATACATTTCTGAGATGCCTAAAGCTTTCAGCGGAGGAAATTCAGGATCAGAAGAAACAGTTTGAAAACTGTGGTTTGCAGGTTATAAAGGTATACTTAATTAAGGGAAGGATTTGACTTGTCTTGCTCTCACTTGGTTCTGTAACCAAAAGAAAAACTCACCTGCTGATGACTCTAAGCCAGCTGCTCATTGACCTGGACCCCTAGGATTAAGACTGAAAGGCGGGCAGGGGTGGGCAGGCACAAAGGGTGTAGTTGGAATCAGGAGGTAGGAATGATGTCAGGACATCACTGGAAGCACCGATCAAGTGTCAGGGCAAACTTCTCTGCCTATCTTGAAGCAACATGAAAAGAAATGGAATAGCATGTATCACACTGTATTATAATTGTTTACCTATTTTTACCTCTCTCTAAACTGTGAGCTTTTAAGAAGGCAAAGACTGTCTACACTGTTGACCATTTCATTACCAGTGCCTGGCATGTAGGGATTGCTCAGTGAATTTTTATTATATGGATTTATCAAAGAAGGGACAGGGAATTTTGAAGAGACAGAAGTCAAAGTAGGAGAGGGGTGGGGTCAGGAGAGACTCTTAAAACACTTTATATGAAAAGCAAGTTGCATGCCAAGTAATATGCACATAAGATCCTTTCTCTTTGAAGTAGAGTATCAAGCAATGTAAATAGTGGTTCTCACTTTTTCCTAGTTTTTTTCAGTTTTTCATATCCTTGGGTCATAGGTGGAGAAAATAGACAACGCGGTTCTCATGGCTGTCTTCCAAAAAAAGAAGAAAATGATGGAAGGGAGAACACATGGGAAGCCTGTGAGCCACAGGCTGTTTCAGCAAATTCCCTACCAGTTCTGTGAAGCGGTATGCAGAGTTGGCTTTCAAAGAATGTACTCGGCGCCCCGCGGTAGGTGTCAGCCCCTCATCTTCAGGGCCTCTGTATGTGGGGATTGGTGAGCAGACCTCAGCAGATGACTCATCACTCATAGTATTTGTTGCTGTGGTGAGGGAGACCCTTGCAACTGGGATATAGTGATCAAGTAATTTGGAAAGGGTCATATTTTTTGTTTTGTCCTTCATATGTTTTGTTGCTGATGCGTTTAATGTTGATGAAAGCTTTAGCGGTAAGATCTACAGTTCACTGTTTTTCTCTTTTCTGTGGTTGTGTGTTTTATCTGCAGAGAGCACCCAGAAGCTTTTTTTTGGCTTAGCTCCACAAAATTATTATCAACACTACCAAACCTCATCCCTTAATTAAAAGGGCATTTTCCTGAACTTCATAAGTTGCTCTTTTCTCTTCCATCTTCTTCATTTCCTGTAGCCTGCTAGTGAATGAATTAGAGAGCATCTGGAGGTGAAGTAAACAATATCTTAAGATCCTTTTCAGCTATGGGAGTTCTACTATGTGTAGCTTCCATGTCTCTTTTCAGTTGTACAACAATATTGCATACTTAATTGCTGTTTTGTCCCCTTTAGATCTCTCCAAAGGAGACAAAGATGTTTAGTAATAATCATGGAGGATACCTCGCCATGTGGCTTGATTTTGCCTGATCCATTGACTATGTTCTTGATCTTTACCTTTCAAAATATATAGCATGATCCTTGCTGAATGCTGTCAGGCTACTGACAGCCAGGCTTACAGTTTCTTCAGCAACACGGTTCCTTTAAAACCTCAGCAGGCATGAAGCCTGTTTACTTCTGGTCAATTTGTATCTTTAAAACCCAGCCAAAGGTCTTGTCTCCATCTAGTCTTTAAGCCTCAAGATTCGGGTCTTTTACCTACTGGCCTCTGTGCTCTGTCCATGTCCCTAGCTCTTAGCTTAAAGCCACTGCCTGAGGCGATTCAGATAATAAACTCATTGGGGAGATACTGTCCATAATGTGACTTGAGCCAACATGTCTGGTGAGCGTGCTTAACCAAAGGTGCTTGAGAACCAGGAGACATTTTATCACCACTGAAGTTGTTTTGCAACTCTTCTTTTTTAACCTAGTTTTCATATGGAGTACAAAGGTTCTTGGTTTTTTTTTTTACCCCTGCAAATTTCCAAATTATGGGACTCTTGGTCAATTTAGATGGCCAACTATAGGCAAAGGGGGCTTCTATTAATGAAGCTTTATATATTTATATTTTCTATCTTGGCTTGCATTCCAGCCAGTTCTGTATTCATCTCCTGCTTGTAGGACTTGGCTGAATAGAGCAAGAAGGAGCCTCCATGCTTGCAGTTGTTCTTACTGGGTTCATTCATTCATTGCACAAGTGTTTCTTGAGCACATTCTGTAAGTCAGCCCCTGTGCTAGGTAGGAGGAATACAACAGTAAAACACAAAGAGTTCCTGCCCTTGTAATTTATAATCTAGTGAGTCCACCTGTTGGGTGTTTTCTGGCGTTCTAAAGGAAGCTTTTTTTTTTTTTTTAACTCTCCTATGTCCACCTCCAGATGCTCTCTAATTCATTCACTAGCCTATACCTATAGCTTCAACTCCTACCTCTGTGATGGCTTACAGATTTGTAACTCTAACCCCCTTCCTCTCTCCTGACCTGTAGGTCCATATTTCCAACTGTCTTTTGAGTATTTCTGCCTAGATGTTCCATAGCCACCTCAGACTGACTTTTTTCCTTGGCCATACTTTTCCCTAAGAAACAGGTGCTTCCTCCCACCCCCACCCCTGATACTCCCTAACCTGACTAATACCATCACCATCTATATACCAAGTCCCCAACTGGAAAGTTTGTCATCTTCCATTCCTTCCTTCCTCTTACTCTAGGTTCAGGCAGTCACACAGCCCTGTTAGTTCCCTCTTGACGACATTCTCAGCCCAGCCTCACCTCTCTCTTCCTGTTGCCTTTGTTCTTCTTCCCCTGGGCCTAGATGATGACCAGGTCCTTTCCTTCCCTCAAAACCACAGCCCTATCCAACCTATCCTTTTCTCTGCTTCCATAATTGTCATGCTAAAAACATACATGCTTGTTTAATAATATCTGCCTTCCTAGTTGCCTACAAGGTAAAACTCCCACCTCATTGGCAGAGCATGTAAGGACCTAGCCGCCACCCCCCCACTCCACCCCTGTTATTTCCTCAACCTCATCACTCACTGTGTTCATCCACACTTCAGCCAGGAACTGCTCAGTTTCCTAATGTGCTGGATATTTCATGCCTCTATGCCTTTGCCTATGGAAATGCCTTCCCTCCTCACCCCTTTTTTAGCCCTGCAAAGTCCTACTCCTTCTTCCAGACGTATCTCAAATGGCGTCTCCGGGTGGACACCTTCCCTCACTCCTGCAGGCCCAGGAAGTCGCTTCCTGCTCTTGCTTCCGGACTTCCTACATTCCTTTGTTACCACATCTGTAACTCCTACAGGTACAAAAATCTACAGTTCCACAAAACTCAGGTGTGGGGCTTGTCTTCTTTATAGCTCTAAAATGGAACTTTACCTACCTTTCATGCTCCCATGTCTACAGAGGTGGAAAACTCCCATCTTGACAGCTCAAGATGAACTCAGTCATTTTCAGAGTTTTCTTAGTCCCTTTGGGGTTTAAACTCAGTTCCTGCAAGTTTTTTTCTCCTTCTTCTCTTCTGAGAGTGCTTTAGATGATGGGACAGGCACTGTGGGAAGAGTGGTCTCGTTCTGCATCTGTCTGTTCTCTGTCTCCAGATGTCCTCTGCTGGAAAAACCACCCTGGGCTTTGGTCATTAGCACCCTCCTGTGCTTAAATTTATGGTGCTCTTTGTTCTTAGTGTCTACACAGGGCACTCTGTTTTTCATGCCGAGGGAATTCCTTTCTGGGCCATTGTCTGTGCCCCTCCTGCAGCGCAGGAAATTTTTGTGTGTGCACATCCTCCAGGCTGAAATGCAAGGTCTTGTGTGGCATTCTTCACCTGTTCTGGACATCTTCTCCAGCCGTTACTGCTTTCCACTTAGCGGCCATGCTGGATGAGGGGGCTGCACCCAGTAGAGTCACACGATGGTTCCTTTTACTCTGGAAGTCCCCTACTCCCTGTTTTTCTGAGGTTCTTGTTGTTCTGCCCTATCTTGACTCCCAGGGCTCTCTTGAGGGAGTGGGGCAGTGAACTGAGTCCCTTCTCAGAGTCCCCAAGAGTTCTAGTCATGTCCTCTCTGTTTCTTTTCTTTCCACCAGGTGGAAGGAAGAACTTTTATTTATTTTGAAGTGACATAACTATTCTAAGAATATCTTTTATCCTTCTCTCCTCTGTTACATATGGCATAAACTCCATGCTCTGAATCCTTTAGGTTTTTAGACTTCTGGTTCAAAAAACCCTTTTCCTCTCTCAGAAAACCTTTCAAGACCATAATCTATGCTTTGATTAAAAATAATTATATATGCTATATGGGGTGTCTGGGTGGCTCAGTCGGTTGGGCCTCTGACTCTTGGTTTTGGCTCATGTCACAAGCTCAGGATCCTGGGATCAAGCCCCCGCATCATCTCGGGCTCCGTGCTCAGCAGGGATTCTCCTTCTCTGCCCTCTCTCCCTCCTCCTCTGCTCCTCCCGCTTCTCACATTCTCTAAAATAAATTTTTTAAAAAATTATATATGATATATATACATATATATATATCCAATTTATATATATTCAATTGACTTTGTTCTGAGCTTTATCTTTTTTACCCCTGACATAATAAGTAGCAAGAACTCAATGGGTGGAAGAACCAAGAGCAAGAGGAAATTTCCAGGAAAGAAATCTTTGATTTTTATCTCAAAATATTTTTTTCTCCACATAAAATTGTGCTGTACTTTAACTGTTTACAAGTGGGGAGTTCCATTTATAAAATTTTGAGAACAGAGGTCATGTCTTAGTCATTTTTTGAAGCCTTAGAGCTGTATTGTCCAGTTGGTAGCCACTAGCCACGTGTGGCTACTGAGCACTTAAAATGTGGTTAATCTGAATTGAGATGTGCTGTAAGTGTAAAATAGACACTGATTTTAAAGATCACTACCCAAGGAAAGAATGTAAAATATCTCCTTAATAATTTTTATATTGATTACAAGTTGAAATGATAACATATTGGATATCATAGATTAAATAAAAATTAGTAAATTAATTTTACCTGTTCCTTTTTACCTTTTTATCTGGCTACTAGAAAATTTAAAATTACATATATGGCTTACATTGAACTTCTGTTGTTCAGTGCTGCTCTCGAGTCTGCAACAATATTCCATTAAATCCGAAGTAAATGTAAAGAAAAAAATAGGGAGGGAGGAAGGAAAATTAAAAGGAAGGTAGGTGTATAAATGTAAGCTATTATTAGGCTGATGATACCAATGATAATTTGTTTCAAGAGAACAACTGTAGGTGTCTTTGCTACAGACAGGGACTTGGAACCAGGAGGTGGTGATTATTTGGAGGACTAGAGAGAGACTACATAGTAGTACCCACATAGGCAATATGATTCATCAGATCCTAATAATCTTTTAACTTTTTTTCTTTTATCAGACCCAAAATACGGAGTTGGTATATACTTCACCAAGAACCTGAAAAACCTAGCATACCAGGTCAAGAAAACATCAGCCATAGATGAACTGATATATGTGTTTGACGCTGAAGTACTCACAGGCTCCTTCTGTCAGGGTCATCAGTTACATATCGTTCCCCCACCACTGAGTCCTGGAGACACAGATTGCCATGACAGTGTGGTTGACAATGTCTCCAGCCCTGAAACCTTTGTTATTTTTAGTAACACTCAGGCAATGCCCCAGTATTTGTGGACTTGCACCCAGAATCATGTACAGCCACAGAATTACTCATCAGGACCAAGGATGCTGTCTTCACAGAATCCTTGGAGCAAGATTCTCAAGGGGTAGCACTGTTGATTTACCTCCACATTATTTTAACAACCGGCATGTGCTTGGTTTGGAGGAAGTCTCCAAATAATGACCATCAGTGAGTCAAAGAGTGGTTTGAATATGTCAGATGGGTTGTCCATATGAACCGATTGGGTTATTGAGGGGACCCACCACAAACTAGCATCTTAGTTCTTTCATCTTTGTCTTCACTTCTTGGGATTGGGGTGGGTAGATCCCAACCCAAACTCAGGACCGTTCCCTCTCCTTCAAGTTGTCCTTTTGTCTGTTTTACTACAGGTAACAGCAGAAATGTTTTATATGTGATGGGGTGTTTCTAGTATATAATCCAAGCCTTTTTATTTTTCTAAAATGATAGTGTAACAGCAGGATGATTTTATATTTTCCAGAGAATCTTGTATAGTGTTTTAGATATCAAAATAAACCACCTTTGTCTGAATAACTGGCTTTGAAAAGTTGTATGTAAAATGACATTATTCCAAGTGGAAGAACATTAAAAGGCTGATATTCTACTGATACCCTATTTGGATTCAACCATATCAAGCAATGCCACTCAAGCATCATGAGGCCAAATTATTTATTTTTTAAGATATATTTATTGTAGGGAGAGAGAGAAAGAGGGAGTGTGCATGATTTGGGGGGGGGTGAGGGGATGGGGAAAGGGAAACAATCTCAAGCAGACTCCTTGCTGAGTACGGAGCCTGGCGTGGGGCTCAGTCCCAGGACCTGGAGATCAAGACCTGAGCTGAAATCAAGTCGGATGCTCAGCCGACTGAGCCACCCAGGTGCCCCAAGGCCAAATTATTAATTTGCCAAATATTTCTTGATCACAAGATGTGTTTCAGTCATTTTCTGGGTGCTGGGGATATGATGCAGGACAAAACAAAAGTCTTCAGAAAGCTTCCAGCCTGAATAATCAGAAAGTCAGCTATGTGATTGACTATAACAAAAGAGGAATTATAGATTCATAATTCCTAATTTTAAGATTCTTAAAATTTAAGAGGGAGGGTGATAAATTAAAAAGGGGATGGAAGGAAGGCCTTCTAGAGAAAGTGAAACTCAAGCTGAGACCTGAAGTATGTATGAGTTAGATGAATGAGGGATGCAGCAAATCAGTAGAGTTGGAAGAGTATCTTATGAAGAGAGAATAGTTCTTATAAAGGCTGAATCCACTGTGACTTTGCCCAAATTTTACTTCAGAGTTCTAATATAGAGGCCAGCTAGTCTCACCATGTATCTCTTGCCTGTTCTGAACTCCATATTTCTCTGTACTCCCCAAATTTCCTGACCCTCATATCTCTGCACAGAATACTTCTTCTGCCTCATCTTACTGTAACCAGCATTCTTCCTTTTTTTTTTTTTTTAATTCCCTTCACCTATTTCACCCCCCGCCCCCAACCTCCCCTCTGGTAACCATGTTTATTCTCTATAGTTAAGAGTCTGTTTCTTGGTTTCTCTCTGTTTTTTTTTTTTCTGTTTTGTTTCCTAAATTCCACATATGAGTGAAATGATATGGTATTTGTCTTTCTCTGACTGACTTTGCTTAGCATTATACTCTCTAGCTCCATTCATGTTGTTGCAAATGGCAAGATTTCCTTATTTTGGGGGGCTGAATAATATTCCATTATATATATATCTCACATCTTCTTCATCCATTCATCTGTCAATGGACATTTGGGCTGCTTCCATAATTTGACTCTTGTAAATAATGCTGCAATGAACATAGGGGTGCATATATCTTTTCAAATTAGTGTTTTTGTATTCCTTGGCAATAGTGGAATTACTGGATCATTTGACAATTCTATTTTTAGAAAAAAAATCTTTTTTTCTTTTTTTCTCCATACTGTTATCCCCAGTGACTGTACCAATTTGCATTACATGAGGGTACCTTTTCTCCACATCCTTGCCAACACTTGCTGTTTCTTGTGTTTAAAAAATTTTTTTTAAGTTTTTATTTAAATTCAGGTATACAAATTGTTTCCTGTGTTTTTGATTTTAGCCATTCTGACAGGTGCGAATGATATCTCATTGTTGTCTTGATTTGCATTTCCCTGATGAATGATGTTGAGCATCTTTTCATGTATCTGTTGGTCATCTGTATGTCTTATTTGGAGAAATGTCTGTTCATGACTTCTGCCCATTTATAAACTGGATTATTTGCTTTTTGGGTATTGAGTTGTATATATATATATATACAACTTTATATATTTTGGATATTGAGTCATTAACAGATATGTCATTTGCAAATATCTTCTCCCATTCTGTAGGTTTTCTTTTAATTTTGTCGATTGTTACCTTTGCTGTGCAGAAGCTTTTTATTTTGTTTCTCTCCCAAACCACGTCTCTGCACTTCCTACTTTCCTTGATGTGGCCTCTTCTCTCCCTCCAGTTGTGCAGTTTGTTCTGTCAGTACTCAGGTCATTTTTATGGGTATTCAGAATGATTTGATAGTTATCTGGTTGTGCTCTAGGAATGAGAGGAGCATAGGGTCCTCCTACTATGCCACCATCTTAGCTCCTCAGAAGCTTCTTATTTTGATGTAGTCCCAATAGGTTGTTTTTGCCTTCGTTTCCCTTGCCTGAGGAAACATATCTAGAAAAATGTCAGAGAAATTACTGCCTGTGCTCTCTTCTAGGATTTTTATGGTTTCAGGTCTCACATTTAGACCCTTAATCCATTCTGAGTTTATTTTTGTGTATACTATAAGAAAGTGATCCAGTTTTATTCATTTGCCTGTTGCTGTCCAGTATTTTCCATTACCATTTGTTGAAGAGACTTTTCCCAATTGTATATTCTTGTCTCCTTTGTTGAAGATTAATTGACCATATAATTGTGGGTTTATTTCTGGGCTCTCCATTCTGTTCCATTGATCTATGTGTTTATTCTTGTGCCAGTACCATACTGTTTTGATTACTACAGCTTGTAGTATATCTTAAAATCTAGGATTGTGATACCTCCAGTTTTGTTCTTTTTTTTCAAGATTGCTTTGGCTTCTCAGGGTTTTTTGTTGTTCTATACAAATTTTAGGAGTATTTGTTCTGGTTCTGTGAAAAATGCTGTTAGTATTTTGATAGGAATTGCATTAAATGTGTAGGTTGCTTTGTATAGTATAGAACAAGAACAATACTTGTTCTTCCAATCCATGAGCATGGAATATCTTTCCATTTGTTTGTGTCATCTTCAGTTTCTTTCTTCAGGGTTTTATAGTTTTCAGAGTACAGGTCTTTCACCTCCTAAGTTTATTCCTAGGTATTTTACTCTTTTGGATGCAAGTGTAAATGGGATTGTTTTCTTGATTTCTCTTTCTGTTACTTCATTATTAGTGTACAGAAATGCAGTGAACTGTATATTGAGTTTGTATCCTGCAACTTTACTGAATTCATTTATCAGTTCTAATAGTTTTTTAGTGGAGTCTTTAGTGTTTTCTATGTATAGTATCATATCATCTGCAAATAGTTAAAATTTTACTTCTTCCTTACCAATTTGGATGCCTTTTATTTCTTTTTCTTGTCTGATTGCTGTGGCAGCATTCTTCCTCTTGAAAGAAGCATGCTTCCTGTCTCATATGGTACTGTCTTTGGATATGGGCAAGAGAGGCCCTGACCTGAACCTCTAATTTGAGAGGGCCCCACTCTGGCCTTCCTCTAGGTTTTCTCATCTTTACAAGGTGAGTAGTCTATAGGGTCAAGAAAATGTATCTATTTAAAGCCTGCATATTTCACTTCTAAACCACCTACTAGGTACCTGGAACCCCCAATTTCTTGCCTAAACAGCTCCAAGTCTATTTCCAGGGCCTAAATTGAACCTCTTTCTTGGGACTGTCCTCCTGAGGGTGGATTATGCCACAGTCTGCATCAAGAATGGCCAAAGGGTGACTATTTGCAGGAATGGGACTTGGACATTAGGGCTGAGTTGGTCACATGCCTGTGTGAGAGTTTGTGACATAAAGCTAAAATAGTGCCTAAATTATTTATAACCTTAAAGCTTATATTAAGAAAAAATAAAGGCAGAAATTATCAGCTAAGCATCCAACTTAAGAAAATCAGAGTAAACTTGAAAGTATAAAAACAGAAAATAATGAAATAGACACAAAAACATACAACAGAGAGAAATAATAAAGTCAATAGCTGTTTCTTTATAAAGATTTAAAAAATAGACAAATCTTTGGTAAGATTGATAAAGAAAAAACAAAAGGTACAAATAAAGAATTTGAGGAATAAAAAGAGGATGTAACTAAAATACATTAGAGATCTGAAGGTAATAATACTAAAAACAATTTTGTGCTAATAAGTTGAAAATTTAGAAAAAATATAGATTTTGTTATAAAAATACAACCTATCACAATTGACTGAAGAACTAGAAATCCTGAATCTTCTAATATCTATTAAATAAGTTGAATTAGCAATTAAAGTTTTACCTACTAAGTAAACAAATACAACAGGCTAAGATGATTTTACTAGTGAATTCTACCAAATCTTTAAAGAACAGATAATTCCAATTTTATGTAAAATCTTCTAGAGAACTTCTTAGATAAATAAGAGGGAACATTCCCCAACAAATTTTTCAAGGCTAGTTTAACCTTGATACAAAAAATAGACAACCAGTATAGATAGGAAAAATAAAGACTGATTCATTTATGTAAATAGATGCACAAAGCACAAATCTTAATCAAACTATTAATAAATATAATTCAGCTCTGTATAAATAAATAAATCATGGTCAAGTTGGGTTTATTTCAGAAATGCAATGATAATTTAAGTACATCTATTAGTGTAACTCACCATATAAGTATATTAAAGAGTATGCTCATTTCAATATATGGAGAAAAGTCACTTAATAAGCAATTCATAAAAGGATATCAAAATCTTAGAGCAAGCATTATATTTCATGGTAAAACATTAGAACTATTCCCTACAAAATCAGGAATGAGACAATGGATACTTTCTATCACCACTTACCTTCTGCAATGAGTTAGAACTCCTGTCCAACACAGTAAAGAAGAACAAATGAAAAACATGACTAGTGGTGGTGAAATAAAAATGTCATTAATCACAGGAAATATGATTGTCTATAGAAAATCCAAGGAAATCTGGAGACAAATTGATAGAATGAATAGAAGCATTCTGCAAGGTTGTAAATAGAAGTTATACATAAGTCAATTTCATTCTTAAGCATGAGAATGAATATAATGACTTTTTTGCCATTACAATAGCAACATCAAAAAAATAAAGTGACTAGAAATAAGTTTAACAAAAGATGTATAAAAATTTCATGAAAAAAATCACAAAATGTTATTCAAAGGCTTTAAGAAGACCTAAATAAATGGAGAGATATACTATGTTGTCATCAAAAAGAAGACTCAATATAATAAAGATCTCTATTCTCCAAAAATAAATCTTATCAATACAATTTCAATCAAAACCACAACAGATTTTCTTCATAGAAATTGATGGAGTAATTATAAAATTTATATTAAATAAAAAGGCCCAAGAAGAGCCAAGGTAATTTTAAAGAAGAAAAACAAAGTAGAGGTGACTTGACTATAACATATCATGACTTATTATACAACTACAGTAATTATGATGTGTTACTGGTGCAGGAATAGGCAAACAGACCAACTGAATAGAATAGAAAGTTCCAAAACAGACCTATGCCAATGTAGAAACTTGACAATATATATACATACATATATATCTCAAATATATATCTCTATATATGAGTTTAATACAAATAAAATACATATAAATTTATAAATATGTATATTTGAGAAATATATCTTTCAGGTTTATATATTATAAAAATTATATACTATAAATATATACTATTATATACTGTAAAAATCATATATCCTGCAATATTTATGATGTACCTTTTCACACTGCACGTTTAATGGTGTCAATTTTTTTTTCCTTTTTTAAGATTTATTTGAGAGAGAGAGAGAGCAGGAGCAAAGGTGCAGAGGGAGAGGGAGAAGCAGGCCTCCCACCGAGTAGGGAGCCTGACGCAGGGCTCGATCCCAGGACCCCAGGACCATGACCCGAGCCAAAAGCAGATGCCCAACCGACTGAGCCACCCAGGCGGCCCAATGGTGTCAATATTTTTATGGCACATTTGTAAAATTTTGCAGCAGATATTTGCAATTAGAAGCTTTGTACCATTTAAAAGTCAGAACTCAGCCTGGGTGACTCAGTCAGTTAAGCGTCTGCCTTCGGCTCAGGTCATGATCCCAGGGTCCTGGCATTGAGTCCCTCATCAGGCTCTTGCTCAGCGGGGAGTCTGCTTTTCCCTCTACCAGCCGCTCCCCCTGATTGTGTGCTCTCTGTCTCTCTCTCTGACAAATAAATAAATAAAATCCTTAAAAGTCAGAATTCACATGATACAGAATACAGTTGATTTCTTATTCAAGTTTCCATATCAAGTCAAAACTGGTTATTTGATGCTTGCGTTTTTGCTCACTAGATCTTACTTTCTGAGTATCATGTGACTATCTACATACATACTTTTCTCAGTATAGAGCTCTGAGTGTATGTATATATATGTATGACAGAGGTAAAACTGTGGCTCACTGGGAAAACAATGGACCAATCTCAATGAATGGTCTTAGACAACTGGTTAAGGACATGGAAACAATAAATTTGGATGTTGTTCTAGCTCTAGACAGGGCCTAAGATGGGGATTCTTGTTCAAGTGACTTATTGGGAGACTGCTTTCGGGAATATGGGAATAAAGGCAGCATAGGGCAGGGAGAAAGCTAGCAGGAGTACGGTCTCAGCTGAAGATTAGCTTCAATATAACTCCAAGAGAAAGCTCTAGGGCACAAATTGTACCATTAGACTAAGTTGAACACTGTAACAGCAGTTGGCCTTTTGAAGTGATGTCAGTTATTGCCTCCCTCTTCCTTGAGAGTAGGAGTAGGAGGCTTCTAGCAAGCTGGCTCCTGTTAGGCCTATACTTCCTCAGAGAAGGGGGCAGTTGAAAGTTATCTGCCAGCACTCACATCAGGCTGGGGAATGGGTATACTGGCTAGATGAAGTGGATTCTTTTTATTTCCCCTGCCAGTACAGGTAGGGAAGAGTGCCAACTGTCCTGATTTGCCTGACCTTCCAGGTTTTGGTGCCAAAATTCCCACATCCTGGGAAACCCTTGCAGGACACACAAAAAATCCTGGTCTGCGATGGGTGTGGAAGATTGGGGGGAAAGTACAAAACCCATTCATATGACAACCAAAAAAATGGGGGCTGAAAGCAACCACACTGCTTTTACTGTCAGATAGAGCATAGATTCTTTGACGTCTATAGTTACTATCAGTGTTTTTTCCCCTGGCCATTGATACCGGTACCCATGATTCACAGTTCACAATAATCATCCACTGTTGCATCATTCTGAGGGATATGACTTAAGTGTGCAGTTTAAGTGCATTGTAATCAGAAGCATTAGCAGTCCATCTTTGGCTTTGCCTGTGGGTTAACTGCTGTGACTTGTACAAGTTGAATTTTTTTTAACATTGTGAATGTAGTGACCATATTTTATAAGAGTGGCAATAATGAAGATGAGAGGGCACCTGGGTGGCTCAGTTGGTTAAGCGACTGCCTTCGGCTCAGGTCATGATCCTGGAGTCCCGGGATCGAGTCCCGCATCGGGCTCCCTGCTCAGTGGAGAGCCTGCTTCTGCCTCTCTCTCTCTGCCTGCCTCTCTGCCTACTTGTGCTTTCTCTCTGTGTGTCAAATAAATAAATAAAATCTTTAAAAAAAAAATAATGAAGATGAGAATGGTTATAACACCACCAACAGCATGACCCAGATATCACTGCAAAAGAAAGCTAAACGACTAATGCAATGTTGATGACCAATGGAAGACAATATAACTGGATTAGGAAGGTAAATAACAAAAACAGAGCATACTGCACAACATGCAGAGAAGAATTTGGGATTGGCTATGGTGGAGAAGAGGATGTGAAAGTGCATATGGAGACTGAATCTTACAAGTCTGGGATAAGAGAGACAAGGACTTCAGGATCAATCAAAAGTTTTTTAGTTTCTCAAAGACACCAATACTCCTGAAAATAGCAGCTGCTGAATTATCTTGGACTATCACATGAACCAGTGTGCATTACTGTATGGTACCTTTGACTGCTCTATGGAACTGAATAAGGTTACATTTCCTGATTCAAAACAAAACAGAACAAAACAAAACTCCCCTCTACCTCTTAAGGCAATTTGACCTGAAAAATGGGAGTTTCAAATTGGCTTCTTAATGTTTATTAAGATTTTTTTTTTTAAGATTTTATTTTATTTATTTGACAGAGATAGAGACAGCGAGAGAGGGAACACAAGCAGGGGGAATGGGAGAGGGAGAAGCAGGCTTCCCGCTGAGCAGGGAGCCCGATGCGGGGCTCAATCCCAGGACCCTGGGACCATGACCTGAGCCGAAGGCAGATGCTCAACGACCGAGCCACCCAGGCGCCTCTTATTAAGATTTTAAATGAAACCATAGACACACAAAACAAAGGGTGTTCTATCTTGTCCAAAGACAAAGTAGACTTGGCTCATGTATCTGCTTTCAGTGCAAATGTTAATTTTGACAAATCATATTCAGTTTCTAAACTTCCAAAGAAAATGAAACCATCTCATCTGCGAAGTACCTTATACACAACACTGCTAAAAATAAAAAAGGGTGTCGTTTGCTTACTTGGGATATGGAGGTTTTCATAATGGAAGTGTTTGGTCATTTCAGTTTCCTCAAAATGTGCAGAAGCATTTAATTAAACTTTTGACTTTATAGAAATGGAAGGAGATAGCTACCTGAAACATGTGCCTACAAGATGATTATCATTGGGGGTGCCTGGCTGGCTCGGTCGGTAGGGCACACGACTTTAATCTCAGGGTTGTGAGTTCAAGCCCTGTGGTGGGTATAGAGACTACTTAAAAAATAAGAAAGTAAATAAATAAAACCACATTTTATACATATATATACACACACACATATATATATGTATATATACACCCCCCCACACATATATATAAAAGATGACTATCATTGTTGCTAGCCATAGAAAACATGTTAAAATCATGGCCTGCCTTAAAATCATATTTTCAAAGTGTGGACAAGAAGAATGTCCTGCTTCAATTTGGAAATATGTTGAGGATGAGAATGGAGAGGACTACAGTGAAACAGAAATAAACATGCTGGTTCTCTAAAACTGTCTGATAATCCTTGAAGAGGGCATGAGGAATCTAGCAAAAGATGAACCAACTGCACCTGAGTTATTCAATGTTATGTTAGATTGAGTAAAAACCTCTAACAGATAAAAAGAAAAAAGATGAATTTTTTTGGAAATAAATTATTTCAGAACTTTTTAAGAAGTCCTTAAAAAGGGGCACCTGGATGGCACAGTAAATTAAGCACCCAACTTTTGCTTTCCGCTCAGGTCGTCATCTCAGGGTCCTGAGATGAAGCCCTGTGTCAGGCTCCATGCTCAGCACAGAGGAGTCAGCTTGGGACTCTCTCTTCCTGCCCTTCTGCTCCTCCCCCCTGCTGTGCATGCTCTCTCTCTCTCTTTAAAATAAACAAATCTTGGGGCACCTGGGTGGCTCAGTTGGTTAAGCGACTGCCTTCGGCTCAGGTCATGGTCCTGGAGTCCCAGGATCGAGTCCCGCTCGGCAGGGAGTCTGCTTCTCCCTCTGACCCTCCTCCCTCTCATGCTCTCTGTCTCTCATTCTCTCTCTCTCAAATAAAAAAAAAAAAATCTTAAAAAAAAAAAAAATAAAATAAAATAAACAAATCTTAAGAAAAAAAAGAAGCCCCTAAAAAAAGGCGACCAAGTTAAGCAGAACTTTTTGAATTTCTTTACTAAAACTGTAAACTTAACTTGGAAGCTAACTTCAATTTCACAAGTTTAAATTACTTTTGTATTTTAAAACCATTTTCCCTGGAGAAGAGAGGTTTAACTTATGATGACATACAATGTGCTTCACAATGTTTTTAAAATGATGAATAGTTTAGATTGGGATAGCTTACGTGGTTAATTTAGAGAGGCAAAGAACTTAGTTGACAAACATCTGGCTTACCAAAGCAAGTCTGTAGATACAAAGTAGGTAGACACTTTGGAGAGCTGGAAACAAATCCCTACAAATTTAGAAATGTGCTGTGCTAGTAAATAAAATCCTAAGTATTCTGTGCTCACTTTCATTGAGAGAATATGTATTGACTTTAACTATTATGTAAAAAAAAAAAAAAAAAAAAAGTTCTAAAGCCTCCAGGCAGTTCAGAGAAGTATTAATGGAAAAGGAAATAAAGAATAAAAAATTCCCATTGTATCATAGAACAGAAAGAAACATATCATTGTTATTTTTTTAATTTAATATAGGTAGTATCTGTTTAGTTCTACTGTATTTACATTCTCCTTTAAAATTCTTACATTTATGTATCTTAAGAATATAGAATAATATATCCCACAAAATTTAAATATGCAAAAAAGTTAAAAGAGTTAAAATAAATTGCTGTACCAGAGGATAGAAAAGAACATAAAGATATTATGTTATAAAAATATTGGGGTGCCTGGGTGGCTCAATTGGTTAAGTGTCTGCCTTCAGGTCATGATCTCAGGGTCCTGAGATGGAGACCTGTGTCAGGCTCCCTGCTCAGTGGGGAGTCTGCTTCTCTCTCTCCCTCTGCCCCTCCCCCCACAACTTGCTCTTTCTCAATCTCGCTCTCTCAACTATATAAATAAAATCTTTAAAAAAAATAAAAAAATTTTAAATTCCCAACTCCTGATTTCAGCTCAGATCATGGTCTCAGGGTTGTGAGATCAAGCCCCATGTCCAGCTCTGCACTGGGTGTGGAGCCTGCTTAAGATTCTCTCTCTCTCTCACTCTGCCCCTCCCCCTCTTTCAAAAATTGTTATATTTTTCTCTGGTATGTTATTTGCTTAATTATAGTTAGTCTTCCTATTTTACTAGTTTCCACTTTCAGCTAGTCCTATTGCTGTTTTAAGTAACAGCATTAATGCAACAGAAAAGAAATATAACAATATATAATTTCAAGTAAATACATGTTTTTATATTAAAGTAATAACATATATGTATAATTATATTATTATTTATTTTCACACCTATCAGATTGACAAAAATAAAAAAAAGCCAGACATTTCCAAATGTTAGCAAGGATGTTTGGAAAAGAGAATCTTATATATTGCTTGTGGAGTATAAATTGGTACAACCACTTTGTGAAATCATCTAGCAATATTTAGTATATTAGTTTTCTATTTTTGTGTAACAAATTACCAGAAACCTAGCAGCTTAAAACATATTATCTCACAATGTCTGTGCCCCAGGAGTCTAGGCACAGCTTGACTGTTTCCTTGGCTCAGGGTCTCACAAAGCTGTAATCAAGGTATAAGTCAGGCTGTCTTCTCATCTGGGGGCTTGACTGGGGAAGAGTCACTTCCAAGCTCTCTCAGGTTGTTGACAGAATTCATTTCCTCATCGTTGTAGGACTGAGGGGCCTGGCTTCTTACTGGCTGTCAGCTGGAGGCACTCAGGTCCTAGAAGCCATCAGTGGTTCCCTGCCACATGACCCTCTCCTTAGTTCACAGCATGACAGCTCACTTCTTCAAGCCCGGTAGGAGCATGTCTAGCCCCAGTCTGCTAAGATGAAATGTAATCATGGGACTGACATCCCATTATCTTTGCCATATTCTACTGGCTAGAATTAAGTCAAAGGTCCCACTCACATTTGAGGGGTAAGGATTAATACGGCAACACTAGGGGGCAAAGATCATGGGGGCCATCTTAGAATTCTGCCTACCACAGCTAGTGAAATTAAAGATGCAGTATCCTAGGATCTAGCAGTTTCCTTATACACACAAAAATGTGTCCAAAAATGTTCATAGCAGTATTGTTTGTAATAGCAAAACTATTGTTCTACAATTTTAAAATTTCTCAAACTACAAAAAGATAAAGTCAGAGAGATACTCACTAATAAAACATGTGTGGTATGATAACTTTTTTTTAAAGATTATTTATTTATTTATTTGACAGAGAGAGAGACAGCGAGAGAGGGAACACAAGCAGGGGGAGTGGGAGAGGGAGAAGCAGGCTTCCCGCCGAGCAGGGAGCCCAATGCTGGGCTCCATCCCAGGACCCTGAGATCATGACCCGAGCCAAAGGCAGACCCTTACCGACTGAGCCACCCAGGCACCCCTGTTAACATTTTTTTTTAAAAAGTAACATATATATATATATATATATATATATATATATATATATATATATATATATATAAAGAATTTTGCTTCAGCAATGGCCTGTTGTCGAACAAATTCTCCAGCACTGCAAATAACTGGACAAAATATAAAAACACTAAGGCATGGAGGAGCCACCAAGGCAGTAAGAATTTGTGGGTCCCAGATCTGGAAGAAAATGGAAGCCATAAGAGATAAGCCTGATGTTTGCCATCCCTTTTCCACCTGAGGTGATTGCTAACTCTGAAAGCAGTGGCTGAAAAACTGAGTAGAGCTTTTGGCTTTCTCATGGGGCTGAGGAAGCTGGGCCCAGAAAGAGAGGCTGGGCCAAGGAAGAAGGGCCCTAGCTACAAGTAAGGGTGAACTGGAAAGAACCTAGTTTTCACAAAGACTAAAGTCCAGCTCTGAATTAAGATCATTCAGTTCCTGATTGGAATAAAGTGATCTCTCATCAGTTTAGCTGAGGTCAGGTATACTTGCCCCTAAGTCTCTCCCTTAGAACACCTTCCCTTCCCCCAGTCCCCTTGCTCACACTCAATTCATCCTAAAAAGCACACCATTCACCAGTGGAGAATGCTGATGCGGCAGGAAGAGATCGAGGACAAATGAACATTTCATAGCCTAGGATTCAGGTAGTGTATGGACCTCCCTCCCACACTTAACGAATTAAGCTACCAGATTTCTTTCATGTTGCTTCTCTGCCAGTGTTTTAAATCAATTTGATAAACCATGTCACGTGTGAGACTTTCTATTCTGTGACCTCTGCTTGGCTGGCTTCAGTCCTTCTTCTTTTGAAAGCACTCTTCAAAAGGAATGCCATCAATTTTAACAGTAACAATTATTTGCCCAAACTTTCGTTTGCGAGCACTTGGGAGTGAAGCAACTATTTATGTTTTATTTAATTTCTTAATTATTTTTGATACTTTTCATACATTATCGGGCAAAGGGGAAGGGAAAGAACAACAACAAAATACCCAGAAGCTTCTTCACACGTGCTGCCTGCGATGCCTTAGACACGAGCACTGACTTTTAACACTTTTGCAATACTCCCTCAGCCTTCACTCATTCCATCGTTCATTCAGGAAACGTGTATTAGGTACAAACTGTGTTAGAGGCTAGTTATAGACAGGGGAGGTGAGGATCAATCCACCTAGGAAGCGCTGTGAAGACAGATTTGTAGACACAACTTTGCAATTCAACCTAAGTACCGTCTCACGGTCACTCCACCACGATTCTCCAACTTTTGCCATTGACTGCGAATCTCCTCTTCAGCCAGACCTTCCCGATCCTCGACTGTTCCTTCACTGGTTCTCCCTAGCCACTTGGACTTCCCAGTGAAAGAAGGGTAGAAAACTACATCTCCCGGCAGCCTCTGCATTAGGGCATCAGAAGGAAGCGCGCAGGCGTGCGGGCCAGCCCCCGCGCGCAGGCGCCCTGCGAACGCCCGCTGAGCTGGGTCTCGCTGCTGGGTGCGCGGCGGCGGAGAGCGAGGCCTGGTGAGCACCGGCGCTGGCCGGCTGTTGCAGCTTGTGCGCGGGAGAGGTACGGCGGGCCGGCAAGCGAGCGAGCGGCCCACCCCAGCATCGGCACCGGGATCGGTTGCCTTGAGCCTGGTGAGTGCGGGGCCCCGTGGCTCCGGCCCCTCCCCCTCCCGCTGGCGGACCCGGCAGCCCTCGGCGGGACCCGGGAGAGGCCCCGGGGCGAGGGCGGGCGCCGGCCGGGCTCGAGCTCTGGTCCCTGGGCCCGGGCGCTAGCGGCGCGTCCGTGCGTCACGGGCCCGGCTGTCCTAACGGCCGCGCGGCCGGCGGAGGGGAGGGTGGGGGTGGGGAGCGCTGGTGTGATCGCCAAGGGGAACGCCGGTCGTGGCGAGGCGAGGCAGGGCGGGGCGGCGGCGGGGCTGGAAGCGGCGCCGGGGACTGCGGGGCGCCGAGGCAGCGGGGCGGAGAGGAGGCGAGCGCTGAGCGTGCGCCGCGGCCCGGCGCGAGCGGGCGGCGGGGGGCGGGGGTGGGCAGCGCAGAGTGCTGGGGCTGAGGCAGGAGGGAGCAGGGGGCGCGGGTAGAAATCCTGACCGAGGTTGGAAGGGACCGTCTCGGAAATTCACAAGTTAGAGCCCGAGCCGGAGCCGGTGGTTGGGAGGGAGGGGGGCGGGGGTGGAGACGGACGACTGCAGTTTACAGATGTCATAACAACATGGGCCTGAAGCGGCTGACCGGGGTGTGGTAATTATAGGAATGACAGAACTTCGTCTGCACATAGTGTAAGTGGTGATGCGAGGGGAACAGCGAAGTATTAGATGAAGCGCAAAATGGGAGGAGAAAACCCAAGGATGACTGGAGTCAGGGAAGTCGTTTTGAAGGAATGTTTTAGGTTGGAAGGAAAGTATTTAATGTGCCACTTTTAAGGGAAAGATTCCAAATCATTGGTTTTTTAAGTTTTAAATTCAGAATAAACGATTTTGAAGTTCTCTTTCTAAAACATGCTAATAGATAATATTCCTAACTTTTTCAGTCCTTTTTTTCTTTAAGAAACAGTTCCTTCAAAACCCCTGTTTCTCAGCAGTAGATGAGTAAGTGATTTTCCTCTTTCTTGTTGCTTCAAGGCTCATTCTTGACGTTAACTTGTTCTTGTGTTTGTAATATTTTGAAACGGATCCAGAAGTTATTTCCCCTTAAAAATTGAGGAGATGAAATTTTAACTTTTCAAAGGAAAATGATAATGAAGTCTATTGTATTTTTACTGAAATCATTTATTCTTGGGGGGCACTGTGTATACCTGATTGTAAGATGGAGGACTTGAGAGAAAGGAATGAACATTTGAGCTCCTTTCCAGGTATTGTACTGAATACCTTAGGTATAGTAAAACACCTAATCCTCACAGTAACTTTGAAGTAGATGTTAATTTTTCGATTCTACCAATGAAACTTTGAAGGCCGGGGAAGTTAAATGACTTACCTAAGGTTATCCAGTTTTTGTTGGAACCAGCCTCAGAACCCAGGATCACTGCCATTTTAAGAATTACTTCTCAAAAAACAAAAAGAATCATTTCTCCTCTTCTTTCATACTTCTTTGTTGTGTTTTTTGTTAAATTTAATGTTCATTCAGTGAATACTTATTGTGTGCTCTGAGACTAGTGACACTCAGACATGGCCAAAACACTGTTTACTATGTCATGGAAATGATAGTCTGGAGGGGAAGACTAACATAATGAATACAAATATTAACTGCATGGCGTTTTATCAGGCATTATAATTGAGCAGAAACTGTAATGTACTCTAGTAAACAGCAAAGGAAGTTCAAATGGAATCAGACATGAGCCTTAAGGAATTTATAGTCTAGTAGAGAAACAAAACATATAAAAACCTAGAATAAACTATAGGAGTAAAAACCTCACCTGAAGTTAGTATACTTGCATTTTGTTACTTTAGGTCCTCTTCACAGACCTACGATTTAATATTATGGACATTGACTTTTATCTAGGATTGGTGCCTAATAAAAGACAACATGAAAAAAATCTTCATTGCCATCCAAGACACTTTCTAATTTATTTATTGGTCCTTATAAAGTAGATACTTTAGAGACAAATTCTTTTTAAGACAAATTGATAGACCTTTTTTATTTTAAACAAATGACTACTTTTATTAGATCATTTGTGTTTTTAAGCCATCCTGTTGCTCTTTACACTTTGGCTGTCAGGAGGTTCAGAGCCGTTTCTAATTTTTGTAATTTTCTTCAGCCTCAGCTATGTTATAAACTATATCAGATAGTTTGGAATTCCTCTCAGTTTTTTCCTAGACTATTCTTTGTTACCTGTTGCTCTCAATTCAGTTTCTACCTTTTCCCTTTCATTTGAGATTAAGGATTATATCTTGTTTTTGGCTCCATTGTTTTCACACAGTGTTTGTTAAATTAATGATTGTCTTGAATTATGATGTTTGTGTGAAGTCTGTCAGATTGTTTTTAGAAGTATGTATGAATACTTTGTATAAAATCAATTAAGACTTTGGGCCATGCAAGTAAAAGTGACTGACCTAGTGATAAAGGTAATTCCCTATTACTGAGTCTTTGTTTTAAGATCGCTGTACTCTGCAGGTATTATGAATTCAGCTGTAATAATGGAAGAAAACGTTGGAAATAGTAAACAATTCAATTAGCTGATTGGGGCTGATTTCACTCTGTTCTTGCTGCAGTAAGCAGGAGGTGGCCCCAGGCCAATGGGGGACCAGATAGGGCCTGCATTAGAAAATTTTGAGGCCCTGCAGTGAAAGAGCAGGGATGAAGACTGATGGAACGTGCAGTTCTGTTTGTTTGTTTTTTTTTTTTAAGATGTTGCAACCCCACAAAACACAGATTGAAGTGATAAAATGTTTCTGACCTAGTGTAGTAGATTAATTAGGACAGTTCTTGAAAGCAGGCAATAATCCAGAATGTGGATAATAGGGATAATCTTCTTCACATAACAAGAATAATGCTGCTCTTCATATACAAAGATAAGTCTGCTTACTCATCGTGATTGATTTTCCAGCATGAGGAGGGATATGTGCTGAGTTGTCCATGAGTCTCTGTATTCTGACCAACAAGGCAGCTTGGGGCCAGAATGGGGGCTTGTAGCTAGGGAACAGAAAGACAAGCAGGAGGGACTGACATCTATTGATGGATCAAGCATTACCATAAGTATTTTCTCTTAATTATCCTTGCAAAACCACTTTGAGGAGGTGGTTACATGTACAGGGTGGTTAGGTAACTTGCCCTACTTCACATGGTATGTGATGGAGCTGGAATTCAAACAGGGCTATTTGTACTATGTTCACATCAACCATTGAAGCTTGATTTTGTCTTGGTTTGCAGTTCAGTCTCCCAAGCAGAACAAACTAGATGTAGTTCTTTTAGTATCATTAAATGATACTGTGAAGATCTAATTTACTAAAAGTTGAAGAAAGGCTGTTAGAGTTCCTTGCTTTATTGCCATTAAAAAAATACAATTTTTTAATTAGAATACTGTATGAAAAACAACTGTCCCCTGTCTCAGCCCCTGCACTTTTAGAGCCTACCCCCACCTTTTTTTATTTGAAGTAGGCTCCATGCCCAGTGTGGAGCCCTACGCCGGGCTTGAACTTATGACCCTGAGATCAAGACCTAAGCTGAGATCAAGAGTCAGATGCTTAACCGATTGAGCCACCCAGGTGCCCCTACCCCCCTTTTTTTTAGCTGTTTGTTCTCATATTAATTAATAATTTGCTTCTTCTTGAGATAGCAATTCAGGCATTATCTATTGACTTTCCTCCATGTATACACACTGCCTCTCCCATCCTCCCAGTATAATTGACATAGTTTTTTATTAAGTCAATATTCAGAGTGTTTACAGTATTATAGTTATGTAAATATTCACAGCTGAACCACGTAGTGTATTATGATGTCATCTCTTCTGTTAACCAGTTTGTGTTTTTCCAGGAGTTAATACTTTTTTCCCCCTCCCTTCATTTCCTGAGATAGCTGTCCTAGAACTCTCCCTCCTTTTAATGCAGTCTGGACTGGTAACTTTCTAGGCCTACTTGCCACCAGTTATCCTGGAAGTTCTCTTTACATCACTCTTGAAATTCTCTTGGCATCTCTCCTATATTGGGTCTCCTGTTTCCCATATTTTCTTAGCCTCCTGAGAAAGGATACCTGGGAAGTATAAAAACTTTCTGAATGCATGACTGAAATGAATCTCTATTCTATCTTAACATTTCATCAATAATTTGGCTGGGTATAAAATTGTAGGCTTAAAAAGTTTGGAAGTCATGGGCGCCTGGGTGGCTCAGTTGGTTGGGCGACTGCCTTCGGCTCAGGTCATGATCCTGGAGTCCCTGGATCGAGTCCCGCATTGGGCTCCCTGCTCAGCAGGGAGTCTGCTTCTCCCTCTGACCCTCCTCCCTCTCATGCTCTCTGTCTCTCATTCTCTCTGTCTCAAATAAATAAATAAAATCTTTAAAAAAAAAAAAAGTTTGGAAGTCATAGCTTGTTTTCTTGCATTCCGTTGTTGCTGTTGAAGTCCAAAACCATTCTGATTCTTTGTGACCTTGCCATCTTTCTTTTTGGATATTATTTTTAACCCCTGAAATTTCATAATAATATGCCTAGATAGGTTTTTTTTTTTGGTTTTAATTTAAGGCCACTCCATGGATGCTTACAAACTGGAAATTTATGTCCTTTAGTTCTGGAAAAACATTTTTTATTATTTTTTGGACTTCAGGTAGAAAGAATTTTAAAGTTAATTATGCTTCTCTGTTATTGATGTACTATCATCAGACTGTACAGGGTTCTTTAAATTTTCCTTTCATTTCTAAGCCCTACTTCCCCATTACCCTTTTCTGCAGGTATCCACTGCATTGTGATTTATATATTTCTTGATTATATATGAATCAGTGTGAAATATGTCATGGTGCGTGTGTGTGTATGTGTATGTATTTAGTTTATGTATTATGTTACAGACCTTGTCCTGTTTCTTACTTTTTTTACTCAGCATTGTTTTGGAGACCTTTCTGTTTTGTTGTGTATACATATAGTTGTGTATAATATAATTCCATAATATGCATCTACCACATTTTATTTTTATTTCCCACCTTTCTTGCATCAGAAATACACTGTGGTAAATATACTCTTACTTGTATATTATTATGGACCTGTGTGAGAAGTTCTCTGGGATATATACCTAGGAGTGGGATTCCTGGGTCATAGAATAGGAGCACTAGTTTATGTGCTTACTAGAACTACAGGAGGGTTGTTTGCCCACATCTTTGTCTGTACTTGTTTTTTTTTTTTTTTTTTTTTTTTTTTAAGATTTTATGTATTCATTTGACAGAGACACAGCGAGAGAGGGTGCACAAGCAGTGGGAGTGGGAGAGGGAGAAGCAGGCTTACCGCGGAGCAGGGAGCCCGATGTGGGGCTCCATCCCAGGACCCTGGGATCATGACCTCAGCCGAAGGCAGACGCTCAACCGACTGAGCCACCCAGGCGCCCCTCAGTACTTGGTTTTATTCAACTTTCTAGTATTTGCCAGTCTGATGGATATAAAGTAGGTATCTCATTGTTTCAGTTTACATTCTCTGATTATTAATGAGTTTGAGCATCTCTTGGATCCATTCAGGTTTTCCCTTTTGAAAATTTTCTGTTTTGCCCTTAGTTTCTCTTTGCTTTGGGTTGCTGTCTTTTTTTTTTTTTGGTTTGCAGAAGTTCCTTGTGGAGGTTAGATTTGAATGGTCTGTTGATTTTAGGTTGGAAAATATCTCCTCCAAGCCTGTCATCTTTCTGTTAATTTTGTCTGCAGTGTCTTTCATTGAATGGATATTCTAAATTTGATGCCTTGTTTCTTTGATAATCTCTTCATCAATTTTTTTGTTCTCTGTTGGAATTTGTATTATTTGGGTATTGGAACTCATGTGTTGTTCTTTTATTTTTATTTTTATTTTTTTTAAGATTTTATTTCTTTGACAGGGAGAGAAAGTACAAGCAGGGGGAGTGGCAGGAAGAGAGAGAGGGAGAAGCAGACTCCCCACTGAGCAGAGAGCCCGCAGGGCTCAATCCTAGACCCTGGGATCATGACCTGAGCAGAAGGCAGATGCTTAACTGACTGAGCTACCCAGGCACCCCTCGTAGGTTGTTCTTTTTTCTTTTTTTTTCCTCCCTCTTACTTTCCATCAGTCTTTTTGGTTCTGCTTTCTAAGAAATTTCCTAAGTGTTATCTTCCAACCTTCCTATTGAGTTCTAATTTCTATCCACACTTTAAGTTTCTTAGAGCTCATTCTCTGTTATAGTATCTTTATATTGTTTCGTAGACACTATAATCCTTTTGAAGATTTCATGGTAGTTTTTTTTCTTAAGTTTTCTTTTTTCCCCCCACTTTGCTCTGTTTCTTCCAAGTTCCTTTTTTTGTTTCTATTGTTGTCTTTTCTCTGTAGCGGCTTTCCCCAGCTATAATCTTATATGGCTGTCCATTCATATTTAAGAGTGAAGTGCCAAAAACTGAACTGAAAATTCAATAGGTGTGGCTTGTTAAAGGTGGCCATTTATGGGAGGAGGGGACACTCATAGGTCTTTTCTCTTGGGCTGGTCAGTTTCCTTGAGAAAGAGAGCCTCCAGTCTCTTGTGGGGAGGTTATGTACACCTGGCTGCTGTGTTTTGAGTACCTATCTTAGAAAAGGAGCTGGGGTTCTCACTGTTCATTGTGTTCTTGTAATCCTATTTTCTGTTTGGCATATTAACTACCCCCTTACCTGTACTGGAGACCTCCATTTTGGAGTCTCTTTAGTTTGGTTTCTTCAAAGTAATCTTTTCCACAACGGTAGGGTTGGGGAAGGGATGGTTGCCTGCTTCTGAACAGTGGGGGAGGAAATCTGACTATGATGACTGTTTTGTAGACTTTCAGCTAACCTTCTAGTGTTGCTCCCTCAATCTTCAGAGATGCTTCTGGGCAGTGTGAATCAGCTTCTTTGCAGGTGCTTAGGCTTTAGAGTTCTCCACTTTGCTAGTATAATATCGCTTGACCACCTGTTTTATAGTTTCTAACAAGGTTTTGACATCTTATCATATGTGATTTGCTCCTTTCTATCCTGTGGGTCATTCCTTTGGAAAAAAGTTAAAATTTTAGTGTTGATCAATCTACCAAATTTACCATTTTATTTCTTTATACAGACTTTTAAAAAAAATTTTGAGTATAATTGAAACACAATATTACATTAGTTCATAAACTATTTTCTGGTCTATTCATTCTTTTCATAGCATTTGAGGGACTGCTGTATGCTCAGTCCTATGATTAGTATTGAAGATTAAAATTAAAATTTCTGAGGGGGGCCTGGCTGGCTTGGTTGGTGGAGTGTGCAGCTTTTGATCTCAGGGTTGTGGGTTCAGGTCCCATGTTGGGTGCAGAGATAACTTAAAAATAAAATCTTAAAAAATTAAAATTTCTGAGCTTTTGAGTTTTTAATAAATTTTGGGAAGAAAGGTACATCCTGATTGTGCTGCTTCTTAATTTGAAATGTGAAAACCCTCATAAGTTCACATGTGATAGATATATTACAGAACTTATTAATTTCAGTAATGAATATGAATTGGATTAAGGTAAGTTTGTGGTTTTTCTTTTTTAACATGAAGGAACTCTTTACACCATTTTGGGGAAAGATTTATTTAAAAAAAAAAAAATCCAAGGGGCTTCTGGGCGGCTCAGTCAGTGAGTGGAGACTCTTGATTTTGGCTCAGGTCATGATCTCAGGGGCGTGGGATTGAGCCCCGCCTCGGGCTCTGCACTCAGCAAGGAGTCTGTTCCATCCTGGATTCTCTCCCTCTCCCTCTGTCCCCTACCTTCCCCTACCCACCATGGGCATGCGCTCATGGGCTCTCTCTCTTTTTAAAGATTTTATTTATTTGAGAGAGAGAGACAGCATGAGCAGGGGGAGGGGGGCGAAGCAGAGGGAGAGGGAGAAGCAGACTCACCCCTGAGCAGGGAACTTGACATGGCCAGATCCCAGGACCTGGGATCATGACCTGAGTCAAAGGCAGACGCTTAATCTACTGAGCCATCCAGGTGCCCCTCTCTTAAATAAATAAATCTTTAAAGAAAAAATAAAAATTAAGAATAAAAATAATCCAACGACATATAAGGGAAGAGGTAGTTTTTCTTAAAGACCTGAAGTATTCAGTCAGAACTTTGAAATAGCAGAACATTGAGTTCATAAAATTCTAGCCAAAAGTAAAGAATGCAGTGTTGTCAGTGTTTTAGGTAGGCTGGGACACTTCACTGTAGTAAATATATGCTTTCAGCTCTACTTTTTGAAAGTTTTTCTTATTGTATAAATAGTATATTGCTTACTCTAGAAAATTTGGAAGATACAGAAAAATAATATTAACTTGCTCTTAAAATTTTTGTATACCACTTTAAGTTATGAAGTAATTTTAAAGGTATAGAGAATAATATAAGTTGGGTTTTTCTTCCCAACATCCGGATTTTTCATATGTTAGTATTATATTTCTCATTTCTCAGTATGTTATTTCCATAACCAAGCCCTCATTTTGGAATTTTTAGGTTTACAATTTTTCACTGTAACAATCACACTACAGTGAACAGTCTTATACATACTGCTAATTTTATTTCCTTTGGGTATATTCCAAAAGTGGAATTACTGAATCCTAGGGTATGGGTTTCTTAAATCCTTAGTAAATATTTTCCTTTAAATGTTTGGCTATTGAGAAGGACTTTGGGGGAACATTGCAAGTTGGGAACCCATAGATACTGGAAGGTGAGATCAGAATTCAGGGTCAAAGGTTATAATCAACTTCCTAATGGAAGAAAGTTTGAAGCTGGGACATGAAAGAAAGTAGGTATTTCTATTAGATTAATAGGGTTAGAGCTATAAGAGGTAACCAGAGATGAGACCATAAATCACGTCTGCAGCATTGACTTCTCATAGGAGAGACTTAGGGCAGTGGTTTTTCATACTTTGCCCCCACTAGAATGTCACTTAAATAAAGGAACTCTTTGAATTATTTTATAGGAAAAATAATGAGTAGGATATTTTCAATTTTACTTTTCTTCTCTAGTTTTTATTAAAATCTTTTAAAAGGGCCTGTAACCACTTGATTATAAGTTGGTAACAAATGAATAATTAATATTCACAAATGAACTGAAAGCTTTTTTATACTTAAATTCATTTATGCTTACATTTATAAATCCCTAACTTATTTTGTAGTCATATTTTCTTGTGGTCATGTTTTCTAATAAAATTATGTTTAATTTATATGATTAAATAAATTAATTAACTATATTAGTGTTTTATGGTATTTCACAAAGAATATGTTGAATGTTAAATATTCAGAATTTTTAGTGTGTGTTTGGGATTTACTGACTAGGTGGATTGACTCAGCACACTAAGTATACCATCTTGAATATAATAAAATATAAAAAGATCTACATTCAGTGTGTTGGGTATAGATTGATGTAGAATGGAGAGAGTATTTATTGACTCAATCAATGCCAAGTTTTCTTGTAGGACAAAGAATTTCAAATTTGATTTACGATGTGCTAAAGATTAATTCTAGATCTTTAGGCATCAAAGTAATATAATGAAAAAGGTGTTGAGATTAATCTGAGAGCTGTGTGAAGGATGCCTTGAAGAGCAGAGAGCCAGAGGTTAAGGAAGGGTGGGTTAGAGTTCTTGCAGTTATGTGGATATAGGATGACAAGTATCTGGACTAGACTGGTGGCAGTGAGAATAGACAGGAGCAGATAAAATCAAACACTTTGGATAGAGTAATAAGGAAAATTTGATAATTAACTAAATGGACATGAAGGAGGAAGTGGAAGATTTCATTTTGGAAGAGTAGAGTGCATTTGTATTTTACCACCAGTTTTGCATCTGGTTTTCAATTTTATTGCTTTCTTGGCTTTATTTCCTCAGAAAACATGGAAAATTAGGCATAATGGCTTTAATTTTAAAGGCTTCTGGTTCCTGCGAGGGTACTTTGAAAAATTATTGACAGCAACTTAGATTTTTTAATTAATTGTCTAGGTGATAATATCCTAAAAATATTTGATTAGGATAAGCAAAATTTTTCATACTATTACTTTGTTATTCCTCTTATAATCCTCTGTAGATTTTGTTTCATTTCTTTGTTATCAAAGTTCCTTTCAATCTAACTTAAGCCTCCATTTAGCTGTATTTTGCATTATTTTCCAGTAAAGCTTTTGCTCCATTATAGTGTTTTTCAATTGCAGATGTATCTCAGAATTTGCTTGGGAATCTTTGAAAGAAAAAAACAAAACACCAGAGACCTAGTATGTGCCTCAGACTTATTAATCAAATTCTTTGGAAGGACAGCTGAGGTATCTGTTTTTTAAAAAGCTCTCCCATGTGACAGATAAAATCCCCTCTTTAACCCACAAAGAGGGGGAACCAACCAATCTCAGTTATCAATATAAGTGAATAAATATTTAAGATTTTTTTGATATAGACTCTGTATTTTAGAGCACTTTTAGGTTCATAACAAAATTGAATGGAAAGTAGAGTTCCCACGTACCCCACTACCTTCCCCACCATCAACATTTGCATCAGATTGGTACATTTGTTGTAATGGAACCAACATTGGTACATCCAGAGTCCATAGTTTACATTAAGTTTACATTCATTTTTCACATTGTACATCTATAGGTTTTGACAAATGTATTGTGACAGTATCCACCATTATAGTATCATACAGAATAGTTTCTAAATGCCCTAAAAATCTTCTCTGCTCTTCATCCCTCCCACCCCATAAACCCCTGGCAACCACTGATCTTTTAACTGTTTACATAGTTTTGCCTTTTGTAGAATGTCATATAATTGGAATCATACCCATGTGTTTTTTCAAAATGTTCTCAATGTGACAGATACCCTGTCCCCCACAAAAAGGCGGGGAGGAGGATTTTATATTAAATAATCAATCTCATTTATGGATACTGGTGTAGAAATTTTTCTTTGATGGGTTTTTTTTTTTTTAATTGAAGTATAGTTGACACAATGTTACATTAGTTTCAGGTATACAAGGTAGTGATTCTATAATTTTATACCTGTGCAGTGCTCACAACAAGTATAGCTACTGTAGGTCACCTTACAACATTGTTATAGTACCATTGACTGTATTCTGTAGAAGATGCTGTACCTTTCAGCCCTGTGATTTATTCATTTCATAACTGAAAGCCTGTATCTCCCACTCCCCTTCACTTCTTTTGCCCATCTCCCCCCACTTCCCTCCCCTCTGGCAAACCACCAGTTTGTTCTTTATATTCATGGGTTGGTTTTGCTTTTTGTTTTGTTTGTTTGCTTTGTTTTTTAGATTCCACATATAAGTGAGATCATAGGGTATTTGTTTTTCTCTGAGTTAACTTCACTTAGTGTAATACCCTCTGGGTCCATCCGTGTTGTCGCAAAGTGGCGAGATTCTTTTTTTTTTTTTTTTTTGGTGGCAGAATATTCCATTGTACATATATACACCATGTCTTTTTTATTCATTCATCTATCTATGGACATTCAGGTTTCTTCCATATCTTGGCTATTGTAAACAGTGCTGCAGTAAACATAGGGGTACATACATCTTTTCGAATGAGTGTTTCCATTTTCTTTGGGTAAATACCCAGTAGTGGAATTACTGGATCATTTGGTGATTCTATTTTTAATTTTTGAGGAACCTCCATACAGTTTTCTTTAGTGGCTGCACCAGTTTGAATTTTCACTAACAGTGCATGAGGGTCCTTTTTCTCCACATCCTCTCCAACACTTCTTATTTCTTGTCTTTTTGATACTATTTTGACAGGTGTTAGGTAATATCTCATTGTGATTTTGATTTGTGGTGTAGAAATTTTTAAGAAAATATTAACAGAGAGTTTAAAAGAATGATACACTGTGACCAAGTGTGTTTATTCCAAGAATCAATCATTCAATATTAAGAAATCTGTTAATATCTCACCATATTTAATAGGTCAAAGTAGATAAACTTGACCATTTTAATAACCACCAAAAAGTCATTTGATAAAATTCAACACACATTTCAGGTTTTAAAAACTAGTAAAATAAGTATGGATGGCTAGTACTTAGATGTCATTTTTTAAATAAGTATCTCAAAACAATACTGCAACACAACTGGAGCTCATAGATTGCTGCTGGGAATGCATGATGGTACAGCCACTTTGAAAAACAGTTTGACAGTCTTAGAAAGGTAAACATATTCTTACTGTATGACCCAGCAGTGTCCTCCTAGGTGTTTACCCAAGAAAAATGAAAATATTCGTTCACACAAAAACCGTATATGAGTGTTTCTAGTGGCTTATTTATAATCACCAAAAACTGCACCAACCCAAATGTCTATCAAGTGGTGAATAACGTGTGGAATACATTGGAATACAATTCAGCAATAAAAGGAATGAATTACTGAAAGATAAAACAACACTTATGAATCTCAAATTAGTTAATACTGACAGAAAGAAGCCACACTCAAAAGGCTACATACTGGATGATTCCATTTATTTTGCATTCTGGAAAATGCAAAACTGTAGGGGCAGAAAATAAATCATTGAGTACCGGGGGTTGGGGAGGGAGTGGATTTACTAGAAAGAGACCTGACAGAACTTTTCATAGTAAAAATGTTCTCTGTTTGTGGTGGTATTTACTTAAATGTTAAGTTTTACTGTATGTAAGTTATAAATAATACCTCAGTAAACCTGGCTTTAAAAAAAATACCCATCTCAGATCTGTACCTCTGAAACAAATAATGCAATATATGTGAAGAAAAAAAAAAAGAAGAAGAAGAAGGTAGCGGGAGGGGAAGAATGAAGCGGGGGAAATTGGAGGGGTAGATGAACCATGAGAGACGATGGACTCTGAAAAACAAACAGGGTTCTAGAGGGGAGGGGGGTGGGAGGATGGGTTAGCCTGGTGGTGGGTATTGAGGAGGGCACATTCTGCATGGAGCACTGGGTGTTATGCACAAACAATGAATCATGGAACACTTCATCTAAAACTAATGATGTAATGTATGGGGATTAACATAAGAATAAAAAAAATAAAGTAAAATAAAATATAAAATAAAATAAAAAAATACCCTAGTATCATGTTTAATAACAAAATAGTAGACATAGATCAAAACTGGAAATGAGATAAAAATGCCTGCTCTAACCTTTGTTGCTTAATTAACATTGTAACTTTGTCCTGAAAGTACTAGTTAAATATTTTAAAATAGGAAGTGAAATGAAATACAGACTTTAGAATGGAGGAGGCAAAAGTTAAAATTTTTTAGCGATGTTAAGTATCGAGAGTGTCAACTGAAAGTATCAGAAACAGAATTCAGTAGCTGATTTAATTCATTGGCTGTCTTAAAAAGTTAATATATGTATAGTAATGAGTAATTTTTTCATATATAGACAGGAGCCAATTAGAATATAATGGAAGGGAATTTCACATTTATCATTGCAACAAAAAAGATCAATGTAAATACATATTTAATTCTTGACCAAAAGACAGTATTTTAAAGATGTTGAGTTCCTTAATCTATGATTAGAATGTTATCTGAAGGGCGCCTGGGTGGCTCAGTCGGTTAAGCGACTGCCTTCGGCTCAGGTCATGATCCCAGAGTCCTGGGATTGAGTCCCACATCAGGCTCCCGGCTCAGTAAGGAGCCTGCTTCTCCCTCTGACCCTATCCCCTCTCATGCTGTTTCTCTCTCTCTCTCTCTCTCTCAAATAAATAAATAAAATCTTTAAAAAAAAAATGTTATCTGAATATCCAGTGACTGTTTTTTTCTTAAGACAGAAAAGATTGGGAACGCCTGGGTGGTTCAGTCAGTTAAGTGTCTGCTTTCATCTCAGGTGATGATCCCAGGGTCCTGGGATCGAGTCCCGCATTGGGCTCCTTGCTTGGCGAGGAACCTGCTCTCCCTCTGCCTGCTGCTCCTCCTGCTTGTGCTCTCTCTCTCTGACAAATAAATAAATAAATCTTTAAAAAAAAAAAGATTGGATTAAGTGTTCTTAAATTTTTTGGCCTGGGAACTTCTTTATACTCTTAACTTATTGAGGACCCCCAAAGAACTTTTGTTTATGTTGCTGTTTTGTATCAGTTAATATTTACTGTATTAGAAATTAAAACAAAATTTTAAAACACAGAAATACACAACACACATTCCATTAGGCGTCAGAGTGATGATGTCATCATGTCATGAAGCTTCTGAAAAACTTAGGAGTGAAAGTGAAAAAAAAGCATATATAACATCTTAGTATTATGAAAATAGTTTTCATGAGAAGCATTTTTTCACATATGATATTGTCAAATATGGAAAAGTTTGAGTCAGTCTTGAGTTAACAGTGATAGTGGTGGGAACTGATGCACTCATATTCACTGGTGTACATTGGTGCAATATTTTAGGGGGTTCTTTGAACTATCAAAATTTTAAGTGCACGTGCTTTAGATCTTTACATTCCACTGTTTAGAATTCATTATTGGATATAATTGCAGAATATATGCAAATACATGAAGGAGAATATTGGTTACAGCATTGTTTGTGATAGAAAATTGGAGACAAGCTTAATTGTCAGTGATGTTTAGGGTCTGGTCCTTATGGTATAAAAATTACTATATTAGGGCACCTGGGTGGCTCAGTCATTAAGCATCTGCCTTTGGCTCAGGTCATGATCCCAGGGTCCTGGGATCGAGCCCTGCATCGGGCTCCCCGCTCAGCGGGAAGCCTGCTTCTCCCTCTCCCACTGCTTGTGTTCCCTCTCTTGCTGTGTCTCTGTCAAATAAATAAATAAAATCTTAAAAAAAAATTACTATATTAAAAATAATTTAACTCTATAGGCATTGTATGGAAGGTTGTCCAGAGTTAAAGCAAAAGTGCAGAATTGTGTTTATAATTTCCCATCGGTGTACAATAAAAACCAGAAGGATATGTGTATACTTGTATAACCAGTTTTTGAAAGGGTATGCGGAGAACTTGATGGTTACCTTTAGGCAGGGGTACATTTTCATTTATCTTTTTATACCCTTCTGTATTGTTTGTTTTTAATGTGAGCCATTTTTGTAATTTAAAAGGGAAGAATATTTCAAAGGCACAGATGCACTATATGGATGATAGAAATTACTAGTTTGAGCGTTGGAGTAATTTGTGAGTTCTCAGATACCACAATTTAACCAAAAAAGAAAGAGAAAACAGGTGCTGGCATTTCTCATGTCTGTGTACTTTTAAAGAGCAGTTGCTGTGATCGAATACAACTTAGTGCTAATCTTCATCAGTTGTACTTTCTAACGTCTGTCCTTTAATTTGTACTCTTCTGTTTTGTGGGTGTTTCTCTTTTAACTTCAACTGTTGAAATAGTTTCTATTCTTCACAACCTAGCTGAAACACCATCTTCTCTATGGAGCTATACCTCATCACTTTAGTCAGAAGAGATCTTTTTTTGAACCTTTAGAGCTATTTATAGCCATTTCTTCATTACACAAATATCAGGTGTGAGCTATATAAGGGCTAGACAGTGGGAGTACGCTTTCATCTTCTCTTTACCTTAGAAGGTAATATCCCCATTGTGCAAGTGAGGAAACCAAGGCTCACAGAAGTTTAGTATTTTTTCTACATCACTGTGCTAAGAAGTAAATTTGAAAACAGGATTTCAAGGCCAGCCCTCTTCTCTGGACTTGCTTTTTATGTCACTTTAATAAAAGGAAGCAAGTTAATAGTAGTTTTGTATGAGCCTTTCTTTCCTTTTAGATTTTTTTATATTTTAAAAAAAGTTTTTGCTATAATTTCAAGCTTATAGGAATTTTAAGAAGTGTACAAAGGTCCTCTTTTTACCCTTCAACCCCACTCCTCAGTTGTTCATTTTACCTTTTACTCCATTTGTTTTATCACTTTTTCTCTCTGTATATGTGTATTTCTAACATTGTCTTCCCTTAATTGTGTGCCCTTCCCCTCCATGTTGAGTACAGGCTTCCAATTACTGAAGTCCAATTGGTTTTTGGTATGGTAAAGATTTATCAAGTCTGCCCTGTTACCGTAGGCTTTCTCCTTTCTTTGACCTAAAACTTCTGATTCTTGAACTTGGGTCATCATTGTAACACTGCTATTATTATGCTATATTGTGATATTTCAGAGCCAAAATGCTGCTTGCTTCAGGAATCCAGCTTTTTTCTCTAGATCATTTCTCAGCACCGTTAAATAATTCCTTCATAATTATTTGCAAATTCTCATCTGCATTGCCTCTGCCTTTCAGTCCGATAAAGCTCAATCTGACAAATTACCACCAGGTGTATTGTATATATTAGTCTGTTTGGGCAGCCATAAAAAATACCACAGATTGGGCGGCTTAAACAACAGAAATCCATTTTATCCCAGTTCTGGAGGCTAGAAGTCCAAGATCAAGGTGCCAACAGGGTTGGTTTCCTGTGGGGCCTATCATCCTGACGTGTGGATGACTACCTTCTTGCTGTTTCCTCACATGGCCTTTTTGTGTGTGTACATAGGGGGTGGGGTTGGGGGAACAGATCTCAGGTGTCTCTTCCTCTTCTTGTAAGGACACTAGTTCTACTGGATTAGAACCCCACTCTTATGAACCCATTTAACCTTAATTACCTCCTTAAAGGCCCTATATCCAAATGTAGTCGTTATGGAAGTTAGGGCTTTAATACATAGTTGGTAGGGGGGAGCACAGTTCAGTACATAATAGTAGAACATCAGGTTTATAATCAGGAACCTAGGTTCATATCCTTGCTTTATCTTGTATTAAGTGTGTAACCCTGGCCAAGTCACTTAACCTCTTTTAGCATCTTGAATCCTTAACTGTGAAGGATGAGAATAGTAATTTCTTGCCTTGTATGTTTGTTGAGACATTCAGGTAGGGGCGCCTGGCTGGCTCAGTCGGTTAAGTGGCTGCCTTCGGCTCAGGTCATGATCCCAGGGTCCCCGGGATCGAGCCCCGCATTGGGCTCCCTGCTCGGCGGGGAGCCTGCCTCTCCATCTCCCTCTGCCTGCCTCTCTGCCTACCTGTTCTCTCTATCTCTCTGTCAAATAAATAAAATCTTTAAAAAAAAAAAAAGACATTCAGGTAAAATAGATGTTGCAACATAGCACATTATAAATCAAATGATTCTCAATCCAGGCTTGCAGTACAGTCATTCTTAAAAATAACTCTTTTGTGGGGCACCTGGGTGGCTCAGTTGGTTAAGCGTCTGCCTTCAGCTCAGGTCATGATCCCGGAGTCCCGGGATTGGGTCTTGCATCGGGCTCCCTGCTCAGTGGGGAGTCTGCCTCTCCCTCTGGCCCTCTCCCCTGTCATGTTCTCTCTCTATCTCTGTCTCTCAAATAAATAAAGAAAATCTTTAAAAAAAATAAAAATAAATTAAAAAAAAATAACTGATTTGTGAATTCCAGCCTGACCGCATGAGGAGCTCTACAGACCCACTCCCTAGAAAATTGGGGAAAACTTGAAAAACAACTATTAAAAGCTTCTGGAAATGGTCGAAGGGTGTACAGTAAATGAATAGCTTCCAGTTGGAGGGAAGGTTTTCTTGGGAGGAGCAGGACATTAGGATTTCTCATCCTACCCCTAGCTGCCTAGCTGCTGAAGCTAAGTTCTGGGTATATGTGGTGGAGAGGCAGAGAACTACCTTCTGCCCAATCCCCACTTGTGGAACAGAGGCTCTACCTGGGTGCAGAGCTGCTGGGAGTACTGGAGAATACATCATCTTTTCTGTTTTCTAGGGTGGTGATTCCATGTCAGAAGAGACAAGCTGAGAAAACCTTAGGCTGCCGCCTACCCTCAACAAAATATTCCACTGCTATAGGGGATAGCTCTGAAAGAAGTGTGCTGTTGTCTGCACCCCCAGCTTGGGGGTCTGGTTCAGAGATTTGGTAGGGTGCTTAGGGGGAGAAGCAGGTCATAAAATGCTCCTAATCTCTTCAAGGAATTGACTTACAAGGGAGCCCAGATAAGAATAATAGCTGACTTCTCAGCAGAAACAGTGGAGGCCAGAGGCAGTGTAATAATATATATGAAGTGCTCAAAGACAAATATAGTCAACCAAAAATCCTATATATCCAGCAAAGCTATCTTTTTAAAATGATAGTGAAATGAAGATTTTCCCAGGTAAACAGGAATTGAGAGAGTTTATTACTAGCAGACCCACCTTGCAAGAATGCTAAAGGAAGTTCTTTAAGCTGAAAGCAAGTGATCCCAGATGGTAATTTGAATCCATATGAACAAAGAGTACCAGTAAAGGTAATTATGTAATTTTCAAAGAGAATATTACCACATATTTTTTCTTCTTTTTACTCAAAACTGATTTAAAAAGCAGTTGTGTGGGGTGTGTGGGTGATGCAGTTGGTTAGGCATGTGACTCTTGGTTATGCTCAGGTCACAATCACAGGGTCACGAGATGGAGCCTTGTGTTGGGCTTGTGCTTAGTATGGAGTCTGCTTCAGATTCTCTCTCTCCCCATGCCTGCTTGTGCTAGCTCTTGCTCTCTTTCTCTCTCCTAAAATAAATAAATAAATCTTTTTAAAAAAGCAGTTGTATAAAATAATATGTGTATAATGTGTTCTTGGGCCTATAAGGTTTAGAAATGTAGTATATTTGTAATGTATCTGTCAATAGCAGCACGTAGAAGGTGAGTGGAGGCAAAACTATGTCAAGCTAAGGAAATGACTATATGTGATAAAGTCATAATTATAACATCGTGTATTGTTGGATTTGTAACATTAAATGTAATATGTATCACAACAATGCCATCAAATGGAGAAAAAGGCAATCGAACTATATAGCATAACATTTCTATATCTTACTGGAATTAAGCTGGTATAAGTCTGAAGCTGCTATAAGTTTGAAGTTGAAATGTATTGAGCAGCCCATACGGAGAAAAACTAAAAAAAAAAAAATTACAGTGAAAGGTCATTAAAGAAATTTAAGTCCTTCACTAGAAAATACCCACTTAATGCAAAAGAAAGCAGTCAAAGAGTAATAAAGGAAACAAAAAAGACATGAGACACGTAGAAAATGAAAAAGCAGTCATAAATCAACAACGTAAGCAATATTATTAAACATGAATTGATTAAACTATATAATAAAAAAAGGGCAGGTGTGCCTGGGTGGCTCAGTCGTTAAGCATCTGCCTTCGGCTCAGGTCATGATCCCGGAGTCCTGGGATAGAGCCCCGCATTGGGCTCCCTGCTCGGCGAGGAGCCTGCTTCTCCCTCTCCCACTCCCCCTGCTTGTTTTCCCTCTCTCGATGTGTCTCTCTCTGTCAAATAAATAAAATCTTTAAAAAAAAAAAAAAGGTGGAGATTGTCAGAGTATCCAATTATATGCTCTCTACAAGAGATGTACTTTAAAGATACAAATACATTGAAAGTATAAGGATGGAAGATCTATTATGCAAACAACAACCACAAGAAACTTGAGTGGCTATACTAATATCAGAAAAAATAGACTTAAAACAAAAAATGTTACTAGAGAGAAAGAGGGATGAAAGAGCCAATCCATTAGAAAGATAAAGGTTATAAATATATATGTACCTAATAACAGCACCAAAATACAAGAAGCAAAACCTGACAGAAATGAAGAGAAAAGTAGACAATATAGCGATAATGGTTGGGAGACTACGATATCCCACTTTTAGTAATGGACAAAACAACTAGGCATAAGATCAACAAAGAAACCACAGTATAAACCAACTAGAGCTAGGAGACATCTGTAGAATACCACCAGCACCCAGCAACAATAGAATATATATTCTTCTCAAGTGAATGTGGGACATTTTCAAGGATAAACCAAATGCTAGGCCACAAAACATCTTAAAAGGATTGAAATAATACAAAGGTTGTTCTCTGACCACAGTGGAAAGAAATTAGAAATCACTAACAAATTTGGGGAACTCACAAATATATGGAAATTAACATGCTCCCAAATAACCAGTAGGTCAAAGAAGAAATGAAAAGAGAAATCAGAAAATAGTTTGAGATAAATGAAAATGAATTTACCACTTAAGAAAACATGGGATACAGCTAAAGCAGTGCTTACAGGGAAACTTTTAGTAATAAATGCTTATATAAAGAAAGAAGAAAGGTCTCAAATTACTAACTAACCTTACACCTTAAGTCACTGGAAAAAGAAGAGCAAAGTAAACCTAAAACAAGCAGAAGGAGGAAAATAATAAAGCTGAGAGTAGAAATTAATGAACTAGAAAATAGGAAAAAAGTAGAGAAAATTAAGGAAACCAAAAACTGGTTCTTTGAAAAGATAAGCAAAATTGGCAGACTGACATAGAAAAAAAGAGGACTTAAATTACTTGAATCAGAAATAACAGAGGGACCATTACTACTGGGATTACAAAAATGGAAAGGATTATAAAGGAATACTATGAACAGCTGCATACCAATGAATTAACATAGCTTAGATAAAATGGACAATTTTTTTAAAGATTTATTCATTTATTTTCAAGAGCGCGAGCATGAGGGGGAGGGAGGGACAGAGGGAGAGAAAGAGAATCTCAAGCAGACTCCCTGCTGAGTGTGGACCCCATCACAGGATTTGATCTCACAACACTGAGATCTTGAGACCTGAACCGAAACCAAGAGTTGGACGCCCAACCGACTGAGTCACCCAGGCACCCCTAAAATGGAAAATTTTTTAGAAAGATGGCTGCTGAAGCTGACTTACATAGACAAACTGAATAGACCTATAGCAAGTGAAGAGATTGGATTAATCATGAAGCTACCCACAAAGAAAAGCACAGGCCCATATGGCTTCACTGCTAAATTCTACCAAACACTTAAAGAAGAATTAATACTAACTCTTCCTAAAAATTGAGAGGGAGAACACTTCCCAACTTATTTTATGAAGCTAGTATTAGTGTTACCCTGATACCAAAGACATCACAAGAAAACTACAGACCACTATCTCTTATGAAGATGAACACAAAAATCCTCAAAATACTAGCAAACCTAATTCACCAGCATATAAAAAGAATTTTACACCACGATCAAGTGGCATAATATCCCAGAAATGCAAAGTTAGTGTGAAGTTCACTAACCAATTAATATAACATATCAGGAAATAAAAAACAAAAGTCACATTGTTCTCAGAATAGACACAAAAAAAATTTGACAAAATCTAACACCCTTTAACTGATAAAAACACTCAAAAAACGAGGTCTAGAAGGGAACTTTCTCAACATGAATAAAGACACCTATGAAAAACTCAAAGATAACATCATACTTAATGGGGAAAACTGAACACTTTTCCTCTACAATCAGAAATAAGACAAGAGTGCCTGCTTTCTCCATTTCTATTTGACATTATATTAGAGGTTCTAGCTATGGCAGTTTTGAAAAAAAAAATAAGGAAAAGAAAGAAAAATACACAAAGGCTTCAAGATTGGAAAGAAAGAAACAAAACTGTCTCTCATAGAGGATATGATTTTGTATGAAATGACTTAGAAAATCCACTAAAAAAATATTAGTACTAATAACAAGTTCAGCAAAGTTGCAAAATACAAAATCAGTATACAAAAATTAATTGTGTTTCTATAGACTTGTCGTGAACAATCCAAAAGTGAGATTAAGAAAAAAATTCCATTTTTTAAAAAACATATTTTATTTATTTATTCATGAGAGTCAGAGAGAGAGAGAGAGACGCAGAGGCAGAGGGAGAAGCAGGCTCCCCACTTAGCAGGGAGCCCGATGCGGGACTCGATCCCAGGACCCTGGGATCATGACCTGAGCCGAAGGCAGACGTTTAACCATCTGAGCCACCCAGGCGCCCGAAAAATATTCCATTTATAATAGCATCAAAAAAATTAAGACAGGAATAAATTTAACAAAAGAAGTGTAAAACACTGGAAACTACAAAATATTGTTGAAAGAAACTAGAGAAGATCTAAGAGAAAAATATCCTGTCTGTGGATTGGAAGATTGAACATTAAGATGGCAATACTCCCCACATTAACCTACAGATTCAGTGTAGTCCATATCAGAATCCCAGCTGACTTCTTTGTAGAAATTGACAAACTAATCCTAAAAATCATATGGAATTGCAGGGTGTCTGGAAGAGCCAAAACAATCTTGAAAAAGAATAAGATAGGAGAACTTATACTTCCTGATTTCAAAACTTACTACAAAAATGGTAGTCAAGATTGTGTGGAATCAGCACAAGGATATACATACAAATCAATGGAATATAATTGAGTTGAGAAATAAAGCCATATAGATGTGGTTAATTTGTCTTTCAACAAGGGTGTCAGGACCATTAGATGGAGAAATGGTGCCTGGAACAAATGGGTAGCCATATGTGAAATAATGTAGTTGTACCCTTACCTCATACCATGAATAATAATTAACTCAAAGTAGATGACAGACCTAAATGTAAGAGCTAAAACTTTAAAACTCTTAGAAGGAAATTTAGGATTAAGAATCCCTAAGTATGACACTAAAAGCATGAGCAACAACAACAAAAAGATTAATTTGGACTTCATCAAAATTAAAAACTTTTGTGCTTCAAAGGACACCATTAAGAAAGCGTAAAGAAAACCTATAGAGTGAAAGAAAATATTTAAAAACTGTATATCTGATAAGGGACTTTTTTTTTAAGAGGTCCATTTTTTTTTGAGAGAGAGCATGCTGGAGGGAAAAGGGAAGCAGACTCTGCACTGAGCAGGGAGCCTGATGCAGGGCTTGATTACGTGACCCTGAGGTAACGAGCTGACCTGAAACCAAGAGTTAGATGCTCAACCAACTGAGCCTCTCAAGCACCACTCTGATAAGGGACTTCTATCTAGAATATATGAAGAATTCTTATAACTTAATGATAAAAAAAGACAATTTAAACAAATAGTGTTGGGAAAATTGGACAGCCACATGCAGAAGAATGAAACTGGACCATTTCCTTACACCACACACAAAAATAGACTCAAAATGGATGAAAGACCTAAATGTGAGACAGGAATCCATCAAAATCCTAGAGGAGAACACAGGCAGCAACCTCTTCGACCTCAGCCGCAGCAACTTCTTCCTAGAAACATCGCCAAAGGCAAGGGAAGAAGCAAGGGCAAAAATGAACTATTGGGACTTCCTAGAGACAATTTAAAAATGGGTAAAGATTGTGAATAGACTTTTTTTTTTTTTTATGGAGGATATACAGTTAGAAAATAAATATGTGAAAGGACAGCAGACACCAAAAATTGTGATAGTGGAGAAATCGTCAGCCCTTGTACACTGCTGGTGGGAATGTAAAATAGTGCAGCACTTTGGAAAAATAGTTTGGCAGTTCCTCAAACAATCATTGAGTTACAATGTTACCTAGCAGTTCGATTCCTAGGTGTATGCCCCCAAAAAATGAAAACCTATGTCTACATAAAAACTTGTCCATAGATGTTTATGGAAGCATTATTCATAATAGCCAAAAAGTGGAAAGAACCCAAATGTCTATCAGTTGATGAGTAGGTATAAAATATAATGGGGTATATCCATATGATGGGATATTATTCAGCCATAAAAGAATAAAGTACTGATACATGTTGCAACATAGATGAACTTTGAAGATATACTAAATGAAAGAATCCAGGCACAAAAGATCACGCATATGATTTTATTCGTATGAAATATCCTGAATAGGAGTGATAGCCAGTAGGAGTGATAGTACACACTTTCTTTTTGAGGTGATAAAAATGTTTAAAAATGGACTGTGGTAATGGTTGTGCATAGATGTGAAAATGTGAAAGCTATTGACTTGTACACTTTAATAAAGCTGTTAAAAGTAACCATTTCTGGTGTCCTTATGCAGTGAGGCTGGGCTATTAGAATAACAAGAGCTCTTTACCATAAGCCAAGCTCATTTGTTCTCTTTGTCTCATTTTTGTAGAAATCATGACTACCCCAGGAAAAGAGAACTTTCGCCTGAAAAGTTACAAAAATAAGTCCCTGAATCCTGATGAAATGCGCAGGAGGAGGGAGGAAGAGGGACTGCAGTTACGTAAGCAGAAAAGAGAAGAGCAGGTAAATCCTTTACCCTTATTAATTTATTTAAAAGAACTTAATTTTCCATTTTAAGCCTGAAACTACTTTATTTTAATTTTGATTGTGTTAGATATGTGTATGTGTGTAAATATACATCTCCGCCATCATAAAATCAGCGTGTTTTGGGAGTAGGGAAGAGGAGGTGATGAAAAGCAGAATACAAGAATAAATAAATCTCTCAGGTTCTCATATTTCCAATACAACCACTGTTTAATCTTTTGGCCTGTTTAGTGTATTTTCTTTTTTTAAAGTTGCAACTTGTTTAAGATTTTATGTGCATGTTTGTTAATGTATTCTCAAGTGACCAGTAAAATGCTGTTTTTCATTATAAACTTTAATATGAAAATTTGTAAACATACAAAATTATAGATGGTGAACCTCATAAACTCATCCTTTGCATTCAGTAATTGTCAATAATTTGCCGTACTTGCTTCATGTCTATCTTTACATTTCTTTATTATGTAGTATTTTAAAGCAAAAATCTCAAGGAATATGTCTTTTCACCCCTAAATTAATTATGTATGATTCATTAGGACATTGATTTTTGATCTTTTTTTTTTTTTACTTTTGGTCATTTTTAACCTGAGAACGTCTAAACATCCACAGGAGTATTTGGGACTAACTCTCACTTTACCTTCCTCTAAAAATGCCTAGAATGAATGGTATATCCCTTATGGCAAAGAAATTTAAAGACACTTAGGTGACTTTTTTTTTTTTTTTTTTTTTTTTGCTAAGGAGAGACTTTTGAGCTTGGAAGGACCATTTGATCCCCATGCTACAAAAGCTCCATAAAAGGCAAATGAGTCAGAATCTTTCATACCTGAGAAATAAGGTAATCTGTCATAAATATTTTGCAGTTATAGTGAGCTGGTCTCAAAATACACTGTTCTTTTGAGTAACACTGCACTGGAAAATCCAGTTAGTTAAAGTCCAAGAGTACATTACAACCTCAGTGTTTTTTTTGTTAGGGCTGTAGATGTTTGAATCAAACACTGTCATTACTATTATTTTTTAGGCAAAGAGAGTTTGTAATATTATAATAGAGTTTATATTAAGTGCAGTAAATTAGGAGTTATCACTTATTCATAAAAGGATGAGTTTCTCTGGGTTTCTTGTTACCTCTTTATTCATCTGTCTTATTTGAAGTGGAACCTTTTTTTTGAATGAACTTTTGTATTAGCTTCTATTTTGGAGGTAAATTCCAGAAATCATAATAACATTGTTACATATTTATATTCACATATGTGAAGGTGAATACATGGATATATACACATGAGCCCAAGTATAGGTCTGAATATAACCGCCAGCTTATGCATCATATTTGGCATAAAACCATTTGAAGATGTAATAATGATCCTCTGTCATTAACAGTGTTCATTTTATTCTCTTCTTGGTGATGGGTGATGTCATGTAATTAGACTTCATTGTAAAGTTTATATAAATAAAATAAATTTTTCGTATTTACTTACCTGCCTGAAGACAAATGCTCTTATCCTTAATATATCAACTGGCAAGTATGGCCCCATATATTGGACTAAAAATATTTGTAGTTGAAATTCTGTCATGTTCATTGTATGAGATCTAAAATTGTGCTATGGCTTTAGTAAGTTTCTGTGATAAGTTTTTGGAATATTGCTCTATTTAAAATCTTAATTTTTTTATGTCATATGTGCTGTATTATGTAGAGAGACCTGGTAAAACCAGTCAGGCTTCTTAATATAACAGTATATATTTCATGCCTAATTTGTAAAATAGTAAATATTAGTAAAATATAGATTCATTTAGGTACTATTTATCTTTCCACAGTCACAGGCTTACGCCAGCTGAAGAGCTAGATGTGAGGGTACCACAGGAGTTGATGTTGCCAAGTGCACAAAAGATAACTAACTGCATCTTTGAGGGCTAGGCTATCCTTTTATCAGACTAACATTTAATTTTTGTTATATCTAGGCAGCACTTTATAAATGACCTCTATCCATTTGGCACTTATAGACCAACCTAAAATTTATTTTTGGCAAAAAATTTTACCAGTTGGTGTCATTCTGATTGAGCCAGTACTTGAAAATTTGAATTAAGCAGACTCTTGTTAATTCAGAGTGAATAGGTAACCTAGTGCTGTTGAAAAGTTCATAAAACCCATCATGATGAAGAATGGAGGTTTGCTTGATGTTTTTAGTTATAAGAAATATCTTGTGAAGTGAGCGAGTTGATAAACTTGTGGACAGGCAACTTTTCCCGTTGATTAACTTGGTTGACAAGTTCAGTCAACATGTAATCTGTAGTTAAGGTGTAGAGATCATGATTGTTTTGGCAGTTTTTTCTTTTTTCTTTTTTCTTGTTGTTTTAAAGATGTATTTATTAGAGGGGCGCCTGGGTGGCTCAGTTGGTTAAGCGACTGCCTTCAGCTCAGGTCATGATCCTGGAGTCCCGGGATTGAGTCCCGCATCGGGCTCCCTGCTCAGCGGGGAGTCTGCTTCTCCCTCTGACCCTCCCCCCTCTCGTGAGCTCTCTCTCTCTCTCTCATTCTGTCTCAAATAAACAAAATCTTAAAAAAAAAAAAAAAAGATGTATTTATTAGAGAGAGCACAAGCAGAGGGAGAGGGAGAAGCAGACTCCCTGCTGAGCAGGGAGCCAGACATGGGGCTCGATCCCAGGATCCCGAGATTATGACCCGAGCCGAAGGCAGCCGTTTAACCGGCTGAGCCACCCAGTTTTTTCTTTTTTAAAACCTATTTTTCTCTGAGTAAGACATGCACAGTTGAAAAAGTTAAGTAGTACTACAGTACTTGAAACCAAACCACCAATGTTCCTGGTTTCATTCCCAAGTAAACCACTTTCAATCCTCTTGACTATTTGTCAATTTAAAATATTACCTATTGGTGTTCTGTTATGGTAGGTGAAGATTTAAGCTCTTATACTGCTTTTCCCTTGCATGTATTCTCAGTATAGTTATACTACAGTACGTAAGTATTATTTATTGCTGAACTGAATAGTATACCGTGATTACATTTCCTTTCTTTATACTTTGTTTTTCCTGTAGTTAATTGTCTGATTTTGTACCTGTTTAGCTTCATATTCCTGGCTGTCTTTTCATTCTCTTCTACAGCTCTTTTAAATTATTTTTATCTGATTTTCTGTGTGGTTAAACTTCTCAGATAATTTTCAGTTCCATATTTTTTCTGCTGGAGACCTTCACCCTATATTTTTTGTCCTTTTGCGCCAGTCAGAATTGTTTATCCTGTGTTCTAGCTGTATAGCTGTAGTTTTAGGACTTCCCTCTGCTTGGAATTTCTCATGTCTTATCTTGTCATCATCCTTGTAATGTAAATGGTATGGTATTTTCAATTTCAAATTCTACTTGTTGGTCAGCAATTGTATTAAAGATCATAACAGTATCTGCCATTCCATATTAAAAGACCACTACTTGTGGATGTAAATTTACTTATTAGGTGTGATTTTGGAGTCATGTGAATGCTTTAAATAATTGTGAAACAAAAAGAAATCATAATGAAGGATTAAACAAGAGGAATTAAATGGCCCTGTGTGTCATGCTTGTGGCTAAACCACACAGAGAGGAAATACTTTAATACACGAATATGGCAAAATGATTAATTTTCTCTATTGGGCTGTATTTTAAGGACAAAAAGAAGTATAAACAAATCTTCAACTGCTTTCGTAATCATATAGGATTGGCCCTGAAACCATGTGTATTTGTATATGGATATAGCAAATAGCTATGTTAATATTAGGGACCTGGATTTTTTTAGATTAAGAAAGAATAGAAATATAAAATCAAAGAAGTTATATAAATTTGAATAGGTAGTATCAGTAGGGATTCATGATGTATTTTCTTAAAACACACATACACACACAAAACCCAGTTCTGTCCTAGAAAGGCGTAGAAATAGCGAAATACCTTGTATCAGTGAGCACCTCTAGCACCCTGAGATTGTGGTCATTAGAGAATTTTCCTGTCAAGGGACCAAGGCTTCTTGGAAAAAACACCTGAATCTCGATTAGAGATAGGGAATATTCAAGGTGAATGTGTAGTATTTTTTCATAACATAGAGCAAGGAAGTTTTAAGACCATCAAAACTTGTGTTGAAAAGACTCAGGAGATAGCTTGAACAGGCTCCCATTAGTTGTTAAGTGGGATAGTTTGAGTATTAGAAAGGGCACTTTGAGGACTTCTGCTTCCAGCCAAAGGGAATAGCAGGGCTCAGATTTACCCTACTACCTGAAACAAACCAAGAATAAACAGACAAAATACATGAAACAGTAGTTCAAGACACCAGACATTAACCAGTGCAGGACAGTGATCTCTAGAGATAGGAAACCAATGAGACGAGCCCTGTGGTTGCTTCAGCTTATTGCCCAAGAGAGTTTCCAAGTTGCAACACAGGGGAAGGGAACTAAAGACCATGCACGGCCTTCCTGAGTTGAGGAGACAGAGCTGAGAGTCGGAGGAGATCAGGTCATCCATTCATAGGAGGGAATACCAAAAGGGAGAGACATGTGTATAGAGAAAGGAGCCTGGAGATTTTCAGAGTGTTTCTTTGCATATTCAGCAGAGTACTGACCATCATATGTGCTTGGGGAGACTGCTCAAGGCTAGAGAAACTATCATCCACAAAGATTAGAGGGAACAGTGCCTGGCCCTCGCACAGTGCTGAGAAGAGTCCCTGTTTCTCTAGCCAGACTGGAAAAACTCATCTTTCACAGGACATTAGGTAGAGTATTCAGGAGATTCTTACTTCAGTAGTGGAGATTAATTAGCCATAGACTTATTTCTGCTCCAGACCTCCCTAATAAATCATAAAAGCACGATCCAAGAGGTTGCTCAAACTGCAGTTTTTAGTTTTTTCTTAATTAGTAATCACATAGGAAAAACAAATACTTGAATTTCTCCACTTTTTCATTTTCAAAATAATGAGTTGGTTTCTTAGCATCCTCCAGAGGGAACAGGAATGTGTGTATTTTAATATTATTAGGAATTCACAGGGTTAAAATAGATGTATTGCAGGTTATTTCAGCAATTTTTTCTATGTTTTTAAACTTTATGACTGTATAATTGACATACAGTAGAGTGTACAGTTTGTTAAATTCTGACATATGTATCATCACCATAATTAAGATAGTGAACATATTTATTGCTCTCAAAATTTTCCTGGTATACCTTTGTGGTACCTTTTCCCCACCCCTCACCTATCTCCAAACAACTTCTAATCTGTTTTCAGTCACTACTGATTACTTTGCATAAATGACTGATACAATATATGTTCTATTTTGTCTGGCTTCTGTCAGTCAGCTTAATCATTTTGAGATTCATGCATGTTGTGTGTATCAGTTCATTCATTTTATTGTTGAGTAGCAATCTGTTGTAAAAATAAAACCACAATTGGTTTATCCATTCACCTGTTGATGGCAGTTTGGATTGTTTCCAGTTTTCGGTGATTGTAAATAGAGCTGCTCATCAATGAACATTGATGGACAGCTCTTCGTATGGACATATATTTCCATTTCTCCAGGATAGATATCTAGGAGGAGAATGGCTGGGTTGTATAGTAGGTGTGTACTTAGGAGGCTGTCAACTATTTGCTAAAATGGCTTGTACTACTTTATCTTCACATCTGCGGTATATGAGCATTTCATTTGCTCCATCTCCTTGTGAGCATTTGGTATGGTCAGTCTTTCTAATTTTATCTAGTCTAAGGTGTGCCTAGTAGTATGTCATTATGGTTTTATTTTGCACTTCCCTAATGACTGAAGTTGAGAGCATCTTTTCATGTGCTTATTTGCCATCTGTATATTTACCTTAGTGAAGTCTGTTTAGTTTCTTAATTGAGTTGTTTCTGGATGCAAGTCTTTTGTTGGATATGCTTTTAAAATATTTTCTCCCAGTCAGTGGCTTGCCTTTTCACTTTCAGAAGTGCTGTTTGAAGAGCAAAAGGTTTCGATTTTGGAATTCCATGTATCAGCTTTTTTCTTTTATGGATTGTGCTTTGTGTGTCAAATCTAAGAATCTTTATCAAAGCCAAGGTCACTGAAGATTTTCTCCTGTTTTAAGAAGTTTTATTGTTAAAGTTTAAATGTAGGTCTATGATTATTTGCATTTAATTTTTGTATATAATGTGAGGTAAGGGCTTCCCCCCTCTTTTTTCCCCCATTTTTTTACATACGGCTTTCCATTTTTTCAGATGTCATTTATTGAAACGATTGTTTCTCCTCATTGAATTGCCTTACACCCTTTTACATTCAATTGACTATTTCTCTGTCGGTCTGGTTTCTGAACTTCTGTTCCATTTGTTTATCTGTCTTATATACCACACTGTCTTGATTACTGTAGCTTTTATAGTAAGTCTTGAAATCATATTACTAGCCCTCTAACCTTGTTCTTCTCTCCATAGATTGTTCTGGCTGTTACAGGTCCTTTGCATTTTTATATCAACTTTAGAATCAGCTTGTCAATTTGTACACAAAAGCCTGCTCTGAGGATTTGATTGTGATTGTGTCAGATCTGTAGGTCAGCTTGGGGAGAACTGATAATCGTAACAATGAGTCTTCTGACTCATAAGCACCACATCTCCATTTATTTAGATCCATAATATCTCTCAGGGATTTGTAGGTTTGCTTTTTTTTAAAGACTTATTTATTTGAGAGAGAGAGAGAGAAAGAGAGCACAAGCAGGAGGTGCAGAGGGAGAGAGAGAATCTCAAGCAGACTCTTTGCTGAGTGTGGAGCCTGACATGGTGCTCAATCTCATGACACTGAGATCAGGACCTGAGCCAAAACCAAGAGTCGGACACTTAACTGACTGTGCTACCCAGGTGCCCCGATTTGTAGTTTTTTGGTCAGATTTTTCCCTACGTATAGTATAGTTTTGATGCTATTGCAGATGGTATCTTTTGAATTTTAGTTTTCGATTGTTCATTGTTAATATTTAGAATCCCCTGGGACTCACTGGGAGAGACGGTTCCCCCATCTTGGAGCACGTCTGGGAGAGGTGACAGGGACAAAAGAGTTAGTGGGCACCATTTCCTTCCCCCGCCCCTCAGCATAGGTGCAGAGACACCTGCTGAGGGTGGCTAACTTGGACGCTGGTTCTTTGCTGTGCTTTACTTCACACTCCACGCCCCTGCACTTTGGTGTGACTACCCTTCTGGGACAAACCTGCATCTGTCCAGTGTAGTGAGACCCTCCCCCAGAAGACCGGCACAGGCCCATGCCATGCCAAGTCCATAAAGTTTGGAGTTTTAAAACTCAGCACACCTGCTTGGGATAGACCCCAAGGTGCACTGCGCTACCGGGCAGGCAGACGGCTGGGACACAGACAGGGTGAAGGCAGTGAGCTGAGGGATGCCTGGGACACACGAGGGGAGATTGTTTGCTCTCCTGGGAGGGCTTCCTGGACAGTGGTGCGTGCAGACTCTCCGGGGACTAGGGAGCTGGCTGATATCATTTTCCTCCCCTCCCCCCCTTAGCATAAACTAACTTCAGTAAGCAGCACAGTGCCAACAGTGGCCTAAACTGCTTACACCAAGCCCTGCCCCCTGTGCTCTGCAGGTTTTGTTTTACTGGGGCAGTTGTGCTAGAGAACCAGAGCAGCAGGCCCCTCCTCCAGAAGACCAGCACAAACCCCTACATACACCATGTCTGCTGACCCTAGAGTTCTGCAAAGCTTCAGCTCTGGTGAAAGTAGCATCACGTCTCTTTAGCCAGCAGACCAGAGCACATCTAGTTAAAACTCACCACACTCTGACCAAGGTCCAAACACTCCCCACTGCAGGCAAGGAGAAGCTCTGCAGATGACTGACCTGAGGGACAGAGCAGCCAAAACACAGCAGCTGAGTGCATACAGCACGCACCAGAGACACTTCTAAAGTGCCAGGCTCTGGACAGCATATGACCTCTTCTCCATAAAGTCATTACTCTCAGGAGCAGGAAACATAACAGGCTTTCCTAACACACAGAAGAAGACAGAGACCTACACAAAATGCCAAGACAGGAATTTATCCCAAAAGAAAGAACAAGAAAAGGTCATGGCCAGGGGTCTAATCAAAACAGATAGAAATAATATGCCTGATCCAGAATTTAAGGCAGCAGTCATAAGGATATTAGCTGGGCTTGAGAAGAGCATAGAACACACTAGGAAGTCTCTTACTGCAGAGATAGAAGACCAAAAAAACTAGTCAGGCTGAAATGAAAAATGCAGTAACTGAGATTTGAAGCCAACTGGATGTAATGACCACAAGGATGGAAGAAGCAGAGGAATGAATAAGTGATATAGAAGATTACGGAAATTAATGAAGTTGAAAGGAAGAGGGAAAGAAAAATATTAGATCATGAATGTAGATTTAGGCAACTCAGTGATTCTATAAAGTGTAATAATGTTTGTATCATAGAGTCCTAGAAGAAGAAGAGAGGGAAAGGGGGGCAGAAGGTTTATTTGAGGAAGTTATAGCTGAAAACTTCCCTAATGTGGAAACAGACATCTAAATCCAGGAGGCACAGACAACTCCCATCAAAATCAACAAAAGCAGGCCAATACCAAGATATATTGTAGTTAAATTTGCAAAATATAGAGATAAGGAAAAAAAAAATCCTAAAAGCAGTAAGACAAAAGAAGTCCCTAACTTACAAGGGAAGACAAATAAGGTTAGCAGCAGATCTCTCCTCAGAAACTTGGCAGGCAAGAAGGGAGTGGAATGATATATTCAACATGCTGAATGAGAAAAACCAGCCAAGAATACGTTATCCAGCAAGGTTGCCATTCAGAGTAAAAGAAGAGATAAAAAGAGTTTCCCAGACCAACAAAAACTAAAGTAGTTCGTGACCACTAAACCAGCCCTGCAGGAAATATTAAAGGGGACTCTTTGGGAAAGAAAGACCCAAATCAACAAAGATTAGAAAGGAACAGAGAAAATCTCCAGAAACAATGACAGAACGGTAATAAAATGGCACTAAATTCATATCTATCAATAATTACTCTGAATGTAAGTGGACTAAATGCTCCAGTTAAAAGACATAGGGTGTCAGAGTGGCTAAAAAAAAAAAGACCCATCTATATGCTGCCTATAAGAGACTGATTTGAGACCTAAAGACACCTGCAGATTGAAAGTGAGGGGCTGGAGAACCATTTATCATGCAAATGGATGTCGGAAGAACGCCGAAATAGCAATACTTGTATCAGACAAACTAGATTTTAAAACAAAGACTGTAACAAGAAATGAAGGGGGGCACTGTATCATAATAAAGGTGTCTATCCAACAAGAAGGTCTAATAATTGTAAATATTTATGCCCCTAACGTGGGAGCACCCAAATATATAAAACAGTAACAAACATAAAAGAACTCATTGATAATTATACAGTAATAGTAGGGGACCTTAACACCCCACTTACATCAAAGAACAGACCATTGAAGCAGAAAATCAATAAGGAAACAAAGAATGGCTTTGAATGACACACTGGCCCAGATGGACTTAACAGATACATTCAGAACATTTCATCCAAAAGCAGCATAGTACACATTCTTTTCTAGTGCACATGGGACATTATCCAGAAGAGATCACATACTAGGTCACAAATCAGGCCTCAACAAGTGCAGAAAGATTGAGCTCATACCAGGCATATTTTCCGACTGCAATGCTATGAAACTTGAGTCAACCACAAGAAAAAATTTGGAAAGACTGCAAATACATGGAGGTTAAAGAACATCCTACTAAAGAATGAATGGGTCAACCAGGAACTTAAGAAATTAAAACTACATGGAAACAAATGAAAAGGAAAACATGACAGTCCAAAACCTTTGGGATGCTGTAAAAGGGGTCATAAGAGGGAAGGATATAGCAATACAGGCCTACCTCAAGAAGCAAGAAAAATCTCAAATACACAACCTAACCTTTCACCTAGAGGAGCTAGGAAAAGAACAAGAAGTGAAGCTTACAGCCAGCAGAAGAAGGGAAATAATAAAGATTAGAGCAGAAATAAATGATATAGAAACAAACAAAATAGTAGAACAGATCAATGAAGCCAGGAGCTGGTTCTTTGAAAAAATTAATAAAACTGATAAACCCCTAGCCAGACTTACCCAAAAGAAAAGAGAAAGGACCAAAGTAAGATCATGAATGAGAGAGGAGATCAAACTAACACCACAGAAATACAATTATAAGAGAATATTATGAAAAATTATATGCCAGCAAATTAGGCAATCTGGAAGAAATGAATAAATTCCTAGAAACATATAAACTACCAAAACAAACGGGGAAATAGAAAACTTGACAGACTGATAACCAGCAAAGCAATTGAATCAGTAATCAAAAATCTCCCAGAAACAAAAGTCCAGGGCCAGATGGCTTCCAAGGGGAATTTTACCAAACATTTAAAGAAGAGTTAATACCTATTCTTTTCAAACTATTCCAAAAAATAGAAATGGAAGGAAAACTTCCAGATTCCTTCTTCGAGGCCAGCATTACCCTGACTTCAAAACCAGACAAAAACCCCACTTAAAAAAGACAGTTACAGGCCAATATCATGGTGAACATGGATGCAAATATCCTCAACAAAATACTAGCAAATCAAATCCAACAGTACATTAAAAGAATCATTCACCACAATCAAGTGGGATTTGTTCCTGGGCTGCACGGGTGGTTCAATATTCACAAATCAATCAATGTGTAATACACAATATTAATAAAAGAAAGGGTAAGAACTATATGATTCAGTAGATTCAGAAAAAGCATTTGACAAAGTACACATCCATTCTTGATAAAAACCCTCAACAGAGTAGGGGTAGAAGGAACATACCTCAACATCATATTACAGAAGGCCCACAGCTAATATCAGTCTCAGTGGGGAAAAACAGAGCTTTTTCCTCTACGGTCAAGAATGAGACCTGGGATGTTCATTTTCACCATTGTTATTTAACATAGGACTGGAAGTCCTAGCCTCAGCAGTCAGACAACAAAAAGAAATAAAAGACATCCAAATTGGCAAGAAGAAGTCAGACTTTCACTATTTGCAGACAACATGATGCTCTGGAAAACCCAAAAGACTCCACCAAAAAATTGCTAGAACTGATACACAAATTCAGTAAAGTTGCAGGATACAAAATCCAACATACAGAAATCTGTTGACGTTTCTTTTCTTTACTTTTTTTTAAAGATTTTATTTATTTGACAGACACAGCGAGAAAGGGAACACCAGCAGGGGGAGTGGGAGAGGGAGAAGCAGGCTTCCTGCTAAGCAGGGAGCCTGATGCGGGACTCGATCCCAGGCCCCTGGGATCATGACCCGAGCCAAAGGCAGATGCTTAATGACTGAGCCACCCAGGTGCCCCATGTTGGCGTTTCTATATACCAACAGTGTAGCAGCAGAAAGAAATCAAGGAATCGATTGCATTTACAATTGCACCAAAAACCATAAGATACCTAGGGATAAATCTAACCAAAGAGGTAAAAGATCTGTACTCTGAAAACTACAGAACAATTTTGAAAGAAACTGAGGAAGACACAAAGAAACGGAATGACAGTCCATGCTCATGGATTAGAAGAACAAATACTGTTAAAATGTCTATACTATCCAAAGCAATCTACACGTTTAATGCAGTCCTTATCAAAATACCACCAGCATTTTTCACAGAGGTAGAACAGTCAATCCTAAAATTTGTAGGGAACCACAGAAGACCCTGAATAGCCAAAGCAATCCTGAAAAAGAAAAGCAAAGCTGGAGGCATCACAATTCTGGACTTCCAAGTTATATTACAAAGCTGCAGTAATCAAGACAGTATGGTACTGGCACAAAAACAGACACATAGATCAATGGAACAGAATAGAAAACCCAGAAATGGACCCACAACCATATGGTCAACTAATCTTCTACAAAGCAGGGGAGAATATCTAATGGAAAAAAGTCTCTTCAACAAATGGTGTTAGGAAAACTGGAGAGCAGCATGCAAAAAGAATGAAACTGGACCACTTTCTTACCCTATACCCGAAAATAAATTCAAAATGGATGAAAGACCTAAATGTGAGACAGGCATCAAAATCCTAAAGGAGAACATGGACAGCAACCTCTTTGACCTCGGTCGTAGCAACTTCTTACTAGACATGTCTCTGGAGGCAAGGGAATTCCCACAAAAGCAAAAATGAAGTATTGGGACTTCATCAAGATAAAAAGCTTCTGCACAGCGAAGGAAACAATCAGCAACCTACAGAATGGGAGAAGATATTTGCAGATGACATGTTTGATACAGGGTTAGTATAAAGAACTTAAGAACTCAACACCCAGAAAACAATCCTGTCAAGAAATGGACAGAAGACATGAATAGACATTTTTCCAAGGAAGACATCTAGATGGCTAACAGACCCATGAAAAGATGCCCACTATCACTCATCATCAGGGAAATAGAAATCAAAATCACGATGAGCTATCACCTCACATCTGTCAGGATGGCTAAAATTAATAACTCAGGAAACAACAGATGTTGGTGAGGATGTGAGAAAGGGGAGCCCTCTTACACTGTTGGTGGGAATGCAAACTGGTGCAGCCATTCTGGAAAACAGTGTGAAGTTTCCTAGGATCCAGCAATTACACCACTAGGTATTTACCCAAAGGATACAAAAATATTGATCCAAAGGGATACGTGCACCCTGATGTTTATAGCAGCATTATCAACAATAGCCAAATTATGGAAAGAGCCTAAATGTCCATCTACTGATGAATGGAAAAAGAAGTGGTATATATACACAATGGACTATTAGTCATAATAATAAAATCCTGCCATTTGCAATGACGTGGATGGACCAAGGATGCTATGCGAAATAAGCCAGTCATAGACAAATACCAGGCACCTAGGTGGCTCAGTCGGTTAAGTGACTTCGGGTCAGGTCGCGATCTCAGGATCCTGGGATTGAGCCCTGCATCAGGCTCTGTGCTCAGTGGGTAGTCTGCTGCTCTCTCTCCCTTTGCCCCTTGCCCTGCTCATGCTCGCGTGCTCTCTCTTTCTTTAAAATCTTTAAAAAAGTGACAAGTACCATATGATTTCACTCATGTGGCATTTAAGAAATGAGACAGATGAACATAGGAGGAAAACAAGAGAGGCAAACCATAAAACACTAAACTATAGAGAACAAACGGGTTGATGGAGGGAGGTGAGTAGGGGATGGGTTAAATGTGTGATGGATATTAAGGAGGGCACTTGTTGTGATGAGCACTGGGTGTTATATTAAGTGATGAATCACTAAATTCTACTCCTGAAACTAACATTACAGTATATGTTAACTAACTGGAATTCAAATAAAAATTTGAAACTAAAAAAACAAAAAACAAAAAAACTTTTGGCCATTTTCCAAATATATTCCCCCACCCCAACCTTAGGGTTCCAGTGCATGTATATTAGGTCACTTGATGTCCCACAACTGACTTATATTTTGTACCTATTTTCTCAACCTTTCTGCCATGTCTTTAATTTTGGTGTGTTTATATTTGCTATATCCTTAAATTCACTGATCTTTTCTTCTGCAGTATATTATCTGCTGTTAATCCCATTCAGTGTACTTTTTATCTGAAAAATTGTGTTTTTCATATCTAGGTATTTGCTTAGTCTTTTTGTTTTTTAATGTTCTTTTACATTTCTGCCATTTTTGTCATTTCCAGGTGATTTTGATTGATTTTTTTTTTCTTCCCCGTGGATAGTCTTTTCTTCTTTTTAGTGCTTGGTAGTTTCCAATTGAATTCCAAGCATGTGAATTTTACCTTACATCTTTTAATATATGTAATTCTGAATTTGTCTTTGGATTTAGTAAATTGTTTGGAACCAGTTTGTTTTTACGTTTCATTGGGCTGGAGCTAATTTAGCCTCACTTCTGAGTCAGTATCCTGAGCGTTCTACTAAATGCCCTATATATATTAGGAAGTCTTTTCTATTGTTTGGTTGAAGCATGAGTATTCCTTGACCCATGTAACTTCCAGAATTGTTCTGCATGTTTGTTGGAGGTCGTTCCTTTCTCAGCTATATTTTTCTTACACACCTGTGCTTGTAGAACGAAGCTAAAGACTCATGGGGAATTTTCTGCAGAGTTCTAGAATTCCCTCTGTGTTGATCTCTTCTCTTCATTACTTTGCCTATGGATTCTAGTTGCCTTGGCCTCCTCAGTTCTAAACTCTTGTCTCCTCAACTGAGGGAGCCGGTAGGCCCTGTTTGAGTTTTGTCCTCCCTGTGCTACAGCCTGGAAACTCTGTCCAGGCAATAATCTGAGGCAGTCATAGGGCCAGTCTTTTTTCTTTGCTGAAGGATCACTGCCTGGGCTGCCCGTTATCCTTTAGCTGAAACCCATTATTTTATGGATTTTGTCTGCTTTTAGAGTTGTGTAGGATAAGAGGATAAGTTACTGTTAGTCCCATCATTGCTTGAACAAGTGAACTGCTTCAGGCTATTAAAGATACAATGGAGGCACCTTAGAGGGCTACCTTTGGAAGAAAGTATTCTTTGCCTACACAAATTAATAGATGCTTTAAAGGTAGTGTTCAAGCAGTAGTCACTTGTTATTACCGGTTGCTGGACAGGTTGGAAAGGTTGGGAAGTCTCGGTTCATTATCTTTGAGGGTTAAGAGGGAATCATTAAGTCATTCTGACATAATTTTTTATCATTTCCCCTAATGTATTGGTAAGACTATATGATCACCAACTAAACATAGAGGAAAGAGGGGAACGGCCAAGCATGCCCTAGCTCTTTTTCAACCTTACCCTTTTTATGTGTCATGCAATATCAGGCTTCTCTTAGTCATTTTACCACATCAGGTGTTGGTAACAGCATATTGTGATAGTTAATTGTATTAGATTATAAGACTGGAGAATTCTGAAATAGTTCCTCATCAGGAAAGGTCGAAGGTGGCACAGCCTTTAGAATTTTTTTTTTTTTAAATATTTTATTTATTTATTTGACAGAGACAGAGATAGCGAGAGCAGGAACACAAGCAGCGGGAGTGGGAGAGGGAGAAGCAGGCTTCCCCTCGAGGAGGGAGCCCGATGTGGGACTCGATCCCAGGACCCTGGGATCATGACCTGAGCCGAAGGCAGACGCTTAACGACTGAGCCACCCAGGCGCCCAGCCTTTAGAATTTTTTAAATGATTTTCAAAAAACTCCATCCTTCCTTACTGTCTTTTAAGTGGGGTTCCTAAAGTTTGCATGTTGAACTCCCTTGTAGTAGAATACTTGAGTTACAGTCTTTTATTTTTCAGTTATTCAAGCGAAGAAATGTTGCTACAGCAGAGGAAGAAACAGAAGAAGAAGTTATGTCGGATGGAGGCTTCCATGAGGCTCAGATTAATAACATGGAGATGGCACCAGTAAGTAAGATAATGAAAGAAACTCTTTTTTTTAGTGTTTTTCTGAGGAAGATATGAGGTGTAGCTCGCTATTTGGGTTTTTAAAAAAGGTGTTAGTAGATGGCTGTAGAAAGTACTTGGCATTTCATTTTAAAAAAAAGAAGCCATATACTTAATCTCTTGGTTCATTAGATGTTTATTATAGTGTGACTAACATGCCAATAAACAGAATTAACTAAATTATGAAGATTAATTCAGCTATTAAAACTTAAAAAGATAATTATAGAATTATTCCTTACAAGTTAAATAACAAGGGATACTTTAAAGGAAATCCCAGTTTGCTGTTCATTTCAGTTATCAAATTGGGCATGTTTATATGATTTTAAAAATTGGTTCCACATCATAGCTGTTGGAATTTTCTATTATAACCCATTTTGTAACTTTCTTGAGGTTATGTAAGCAGATAAAAATTATGCTTTATTTATATGGATTATACCTGTCTATATTTCTAGTTTATTTTAGTCAATTAATAGAACACACATACACACACACAGATGGTTTTTCAAAAAGAGAAATCTCTTTCTTCCACCCAATTTCTTTCTTCATTGGCAACCACTGTTACTAGATTCTTAACTCTCTTTGAGAAAATGTTTTTTTCTCCCCTTCCCCTCCACGCCCCTTTTAAGCAAATTATGGCATATTATGCACAGTGTCCTATATATATATTTTTTTTCTTTTTTGCTTCATAGATCTCCAGTTTTTATGGACCAGTTTTCTTTTGGAATTAGGAGAGCAGTTTAAATCACTTTGGAATCTATATAGACATTGTAGCTAACACTATAATTTTGTGGTAAATTCTTCTAGGTCCTTCAGAAAGTTGAGCTGTCCATTTTTTTTGTTGTTGTTCTTTTAGTGGATGTAAAAATAAATATGAAGTGTTTTGTGGACCGTAGTATTAGTCAGGGTTTTACAAAGGAAACAACCAATAGGAGATTGATTGATTTTCAGGAATTGGTTCATGTAATTGTTGGAGCTGGTAAGTTCAAAATCTGTAGGGCAAATCAGTAGGCTGAAAATTCAGGTAAGCATTGATGTTGTAGTTTTAGGGCTGAAGTTCCTCAGGAAACCTGTCATTGCTCTTAAGACCTTCAACTGATTGAATGAGGCCCACACACATTTTGGAGAGTAAAGTGCTTTACTTAAGTATACTAATTTAAATGTTAAATGTTAATCACATCTGAAAAAATACTTTCATAGCAAGTCTAGACCAGTGTGTGTTAAGTTGACATAGAAAATTAACCATCTAGTACACTCCTTGGCCACTTGGCATCCCTATAGAACTCCTTAAACCATACTGAGTCTCAGATAAAGAAATAACAAAGTCGTATCTCCATGTAACATGATAGTTATCCTTTGTGCAACTAAAAATGCACTAACCTTTTTCCCAGAAGACGTAAGTCCTTGAGTGATGTTCATTCCTCTTCTTGATCTCCTGTAACTTAAATGCTGTGATATAAAATTAACGGTACTTCAATACCATGAATGTAAAGTCAGTACATTTTATATTAGGGAATAAGAGAGGGAAGAGAATGAGTGTGTGTGTGTGTGTGTGTGTGTGTGTGTGAGAGAGAGAGAGAGAGAGAGAGAGAATGTGTATATCTAAGTGTATCCAAACATTCATAACAGAATCATATAGGTACCTTTGTTTACAGGAATCAGTTTTGTAAGTTTCAAGTTAGTTACTTTTCTGTTAAGAGCGGAATGCTTCCCTCTCCCCATTGGGATTCTTAAGTGTTAGGTATTGTTTACCAGCCCTCCAGCATTTATAACTCAGTGCAGCTTTCTTCACAGTTCATCTTGTTGACTCTAACCCTTCATGAAATGATAAGAACTTCATTTCATTGTGACAAGTGACCCTGAGAAGAAGGTTAACTACTAATACCGGAGATGGGTTGTTGTAGAAAATGGAAAAGTACTAATAAAGCAGGAAAATAGTGGAAACCTGAAAAGTTTTAAAGAAAATAGAAATTTTAAATAAATTTAAGAGTCAATTGTTGAATTTGGTAGTGGCTAGAGTCTGATTTATACAAGACTATTCTGTCCTCATTCAGTAAATATTTGTTGAGCATCTGCTGTATGCCAATCATCAGTGATAGAATGGTAAGATGGACAGGCTCTTTGGCTTTCAAGAAGCTTGTATTATACTGGAGGAGCCTGGGCATTAAACACATAACTGAGAAAAATATCTGATAGTGAAAAAGGCTGGCCTAGGATTAAAATAGAGCGATAGAGATGGAGTGGCTGCTTTAGATTTGGAGGTCATGAAGAGCCTTCTTTTAGAACTTGAATGACAAGGAACAACCAACCATGTGATGAGCAAGGGAGGAAGAGTAATAAACGCCGTGTCTTAGTATTTACTACTAAGATTACTTTCTTATTGTCATGAGCTTCTTAATGATAGACAAAGTATTTGGCTTTATCACATTATTAATCATCTCAGACATTTCTACGTGTATAGATTATCCTACCTTTGTACAGCTCTTCTAGATAAATATGATTTAACTTAATGTGGCCACAACTTACACTGTCTTTGTTTTCCTTTGAGTTAAAGTTAAAATTTTATCATATTTGCTTTTTGTTTGTATTCCCAGGGTGGTGTTATTACTTCCGACATGATTGAAATGATATTTTCCAATAGCCCAGAGCAACAGCTTTCAGCAACACAGAAATTCAGAAAATTGCTTTCAAAAGGTGAGTTCTAAATATGTTAAAGTACAGTTTTGACCCTTGAGTGACAAGGACTTGAAGGTCTTTTTCGATAAATTCAGTACAGTACTGTAAATGTATTTTCTCTTCCTTATGATTTTCTTAATAACATTTTCTTTTCTCTAGCTTACTATATTGTAAGAATACAGTATGTAATACATATAACATACAAAATATGTGCTAATTGCCTGTTTATGTTATTGGTGAGGTTTCCTGTCAACAGTAGGCTATTAGTAGCTAGGTTTTGGGGGGAGTCAAAAGTTACGTAAGGATTTTTGACTCTGCGGGGATTGGCGCCCCAACCTTTGTATTGTTCAAGGGTCAACTGTATATTTTTTCATTTAAAAAAATACTACTTTCCCATAATCTATTTTTCACATCACAGATAAATTGCTTTGGAGTGTGTCTATCAACAAAATAAAAGGACACATATAGATGTATATGTAATTATGAGCCATGGCTAACTTCTGAATTTCTTACTTTATGCAATCTTACCAGGACCAGAAAGCAGCCTTATTTTCATTTCTGAGCTATTTTATAAAAGACCTGTAAAGTGATATGAACAGTAGTCAGTATTTTATGTTAATTCAAATCAAGAAACTCCACTCTTTTTTTAAGAAGACCTTTTTGTTGTTGTTGTTTTAAAGATTTTATTATTTTTAAGTAATCTCTGTAATCCAACATGGGGTTTGAACTCATAACCCTGAGATCAAGGGTCCCATGCTCTACCAACTGAGCCAGCCAGGTGCCCCAAGAAAAACTTTTAGAGTATCAGTTGAAAGATCAGTGATTGCTGGTTTTAATGTTACCATTTTCTCATGAAATTTAAGTATGGATTTATTAGTGGTCAGGGAAATTACCTTTTTTTTCTTTTTGGTATAATTAGGGTAGACTAGAATATGATACCTTTGCCATTCTGGACAAGTAAAAAGAACTGTGGAACTCTAAACCACATTAAAATGTCGGTAGTAGATGTTGACATTAAATAAACAGGAGACCCCCCCCCCCCAGTAGTAAGGTAGAGTTTTTTGGAATCATAAGTGATAATATATCCCTTGAGGGACCTGGAATAAAAATGTCTATAACATATAGACATAACAGAATTGTGTGTGACATAACAATTCTATTTTTTGTGTGACACCTTAATATTTGAAGGCCGTTGTCATGGACACCTTCCCCATTCCCCTTGTCTCTTTTCAGCATGCTGAGTCTAATGCCTTTCTCACACCATGGGGCTTTTTAGGACCTTTCACTGCTCTCCTACTTTCCTGCCAGGATTCTAGTTTCCCAGCCATCCCTCTTAAAAATGTGATAACTAGAATACAGTACTTCAGATGTGTTCTTCTGACCCTAAGGTGTGGGGAGAGATTGCTTTCCTTGCCCCGAGACTACACATCCCAATAATGTCCTCCACGATAGCAGCAGTCATTGTGGTCATGGCACAGGCATGGTTGACTGTACTTGCAGCATCTAAACTCCCTAGGACTTCTCTTCGTGTACTGTTTTTAGGTTCTGTCTGTAAAGTCATGGAGATTTTTTAAAATTGCTTCTTACAAAATTCGGGTGCTAAATCCTGCTTTATCCCTGCTAACTTCAGCTTACTGTTCTTCCTATATGTTATTTCTGTAATCTAGCATTTTAACCAGGAAGAGGGAGGTAGGGAAAATTATCATCTTTATTATGACCATCCAGTTTATTTGTTGTGTTATCTGAATGGTTGATAAAAATGTTGAACCAGGCAAAGGACATGTCATCAGAGCTCGCTCCAAATTAACATAGTCACCTTTTTTTCAGTAAAGCTCTGGACTTGACTAAGAATCCTTGGAACTAAGTACTGTAATCCAGCTGCCATTTTTCTTGCATTGTTACATGAATGTCATCAAGAACTTCGTCAGATCACTCGCTGAAATTACCATGCTGATTGTTAAGGACATTTTCTATCTGTTTATCAAACAGGTTTCTATCAGATGATTTCATTTTTAAGATACTTTTTTGTCATAACTGAAAAATGAGATTAATTTGGCAAGTCATCCTTAATGAATTCTTGCTGGCTCCTACTTATCACCACAGCTGTAAAATTAAATCCTGCAAGCACATGCAGAGTCACCTAATCCAGTTTCTTGAAACAACTTACTGTTAGACTAAAAACCCATATACGGAGATAGGACTAGAAGGAAGTATTCCGAAATAATAATAAGGCTGTGTTTGGATGTTTTTCCCCCTACTTTCTAAGTTTTCTAAAGTTGTAGAGGCACTAACTTTAATTTTTGAGAAGTCTGCCCATCCTTTCCACATTAAAGCTTACCTTATTGTGAAGCCTTTGGGGCTACCGTAGTCTCAAAGTGACTGAACTCAATTTCACATTTACAGTTTTACTTTTTTTTTTCTTGTTTAGATTTCCAACATGAAAGAGATGCTAAAATGGAGGGAGGGATATTATGAAGTAAGTTTGAAATAATAAAGTTCTTGCATTGAAATGAAAGGATTGTTTTTCTTCTTTCCTTTTATCTTATGGGGAGACAGAACCTAATCCTCCCATTGATGAAGTCATCAGCACACCAGGAGTAGTGGCCAGGTTTGTGGAGTTCCTCAAGCGAAAAGAGAACTGTACACTGCAGGTGCGAACCATTTTCATTTCTTGCCTCCTATTTTAATGCCTTTTGCAAGCGTACATTTTACATACAGATTTGTTATTTATGTTAATTCATACAAGGGGTTCATTTTTGAGATGATGTTTCTGACAACCACATTGCAAGCAACCGCATTGCTCTGATAGCTTTGTTAACATCTAGGCTCTTGGTTTTACTCTTTAGAATTCTTGTCGTTTTTAGTTATGAAAAATTATTTTATGGTGATTGTGGATAATACTTATTTAATAGGGAATTGTGTGTGGTGGAGGAGTCATTATAGATAGGACCTAAGTGTGGGCTACGTAAAATTTGGTTTTGAAGGATTTTTGAGTTCTCTTTGTTGGCTTTGCAAGGCTGTGTAACATGGGCTAGATTAGAGACTCACTAATCCCCAAACCTGGTCCTAATTAAACCCTTCCCCTTCCCCTCAAGAGCTGACAAGGAGGTAGCCTTGTTGTGAATGTTGGTGCTTGGTGCTAGGTTTATTTAGTCTGTCAGTACTGTATTATATAGGGGCTCCAGGAGGAAATTTTGCAGCTTCTGGATTGTATAGTTTTCATAGTAAAAAGGACCAGTTGTCAACTGACTCATCATGGCAGTTACCTAGAAATTTTAGAATACTGTTTTTTGTTGTTGTTTTTTTTTTTCCTGAATAAAAGTTGGATTTTTAGTAAACTGGTAATTTTTCAGTAGCTGTACTTCCTTGGAGTAACCCGTTGAATCAGTTTCTGTGTTATTCTTTAACCAGGACCTGTGATATCTAAATTCTCACTTGTAGGATCTAATCTGAAGGGCTCAGGCCCTTTAGAGAGACTCTGCAACTATAAAAATGGGTCAGGTGCAAAGTAGATCACAAATGAGGTTAGTTTTCCAAGTAAATTTGCCAGTAACAAGTTAATCCTAAAGATAACTTTCACCTTCTTGTTCGTTTTTGCCTTACTCTCTAAGGCTAGAGGGAGTGGGGCATTTTTGTAAATGATAGTAACCCCTGTCGCCAGATTCCTTACTGTCCAGAGGATTGTAGATGATTCATAAGACTTGATGCTTTGTCTTGATATTTTCTCTCCTTTCCTCCCACCCCATCTTTCTCCTCCTTTTACTCTCTCTGTTGCGGTGATGAGTTCTTTCCAGAAGAAAAACAAGAAATCCAGAAAAGGTAGAGTACTTCAATGTCCCATCAGTTTTTCTTCTCCAGTTTGACATTTACTCATCCCCAAGTTCATTTGAATTAAGATTCTGTTTTGCTAGCTGCCTCCTGGATTATAATTCTGGTCCCCATCTAAGGCCAGGATCATCAGACACCTGAAAAATTACCAGGTTCATCTAGAGAGCAAGGAAAGAGACTTTTATCAGAAAAAAAAGGGAAATCCAGACAACCAACACTGCAGAGTACTGAGCCTGAGCCCTAAGCAACCTGCCAAGAGAACCAGAGGGACCAAATGAAGAGCCTTACTGCAGTTTATCATTTGAAAAGCTTTGTAGGAAGAGGGAGGTAGGGAAAATTATCATTTTGTTCATGTGAAAATATGTTTGTATCCTATCTCTGACAGTGAGAGTAGTTGAGAGATACTGAATTTACTCCTGGATCTAGCAGTTTCTAATAGGGGGTCACAGAGGTCCAGTTTCTTAATGCGTTAAAGAATGATGGTATAACCTCGTAGGCCTAAAATGAGAAAAGAGAATTGGGCCTTTCCCCATCTCCACATTTTCCGATACTCCCCAAAGAGTGCAGTATGTTCTCTCAGACAGTGCCCTCTCCTGGCTACCACATGTAGATTCTACATCATTTTTGATTCTGTAATCCTAGAACTTGGATCTTCTGAAGATGAAAGCCTTTGGAAATCTCTAATTTGCTTCTATCTAAATTCTCAGATTCCACCCTTGTGCAAACTAATAATTAGGCTGAAAGATTGAGAAATGATTCCTCTGGAAGCGACCACCTCATGATTTTCAACTTAGTTGTCCAAAGGCTCTGAGAAATAACCAATCTGTTTATTATCTAAAGGTCATCATCCCCAGCTTTTCTTCTGTGTACATTTTAAGTACCACATGGTGTTCTCTCTCCAGTGTGACTAGTGGCTAACGTCAACCACTCTAGAAGCAGGAGGAGCAAATATATTGAGGGAGACATTAGAGCCAGGAGGCTTCATGCTCACATAATTAGACGTGCTCTGGGAAGCTTGGAGGGTACTCCTTCCTCTGTCTTCTTGGAGAGCACTAGGATGTAAGTTGTCCCTGATATTCCTACCTGCTTACTAGAAATCTGAATAGTGTGTTTTTGGAATGGGGCTTTTGCCATTTCTCTTCCAGAAAGAGAGTAATAAGATATAGTCATAGTAATAGCTCAACTCAATGATAAATCCTGTGGACAAACTTAATCCCTTCATTCCATAAAGAACTGGGAATCCTAGTGAAGGCTCTCTTCACTTACTTTCTGGCTCTCCTTATGCCTGAATCAGTGAGGTACCTCACACCAGGGAGATAAAAATGCCTGCTTTGGGCAGTGCCACCCAGATACTCATTTGCCTTCAAACGAGGTGAACAGGGGTGGAATCTAGGATTTTGGCAGCAGATAATGTCATCTAGTTAAGAGCATTCGCAGGTTCAGTGACATGTAGGCCTCAAACATATCTGAACCTTTGATACGAGATTGGTCTGCCGTATGGTGTATTCCCTGGGCCTACTTTGTTTGTTTTTTTGAGTCCAGGCCCAGCATGTTTGTAGTGTCCTTTGCAGTGCTGAGATGTTGCATTCTCAAACCTTCTTACAGAAGCTTATTATGAAAATAGCTAGAAATAAGTAAATTGCATCCTAGTTCCATTCATTAGGTACTCCTCTTAAAATTGTAAATTTAAATTAAATTGGTTTAGTTTCCCCATTCTTGCCTTTCTTGTCCCATATGAAAGCTTAATGTGATAAACTGCAGTAAGCCTTCATCCTCCTGTGTCTTTTCCCATCCTCATTGATCCCTCTACCTTTCTTGAAAGGTTGCTCAGATGACTCAGGCACTGTTCTCTGCAGAGTTTGATATCTGGGTTTATTTTTCTGATGTGAGCCTCTCTTTTCACTTGCTCTCCAGGTGAGCCTGGCATTTGCTAGGAGCCAGAGTGGACCCGGCAAAGTGGCCAGCAACAGAGTCCTGATCCAAATGGAGAAAGGGAACCAGGCGTACCTCAACCTGGAGTGGGAAACTTGATAGGAGGTCAGAAGTACTTCAGCTTTGGATTCTCATTTTCCTTATTTAAGGAATTGAGCACCAGAAGGTAGAGACTGAGAAAGGAAAGAGAGAAAATATCAAATCTGCAGTGTGACCTTCAGATTTCAACTGTAGCCTTATTTAGCAAGTCTGGACAGTGAACAGTAAT